>NC_141695.1:1507153573-1507768573 GCF_964263255.1 Lissotriton vulgaris | reverse complement strand
TTTGAGACTAGCAGTGATTAAGTCGGGAAAGGCCCACGGGACTCGGGTGCAGTGTTCAAAGTGCACGCACTTTCCAATGCAAAGTCTATGGTGCGTAAAAAGTACAAAGTTAGTTTAAGGGCACTTCCGCTGAACCTAGAGGAACAAAACTTAAGACACAGACCCTAGAGGTGTGTACCAGTGTAGGGACACCGGCTTTGCAATGTTACCTCACCCACAGGAAGTGGGTGCACAGGGTCGAAGTGGCGTCGGGTTCTGACACGCAGGTTCTTGGCGCTTGAAGCTGAAGATGCTGCAGGCGATGTGAAGGAGAAGTGTCCGGTGGATCCAAGGGTGGATCTGAAGTGGTGAAGACCTGAAAGCAGAGGGGACAATGTTCAAAGTCACTGACCAGTGACCACCGTGGAACCAGATTGGAACCAGGCAAAGTCGGGTGCAAACAGGTGATCAGGGGTTGCTTCTCTCTGCAGCCACGTGGACACGAAGAGGTCAAAGACGTCCAGGAGTCGATCACGAGCTGTCCCTCGAAGGCTCTAGCTGATGGCGGTGTCGGCAACTCAATTGAAGCAAACAAGCCTTGGCTAACGCAAGCCACGGGGAAAGTGAAAAAGGCTTATTACTCGGACCAGCAAGGTCAGAGCGGGTACTCCTTTCTACAGGAGCGAGGGCAGGTCTGGAGCAACCAGACCCACAGTGTAAATTGTAGGTTTCGTCGCCAAGATGGCCGCTGACCACGTGACAAGCGGCCGGGATGGCGAGTCGAGTGGCAAAAAGCAAAAGGGCCCCACGCAGATCGTGGAGATGCTGGAGGGCTGATATTTGGTGCAAATGCTGCTCGGTTGTGGGGCTTCTCAAACCCCAAAGCACAGAGTCGAGGGTGCCTCGGGTGCTGCGCAGTCAGCGTCTCGGGGGTCTTTCAAGATGGCCGCTCCCACGTCTCTCGGTGCCTCCACGGGTCCCTTCTTTGCAGGGACTGTGGATCGGGCTGGGAGAAGTCTGGGAAGCTGTGTCTTGTCAGGCTCTGCACTCGGGCTCCGGCAGGAGGCGGCGGCAAAGCAGACGTCGAGGTGCTGGGTGATGCCTGTGTTCACAGGGTGGCCCCTCCTAGGCCACAAGGGAGATTCTCTTCAGTCTTCTGTGCAGCAGAATGTCGAAGTCCAGTCTTCTTCTTGTTTAAAGTTGATTTCAGGATGATCTGCTGTGCAATGGCACTGCTCCCTCTCTTATTCCAATCTGAGGGGTGGATCTCCTGCTAGGTCCCTCCCCTATGGGTGGGACCAGGAAGGGGGGTGGTTACACCCCCTCTCCTTTGTCCAGCTCCTCGCCAGGACTGGGGCTGGAAAGCCCCAGAACCGGTTTGGGCTGGCTTATGCACAGGGACACCTTGTGTGCCCCAGGCATGTCTCAATCTATTCAGCCCTGTCCTACCCAATACACAAAACCCTGTCTGGGGTGGTGCTCGCACCTCCCCAGGCAGGGAACCCTTTGTCCAGGCCCTCCTCGCTGGAAGGACTCCCAGCAGCAGGAGGTCAGACATGTGTCTGTGGTGGCAGCATCCATTTTGTGATGCTGAGGCTCTGGTTAACTTTAACCGGGGTTAAGGCTACACACATGTCGTGTCCCTCTAGAAGGGTGGAATGCTATCCCCATCGCCAGAACTGGCGAGGGGATAGTATTCCAATTCGTATGACACCTTACTCGACATGTTTTGATAAAGCCAAACCAAAGATAGCATATAACCGCGAGGATTATAATGCACTTAAGAGTATATGGTATGGCAATATCCCAGAACAGCTTAGGGATTGGTTCCCGACAGCTGCAGACAGGCTCAGCTCATGCTAGAGCACCATCTCACATATAACCATGCACTCTGCCCCCAGGATTGCAGGGGCCTTCCATAGGAATGGCTTACAGGTTAACATGTGTCCAGTTTAAGGTTAGATATAGGGATACTATATCTAAGTAAGAGGTGATTACACCAACTTACCCCAGCTGAGTGATCAGCCAGTTGTGTCAAATCTGGAGGCCAGGCCAGGGGTGGCACAAGACGTGCTGCAGCCCCTGGTAGGCCTTGGATGCACCTATGCCCTGGGTACCTAGGGTACACTGTTACAGGGGCCTATAAGGTGAACCAGTTCCAATTATGTTATGCACCTAGGGTACATGGAGTCCATTTTAAGGAGAGAGCAATCAGCCTGGGGCCCTGAATAGCAGGATCCCAGGCCAACTAAGTCAAAAACCAGCTAAACACCAGGCAAAAAGTTTGGGGGTAACCATAGTCAGATATCCACCTTCCTACAGTCGGGTTTGCTGCCTGTTGGCGTGAGTTTCTCTGGCATCCGTAGCGCCGCAGCTCAATCAGCCAGTCTTCCGCAGCCGTTACGGCACGCCTCAGTGAGTGCCTCCGGGGTGTAGCATCCCGTGGTGCATTCAGCTGATGTAGTCCGCTGTCTGAGGCGTGACGAGGCCTGGAAGTCTGGTACTCCATAGATTGCTTCGTCGTCGCTGTGGAGGTCTTGTGGACTGCCGCCTGCTGCTTCGCTCTGCGTAGGGGAGCGGCTGAGTTCCATCACCAGGCGTAGGGCGTCCTGTTACTCCTGCTGCGTAGCGTCCGCCGGGGGGTGTCCTCGCCGCTCCTCGCGTACAGGTCTGTGATTTTTTAAGGCGGGGTCTGCGTCTCCTCCGGCTGCCTCCAGACTGGTGTCGATGAGCGGGCCCGCGGCTGTTCTGGGTTCCGTATCCGTGCCACTGTCTAGCCACGCCTCCACTTCGTTGGGGTCGGTGAAGAAGTGCGTTTGTTCGCCAGCTACTACTCTCAATTTCACGGGAAACAGCAGAGAATATTGCATACCCAGCTGTCTCAGGCGCTTTTTCACCACCAGGTAGGAGTGTCTTTGTCTCTGCACTTGCACCATGTAGTCCGGAAAGAACATTACCGTCGTGTTCTCAATCCGTACCTCTTGGAATTTGCGTGCTTTGCGTAGGATGGAGTCTCTGTCTCTGTAGTTCAGTATGCGGAGTAGCATGGGCCTCGGGTTGGAGCCCGTTGTCAAAGGCCTTGTGGGGACTCTGTGAGCACGCTCTACTACGAAGTGTGTCGAGAGTGACCCCTCCGGCAGTATGTCTTTCAGCCACCTTTCCATGTGTTCCTCCGGGTTCCTTCCTTCCCATTTCTCCGGAACCCCTACCAGTCGCAAGTTGTTCCTTCGTGCCCTACCTTCCACATCCTCGGCTCTGTCCTCCAGAAATTCCACCCTGTTTAGCAGGTCCTGTAACTGCTTATTTGATTGTCCGACTTGGGGCTGAAGTTCCTTCACGTCGCTTTCCAGGGACGTGGTGCGTTCTGCCAATTTTTTGTGGTCCGCTCTCAGATGTGTGAGGTCTATGACCACACTATCTATTTTGGTGGCTAGGGAGGTGCGTATGAGCTGGATGGACTCCTCCAGCCTTTCCATAGCTGCCAGCATAGTGTCCAGTTTGGCCGTTGTCTGGTCCGGATCTGCATTCTTACTGGATTTGTCCATTTTGCCCTTAGAGCTTGCGCTTCCGGCCCCGGTTCGCGTCCTGGGTCCGTTAGACATCAGTGCCCTGGCTCGTGTTCTGCCACTGTATCGAGACCTGTAGCGGCGTGGCCACTAGAGGACTGGGCAGGGGGTGGGCCCGCAGCGCTGGGAAAGCTGGGCCGGCCTCCCGATGCCTACGGTCTGTAGGCGGTCTATTGTCTGCTCTTCTACCCCTATGGTGGCTAGTCATTTGCGCCAACACTTGCACGCCTTGTGGCCCCAGAATCCTCACCCCAGGCGGGGTTCGCATGCGTCACTTAGCTTCGCAAGTTGCCACTCGCTCCGTGTCTCGTGGTGTTGCCAGCTGCTTGGGCTCCACGCACCTCGCGCCTCCTTTACTGTCCCACCTGATCAGCCCCCAGTCGTGGGTAATTCTGTGCCCTCGCCACGCGTCGGCGGCGGGTGGGCGGTCTGTCTCCAGCTGTGTCCACCGGGCCCGCCGGTGCCTGCCTGTAATCTGCGCCCTGGGTCTCGGCCTCCCCCGGCACCCGGTCCGCTGCCGCCTACCCTCGTCTGTCCCGCATCGCAGACTCCGCGTCCTCCGTTGTCGGGGATCTGATCTCGGGCGCCGGTTCCTGGCCTCTGGTCCCAATGGGTCTTTCTTCCGTCCCCTGCCCTCGGGCTCCGCTCCAACGTGCACTGCACATGGGACTCAGCGCCCACAAATGGCCAGGGCAGGTTCACAGGTATTCTGTTTGCGGGCCCCGCCGGCGCCGGCCGCAGGCCGCACTGTCAGGCCTACCGCCGCCGCCGGAGCCCCGAGGTATCCTGAGTGTCCGCCGGGCCCGGGGGCGACGTGTGCGGCTGTGGCTCCGCGAAAGTCGCGGTGCGGTTCAGTGTCACCGATCGCCGCCAAAATCAGATAGGCACTGGGTCTTGGTGCCTCGTTGCTGCGCCCGTGATTGCCGGTCGGCTGCAGTGGGTAATTGTTCGGATAATTGCGCCGGGAAGGGGAGCTCGGCCCGGAGCTCTACCCGAAGGCGTCCATTTCAGTCGCGCGCGTAGCCACGCCCCCCTACCAAAGGACCATCATAATGACTGATTCAATGTATTTTGTTCCACTCCAGTAGATCGTTCAACCCTAGTCTATCAGATTTTTCTTGAAAAATCCATTTGGCTTCTTTCCTAGTTAGCAATCGCTCCACTGTATGTGTGTCTCCTGTTACTTTCTCCAACACCAACAATAATGCAACAAATGGTATATCCCAAACAAAGGTAAACTTTATAAGTGCCTATATAGTCTAGGTTTTTGTTGTACTAGCAGCATTCTCGTTAGCCAGAGCTTTGCTTCATTACCATGTGGTCTTTCACATAAGGGTCCTGAAGATTGTCAATGAAGTGGCTTTTGACCTACATGAGTATGGTATTTAGGTCTTCTATATTTATTAAGTGGCATTGATTGTGCATGCATGGTGAGTCATTGAGTACTTCACTCAAAGGAATGAATACTCAAACATGCACAGTAAGGAGATCGTATTGTGTCATTGTGAATGGAATAATATTGGTTGACCAAAATGCATAGTCTAGTCTGGCTAAATTTCACACATGTAACAAGCAACTGATCTGAAGACTTGTGTTTAATATGACTTCTGACTTACTATCTTAGTGATTTGGGAACTTGTATAGTACATTATTTAGGAATTCTGACATGGTAATGTATTTTATTGATTGTGTTCCTTTTTTCAACAATCTTAGCCGTATAGTACTTTACTGGAGAGAATGTTACCAACGCTAAAAATTATGTTGGATAGATTCTCCCAACTGCTGTTGTAACACTTTTTTAGCAATGGATAACACGTTGTATTTGGTTATGTAATAGAATTTTCTATAGATTGTAAATTATGAAGAATCTTTAAAAAAAATGCATAATATACAGGGGGCTTGGCTTGGATGCAGAGGTAACTGGCGGTGTGACTGTTCAGCTCCGCTCCAGAGAAATAACCTCCTCATTTTCACCGATACTAGTTGGTCATAGATTGCCATAAAGATGCCCCAACAACCAACAATGCTTTAAGACACCTTCTGTCCCAACCTCAACTCAGATCCTTGAGGACACACGGAGGTACGCAGGGGACTCGTAACAACCCAGGCTGTACGGAGGTAGGGCGAATGGTTATGCGACATACTGCAGAAACAGGAAGTTAATACTCATTTGCCCAAATCCTGCCAAAACACAAAGGTCCCTAAGGGATGTAAGTAATGCCTGTGAATTAGTACAGTTATGTATGTGGAATCTCAACGCTCCCATGCAGTATCGTCTATGTGCATGTAAATGCTAACCGTAAAGTATATATCTGGATCGTCTGAACATTCGTTACTTGTCCGGTTGCCTGCCCTTAAAATGGCAACTGCGTCGACATAGAGGCTCATTAAGGCTTGACAAAGGCGCTCTACCACTAAAACAACCATGTGTACCATTGAACAAAATGATCTGTAACGATTGCGATACAATGAGGGCAGCGACGGTGGAGGCATCGCAATAACACAGTAGCAGTGCAATAGCATTACAATAGCGACAATCTGTGCTATACCCAAAGACACCGGTTTGGCATTGACACAGATTTGTGGACTTGTGGTTCTGCGCTCGAAATGGTGGCTGAAAATTTGGTTGTGCTCATGACTTTCTAATCACCTGGTAATCACCAGTGGTTCGCCCAGGATTCAAACATTCGTGGTCCCTTCATGATGTTTTATCAACGTGCATGTGCATATTAAAACCTTGTTGTGGAGCACATACCCGGTTCGCTGGAGTACTCGTTACATCACCAACGGTCTGACCTTAAAATGGCAGTTGCGGCGGCATATTAGAGGTTTAGTTTTCGAACTGTTAGCAGCAACAGCGGTGATAACACAATAGCAGTGGAATAACAACGGTCTAAAGTTATACTGAAGTCGTTAAAGACACCAGTTTTAAAATCACGACAGCAAATGCAATAGTGGCATAATAAGGGCAAAATCATCATGTCTTAGCCAGTTTAGCCAGCTCAACCAATTAAAGCTTCACTGTCAAACACAACCATCGCCCACATTGCTCACAACCTATCAATTTATCAAACTAATCACCAAGATGGCCCTTAAATCACCAGTACTGATGGGAGCTGCACATTAGTATCTGCAACAACGTGAGCCAAGCACCAATACCAAACATCAAGTCCCACATGCCAAGATCCAGCTTCCAGTATTCAAGAGTACCATGTGCATAGTGCGAAGAGCCAAGAAAAAAAAAAAGAGTAGTGTGTGGCAAATGACAAGTGAGCCAGAAACTAAAAAAAAAACCAAAAAAACATAAAGCCAAATAACCATACACCGGATCTAGACAAGTACGAAGCACCAAGAGACAAAAAGAGACAAAACGACAAAAATAGTCTAAAAGGCACAGGTGAGGCTAAAAGGCACAGGTGAGCGATGAGTGCCAAGTGCCAAGACCCAAAAAACCAAGGGGCCAGCAGACCATATACCGGGACTCGCCAATTGCGGTGTGCTTAGAACCAAAAGCTGTAGTACCAAAAGCTGTAACAAGGACCAAATACTAAACTTCATGCGCCAACCGTCAAGTACGAGGTAACAAGAATCCAAGTATCCTTCGCCAGTAACCAAGAATCAATGGCCAAGAGCCAAGTGCTAAGAACCAAGAGAGCAAGGAGTGCAAAGCTCAAAGTACCAAGCGAACCGGGTGAGTCAAATCAGTCAAGAGAGTCAAGTATACAAGAGTATGAAGGGAGTCAAGAGAATCAAGTAAGTCAAGAGAATCAAGTAAGTCAAATGCCAACATCCTAGTGCCCCCAAGAGTCCCACCATGGATCCTCTGTAGTCACCAACTTTTGACGTCTTACCGCTCTCACTGCTCCGGCAGGACAGCGTCATAATCTCAGTATACACAGGCTTGCCAAAACGACGGACAAAGAAAGTAAACACTCTAAAAAGAGTGAAAGCTGATCCACCACACCCGGACTCGCCAACAAAAGGGAAGCAGGACATTACTGGAAACGATCCTCAAGAAATTAGCAGATGTACACGACCTGGCCAAGTCCACAAAAACAAATACGGACCTCATTCAGACCAAAATTGCAGCCATCTGCCAAGACATGAAGGAAACAAACACCA
This sequence comes from Lissotriton vulgaris, assembly GCF_964263255.1. Taxonomy (NCBI): domain Eukaryota; kingdom Metazoa; phylum Chordata; class Amphibia; order Caudata; family Salamandridae; genus Lissotriton; species Lissotriton vulgaris. Next base: position 1,507,760,906 of record NC_141695.1, on the reverse strand, counting down.
GAGTTAGAGGCGGAAAACAGAATTAGTCAACGGTAAAGCAATAGAGAAATACATTCAATCGCTCAATGTTGGCTCCCTGATCCTTTGCAAAAGATCTTCCGGAATTGGAGGATAGAAACAGGCGCGGCAACCTACGTATTTTCGGCCTGCCTGAGGGAGAAGAAGATGCTGACCACTCATGTATTGTCTTCCTAGAGAAATGATTCACCCAGGCCGCCAACATAAAATTTGATAAAGAGCTGGAATTTGACAGGACCTACAGGGACCCGACTCGGATATCTCACAATACCAAAACTCCCAGACCTATAGTTTGCAAACCACTAAGGTACTAGCATGTCGAATTGATTCCAAACCACACAAGTAAATAATCATATACTATGGAAAGGCAAAAATATATTTATATCCCAGGATTACTCAAAACTAACTGGACTCCCGCAAGGGGTTTCTTGACCTCCGATCGAAAATGAAAGCAGCTGGTCTACAGGGTTTGTTCATTGCTCCGTCAAAATTCTGAATCTTCGCACACGGTGTTCCTCACATTTTCACAGACCCATGCTCGCTCAACAAATTTCTAGACGTAAAGGCTGATACATGTATGGACACTTCTGCACTCAAAGTTTTGTCCACTACTTCCACCTAAGTGTAAAATAACTGTTTACTGTTGCTCAAAATGCAGACCAGTTCAGGACTAAGTCCTATGTGTAAGGAAATAAGCTATAAAAATGTTTCAACTGTGTTTAAAATATGTATAATGAAATATGTACTATTAAGACAACACATGCTTTCAAGTCTGGCTCATACTTCCATACATAATTGCCTCGATTAGTGCTTGCTTCTTATTACAGATACCCATAACCCTGTCTACGTCTTAGGTCTATACTCACTAACTATTCAGTGTCCAACTAAACACACCAATTCCTTAACGCTCACACAGTGAACTTATGCACTCAAACATTCACATCTCACACATTTCTATGTCCATCGATTTATATATACATTCCCCTATTACCTTGTGATATGCCTTGGATACTTATCATCAATCCCTCGTTAGGCTACAGTTCTATTGGGGGATGTTACGCCAAAAGTTATGGTGGCTCTGTATACTTCTGTTCCTCTGGAGGAGCGACCTTCCTCTTATCGCTACACCCGTTGGAGACTATGGGGGGTGGGGTATTGAGGGATGGGTTCTCTACTGATCATTCTGTTCTTCCTTTCTAAGGTTTTACACCTTGTTTCTTGTCTCACAAGTTTCACATACCTCATACCAATCTAACATACACATGGGGAAGTCATCACGGAGGAAGCAGGGAAACAAGGGGTGGAGGACAGGCCAGCACCACCTCAGCCGGCTACTCCGCCGGAGCAGGGCTATGCGCAGGGGTGTCTTCATCATCTAGGTCTAAGAGCTGGAGGTCGAGGACCAACCGCTCCCACGCCCTGGCCCTCTCCAGAGCCACGTCATTGCTCGCCCTGAGCGCTGCCTGCATGCGGAGCTCCCCCTCACATCGGGCCCATTTGTGCAGCTCAGCCTTCCATCTCTCTATAGTGGGACCCCTACTTGATTTCCATTGGGATGTTATGGCCCGCTTCGCTAAGAGTAGGCCTAGGTCCAGAAACTTGCTAGTGACTTTGTTCTTTGATGTGTGTGGGAACCAGTGTAGGATGCAGTGTGCCATGCTGAATTGCAAGTCCCTCTCCGTGATCTCCCCCAGGGTATCCACTACCTCCCGCCAAAAGGTATATAACTGCGGGCAGGACCAAAACATGTGTTGGAAGTCAGCCACGTCCGCCGGCCATCGCGGGCAGGTCGCCGGGTGGAATGGGAAATATGTATGTAATTTGTCAGGGGTCAGGTATGCCCTGTGCAGGACGAAGAAGTGCACCAGCTGGAACCTAGCGTTGCGTGTCCCGTTTCGGGCCCGTTCCACTATGCTAGACCATGCCTCCTCAGGAATCTCCGTTGTCAAGTCGGCCTCCCATTTCGCTTTCAGGGATAGGAGAGGGGTGATAGTCTCCGAGACCATGCACCTATATAGGCACGTGACAGCCTTGACCGTCCCCGCCATCATCACTACGTATTGGCAGCCCAGCGAAAGCGGCGGTTCCGACATGCCCGTCCTCCAGTGCTTGCGGATCGCCGTCGTCAGCGCCGCGTGGAGGAGGAAGTCCCCCCCGCCAGTTCAAAGCGGTCTCGCAAGTGGTCGAAAGGCAGCAGCACTCCGTTCTCATAGAGGTCACCCATGGACTCCAACCCCTGCTGCCCCCAGCTCTCAAGTCGGCGCCATGAGCCTCCATGTGGGAGCGCCCCGCACAGCTTCAACTGGATCTCAGGTGCATATGGGACTGTGATGTGGCCCCTCCGTCGGTATCTGTTCCAGCATTTCCGTGCCGTCGCAAATTCCTGGGTGAGGTGGAACTCTCCCATCGGAAGTCCCAGGACAATCCGGGATAGTACCTGAACCGGTCCCGCCGGCTCCCCTGATCAGTCCTCCTCCCTCCTGGCTCTCGCGACCCACTGTGTCAGCCATTGCAGCTGGGCCGCCAGGTAGTATAGTTCATAGTCCGGCACCGCTAGCCCTCCTTCTGCTCTAGGACGGAGAAGTGTGCTGTGTGCTACCCTGCGTCTGCCCGCCCCCCAGAGAAAGCCTGTGAGAAGTTGGCCCGATATGCAACGTTCGCTATTCTAGCGACCGCTATGTATCGTTCCAAAGTCCCTTATGGTGTTTGGTTGTAAGTCAACCTATAGACCAGCTATCCTAGTAGCGTGGATACGAGCAGTCTAAGGCTAAAGACTCGAGAGGGCGCGTTAAGCCAGCTGTTTACCACACATGTACCCCTTGAACACCCAGTGAAAGGACACCACACAAGTGTTATGAAAATAAACAGGATATTTATTAAGATTCACAACAGCCCTGGACTCTTTATGAGGACAGGGTACTAAGCACAAACCAAATCTCTTAGGAAAATACTTCAAGTGCACAATTAAAACAAGTGTCCGAGGACACGGAAAGTTTAAGGTCTCGGGCGGACCCGATAAGGCAAGTCGGAAGCGAGGGACTCGGGACCCTAGAGTAAAGAGGCTATGCAGGCACCGAAATGCCGAGTTACCTAGCCACGAGGGCTGCGGCTGCACAAGTCTTACAGGCGTCGGGGTCGTCGCTGACGAGCCAGGAGCCGGAGGAAAAGGAGTTGCTGGCCGGCGACCAGTGATGAATAGTTCGTAGAGATCCAAGCCTGGATCAGAGATTGTTGATACCTGAAAGCAGAGGGGACCAAGTTCGTACTACTAGCCAGTAGTCAGAAGGTACCAGGATGGCACCGGTTGGCCGTCACCTCGACCAGGTGAGTGGGCGACGCTAGGCTCTGCAGTCTCACGGACCAGGAGGCGTTGTCGGCGACCACGGCGGAGGTGCGAGCTGTCCCACGAAGGATGATGCTGTCGGCGTCGCTGGGCCCAGGATGGGGCAACAAGCCTTGGCAGATCTCAGGGCCACGTGGTGGGCCTAGGATGGCGTCTTGAGTGGACCAGGAGGGTCCGGGGTGCTTCTCGCAGAGATGGAAGCAAGGGCCAGTCTGGAGCAGCCAGACCAGCAGTGTTGATTGTCGGATGTCGTCACAGAAGGGCACAAGCCAGCGGCTAGTGACCAGACAACGTGCTGAGCAGCGAGCAGAAGGGCCCCACGCAGATCGTGGAGATGCTGGGAGACTGCACTTCGGCGCTGGAGCGGCTCAGGGTCGGGGCTTCTCGGACCCCAGAGCACTCACCAGGGAATCGCTTCGATGGTCGTGCTGGTTTAAGAGCGTGCAGGTTCTGATGATGGCCGGTCCCTCGAGGTCTCGTCGCACCCACAGATCACAGCTGAGCTGATGACGTGGGTAGAGGTCAGAGGTGCCAGGGAAGCCGGTTCTCGTCGAGCTGGGCCGTCGGACCCTTGAGGAAGGACTTGCAGCAAACCGCAGAGTTCTTAGATGGTGCCCGCTGATGCAGGGTGACTACTCCTTAGTCACAAGGGAGAAATCTTGAGAAGAGTCTTGAGTGTCCTTTCGTAGAAAGTAGTTCTTGATTCAAAGATGATCTAATTTGGAAGGGTCCCCGCTCCGGCCTTTATCCTAAAGAAAGGGGTGGGTACATGACTAGGTCCTGCCCTAAGGGTGGGACCAGGAAGGGGGGTAGTTACACCCCTCTCCCCTGCCGGACTTTCCCCAGGCCAGGGCTGGCGCCCCTGGAACTGGTTCTGACCGGCAGATGCGTAGTGAGCACCGGGGTGCCACTCCGCAGTCACCTTCTCGCAAAAGCCCTACCTACCCAGAATACACAAACCCTGTCTGGGACGGTGCGAACACCGCCCTCGACAGGAAACCCTTTGTCCAAGCGCCCCTCACTGGAAGGACTCCCAGCAGCAGGAGGTCAGACTCGTGTCTGTGGTGGCAGCATCCATTTTGTGGAGCTGAGGCTTTAGTTAACTTTAACCGGGGTTTACAGTTACGTACATGTCGTGTCCCTCTAGAAGGGCGGAATGCTAACCTCATCGCCAGGGTTGGTGAGAGGGCAGCATCCCGATTCGTATGACACCTTACTCGACATGCCTTGATAACGCGACACCGAAGTTACCGATGGGGTACGCGTTATCATGGAACAGCCATTGGGTCTTGGTTCCGCAAGCTGCAACCGGGCTCGGCTCGGGCCAGGGCCTAGTTCACACGAGCCCATGCACTCTGCCTTCAGGATTGTCAAGGCCTGCCATAGGAGTGACTGATAGGAACTCGAGTGTCCATTGTATGGTTAGATATAGGGCTACTATATCTAAAGCAAAGTGTGATTACACGACTTCGCCCCAGCTGTCATGCAGCCAGTTGTGTCAAATTTAGGCGGCCAGCCAGGGGTGGCATAATACATGCTGCAGCTCCTGGCGGCCCTGGGTACACCTATGCCCTGAGTTACAGGGTCTGATAAGGTGGCCCAGTACCAATTGGTAAATGCACCTAGGGTACATGGAATCCATTTTAAAGAGAGAGCAGTAGGCCTGGGGTCCTGATTGGCAGGATCCCAGGTCGACTATGTCCAAAACCAGCTAAAACACAGGGCAAAAAGTTGGGGGCAACCATAGTCAGGATGTACCTTCCTACACAACCCCCCCCCCCAAACGAAAGGAGATAAGGCTATCCTTGTCCAGGTAAGCCTCTATTACCTAAGTGGCCATATAAGGAAGGACCAGCTCTGGCTTGGTTTCCCCCTGTGTCATGGTCCACTAGGCAACCCCTCACCCTAAGGGTATCTGAGGGTCTCCACCATAGGGAATCTCTGTCTCTGGTGTGTCTTGGGAAAGAAGAAGGCTGATGCTGGGATGGAGTACTGAAGTGAGGCTCCTCTACCTTTGGGCTCAACTTCCTCCAATCACCATCCATCATGTGTGCCTTTCTTTCTTTAGCTGAGATGCACTGAGCTCTCAGGGTCAGCCTCTGGCTACCTAAAGCGGGAGGCTGAGTCCCTCTGTTTGGCTTACTGGAGGGACAGGTCAGGTCTGGGGTTTTTAGGCCCCATGTTTGGCTGTGCCCAACAGTGTCCAGCTGGGGGAGTTCCCTAACTACTTTTAAGGGGGGTCCCTCAGGAGTCTTACTTATTTTCACTTGGCTAGGTTTACCAGCTTCAGTGATCCTAATCTGCTGATTAAGGGGTTCTTTTGGACAGGGGGCCCTTTGGGGTCCACCACTGACCTCCCTGTCCTCTTCAGCCCTGGGCTGACTGAGGCAGGGTAGAGAGGTGCAGGTTACCTGCTCCAGACTGGGTCCCACCTGGGAAGGGTCCACTGTCATCAGGGGTTCTGCCAGGCTAGGCCTGACTACCTCTGGGGCAGTTCCTTCAACAGGGGTAGAGTCAGTTCCCTGAGGAGGCTGGCTCTCACCTAGTGTCTGGGAGGGGGAAGACTTTTCTTCCTCCTCAATGCTCTCTGTTTGAGTGGGGTGATCCATTGTTTCAGGCTTCACAACCTCACTATCTGTGTGAGTAGAGGTTGAGACCATTTCAACCTTGCCAACCTTTTCAGGAGGGCACTCAGTTTGTGTTTGGGCTGTGACTGTCACAGCCCTCCTATCCTGTTCTGGAAAGTCTGTCTGAGCCTGGGCAGTGGCTACCACTGCCCTTCCAACCTTTTCAGGGAGGAACGGTGCTTGGACTGGGGCTGTAGCTATTACTGCCCCACTAACCTGTCTGGATAGGCCTATCATTCTGGAGTGAGTTTCTTGCTCCACCTCAGCCCATGCTGAGAGTTCCAGGTCATTCCCCAGTAAGCAATCTACAGGTAGGTTATCTGTCACTGCCACTCTCATGGGCCCTGTGACATTACCCCAGCTGAGCTTGACCACTGCCATGGGATGCCTTCTCTTCACTCCATGAATGTCTGTCACCTGATAAGTAAAACCAGGGGTCAGTTGAGCAGAGGGGACCAGATGGTCACTCACCATGGTGAGGCTGGCCCCTGTGTCTCTGAATGCCTCAACTTTCTGACCATTCACTAAAACTTCTTGTCTATACTTTCCCAAAATGTGGGGTCCAGTAGTGAAGTTGGCAAACCCCATGCCAGTCTCACAGACAAGAGTGTGGTCAGGGAACCTGGCTAGGCCATAGTCCTCCTGATTGCCCAAAGTAATGCCCACCACATTCTTGGGGGCACTCACACCACCTGGGGGATTACCACTAGTGGTAACAGGAGGTCTGGGAGTGTTACTTGGGGGTATGTTTTCCTTATTGCTATTTTTAGGGCACTTGGCATCACTTTTGTAATGGCCCACCTGTTTACAGGAATGGCAATAAGGTTTCTTCTGTTCTGAAGGAGTGTTCTGGGACCCACCACCCTTGTTGGAGTTTTGGGGCCCTTGGGAAGTCTTCTCTGTGGATTTATCCCCACCCTTCTCTTGAGGCTTGGTTGATTCCTTTTTCTGGTCACCACCCTGGTTTTTAGGCCTAACCCTGGTTCTGACCCATTTGTCTGCCCTCTTACCCAATTCCTGTGGAGAGGTCAACTCAGAGTCTACCAGGTGCTGATGTAATAGCTGGTTCTGACAATTATTTAAGATTTGCTCCCTCATAATTAGATTATATAATCCTTTAAAATCAGTAACCTTACTACCCAGTAGCCAGCCTTCAAAAGCCTTAGTGGCACAATCGACAAAATCAGACCAATCTTGAGACTGCGTTTTCTGGGTATCCCTGAACAGCACCCTGTACTGCTCAGTGGTTAGGCCGAACCCTTCAACGAGTGTATTTTTCAAGACTTGGTAATCGTTCGCATCCTCCACCCTTGTGGTGAGGAGCTTGTCTCTTCCTTTACCTTCAAAGGAGAGCCACAAGATAGCTGCCCACTGACTCTGGGGAACACCTTGCACAGTGCAGGCCCTCTCCAAAGCAGTAATCCATTTGTGGATGTCGTCCCCTTGTTTAAAGGGGGGCACTATCTTACCAAGGTGTTTCGTATCGAAACTCTTTTCCCTATTGCTAGGTACATTGCTGCCACCAGTGGGGACTACCCCACTTAACTGTTGCTCTCTCGCAAAGGCAAGCCTTTCTTTGGCCAGGGCAAGTTCTTCCCTTTCGATCCTCAGATTAGCTGCCCTTTCCTTAGCTTCGTACACTCTCCGCTGAGGGGACGTCATCCCTCTCTGAGAAGAGTTGCGAGAGCCATTGGTTTGAAGGGATCTGCCAGAGTCTCTTGACAGAGATCGGGCTCGTCCATTCCCAATGTTAAGCTGACCTGATAGTGGCCCCAGGGGTCCCCCAGTACCGCTATCATGTTTGCTTAAGTTGGACCTGCTTAGTCTGACGACTTCTACCTGTCCCTTATCTGCCTCATCCCCAGAGGGATCCTCATCCTCATCATCCTCCACATCTTCGTTCTCAGTTGCGAGGTGGATGAGGTCAGGATCGTCTCTGGTTCCCTCGAGGGGAGGCATGTCTCCTTCTGGATTAGAAGAGCTAAGACGGGTCTCAGCTTTTCTGGCATCATAAGTCTCCAAGAGACCAATCAGAAAGGACGTGGTGGGGTTAGACCCCTGCTTGATCTTCCTGGAGTGACACACTTGTCTTAACTCCTTGAAGCTCAGCACAGTATATCTTGAAGGGATGACCTGTGGAGGGTCACTTGACACAAGGGGAGACTCAGAGTTTCCTCCTTTGTCCGACATACTGTTTCTAGTGTGGTGTAAGTGATGCACCTACCTACACTATGTGTTTACCTACTGTTCCCTTGCTAAGAGTTGCAGCCAAGGTGTGCTAAGCCTTGAGGAGCTGCAACAGCTGGTTCAGTAGAACTCAGAGTATTCTAAGCTTTAGTTATATGTACTAACAGTACTTATGTGATCTTTCAACAAGATATTCTTAGGATACGCGTGGTAAAACAACAGCAAGCTCAAATCCCAACCGCTGCTCACCAATGTGAGAAGTTGGCCCGATATGCAACGTTCGCTATTCTAGCGACCGCTATGTATCGTTCCAACGTCCCTTATGGTGTTTGGTTGTAAGTCAACCTATAGACCAGCTATCCTAGTAGCGTGGATACGAGCAGTCTAAGGCTAAAGACTCGAGAGGGCGCGTTAAGCCAGCTGTTTACCACACATGTACCCCTTGAACACCCAGTGAAAGGACACCACACAAGTGTTATGAAAATAAACAGGATATTTATTAAGATTCACAACAGCCCTGGACTCTTTATGAGGACAGGGTACTAAGCACAAACCAAATCTCTTAGGAAAATACTTCAAGTGCACAATTAAAACAAGTGTCCGAGGACACGGAAAGTTTAAGGTCTCGGGCGGACCCGATAAGGCAAGTCGGAAGCGAGGGACTCGGGACCCTAGAGTAAAGAGGCTATGCAGGCACCGAAATGCCGAGTTACCTAGCCACGAGGGCTGCGGCTGCACAAGTCTTACAGGCGTCGGGGTCGTCGCTGACGAGCCAGGAGCCGGAGGAAAAGGAGTTGCTGGCCGGCGACCAGTGATGAATAGTTCGTAGAGATCCAAGCCTGGATCAGAGATTGTTGATACCTGAAAGCAGAGGGGACCAAGTTCGTACTACTAGCCAGTAGTCAGAGGGTACCAGGATGGCACCGGTTGGCCGTCACCTCGACCAGGTGAGTGGGCGACGCTAGGCTCTGCAGTCTCACGGACCAGGAGGCGTTGTCGGCGACCACGGCGGAGGTGCGAGCTGTCCCACGAAGGATGATGCTGTCGGCGTCGCTGGGCCCAGGATGGGGCAACAAGCCTTGGCAGATCTCAGGGCCACGTGGTGGGCCTAAGATGGCGTCTTGAGTGGACCAGGAGGGTCCGGGGTGCTTCTCGCAGAGATGGAAGCAAGGGCCAGTCTGGAGCAACCAGACCAGCAGTGTTGATTGTCGGATGTCGTCACAGAAGGGCACAAGCCAGCGGCTAGTGACCAGACAACGTGCTGAGCAGCGAGCAGAAGGGCCCCACGCAGATCGTGGAGATGCTGGGAGACTGCACTTCGGCGCTGGAGCGGCTCAGGGTCGGGGCTTCTCGGACCCCAGAGCACTCACCAGGGAATCGCTTCGATGGTCGTGCTGGTTTAAGAGCGTGCAGGTTCTGATGATGGCCGGTCCCTCGAGGTCTCGTCGCACCCACAGATCACAGCTGAGCTGATGACGTGGGTAGAGGTCAGAGGTGCCAGGGAAGCCGGTTCTCGTCGAGCTGGGCCGTCGGATCCTTGAGGAAGGACTTGCAGCAAACCGCAGAGTTCTTAGATGGTGCCCGCTGATGCAGGGTGACTACTCCTTAGTCACAAGGGAGAAATCTTGAGAAGAGTCTTGAGTGTCCTTTCGTAGAAAGTAGTTCTTGATTCAAAGATGATCTAATTTGGAAGGGTCCCCGCTCCGGCCTTTATCCTAAAGAAAGGGGTGGGTACATGACTAGGTCCTGCCCTAAGGGTGGGACCAGGAAGGGGGGTAGTTACACCCCTCTCCCCTGCCGGACTTTCCCCAGGCCAGGGCTGGCGCCCCTGGAACTGGTTCTGACCGGCAGATGCGTAGTGAGCACCGGGGTGCCACTCCGCAGTCACCTTCTCGCAAAAGCCCTACCTACCCAGAATACACAAACCCTGTCTGGGACGGTGCGAACACCGCCCTCGACAGGAAACCCTTTGTCCAAGCGCCCCTCACTGGAAGGACTCCCAGCAGCAGGAGGTCAGACTCGTGTCTGTGGTGGCAGCATCCATTTTGTGGAGCTGAGGCTTTAGTTAACTTTAACCGGGGTTCACAGTTACGTACATGTCGTGTCCCTCTAGAAGGGCGGAATGCTAACCTCTTCGCCAGGGTTGGTGAGAGGGCAGCATCCCGATTCGTATGACACCTTACTCGACATGCCTTGATAACGCGACACCGAAGTTACCGATGGGGTACGCGTTATCATGGAACAGCCATTGGGTCTTGGTTCCGCAAGCTGCAACCGGGCTCGGCTCGGGCCAGGGCCTAGTTCACACGAGCCCATGCACTCTGCCTTCAGGATTGTCAAGGCCTGCCATAGGAGTGACTGATAGGAACTCGAGTGTCCATTGTATGGTTAGATATAGGGCTACTATATCTAAAGCAAAGTGTGATTACACGACTTCGCCCCAGCTGTCATGCAGCCAGTTGTGTCAAATTTAGGCGGCCAGCCAGGGGTGGCATAATACATGCTGCAGCTCCTGGCGGCCCTGGGTACACCTATGCCCTGAGTTACAGGGTCTGATAAGGTGGCCCAGTACCAATTGGTAAATGCACCTAGGGTACATGGAATCCATTTTAAAGAGAGAGCAGTAGGCCTGGGGTCCTGATTGGCAGGATCCCAGGTCGACTATGTCCAAAACCAGCTAAAACACAGGGCAAAAAGTTGGGGGCAACCATAGTCAGGATGTACCTTCCTACAAAGCCGATCACCATCGATCTCAGCTTCCGGAAGTAGCTCACCGGGATCCAGATCGGGAGGGTCCTGAAGAAATAAAGCAGCCGCGGCAGGGTCACCATTTTAAGGAGCGCCACTCTTCCCATCAGCGACAGTGGGAGCGTGCTCCAGAAGTCGAAGTTCATCTTAGTGAGCCGTATTGCCGACCCAATATTGCCCTCAAAGATGTCAGCCTGATCATGAAAGATCGAGGTGCCTAGGTAGCGAAGACTCCTTTCTTCCCATGTCACTCCTTCCGTAGACTGGGAACAAAGTCTGCGTGGGCGGGCCGGGAACAGGTAGGACTTCGTCCAGTTCACCCGGAGGCCCGACACCCTGCTCAAAGATTGCAGGAGGGTCTTAGCCCACGCAGGGATGCTTCCGAGTCCACCAAGAACATCAGCAGATCGTCGGCGTACAAGGCGATGTGGTGTACTTGTCCGTAGACATTGAGCCCTTGATACGCTTGTCCCTGCCTGGCTCGCGCCGCTAGGGGTTCGATCGCTATGGCAAATAATAGGGGGTGCCCACCATACACATCTCAGAGATTATTCTGCCAGTTCTGACCCTCGCTGTGGCGTTTCGGTAGAGTAACGACGTCCAGTCCACGAAACCCTCTCCCAGACCCAGCGTGCGCTTGACCCGGAAAAGGTACGGCCATTCCAGGCTGTCAAAGGCCTTCTTCATGTCGACTGCGAACACCGCCGCTTCCTCACCATCGTAGGTGTCAGCTTCCAAGACGTGTTGGAGCCGTTGTATACTAAGCGCCGTGTTGCGGGTCGGGATAAACCCGGATTGGTCCACGTGGATCAGTGTGGACATATGAGGGAGTAATCGCGTCGCTAGGATCTTACTCAAGATCTTGTAGTCCAGATTGAGCATGGACAGTGGCCGGTACGCCGCCCTGTCCCACGGCTGTTTGCCTGGTTTCAATAGCGGGATGATGAGCGCCTCACCAGTGGACACCGGCAGGCTGCCCAGCCGCCTCGCCTCATTATAAAGCCACATTAGGCGGGGCGCAAGGAGATCAGTGTAGGTGAGATAGAATTCCGTAGGGAGCCCGTCGGAGCCCGGCGTCTTATTTCTCGCCATGCTCTTGATGGCGACCCTCCCCTCTCTCTCTTCAATTTTGCCCCCGAGCAGCTTTGCGCTGTCTTCCGCCAGCTCCGGCAAGTCGAGTCCCTCCAGGAAACCCCGGAATGCGTCCTCCGACGGCAGGACCCTGCTACGGTATAGCTCCGTGTAGTAGTCATGGAAAATCTCATTAATCCCCTGCTGGTCAAACCGCGCCGCACCCAAGTGGTCTCTGAGCTCGAGGATGACCGAGCTCCGGCGTGCTGGGTTGGCCAGCCAGGCCAAGAGAGCTCCTGACTTATCACGCTCCGAGTGCGCCCGGGTGAGGTAGGCTTTGTAGTCGAAGCACTGTAGTCGCTCCACCGTCGCTGCCACTAGTTCCCGCGCCTCCAGCAGGGCCTCATGGGTGTCTGGGCGCTCCGGCCGCACCCTCTCCAGAACCCGGAGTTTCTCGTCCTCCCGCGTGACGTCAGCCAACAGGGTCTTTCTAACACCAGACGCCGTCGCGATGCATTGCCCCCGCACTACTGCTTTAAAGGCGTCCCATTCAATTGTGGCTGAGCCCGCGGTGCCCGCGTTGACCTGAAAGTATTCCTCAATGTTCGAGGCTATCGTGGTGCGGAAGAACTGATCATCCAGCGCCTCCGGGCGCAGCTTCCAGGCAGGGACTCGGGGTCGGCACTGCGACCAGCGCAGTTGCAAAAGGAGCGGGTTATGATCGGAGATTGTGCGTGTGAGATACTCACTGTGGCTCACCTCCACATGCACGTCTTGGGAACACAGGAAGGCATCTATGCGGACGTGCAGGTCATGAAGAGCGGAAAAGAACGAGTAGTCTCTATCTGATGGGTGGCCAGCTCTCCACGAGTCAACCAGATTCCACTGGGTTTGCCAAGCGGAACGCACAAGCGACAGTCTGCCAGCCGGTGCATTCGGTAGGGGGGGTGAGATCTGTCCAGCGCAGTGTCAGCAACACTATTAAGGTCTCCTCCGAGGAGCAAGGGTTCTACCAAGAAGGGGGCCAGCCTGTTGGACAGCAAAGAGAGAAAGGCCATTTGTTCCACATTCGGGGCGTATATACAACCCAATGTCAGGTCCCTCCCATCTAGTTTGCCTCGCACCATGATATACCTACCCTCTGGATCAATTAACTGCTGTGTGCACTGGAATGGAACTCCTGCCCGCACCCAGATAGCAACCCTCCTAGCATATGCAGAGTAGCCAGTATGAAAGATCTGCCCTCGCCATCTTCTTTGCAGTGCTTTCCCCTCCTTATCTAACAGGTGTGTTTCCTGGAGGAAGGCGAAGTGAATGCCCCGTCTAATCAGATAGGAGTGGACCTTGTGGCGTCTGTGCATAGTGTGCATTCCTCTTACGTTCCACGTGAGACATTTGTAGCCTAGGTCGGGTCCCATTGCAGTACCCATCGTGCTTCACACATCCTCGCAGCGACCCCCCTGACACGCCCAGGACCAATCCCCAGCCCCCCCCCAACCAAATCAAGAAATCCACCCCAACTCCCACTCCCCCGGACAGACAACCAACGTGGAATCCCCATCCAAACTCTAGTCAAGCGAGTGTATCTCAACAGAAGAGGGCTAGGTTGGCCAGTACGCCGACCCAGATGGGCCCGAAGCCCCCCGCTCCCACCCCCTCCCCCCGGAACATCCAGGTGTCTTCTCCCCCCGGCTCGTCCCCCCCCCCCGCACTACAGTGTTAAGTCTCAGGAGGCATATTCAGCACAGCGTTCAGCCTCTGGAGGCAGCCTCAACTCACAACCCAGTACCTTGTAAACATGACCAGTATCGCCCAGGCCGCATCAGCTAAGGATTCCGTCGGCTGTTTGAGGAGTCACCACCGGTAGGTCCACCTCCGAAAGATCTTGTACACTACTGGAGCCTGGGCTAAGAGCACTATTCTTCGATAGCTCCGATGCACTGCTGGAAGGACTGGCGTCTCCCTGGCTGATGGCCACGACCGCTAGTACCGCCTTAGCTCTCTCCTGCTGCCATCCCGACGGGGACCCAGATCCCCTCGTCGGCGTCGTTTCCGCAGAGCGCCTTCTAGGCGAGGTCGCCGGAGGGGGATCCGTGCTTGACTCCCCCCTAGTGTCCAGCCAGCTCCAGGCCTCCTGCGGCGTGAGAAAAAAGTGAGTGTGATCCCCAGCAATGACCCTCAGCCGGGCCGGGAACATCATAGCATATGACAGCTGCAAAGACCTCAATTTCCGCTTGACCGCCGTGAAAGAGGCCCGTTGCTTTTGCACATCTCTCGTGAAGTCTGGGAAAACCATGACCTTGCTGTTGTCAATTCGCAGATCCGGCAGGTTCCTGGCCCTCTGGAGGATATAGTCCCGGTCTCTGAAGTGTAGGAGGCGCATCACTATCGGGCGCGGCGGACCACCAGGCTTGGGCGGTCGCGCTGGGACTCTGTGGCCGCGCTCTAAGGCAAAGAACGGGGAAAGTCCTTCTGGAGCCACCTCAGACCGCAGCCATCCCTCCAAGTAGGAGACCGCATCTTGGCCCTCCACTTTTTCTGGCACTCCCACGAGGCGGAGGTTATTGTGCCTAGAGCGCCCTTCACTGTCCTCGGCTCTGAGCTCCAGCACCCGGACCTTCTGCGCCACTTCCGCTAACGATGCTCTCAGTGTAGCCACGTCTCCAGGCAGGTCATTCAGGGTCACCTCCGAGGACGCCACCCGCTCCTTCAACTTCCTGAGGTCGTCCCTCAGGAGGGACAGGTCCGAACCGATGGTGTCCATGCGCTTTTCAATAGCCTCCCGCGACGCTACAATCGCCTGCATAATGCCACTCAATGAGGGATCTCGCGAGCACGCCGAGCCCCCCGAGCCAGTAGCCGTCCCGGCCTCTTCCACGAGGTGGCCTGGGTCATCTAGTTTCAGTGCTTCGAAGCCCTTCTTCCTGCCTCCTCGCACCATGCTGCCGAGTGCCAATATTGGTATGCGTCTGTCGCGGCCTCCAGCGATCCAAGGCACCTCTGATCTCCGCTCCGGCGTTGTCGTGGGGCCTCAGCACCTCCGCGCCTCCCCTCTTCTCACGTGGCAGTGCACCAGCTCATCCGCAGCCCCAGGGTGCAGGGCCCCACTTCACCAGATCAGGGGGGGATCCCCCGGGGGCCCCCTCTCCAGGCGCGGGGCGAGTGCCCCCCTCTCAAGGATGTTGCGGGTTGACTTGTCCTGCACATCCGGGTGCGAGGCCTAGGCCGACCCCTGGTGTGCGGGCGCCCAACAGTTCATCGCCTCTGGTCCGGGGGCCGGCTCACGCCGCCGACAGCCTTGGTATCTCCTCTATTCCTCCGTGTGTCCCCCTCGCTCAAGGCCGCTCACCACTCACCACCAACGACCTGTGGTGAAGGCAAATGTCTTCTCTCCAGTTGCGAGGCGGCCCCCCCACTCAGCGAGGCCTCGGGCTCGACTGCCGCCAAAATCTCCAGGGCAGCCCCCGGGCGCCTGGGCCACTGCCACACCGTGGGCGTTGTCCCCCACTCCCTCCAGGGTTCTCTGGCTCCACCAGCGCTCCGCCGTCAAGTACGGGCAGCCGCCGCCATTTTGGCCGCACGCCACTCGGGGTGCCCCACCTCAGACCCTCTCACCTCTGGTCCGCCAGTGATACTTGCACCAGTCCTCCCAGGGCACAGGGCAACAGGGTATCCGCCACAGCAGCAAGGCGGACCCACCAGTCAGCCTGGTCTCACCGCCGATAGTGCTCGGCCCGGCTCCGTCACAATGGGGCCGCCATCTTGGGGTCAGGCAGCGTGCCGCTGAATCGGCCGCCGAGCTCCACAAACGCCGCCTCGCCGGGTGAAGCCCTCCGCCTCCTCCAGCACCGGGGGGGGCTCCTGCTGCAGCGCTGGTGATCGACTCTGTTCTTCCGCGTCCCCCGCCGCCTGCAGGGTCTCGCCGTCAGGCGTAGCGGGCAGGGACCGCGGCTGCCATTTTGGGCGCCCGTGTCTCCGGGCGCTCCTCGGTGTGTACCACCGCTCGTTTCTGGCAGCTACGGGGACTCCAGGGCCACCAAAGTTGTCCCCAGTGCTCTCCAGACTCTCCCATGTGCGTCTGGGGGTCCGAGGTCCGAGCCGGGGGTCAGAATCTGCTGCGGAGCTAGGCGGGAGCGGAGGATCTCCGGAGTCCCGCTTCCAGCTACATCGGCGCCTTAGCCATGCCCCCCTGATCTTGTTCTCATCTCGTCAGATCTGCTGTGCATTCAAAAGACACAGGTCAAATGTTAGCACTGCTTGCTTTGTCCCTTGCTGGTTTCTTTTTGTGTAATAACTCCATGAGAGTGAACGTTTGCCATCCCTCACATCTTTAATTTAGTAGGTGCTAGGGTGCATGTCCAGCAGATCCTTTTTGTTTATGGCTACAAACAGTTTTCCTAGATGGATCACTTGTGTTATTTGATGCTGTGGCCTCATCCCAAGGACGGTTTAACAGGGGGTTGATTGAGATAAATTTCCTTTTAATGCTACTTTTGAGTGTGGTGTATGCAGCTCAATCTTCAGTGGAGACATACTCCAGCGGGGCACATAAATGTTGACTGAGGGATGTAGAATGTTTTTTCCACAGGCTCCTCGCCATATGGTTTATGCCGGACATGATGGTTGATGCACCCACTCATCTTTTCACCATTGTAACAGATGCCTCCCATCTTTGCTTGTACCACTGCTTTCAGATTTCTTAGGGATTGTGAGAATGTCCTGTAACCAGTTATATTCTCTTTGCAGTGTCATTGGCCCTGGTAAGGGAATCTTCATGGTTGCTTCTCACTAGGTGACTTGTTCGCGGTCACTCCAAGATATTTATAAGTGCTTCTTTGCTATCTGGTTTCACAGTATTGATGGACTGAGTAATGCCTTTGTTTACAGTCCCTAGATCCCAACGTTTATGCTGGGTTCATTTGTAGGTACGTTTATCGTGATTGTCTTCCACTTCTCAGAGCTGGGACTGCAGGCATATTGCATTCTTGCAAGAAGGATAAAATTCAGTGTGCAGAAGAAAAATAATCTTTCTCTGGTTGACTCACGATATCTGGGGATGCGGCCATTCTTGCCCTCCAGGTTATTTGAATATGTTAAACAGGAGAGAAACAAGGCTACATCATATTGCTTTGGTAAATTACCTGCTTGTTGTGCCTTTGTTTCAGACTGAAGGTAGACTGAACCTGAAGTGGGCTGAAGGGAGACCGCATATACAGTCAGACCAAAGCAGCTGCTTATTGACCAGGCCAAATGCTTCTGCAAAGTCCACAGACAGGGGTAGAAGTCTTCTGGTGAGTAACTAATAGAAGACATAGTAGAGAATGAAGGTCTCATTTAGAACAGAAAGTCCACGCCTGAAACTTCACTTTATAGGGTTCTTTAAGTGATTCCCATCACCGCATGAAGATCAGAGGTTTCAGGATGAATTTAGAGAAGATGGTCTACCATGTAGATTAGGCCGAAGTGTCAATAGGAGCTGGGATCAGAGGTCTTGCCTTTCTTGTAGAGTGGTAGTATCAGGTCTGTTTTCCGAGTTTCCACGTGCCATGACTGAATAGGTAGTCTCTCCTTTCAAAAGGTATTATCACCAAATTACAAAGCTTCCAAAATTTCTTCTGTGAACCAGGTGAGCCCTTTCACTGTGAAACTCTTACCTGCTTTCCACATAAGAGGATCAAACTGATCACAGAAAGGCCAGTAGCTAGCAACTTTCAAAGGATTTGAGGGGAAGACACACTGAGAACTTAATTCAAGATATAACTGTAGCCTTGACTGCGAGCAGAACAATGCTATACACACTGGTCTTCCTATAGTTCTTCTCACCATCCCTCAAGCAGCTCAATAAGGTTACAATTAAATTTGATCACAGGGCGGGAAACCGGGTCCTGGTTGAAGTATACATCACTTAACATGTGCAACATACAACACATACATGGGCACTGCCTCATCTAGCATCTATACATCCCCTTTATGGAAAAGCTTAAGGCAAAGGTCAGCGTTAAAGAAACAAGTTTAGCATCAAGCACAAGGCCTCCAGATTGCAAACCGTGTTTTGACCCAGCTCTGCAAGAAAACCACCTGCTAATGTGTTCACGAAACAGAACACTGAAATCTGGGTATCAAAGATCAGCATACAAGATGAGCAGAGGCATGGTGTTCAAACAACGCATACCACATTTACCCCTTTGAGTCCCATCAATACTTTAGCACACAAAGTTTAATTACTGAGAGTCCTAAGAGTTTCATGGAGTGCTTCAGATTGTTTTAGGTTTTTGCTCAACTATTGCATATGCTAGCCTTCTAGTATATCAGACGTATACCACCACCTTCACTATCAGACTATGTAAGGCGCTCACTCACCCTTCCCTAGCATGGGATACATCCTGAGAAAGAAGGGAGGGATGTAAATCCAATTCAGACAAACGTGACAATGGCAGAATTTAGAATGCAAAGAGTGTGAGAACATAGCACACATGAAGCTTTCACCTGGGCACATCAGCAGTAAAGACCGGTGATGAGTCTTCATAGAAAAGGTCCATAATCGGGAAAACAGGCAAGGATTGAAACACGTCGATCTCGCATGCAAATCCCTATTCCCGAAAACTCCAAGTGACCTTGTGGTGAGCTACTCTCCTTGAAATTACTGTAATCGTTGCTATACGGCGTTCTGTGCAGAGGATTACTGATGTGGTGTTCCCACAACATTCATATGGGTTCTAAAATGGCGACCTTTCAGAACAGATGTTTGCACTCTGCTGCGTCCATTATCTCAAAAAGGTGGGCCCACTCATTTAAACTACAGGGTATATATCGCTCTCATGGAGATGGTGTCTTCTTAATAAAGCAAGCCTGCCAAATACATCTTTAACCTCTGTTATTGTGCGGAAAACTCCAAAGACATTCAGTATGTATTAATGGCAAGCCATTTTCGAAGTCGGTTCAATATACCACATTTCTCTACCAAGTGTTCTACAAAACCGCTTTACCTACCAATTAGGATTGTGAAACTTCCAGTTCTCAAAACAGACCGTCCGAAGTCCCCATCTTGACCAAACCCCGCTTTCTTTTCATTGAGACAAATACACAGTAAGTCAGCAGAATTCAGTATTTGATATAAAAGAACCATACTACTGGTCTAAGGCCAAGAAATCTTTAATGATCTAGTGCTGTCCATGCCACTGGAGTCAAGCTATCCTGGCTGATGAGGGCTGAAAGCCCGAAACTGGTTTTAGGATGCTTGTTTCCAGTCCAGGGAGGACCTGTCTTGGCAGTTCGGCCTGGACTGTTCCTATTGGGTGCAGGGTCAAGATTGATTTGCATATGGCTGGGTCCAAACTGGAATGGTATGGTGAGCAACAAACGGTGGATTTAGGCTATGATCTCTGTACTGGGGTGAATGTATGACATTGTTCTGCATTCTGTCCATCAATTGTTCTTTTTGCAAGAAATCTTTAATCACATGGATCATAGGGCACTTTCAATAAGCAGTAATGGCATCCAACTGGCACATACTACAGTAAAATTGAAAGCCAGATCTATCCATGTAAAGTAGTTCATCTGCTTCCTTCCAAGTTTTCATACCACCCAGCTTCAATAGACAAACAAACACATCCATGTGCAAGAAGAAACTGAATTGGCATTTTTTAAGACGTTCAGAAGACATCATACATGCAGTATGAAGTTAAGCATGGGGAAACATGCCCACGGTAGACCCACAAGATCCAAGACCACAGAAAGAATGGGTCTCGCAGATTCTTTTGCTGCAGAACAAAGATTACTGAAGGCTACAAGAGATTAAATTGTGATGTTCAGTTTATTTCCGCTATGGTGGAAACCCTCCTGGAATGCCACAAACATATCCAGACACATTTGAAGAAGGAAAGAAACAGGTTTAATGGGGACAGCGCGTCGTTTGAAAAGGTCAGCTGTGTATTTATGACATCATTCCTCGAATGTCAAGGACAACTGATGATGCCTAGGGATGACACTTATGCCAAGCAACACAATCCTTGGCTCCTCCTCGGTCACTCAATCCTTTTTTGTGGTGGTCTTCCTTTGATATTCGCTGACAAGGTCTAGAAGTTCTCCAAGATACCCTATTTGTTCTTGCTATGCATCTTTATGCTGACCACAGAGTGTGAAAGTAATCGGGCAGTGGTTGTCCCATCTTAGTAAGGTCAGGAATTAAAGCTAGCACAATAAGTGTGCAAATACAAGCCTCAGACGTCAAGATTGCCACAAGCTCTGGAGTGGATAGCTCTGGAAAAGAAAAACAAATGCCTTAATCCTTAAAGACGTACGACTCCGTATCCTTGTGTTCAGTCTTTAAGTTGATGGCGCAGACTGATAACTTCACTGAAGTCAAAGCCATCTACGTCAAATGAGGCATTTTTGAAATTGGGTTATTGGTTGAAAGGTGTTGAAAATCCTTAGAGCAACAACCACAATCCAAGTCAGGGTGAACCACAAAAGTCAATAATTGAACCTGTGCTTAATGCTCTGGTAGCTGGGCACAAAAGCAGTCAGGCTTTACTTAGAGGCAATGTCTAAAGTATTTATGCAAAAACAACAGTTGATGGACAGAATGCAGATCAATGTCATACATTCACCCCAGTACAGAGATCTGGGCCTAAATCCATCGTTTTTTTGCTCACCATGCCATTCCAGTTTGAACCCAGCCATATGCAAATCAGTCTTGACACTGTGCCCTATGGGAACAGTCCAGCCCGAAATGCTAAGGCAGGTCCTCCCTGGACTGGAAACAAGCATCCTAGGACCGGTTCTGGGCTTTCAGCCCTCATCAGCCAGGATAGCTTGATTCCAGTGGCATGGAGAGCACGGGACTCACGTCTGAGCATACCCGTCCCACTCGGGGTGACAAAAGCAAAAACAACAGTTGATGGACAGAATGCAGAACAATGATACATTCACCCCAATCCATCATTTTTTTGCTCAAGATGCCATTCCAGTTCGAACCCAGCCATATGCAAATCAGCGGTTCTGATGCATTTCAGTTGCTGTTGGCTGTGTCCTACATTGCGCTGTGTTTTTAACATTTAAATTTTTTTACTGTGTTTATTCTGGCTTTGACTGCCTACCTTATTCTCTGCTCCCTGCTCTCGTCAGGTGTCTCCCCAGCGCCCCGTTCCACCACGGATTTTCCCGTTTGTCGTGGAGGGCGCAGGTGCAGATTGTAGCTCTTCCCTGATTGGAGAGCGAGGGTCACACGTTGGATCAGTGTCCCGGTGCCTCTCTACTTAAATCGTATGACTTGCTCCGCGCGTAGCGGACACGTGCCAAAGGCAAGCCCGTCTGCGCCCATCCACGCCAAGATCGCTCCAGGGAGGCTGCTCTACCGGCCACATGTTTACAAG
Source organism: Lissotriton vulgaris (assembly GCF_964263255.1). NCBI lineage: Eukaryota > Metazoa > Chordata > Amphibia > Caudata > Salamandridae > Lissotriton > Lissotriton vulgaris. The sequence goes on along the minus strand of NC_141695.1, from coordinate 1,507,739,538 downwards.
TAAGGCGTTGCTATGAAAGAAGGCTCTTGTTTTAACTTAGGCCCACAAGTAAGTCCTGCCACCAAACCATTGACCCGGAGGCTTTTTTAGATAGAATGTTTGGTGGGTGCCAATGCTGTGATTTTAGAAAGGGGAATGTATGGAAGTCACTGTCGGATCCTACTGTGTGTAAGCCCGCCTCTAGTCTGACGGTTGAAAAGGGGTTTCTTATTAATGCTAGGTCGCTAGTAAAAAATAATATTGTTTAGAGACTTTGTTTTCAGCCAGGAACCTGACTTGGGTGTTTATCACAGAGACCAGGGCAACGGATGCCTCGGGACCTGCTCTGGTAGATGCCATCCCTACCGGCTATGCGCTGTCTAGGATGGACAGAGTTGGTCGCCGAGGAGGAGGAGTGGGAATCCTGTATATGGACTCTTTTATCTGTCGCACTGAATTTCTTTCTACTCCCTCAGATCCTTTCCAGGCCTTTTATTTTTCTATTAATTCCTGTCCATCGGTCTCCTTTTCCGCCCTTTTGTTTTATAGACAACCTGGACCTAGATCCTCTTCCAGTCAAGATATTATCAAATTGTTAGAGCCGTTTATTGAGAAACCCAATGTTACCCTTCTTGGTGATTTTAATTTCCATTTGGAGAATACAGGATCTAGAGATACTCAGGCTCTCCTGGAAACTCTGGACTCTTGTGGTCTGGCTCAGTTGGTGGTAGGCCCTACCCATCTGGCAGGACATACCCTCAATGGAGTCTTTTCTAATGACCCTAGGCTGAGGGTGGGGCCTCCGGTCCCTTTAGCATGGTCTGACCACTTTGCTGTACCGCTGGACCTGTCCTTTCAGGAAGCAGTTTTTCCCTTGTCAGACTGTAAGAAGCAGGAATTCAGAAGGAATTTTAAATTCATTAATAACGACGTACTATCTCCCTATCTGAATGAGTTGGCGTCTGTTGACTTGCAGGATGTTAATTCTGCTGCTCGTGAACTCTCGCATGCTCTTTCAGGAGCTATGGATAACCTGGCCCCTCCTAACAGCATTATTCAGCAAGGAAGAGCCCCTCGGCTCCCTGGTATTCAGATAGACTTAGACAACTGAGACAAGGGTGCCGAAAACAGGAGAGGCTTTGGCGGGTCCATCTTGATCCCTTGGAGAAGGAACCACAAACTCTGCATAAAGGAATACAAGCTACCCATTGTGGAGGAAAAGAGAGCTTACTTTTCTAAAGTTACTGCCTTACTTAACTCTCCTAGAGATCTCTTTAAGGTCATAGATTCTTTATCTTCTCCCCAGGTAGTAGATTCAATAGTGGAATCTCAAGAATTGTGCGATAATATCTCTGCCTTTTTTCATAGAAAGATCTTGGATATTTATGGCACGCTTGAATATTTAAACTCCTGTATGGGACATCCTAATCCTCCGGCCTCTTTTGAGGTCGTGAGTCTGCCTGGTGAGCAGCTCCCAAGTCTTCTGTCTTTTCCTCTTTTATCATCTGAGATGATGACGCAGCTTCTTGACAATATTAGGTCTGGCTCTCCCTTAGATTCTTGCCCGCTCAAAGTACTGAAAGCCTGTCGGGAAGTGGTTATTCCACCTTTTATGAAGGTTATGAACCGTGCCATCTTGGAGGGAGTTTTTCCCTCCCTATGGAAGACGGCTGTTGTAAAACCACTTTTGAAGAAACCTGCTTTGGACCCAGGGATCTTGAAAAATGTTTGCCCCATCTCTCTACTTCCAGCCCCCGCAAAGATGTTGGAGTCCCATCTCATCTTCATCTTAGAACTTATCTCAGGGATTTCTCCCTTTTGGATGCCTCCCAACATGGGTTCAGGAGATTTCACAGCACTGAAACTGCTCTCACTGCTGTTGTTAATAATATTCGCTCTCAGGTTGACAAGGGCCATACCACTACTTTGGTCCTGTTGGACCTTACAGCGGACTTCGACACTCTGTCCCCATCTATATTGGTGTCACGTCTTAGGGAGATAGGGGTCGGAGGCCCTGCCCTGAGTCTTCTTGCTTCCTTTCTTAACGAAAGGGAACAGAGTGAAACTGGGCCAGTTTCTGTCTGCCCCTAAGCCTGTGCACTGTGGGGTCCCTCAGGGCTCTTCATTGAGCCCTACATTGTTTAACATATATGTGGCCCCCCCTTGCCAGGGTGGTTAGATCATTTGGGCTGGAGGTGCTGTCTTAAGCTGATAACACCCAAATAATGGTCTCTCTCACTCATTCAGTGAAGGATTCTGCTCAGAATTTTAGGAGCTGTATGGAGGCTCTCAGTGGATGGTGAGGTTTTAATCTTTGGGGGCAATCAAGATATCTCGTCAAGGGACTGGTGGCCACCCTCACTTGGGGAATGCCCCCACCCTCGCCATTACGGCAAGAACTTAGGGGTGCTAATGGACACTGCCTTTCCTTTGACCGTCAGGTCAATAGCACTATCTCCACCTGCTGTGGCATTATTAGGGTTCTTAGAAAGATCGCTCATTATCTTTGCCCTGCTGCTCGGAAACATGCTACGGTGGCATTAGTCTCTTCCAGATTAGATTATTGTAATGCCCTTTATCTGGGCATTAACAAGAGCCTGATCCATCGTCTTCAAATGGTCCAGAATGCTGCGGCGAAATTGCTCTGAACCTCCCTAGATGTGCCTCAGCCTTGGCAGCGTGGGAAAATTTACACTGGCTTCCCATACATTATAGGATCACTTTTAAAATCCTTTGTCTATCTCATGGAGCTTTTTAAGGTACTGATCCAGAGGGGATCAAGTCACTTGTACATCTCTATACCCCAGTAGATTCCTTCGCTCCTCAGATAAGAACTTTCTTGAGGTCCCCAGGTTTGTTAGAGCAAAATGGGGAGGTAGAGCGTTTTCCTCTGTGGCGCCACGATTGTGGAACTCTCCCCCCATAGCTTATAGGGCAACCCTCTCTCTCTCTGTTCCGGAAGGCCTTAAAAACCTGGCTTTTCTCTGAAGCGTACTTGTAAAGCCGATTCTTCTGACTGTGTGTTGGATGACCTGCTTCAGCGCCTTGATGCCCTTGGGCTAAGTTACGCTTTATAAGTTTCTGTTCATTCATTCATTCTTGACCCTGTGCCCCATAGGAACAGTCCAGCCCGAAATGCTAAGGCAGGTCCTCCCTGGACTGGAAACAAGCATCCTATGACCGGTTTCGGGCTTTCAGCCCTCATCAGCCAGGATAGCTTGATTCCAGTGGCATGGAGAGCATGGGACTCACGTCTGAGCATACCCGACTCACTCGGGGTGAGAAAAGCAAAAACAACAATTGATGGACAGAATGCAGAACAATGTCATACATTCACCCCACTACAGAGATCTGAGTTAAATCCATAGTTTTTTTGCTCACCATGCCATTCCACTGTTTTTGCATTCGTCACCCCGAGTGGGACGGGTAGGCTCAGACATGAGTTCTGTGCTCTCTACACCACTGGAGTCAAGCTATCCTGGCTGATGACGGCTGATAGCCAGAAACCGGTCCTAGGATGCTGGATTCTGGTCCAGGGAAGACATGGTTTGGCAGTTCGGGCTGGACTGTTCCCATGAGGCACAGGGTGAAGGCTGATTTGCATATGGCTATGTCTGAACTGGGGGGGTGCGGAGTGCAAAACAACAATGGATTTAGGCTCAGATCTCTGTACTGGGGGGAATGTATGACATTGTTCTGCATTCTGTCCATCAACTGTTTTTGCATAAAGTATTTATGCAGCACACAAACCGTAATAAAGTAAAAACACAAGAATAATCCCACATCAATTTTCAAAACTTGACTATTATTAAATACATAAAATGACACACAAAAAAAGAAATCTCAGAGTTATGAGTCTTTAAAGTTTTAAGTGAAAAATAACACCTAAAAGATCAAAGTGCTAACTGCTGCAATCTGGTCACACAAGACATAGTCTAAGTTAAAAGTTAAGGCCAACCACGATAAAGAGTGGTTTGCCTACACAAGATGGATTGGGCCGGGTCTAGGCTTACCTTCTGATTTGGAAGAAATATCAACAAAATGTTCCTGAAAGGTGAAGTACAGCAGAGCTAGGCAGCTGGTGGTGGTAGAGCAGGATGTGTTGACTGGGACCCCTTGGACAGGGTTGACGTGAAGATTTCTACATTCGGTCTTAGTCACCTGTTTGGAAGCGGAAAATCTACAACAGGACAAAGCTGAAGGCAGTAGCCAGGAAGGACTCACGATGCCGAATACCATAGGCAATAGGTCCAACTGAACAGGATTTGCTGCTGTGGAAAAGAACTTAGCAGGAGCTACAGCAAAGTCAGGCCGAGCAACAATACACCTCAGGTGGATCGGCAGGCAAGTAGGTCCTGTCTTGTGTTAGTTCCCATGCCTTTTTTTGGTGAAAGGGATTTAAGAACCAACTTTTAGGGTTAGTCAAGGGTACCACATTTATAAAACCAACACTCCCAAAGGTCCAGGACTGATTGGGCACCACTTGCAGAGTAAAGAGTCACTCCATCAGATGCTAGGTGCAGGGCTTAAGGTCCCTGGAGTCGGTTATGTCCCTGTTGCTCTGGCAGGAATGGGGGGGGGGCGGGGGCGGCAGCCAACCTGCCCTTGGAGTCACTATTTTAGTCCTGAGTTCAAGCATTATAGCAGGCCTCTGGGGATCCAAGGCAGTTGTGATGTCCTCCGCAGGTGCCCAAATGTACTGAGAAGTTGCTGAGGGTCTAATATTTATAACTAGTGCTAGCCTTTGAAATGGGGGAAACTTCTAGGATACCCCCACATCCGGGTCTAGGAAGTACTCCCTTCCCCTCCCTCCCAAGGCTCCAAGAACTCTATGGTAACAGAAGACTAGTTAGGTTTATTTGTGTGTGCTGGATGCAGTCCCTATTGAAGTCCAAGTGGGGCAGGGAACAGCTCCGCCTCCATCCATCCTGCCCACAACTAAATCCTTTTGTCTCATGGTCTGCGATGCATACACAAAGCCTAACAGCAGGGTCACTGGCATGAGGCAACAAATGGCTAGGACCAGAAACTACCAACTTTCTAAAAGTGGTATTTTCAGAATTGTGACTTAAAATTCGCCTTTACCATTAAGAAGTATTATAAATTACAATTCATTTGAGGCCAAACATCATATTTATACCCGTTCTAAATGAAATAGCACGGATCAAATGTAATAAAGTAAACGAAAGTGATCCTATGGTAAAAGCAAGTCTTAGAATAGTGAATAACGAATTTAGTTTACTATCTTGACATGTTATGCTTAAAAATGCATCCCACTTTTTAAATACAATGCACCCTTCCCTATGGGCTGTTTAAGGCCTACTTTAGCAGTGACATACATATTAAAAATAAATGGTTGGGTCAAGCAAAAAGGTTTATATTGCTAGATCAAATCGGCAGTTGATAACTGCACTACAGGCTGTTACGCCAGGCCGGTGAAATTTTATAGTACTACTCTACTGGGTGGCACAGTATGTGCTGCAAGTCTACAAGTAGCATTTAACTTACAGGTCCTGGATACATGTAGTACCTGGCACCTACACCCAATTGGCACAGTTAATTTTCTTGTAAGCCAATTTTACCATTTTGGAGGGAGAGAAAAGTTATTTTAGCACTGGCTAGAAGTGAAAGTTTGGACAGAGTCCCATTACCAACAAAAACAAATTCAGAAAACCAGAGGGGAGAAAGCAAAAAGTTTGCGGGAAGACCATACCAAGGATAGGAGGAATAACATGTAGTTCTCCGGGCTAGAGAAGGAACAAGAAAAACGCCCTTCTACAGTTTTCCTCAAAGAAAGCATATACGAGTAACAGTGCCTACTTTGATGTTTATACATAGGGCTCAGTGCCAGACACTATCCTTCAGCAGGACATCTGCTGCCAAATGTCAGATTCTGACATACTATAGTTACATTGATATAAAAGACTTCTCACCCCAGTCACGGTCTTAAAAGTATCATGCTCCTCAGTGGTAGAAGAGGACATAAGGCAGACTGCAGACATGTTAACCCTTCCTGGACATTTTCCCCTAGAACCTCCTGACTACCATAGAAGGGCAGGTACACAGACCGAACAGAAAGATAGTGCCAAACATTAGCAAGAACAGTAGCAAAAACAAAAAAACAAAAATATCAAAAAATATTGCAAGGAAAAGTAAGATAATGTCCTAAAATAAAGTGAGGGGGGCAGGGGGTCTGCAAAACCAGTTCAGTCTAGTCACCAGCGAAAGTAAACAGTGTTCTGAGATTTAGTACGGCAACGACTTAACCATAAAATGTGGGTTAGTCCATTCTAATCTGTCAAACATCTTGCTACCAACCTAAAGTTATTGTTCCAGTGTAACTAATACGAGCTTCTTGTGTTTAAAACATTTTTTTTTTAAAAAGAGGATTTGGGGGAACTTCTTGACGAGGATGAAAATGCGCGAAATTGCAGATGAATGATGGTGGAAGTTCATTTACTTCAGTTGTACTTTTGTGTCTAGATCATGATAAACATTACATACTAACCTCAACTGTACTTCCTGCCATTTACCCTGACACAGAAGAGAAGCACCCACTCATCTTGTAATGGCGTATTCTCTTTTTGCAGTTGCTTTCTACATCCTCAAGTTTCTGCATAGCGGTCGATAGTGGAGTTATGGTAGCCATCAGCAGGCCCTAAAAAGAATGAAACAGTACTTATAATAGGAAATGATGGCACAACATAGCTCCAGTTACACACTGTTCCAACAAACAGTCCACAGATCCTTTATGCAACAAGGAACCTGCAGTAATATAAAAATTCTCAGATGTTGACCCTGGGATCAGTATTGGTGAAAATATCCAGCTCAATATATGGACAAAGTTATTGTATTTAACTGAATGACACAAACACACCTCTAGGTAAATGTTGAGGTGCCCGGAATTATCTTGTGCAGCTCCAATAATAACAGTCCTTCAACTTTCCACTTCGTAAGCTCCATGTATGTGGAATGAACAGATCTGCTGCTCAATTAAAGTGTCCATTTTGGTCGTACTTTACGCCATCTCCCACTTCAACTTAGCCACTGATTTGACTGACAAACCAACCACTACTCCAAACTGTGCCAGATTACAGGGATGCCTGAATTAAAGTACTTAATATTCTTGGTACACCTCCAATGGAATGTTTCCCACACCTCCCAGCAGTGGGGTGACCAGACATCCTGGTTTTTCCAAGGACTCTCCTAGAACTTTTTGCAAAATTAAGTGTATGTGGGAGTTTTACTATCTTTATAACTACTGAGAGCTGGGACCCTGCTTCCTTTACCGTTTTCTCCAAAAAGAAGCAATCTAAGGATCCCTGGAGGTCAATTATCTGAACATATGTTCAGATCTGGAGCAGAGCTATGCCCCACCCCCGATTAATTTCCAGTGTAAGTACTGGATATTTAACCCTGGGTGCCCTTTTGTTTCAAACAAATTGGCAAAATAGTGCTTAGATTCTTTAAATAATGCTGAATTTGCTTTTATCGGGACGTTGGTAAAAAGAAAAATTAACAGGAGTAAAACTGACATTTAAATTAGAGAACCCCAACCAATTAAGGTGAGGGCAGAAGTGACCACCTATATAATAAAACTCTAATTTTCTTCATCATGATAATAATTTATATTATACATTCCTGCATAAGAATTAGTTATGTATACTATGAGATATCGAATTGGATTGTTGGATAGAGCTTGACATTGAAGAGTAGCGGTAAGGATGTTAATCGAGGTGTTATATCAAAACTTCAGTTTTCTTACGATTAATTGTATACCCTCCGATTGATTGAAATTGAGCAAACTCAGCGGACATAGATGTTGGATTTTGTTCTAGCAGCTTTAGGTATAGAATATTATTGTCCGCAAACAGCTTTCATTTAGTCATGCCCACTATAGGGTCTTCTAAACCTACATTTGCCCTAATCCTGGCTGCCAATGCTTCAATAAAAAAGTAAATAAAACAGGCAAGAAAGGATAGCACTTCGGACTTCCACAATTTAGATCTACAACTCTGGCTAAGTTAGAATTCACGAAAAACTAAGTCTGAACTCCTTGCTCTAGATTTCATAGAATGTTAGTAATGGAGTTAGGAAACCCACCTTAATGCCATACAAAAGGGTTTCCCAATTGACCAAGGCAAAAGCTCTCAGCATGTACCATCATTATAAATCCAAGAATCTGATTGACGTTGAGGAAATCTAATGCATGTATTAAAAAAGCAGTATTAGATGACATTTGCCAAGCAGCCAGATTGGTCCAGATTTTCATTAACACGTTATAATCAGAGCTTAGCAAACTGATTGGTCTGTAAGAATTTATATCTCTGGGATTCTTCCCCTTTTAACAAAGCTAACTACTGTGATTCCTTAAAAATTGATGGAACCTCACTGCCTGCTTTTACAAAACTAAAAGGCTCTACTGAAAAAGGTATGAACTCTTTGTAGAACTCAGTTGGAAGGAAGTCTTTTCCACTGGCCTTGCCAGATGGCATTGAAGCTAAAGCCTCCCAGATTCCTAATGTAGTGATATCAGCCACTATTTCCTCTGCCTGGGAACTTTACATTTGCTGCAAATTAATTTCCAAGACATACTGTCATATCACTTCCCTCAAAGCCGTATATTTAGTCGCATAGAGGTTAATATAGTGCTAAAATAAAATGCTCCTTTTTTAGGTCTCGCCTAGACGAAAGCAAAAGCGAAGCTTTTGCTGTCTATGCGAGACAACTTATGTTGCCACTTTTCTGGGAATATTGTGGACATCAGACTGTTACGAGCTTTTTCTGCTGTAGTCAGGCTGTCACGAGCTTCTCCTTTGGAGATTTGACCTCGTGAGCGCGCCTTGACTGCATCTAATGGGCCGTGCGCTTCCTTTAGTCAGTTTCACTTTGTTTCATTTCACTTTGAAAGTGCAGGCGTCAATGTGTCTGGTAGTTGTTCATGTGGAGTGCCTTCTGACCTCGTGAGCGCGCCTTGACTGCATCTAATGTGTGTGGCTTTTTTTTTCAACGTGGCCCTGGCGCTTGCTTCAGTCAGTTTCACTTTTAAGGTGCAGGCATCAATGGGTCTGGTACTTGTTTTATTTCCATTTAATGCTCTTTGGAACAACAATTTTATATTACTTGTGTGTATTACCACTGGCCAGAATTTCAAAGACTTATATTCACGCAGGTGAAATAATACTATTGTGATTAGGGCCGATTTTTGGAGTCTGACCGTTCAGAGTGCAGAGTGGAGCTTCAGAGTGGAGCTTCAGAGTGGAGCTTCAGAGTGCAGAGTGGAGCTTCAGAGTGGAGCTTCAGAGTGCAGAGTGGAGCTTCAGAGTGGAGCTTCAGAGTGCAGCTTCAGAGTGGAGCTTCAGAGTGGAGCTTCAGAGTGGAGCTTCAGAGTGGAGCTTCAGAGTGCAGAGTGGAGCTTCAGAGTGGAGCTTCATAGTGCAGAGTGGAGCTTCAGAGTGGAGCTTCAGAGTGCAGAGTGGAGCTTCAGAGTGGAGCTTCAGAGTGGAGCTTCAGAGTGGAGCTTCAGAGTGGAGCTTCAGAGTGGAGCTTCAGAGTGCAGAGTGGAGCTTCAGAGTGGAGCCTCAGAGTGCAGAGTGGAGCTTCAGAGTGCAGAGTGGAGCTTCAGAGTGGAGCTTCAGAGTGGAGCTTCAGAGTGGAGCTTCAGAGTGAAGCTTCAGAGTGGAGCTTCAGAGTGGAGCTTCAGAGTGGAGCTTCAGAGTGCAGAGTGGAGCTTCAGAGTGCAGAGTGGAGCTTCAGAGTGGAGCTTCAGAGTGGAGCTTCAGAGTGGAGCTTCAGAGTGGAGCTTCAGAGTGCAGAGTGGAGCTTCAGAGTGGAGCTTCAGAGTGGAGCTTCAGAGTGCAGAGTGGAGCTTCAGAGTGGAGCTTCAGAGTGCAGAGTGGAGCTTCAGAGTGGAGCTTCAGAGTGCAGAGTGGAGCTTCAGAGCGCAGAGTGGAGCTTCAGAGCGCAGAGTGGAGCTTCAGAGTGGAGCTTCAGAGTGCAGAGTGGAGCTTCAGAGTGGAGCTTCAGAGTGCAGAGTGGAGCTTCCGAGTGGAGCTTCAGAGTGCAGAGTGGAGCTTCAGAGTGGAGCTTCAGAGTGGAGCTTCAGAGTGGAGCTTCAGAGTGCAGAGTGGAGCTTCAGAGTAGAGCTTCAGAGTGCAGAGTGGAGCTTCAGAGTGGAGCTTCAGAGTGGAGCTTCAGAGTGGAGCTTCAGAGTGGAGCTTCAGAGTGCAGAGTGGAGCTTCAGAGTGGAGATTCAGAGTGGAGCTTCAGAGTGGAGCTTCAGAGTGCAGAGTGGAGCTTCAGAGTGGAGCTTCAGAGTGGAGCTTCAGAGTGCAGAGTGGAGCTTCAGAGTGGAGCTTCAGAGTGGAGCTTCAGAGTGCAGAGTGGAGCTTCAGAGTGGAGCTTCAGAGTGGAGCTTCAGAGTGGAGCTTCAGAGTGGAGCTTCAGAGTGGAGCTTCAGAGTGCAGAGTGGAGCTTCAGAGTGCAGAGTGGAGCTTCAGAGTGCAGAGTGGAGCTTCAGAGTGGAGCTTCAGAGTGCAGAGTGGAGCTTCAGAGTGGAGCTTCAGAGTGCAGAGTGGAGCTTCAGAGTGGAGCTTCAGAGTGCAGAGTGGAGCTTCAGAGTGGAGCTTCAGAGTGCAGAGTGGAGCTTCAGAGTGGAGCTTCAGAGTGCAGAGTGGAGCTTCAGAGTGCAGAGTGGAGCTTCAGAGTGGAGCTTCAGAGTGCAGAGTGGAGCTTCCGAGTGGAGCTTCAGAGTGCAGAGTGGAGCTTCAGAGTGCAGAGTGGAGCTTCCGAGTGGAGCTTCAGAGTGCAGAGTGGAGCTTCCGAGTGGAGCTTCAGAGTGCAGAGTGGAGCTTCCGAGTGGAGCTTCAGAGTGCAGAGTGGAGCTTCCGAGTGGAGCTTCCGAGTGGAGCTTCAGAGTGGAGCTTCAGAGTGCAGAGTGGAGCTTCAGAGTAGAGCTTCAGAGTGGAGCTTCAGAGTGCAGAGTGGAGCTTCAGAGTGGAGCTTCAGAGTGGAGCTTCAGAGTGCAGAGTGGAGCTTCAGAGTGGAGCTTCAGAGTGGAGCTTCAGAGTGGAGCTTCAGAGTGGAGCTTCAGAGTGGAGCTTCAGAGTGCAGAGTAGAGCTTCAGAGTGGAGCTTCAGAGTGCAGAGTAGAGCTTCAGAGTAGAGCTTCAGAGTGGAGCTTCAGAGTGGAGCTTCAGAGTGGAGCTTCAGAGTGCAGAGTGGAGCTTCAGAGTGGAGCTTCAGAGTGGAGCTTCAGAGTGGAGCTTCAGAGTGGAGCTTCAGAGTGGAGCTTCAGAGTGCAGAGTGGAGCTTCAGAGTGCAGAGTGGAGCTTCAGAGTAGAGCTTCAGAGTGCAGAGTGGAGCTTCAGAGTGGAGCTTCAGAGTGGAGCTTCAGAGTGGAGCTTCAGAGTGGAGCTTCAGAGTGCAGAGTGGAGCTTCAGAGTGGAGCTTCAGAGTGCAGAGTGGAGCTTCAGAGTGGAGCTTCAGAGTGGAGCTTCAGAGTGCAGAGTGGAGCTTCAGAGTGGAGCTTCAGAGTGCAGAGTGGAGCTTCAGAGTGGAGCTTCAGAGTGGAGCTTCAGAGTGGAGCTTCAGAGTGCAGAGTGGAGCTTCAGAGTGGAGCTTCAGAGTGGAGCTTCAGAGTGGAGCTTCAGAGTGCAGAGTGGAGCTTCAGAGTGGAGCTTCAGAGTGGAGCTTCAGAGTGCAGAGTGGAGCTTCAGAGTGGAGCTTCAGAGTGGAGCTTCAGAGTGGAGCTTCAGAGTGCAGAGTGGAGCTTCAGAGTGGAGCTTCAGAGTGCAGAGTGGAGCTTCAGAGTGGAGCTTCAGAGTGCAGAGTGGAGCTTCAGAGTGCAGAGTGGAGCTTCAGAGTGGAGCTTCCGAGTGGAGCTTCCGAGTGGAGCTTCCGAGTGGAGCTTCAGAGTGCAGAGTGGAGCTTCAGAGTGGAGCTTCAGAGTGCAGAGTGGAGCTTCAGAGTAGAGCTTCAGAGTGGAGCTTCAGAGTGCAGAGTGGAGCTTCAGAGTGGAGCTTCAGAGTGCAGAGTGGAGCTTCAGAGTAGAGCTTCAGAGTGCAGAGTGGAGCTTCAGAGTGGAGCTTCAGAGTGGAGCTTCAGAGTGGAGCTTCAGAGTGGAGCTTCCGAGTGGAGCTTCAGAGTGGAGCTTCAGAGTGGAGCTTCAGAGTGGAGCTTCCGAGTGGAGCTTCAGAGTGGAGCTTCAGAGTGGAGCTTCAGAGTGGAGCTTCAGAGTGGAGCTTCAGAGTGCAGAGTGGAGCTTCAGAGTGGAGCTTCAGAGTGCAGAGTGGAGCTTCAGAGTGGAGCTTCAGAGTGCAGAGTGGAGCTTCAGAGTGGAGCTTCAGAGTGGAGCTTCAGAGTGGAGCTTCAGAGTGGAGCTTCAGAGTGCAGAGTGGAGCTTCAGAGTAGAACTTCAGAGTGGAGCTTCAGAGTGGAGCTTCAGAGTGGAGCTTCAGAGTGGAGCTTCAGAGTGGAGCTTCAGAGTGGAGCTTCAGAGTGCAGAGTAGAGCTTCAGAGTAGAGCTTCAGAGTAGAGCTTCAGAGTAGAGCTTCAGAGTGGAGCTTCAGAGTGGAGCTTCAGAGTGGAGCTTCAGAGTGCAGCTTCAGAGTGCAGCTTCAGAGTGCAGCTTCAGAGTGCAGCTTCAGAGTGCAGCTTCAGAGTGCAGCTTCAGAGTGGAGCTTCAGAGTGGAGCTTCAGAGTGGAGCTTCAGAGTGGAGCTTCAGAGTGGAGCTTCAGAGTGTAGAGTGGAGCTTCAGAGTGTAGAGTGGAGCTTCAGAGTGGAGCTTCAGAGTGCAGAGTGGAGCTTCAGAGTGGAGCTTCAGAGTGGAGCTTCAGAGTGGAGCTTCAGAGTGGAGCTTCAGAGTGGAGCTTCAGAGTGGAGCTTCCGAGTGGAGCTTCAGAGTGGAGCTTCAGAGTGGAGCTTCAGAGTGGAGCTTCAGAGTGGAGCTTCAGAGTGCAGAGTGGAGCTTCAGAGTGGAGCTTCAGAGTGCAGAGTGGAGCTTCAGAGTGGAGCTTCAGAGTGCAGAGTGGAGCTTCAGAGTGGAGCTTCAGAGTGGAGCTTCAGAGTGGAGCTTCAGAGTGGAGCTTCAGAGTGCAGAGTGGAGCTTCAGAGTGGAGCTTCAGAGTGCAGAGTGGAGCTTCAGAGTGGAGCTTCAGAGTGCAGAGTGGAGCTTCAGAGTGGAGCTTCAGAGTGGAGCTTCAGAGTGGAGCTTCAGAGTGGAGCTTCAGAGTGCAGAGTGGAGCTTCAGAGTAGAACTTCAGAGTGGAGCTTCAGAGTGGAGCTTCAGAGTGGAGCTTCAGAGTGGAGCTTCAGAGTGGAGCTTCAGAGTGGAGCTTCAGAGTGCAGAGTAGAGCTTCAGAGTAGAGCTTCAGAGTAGAGCTTCAGAGTAGAGCTTCAGAGTGGAGCTTCAGAGTGGAGCTTCAGAGTGGAGCTTCAGAGTGCAGCTTCAGAGTGCAGCTTCAGAGTGCAGCTTCAGAGTGCAGCTTCAGAGTGCAGCTTCAGAGTGCAGCTTCAGAGTGGAGCTTCAGAGTGGAGCTTCAGAGTGGAGCTTCAGAGTGGAGCTTCAGAGTGGAGCTTCAGAGTGTAGAGTGGAGCTTCAGAGTGTAGAGTGGAGCTTCAGAGTGGAGCTTCAGAGTGCAGAGTGGAGCTTCAGAGTGGAGCTTCAGAGTGGAGCTTCAGAGTGGAGCTTCAGAGTGGAGCTTCAGAGTGGAGCTTCAGAGTGCAGATTCAGAGTGCAGATTCAGAGTGGAGCTTCAGAGTGCAGATTCAGAGTGCAGATTCAGAGTGCAGATTCAGAGTGCAGATTCAGAGTGCAGAGTGGAGCTTCAGAGTGCAGATTCAGAGTGGAGCTTCAGAGTGCAGATTCAGAGTGGAGCTTCAGAGTGCAGATTCAGAGTGGAGCTTCAGAGTACAGATTCAGAGTGGAGCTTCAGAGTGCAGATTCAGAGTGGAGCTTCAGAGTGCAGATTCAGAGTGGAGCTTCAGAGTGCAGATTCAGAGTGGAGCTTCAGAGTGGAGCTTCAGAGTGGAGCTTCAGAGTGGAGCTTCAGAGTGGAGCTTCAGAGTGGAGCTTCAGAGTGGAGCTTCAGAGTGCAGAGTGGAGCTTCAGAGTGCAGAGTGGAGCTTCAGAATGCAGAGTGGAGCTTCAGAGTGTCAAGAGCAATGCCAATAGCTCTAACTTTAACAAAGGCAAAACCATTGCATTGTAAATGCTTGTTATTTTACCGAATCACATGCTCATGCTGCTGCCTGGTTTGTCTACATGCACACAGGCAGAATCACTCGGTACAAAATGGCTCCTGTTCACTCGTCAGTACGGTCTTGCGCCGCCCCACCTTCCCCCTGCCAAATACATTCATTCCAAATACTGCTTATTTTCATATCAGACTGACTTCTCACATCTGGGATAGCAGGGGCACCTTCCACAGTGATTAGTGCTTCACAAAAAATAATTCTCGGCTAGCGCTCAGAAGCCTTGAAGCTTTGATTGAATGACACTGCAGTTTGATGCCCCGCTCGTTTTTTGATGCTATGCGTTCCAGACACTGATTTTATTAAGACTCACTTGGAGCTCTAAACTGTCACTTGATCTTTCTTTGGGTCATTTTGTTTGCCCGGAAGGACTAACATATCTGTGAAACCCTCTTCTTTTATAGTTTGAGCATCGTCTTCGTTTAGCAGGATAACATTATACATTTGAAAATACAAATATCCGGGAAGAGCAGAGAGCAAATCTCCGCGATGTTGGGCATTCTCCTATCATAAAGGAAGCGTGTTGGTGGGACCTGTGGCATCTAACGCATCATTTAACCCTATATGCGTGGGCACCTACCACAATAATGTATAGGATGAGTTTGTTCCGTTCCCGTTTTTAATTTGATGTAAAACTCAAATCACTGCACACTCTCTACTACACACTCTCTACTACACACTCTCTACTACAGTCACTACTCTCTACTACACACTCCCTACTACAGTCACTACTCTCTACTACACATTCTGCTACACACTCTCTACTACAGTCACAACTCTCTGCTACGCACTCTACTCTCTACTACACTCTACTACACACTCTCTACTACACACTCTACTACACACTCTCTACTACAGTCACTACTCTCTGCTACGCACTCTACTCTCTACTACACACTCTACTACACACTCTCTACTACACACTCTACTACACACTCTCTACTACAGTCGCTACTCTCTACTACACACTGTACTACACACTCTACTACAGTCACTACTCTCTACTACACACTACTACACACTCTCTACTACAGTCACTACTCTCTACTACACACTCACTACACACTCACTACTACAGCCACTACTCTCTTCGACACACTCTATACTAGACACTCTCTACTACACACTATCTACTACAGTCACTACTCTCTACTACACACTGTACTACACACTCTACTACAGTCACTACTCTCTACTACACACTACTACACACTCTCTACTACAGTCACTACTCTCTACTACACACTCTACTACACACTCACTACACACTCACTACTACAGCCACTACTCTCTTCGACACACTCTATACTAGACACTCTCTACTACACACTATCTACTACAGTCACTACTTACTACACTCTCTACTACACACTCTACAACACACTCTACTACACACTCTACTACACACTTCACTACACACTTCACTACACACTCTACATTACACACTCTACATTACACACTCTACATTACACACTCTACATTACACACTCTACATTACACACTCTCTACTACACACTCTCTACTACACACTCTCTACTACACACTCTCTACTACACACTCTCTACTACACACTCTACACTACACACTCTACACTACACACTCTACTACACTCTACTACACACTCTGCTACACACACGCTCTACTACACACTCTACTACACACCCTCTACTACTCTCTACTACTCTACTACTCTCTACTACTCTACTACACATTCTCTACTACTCTACTACACACTCACTACTTTCTACTACACTCTACTACAGACTCTCCACTCTCTACTCCACACTCTCTACTCCACACTCTCTTCTCCACACTCTCTACTTCAATCTCTCTACCTCAATCTCTCTACCTCAATCTCTCTACTTCAATCTCTCTACTTCAATCTCTCTACTTCAATCTCTCTACTTCACATTCTGTATTACACACTCTCTACTACACACTCACTACTCTCTACTACACACTCTCTACTACACACTCTACTACACTCCCTACTACACATTCTCCTACACACTCTACTACACACTCTACTACACACTCACCACTCTACTACACACTCACTAGTCTCTACTGCACACTCTCTACTACACACTCTCTACTACACACTCTCTACTACACACTCTCTACTACACACTCTCTACTCTCTACTACACACTCACTACTCTCTACTACACACTCACTACTCTCTACTACACACTCTACTACTCACTTACTACTCTCTACTCACTCTCTACTACTCACTACTACTCTCTCTACTACTCACTACTACTCTCTCTACTACTCTCTCTACTACTCACTCTCTACTACTCACTCTCTACTGCTCATGACAATGCCATTTATTTATCTGTTTCCAAAACCAACACATAAATAAAACATTTGTCATTTACAATGCCAAAAGCGCTAACTTTTGCAAAGGCGAGACCGTTGCATTGTAAATGCTTGTTCTTTTTGGAGACCAAAACCCCAGTTGCTGGTTCCTCCATTTCTGTAAAATGCAGCCTCCTGCTTCATCCATGTTGACAAGGACAAAAATGTAACCAGCAACTGATTTTCTTCATGCATCAGTTAGTGAAATGTCAGCAAATTATTTAATTCTACAATTATGAAAAAAATCTTAGTTCCTGTTGGGCTACAGCCAACTGCAAGGTCAACCACCATGCAATCTCCAGAGGAAAAGGACATTGCCTGCAAGGCAGTGTCGACTGATAGTTGAAGTTCAGTTATGCTTGCCACACACATTTTTGATTGGGCTATCGTAAAGGTAATGATCTGGTCACAAATAGATGCTTTTTAAGTCTTCCAGACTGCAAAAGGTGTGGCAGTGCCCTTATTGATCTGAAAAAAAATGGTTATCCAATTTTTCATATTTAACAGCCACTCTTGATTAGAGAGCATGATGTGGTCCATCTGCCACCTGGGCCTGTCCCTTCGCCTAGCTTCCATTTCTATCTTCAGACTAATCAGTGAATGGTCTGAAAAATAATTAGCCATTATTTGAGAGTTTAGGCACCTTAGGGTGGTAGACACAAGGAAATAATTTATACGAGAGGCTGATTGGAACCGTTGAGAATAAAAAGTGGAAGAGACTCTGCGCCATGGGTCAATCAACTGATGGTCTTGTATCAATAAATCTAGTCATTTTTTTTAGTAGTTGGCTTCAGCAGATTTTTTTGTTTTATTCGAAGTGTCTTGTGCTGGGTCCTGAATGTAGTTAAAATCCATTCCCGAAAATTATCTGGCCAACAGTTTCTCTGGCCAACTCAATCTTAATGATAGACCCCCGGTCATCCCCCACCAGGGTGTAATAGTTCACAAAATTAAATAAATTGCCATTTACCCCAACTGTAATCCAAATCTATCTATCCTGGATGTCCCTCTGTACTTGTGTGACATGCCAGTCTATCCCCTGTCTCAGATAGATAGAGACACCCCTTCTAGCCAATCCGGCAGAAACAAAGTACACCTTCAAATAATATTTAGGAATGAAAAGCTATATTTAGTCACAAAGAGGTTAATATAGTGCTAATAAAATGCTGTTTTCTTTTCTTTTTGGAGACCAAAACCCCAGTTTCTGGTTCCTACATTTCTGTAAAATGCAGCCTCCTACTTCATCCGTGTTGACCAGGTCAAAAATGTATCCAGCAACTGATTTTCTTCATACATCTGTTGGTGAAATGTCAGCAAAATATTTAATTCTTCAATTATGAAAAAAATCCCTTAGCTCCTAAATAGTTTTATTCTTAGTGTCTTGTGCTAGGTCCTGAATGTAGTTAAAATCCCCTCCCGAAAATTATGGGGCCAACAGTTTCTCTGGCCAACTCAATCTTAATGATAGGCCTTCGGTCATCCCCCACCTGGGTGGAATAGTTCACAAAATTAAATAAATTGCCATTTACCCCAAATGTAATCCAAATCCATCCACCCTGGAGTTTCCTCTGTACTTGTGTGACCTGCCAGCCTGTCCCCTTTCTCAGATAGATAGATAGAAACGCCCCTTCTAGCCAATCCGGAAGAAACAA
Organism: Lissotriton vulgaris; assembly: GCF_964263255.1. NCBI lineage: Eukaryota > Metazoa > Chordata > Amphibia > Caudata > Salamandridae > Lissotriton > Lissotriton vulgaris. The sequence continues at coordinate 1,507,721,290 of NC_141695.1, read as the reverse complement.
AGTACACCTTCAAATAATATTTAGAAATGAAAAGCTTAGGTGTATTTGTCTTTAAGGGAGTTTCTTGAAGAAAAAGACTGTGGTTAAAGAGGTTTACCCATCTAATTAGACGGCCGTACTCCTGCTCATTGGATATGCCATTAATATTTACGGATATAATATGCATTTCAAGCCCCATCTCCCCAAATAAGTTTTGAGTTAAAACCTCAAATCTAAAAAAAATCCCCTGCTGTTGCATTCTTATCTAGGTTTCTACTCTTTTATTAGGACTGCCATACCATACCCACCACCAACCCCCATCACTTCCCCTCCCACCCTGGGAGAAAGGGAATTGCCCACAATACCCCTCTCCAGCCCCCCTCGACTGGCACCTACATGTGCTAGGTGCCATGATGGTGCACCCGCGGTGAAAATCCCCCAACCCCCTCTCCCTGACAGATCTTAATACTTGATTTCGCTCTTCTTTTGACTGTCAAAGTAGACATTCTTTTCAGTAATTTTTAAGCTTCGAGATTGTTGAACATGTGAAACTTCCCTTTCGCTAAAACCCGAAGTTTGCATTAAATGTCTCGACCCATTGCATAGTTTGGGTCTCTTCACAGCCTTCTGGTACTTCTACAAATTGAAGGTTGGAACAGTTCGAGTGGTTTTCCAATGCAATCTTAGTCTCCAGCAAGGACTTGTTTCTGCACTAAATCCACTTGCTGCTGCATTCTATTGATCGGATCCTTGACCTGTGAAATCCTGGACTCTTCCTCCTGAGCAGGAAGCTTGCCACTGCGTCCTCGATTTTCGTTAGGCTATGATGCGGAGAAGCCATCTTGGTTGCTTGTATTTCAGTTCTCTTATTTCAGGTTTAACATGGTTTTTATATCCCATTGTACAGCTGCCTCATCCCCTTGATGCATCTAGAATGATCTTTCTGAATCAGCCTGGCTTTGTTCTTGTGGAGTGACGTCCTTGCTTACATCAGTTATGGAAGGCCGAGGCAGCCGCTGCGTATTGATGAGAGCATTTTGTTGTGAAGGACCTTGCTTAGTACTGGTTTCTTTCAAGAGGGCCACCTGATCTGAGCTGGGAGTGAATAACTGAAGTCCTGAGACTAATGCATGTTACTGGGAGACCCCCAAAGTGTGGCTGTAGTAGCTTTAGGTTTGAAGAACAGTGGATACTCTTTCGCCTGCCCTGAGGTTGAACACGCAATCCCTTCAACTGTTATAGTTATAGAAGAACTGCCTTCCTGCAGTAAGTTTGCTTGGTCATGCCTCTTTATTATCCCCTGCCAACTTTTTCGCACTGAAGGGGTTTAAAGGCACGTCCTGTGGAACCGGATTGGGCTCCTGTCCTTCTTGGTCTTGTGGTCTCGCCTGTTGAGTGTCCGAACTTCAATTCCACTGTCCACAATATCTTCCTCTGAACTTAATGGGCCTCATACTGCAGCAGGCCTATGCTGGGATTTTAGATTGCTGTATGCCCTTGCTGCCGCAGATTTCACTTGGGAAAAGCGTGCTTTCATTTTGAGGCTTGCAGTAGAATATGTATTGATCATCTTGCTGGAAATTCCCATTGCATTAGGTTGGGATATTCACTCTTAAATCTTAGAGTAGACTTGGCAGGGGATCCACCCAGCGACCCACTCCCAGGAAGCTTTTCGAGGAAAAACCATAGGGAGGCTGGGTCTGTAGTGAAACCTGGTGATCCCCTCAACGCGGACTAGGGGTTCAGGTGTCCCTCTAAAATCCTAGAATGAGGTATTTCTACACCCCTAAATTATGTAGTGGACCACCCCAAGAAAAATAGACACAGCAAGTCCCAGACAATAGATATAAAGCTCAGTTCATAGAGGGAACAGTATACCAACAGAACCAAAAAAAACTTGCAGGGCGCTTGTTGGACTTGGCCCTTTTTGCAGGGTCATCCCAGAACTTTTTGCCTTCCTCCTGTATTTTTTCTGACCGGTTGGTGGTTTTATGACTCTGGGCACTTTACCACTGCTGATTAGTGCTAGAGTGCATATGCTCTCTTTTGTAAATTGTGTTATGGATCAGTGTTTCCATGATTGTCTATTTCATTTACTTGCCAGACCCCAGTACAGTGCACTGTGTGAGACCAGGGCCTGTAAATCAAATGCTGGTGGTGGGCTTGCAGCACTTATTGTGCCACCCACAGAAGCAGGTTGTAAAATGTGACTCAGGCCTGCCATTGCAGAGCTTTGTGCAGTCCGGGAAAGCCATGTCGACTTGGCAAGTGCACACACTTGCCAGCCCCTTAACCTTCCCTTTTCTACACGTTAGTCACCCCCAAGGTAGGCCCAAGGTACCCCTGTGGGCAGGATGCATTGTATGTGAAAGGTAGGACATGCCCTGAAGTGTGTAGCATGTACTGATAGTGAAATACTGCCAACTTTGTTTTTTTACTATTGCAAGGCTATCTGTTCTCATAGACCAGAATGGGCAGTTAGTTTCTAACATCTTATAAACATAATTGAGCCTGAGAACAAGATAGGAAAATAAAGTTTAACTCAGAATGCTAAAGTGCATCTTTTAGTGAGGGTGATTTTTACATTCTGCATTTGAAAATACCACTTTTAGAAAGTGGGTATTTTCTTGGCCAACCATCCGGCATGCATCTGCTAGGTTTATGTATTGCATGTCTGGCTTTTGGATGACAGGGGCTGTAGGAGGATAGTGGTTCCAGAAGTCTGATGAGTCAGGGCTGGGCTGAAAAGGCCTGATCTGCATTTGGAATGGTGGGAGGAGTAGAACCTTCATCTGAATAGGGCTGTGCCAGGGTTCACACAGACAAAGGAGGTTGTTGTGCACTTGCAAAGTGTGCCCCACAGAACTGGTTTTGGCTGGGTACAGACACTCTCTGCCTTCATAAAGCAAAATGATTTTGGTGTATAAAAAGAGAGGCCCAGACTTTTAGATCACATCAGGGAAATCAAGAGGAAACCTTTGCCAAGGAGAAGAGCCTGATTGGCGGAGGAGGAACACTGCCCCTGTGCAGTTTGCTGTCTGGGGTTGGCCTGCAGCGGCTACTTGCAGCCAAGGAAAGGAGAAAAGGGCTTTGCTGTTTGCTTTGTAATCTAGAGGAAGATCTCCAAGGGCTTGAAACGGAGCTGGCCTCCTGTTCTGAAGTCTCAGGGACACAAAGACTTCAGCACCAGCTCCCCTGAATTCCCTAGCTTGGAATTCCAACCTGCAAAGAGGTCCCTTTGGCTGTTTAGGACCTCTGGAGACTGTTTGTTGCTGGGAGCTGGGAAATCGATGCAACACCGAAGAAGCGCGTCTCGTCCGCACTGATTTTCGGACGCATCACCGGAGAAACAGTCGCAGCGCCTGCCGCGGCTTGAGAAATTGCCGCCGCACTGATCCCAACACAAGCCTGCTGCGGGGCTGCACGAAGACTCGCATCTTACTGGATCGAGGCATTGCACTGAGGCGCCAAAGACTGTCACATTGTTTGGGCTCCGCAGTAAGAAACAGACGCATCAACTCCCCGTGCAACAAGGAAGTGACGCATCACCTCTAAGCTACCAAGAGGTGAGCAGGGGTCAGTTTAGGTGTGTATCCCCCTTACCCTGATTAGAAGCAAGGGTCCCTATTTGGACAAAGGTACCTACCTCTGCCAACTAGAGACCCCATGTCTAACAGCGCTCTAATAATCCTCAAGGTCTTACAGCTTTTAGCTCGGGATTTGAAGTCTGAAGAAAACACATCAACTTCCACCTTTTTTTTTTTTAAGCATCCTGCAGGACTGTCCTGATATTCCCACGGTAATTCACTAAGCAGAGCCCTGGAGCAGCCACGAGGATCCAAAGCAGCCAAGGCTCAGCCGGCGCACCTCCGGGGAGCAGCACCCCACAGCAACCAGAGCCATGAGAGATAGCTTGGTCTGGGTCAGCGAGGCAGTACTACCAAGGAAAGCAGCCCTTACCGTTGCTACGCGTCTTGACGTCTCAGAGCGTCCTTCAGCGGTTCAAGCATTGGTGGCAACGTCAAATTTGATGCACTCGGAAGAGGAAATCTCAGCACAGAGTTGTGGGACAGGGAGGGGTGGCCAGCTCACTCAGCGCCAGTGCGTGTCGTATTGCCTACCAAGCATGCACATTTATTGCAATGCTGTGAAAGCTCACTTTCACAGCAGCCCTATCATCACACCAGGAACAAAGTGTGTTTAAAGAGTCTCCTGCTGTGTTGTCTAACCTCACTGACGTAGCATAGCAGGTTTTTTTGTGAGGGATTAATCAAACTATGTGGGGCCTATCACCCAAGGATAGGATAAACCTGCCCATGGCAGAGCGAGCCATTAATATTTCATGCGACATGGATATATATGATATATACTTACACAGAAATAGGACTAAATGTGGGTACTGCACTGACCAGTGCCACCATAGTCCTTTTACTATGTTTAACGGCTCACAGGTTTTGGTTCTGAAAATCTGGTCAGTCTAACTAGAAGGCCTCCACTTCCTGGGATACACTGAAGATAACCATAAGAATTAACATCTCTTAATGTCATTTTTCCAGCATGGCCCATTGTCGTTTTCCCTACATTAGCCTAGTTTGCACGTTGTAGGGCGCATTTCTTTTGCACACATCACTACAATAAAACTGCTTGCTTTTGGGCCACATTGTATTTTCACACCGAACCTGCATACGTTTGTGTTTTTTTCTTTTCCTGGGATTTTGTTTGAACACCATAAACTAGGTCAAACAACAATGCCCCTGGGTATTCTCTCTGGTCAAGCACTAGCACCCAAACATAACACGAGAATTTGGTTGCTGTTTGTGAGCAAACATGTCTTGTCATAGACAGAAGTTCTAAAAACACACTGAGCAAAGGTCCTGAAGCATGATCACTGTCAGCTGAAATGTACAACATCCATCTATGTATGCTTACGGTACGGGGTCCACCTCTAATTCCAGAGATCTTTGCTATATAATCATTTAGCTTCACTATCTTATAACATGCCAGGGATTTTTATGGTATTTGGTTGATTAACCATGCTAAAGATATTTTTGGAATGCATTTGTTTCTAATTGTGGTGCAATACTGCATCTTACAGCATGATATCGTTTAAATAAATATTATAAGCTTCCTTTGTGCCTCTTATTTATCATATTGTGGACAAGAACGAGCTAGAGCAAAATAGTGTGTCTGTCACCGCGATCACAGTGAGGGTGAAGGTTGTGTTATGGAGTGCCAATTCACTTGTTCCTCTGGAAAGGTTAAAAGGGCAAGTGAGGAACTATAGGTAGTCTGGCTCATAGGTGCTGAGCTGATGTTCTATGGTCCTCAGCAGAGTTCTATTCCCTGCAACATTACTTAAGAAATCTGAACAAATGAGGCTTTCCCTCTAATAGGTACTTAGATTGAAGTTAGTCTCAGGCGCTGGTAGTAGGGGTAGTCAGGGTGCTGCACCACTACCAAAATAAATACGCTGGAGTTCAGAAGGTGAATGACCAATAAGTAGAGAAATATATTGAAATTGTGTTTCTAGCTGGTCATATTCTCTGTGCTCAAAGACAGGTCAAATAACAGGCTATGCCTTCTAACAAATTGCTGCTTTTATGTTTTTTAACATGAGAGATTGACGTTTACTTTTTTTTCTCGTACTGCAAAGAAAGAAGATTCTGTAAAGGGAAGTATGTAACAAGCCTGCTGGCGAAACAGAATTGTGAAAGGAAATGCTGCAGAATGTAATGCTTTCTAACACAAGAACCTTCAAATGGCTGTAAAGGAATTGTACAAATATTTCCAACGGTCAGAAGTTAGGACGCCTTTACATACTTTGGTCCTGCAGAAGCAGCTACATCTCTAAGGGGAGCGTTTGGCTGAAACATGTCGACCATTGCAATTCTCTGACATTTGCGGTCAGCACTTAGTTATCTGTACTCAATGGTTCGACTTGACAGTTAAAATCTCCCCCTACTACCTTCCTTGCAGAAGCTGGAAGTGAAGCTAAATTCTCATTCAGATCTACAACATTTAATTCTGTCCGGTTCCTAATGGGACTACAGTATACATTGTATATATAACTAGCTTGCCCGTCGCGCGTTGCTGCGATCTCCGAAGAAAGGAAACTTGTTTTTTTATTTTTTTATTACATTTGTACTTTATTGCATATTCAACGTACACACAGCACACATCACCCACAACCCGGAGGCCGGCGGCAACAGTAGGTAGCATCTGCTCTAGGTCTCAAATACAGTATACACAGCCTCAGTGCCAGTATCCCGGGGGCCTGGCGGCGTAGAAGAAAACAGTATCATGCATACATAGCACGGCCATCTAGCAAATATGGAAAAAGTGTGCCGCGTAAAACAACCCAGGACCGCATTACATGGTGTTGCTTCGGTTCAGATAGTGCATCTGTGCATAACAAGTCCTCACGCTAAAAATCAGCATTCTCCATGTAACAGTACAGTGATTCCTACCGCTGACCTAACCCCCCCCCCAACAACCAGCCCACACGAACATGTGCCTACCTAACCACTTGTGTTATCCATGAATGTCTAATGACTAACACTGTGCCCTACAGTTACAGAGCCTACCTACCCACGTGTATGAAGGTGTCCCCAATGTCCATGACCACCAGCTGCCGGTTTCGTGTGCCACACCCCCTGACCCTGGCCACCCCACTCAGTGCCAGCGACAGCCCTGGATGACCAGAACTCCACCTCCCCACCATGCCATCGCTAGTTGTGCAGAGCGTCCCTTTCCAAAGTCTCTGGCTCCTCCTCCTGTATCTCACCCATCTCCTCCCTCTCCGAGTCCGGGTCCGTCTCCCCACTATCCCTGGCGCACAAATAGGTCTTATATAACCCCCAGAAGTTCTTGGGCCGATTTTTCGGAGGCAGCAGCTCGCTGTACGTCTCCGACTGCGTGCAGCAGTATAGTAAGTCCGCCGCCCACCTTTTTTTGGTCGGTATTGGCCCTCTCATCCAACATATAGCAACCAGGCATTTAGCGATCAGCAAGGCTATATCCGCCAGGCTACCGGCAGTTTCTTGGAATAGCCCAGCAGTGCCAGGGCCGGACATGGTGGGATGTCTACGCCCAACATCAGACCCAGTTCAGAGAAAACCCCCTGCCAAAATTTATAAACTCCAGGGCAAGACCAAGCCATATGAAGAAAGTCCGCCGACGGAATATGGCATCACTCGCACTCCGCCGAGCCCCTCAGTCCATACCCGTGCAACCTCTCCGGCGTGTAATAGACACGCTGTAGGTATTTGAAATGTACCAGTCTATGCCGGCTGTTGAACGACACCTTTCTTGTGTTTGTGCAGCAGTATTGCCATCCGTAATCGTCAGCTGTAAATCACTCTGCCAAGCTAGCCTGGCTTTGGAGATCGGGCATTGCATGTGCCGGTCCCCCAGTTTCTTGAGGTTCGTGACCAATTTGCCGGACGATGGAGTTTTAATCACATAAGTGAGTTCCAGCACTTCCGGGGGTTCCGCCAATCCCGGACCAAGCAACTCTTGAAGCGCACTGCGGACCCTATGGTATTGAAAACTGTGCAACAGCGACTTCCCGGTCTGGGACTGTAGTACCTGTTGGAGAGTCTTCACTGTGCCATTCAAGAAGAGATCCCCCATCTTATCTATGCCTAGTTCATGTAGTGCCTTAAGTACCCCCTTCTCCGTCAACGGGGCAAGCCATACCGCCCATTCCACATGCATGAGGGGTGAGTACAGCAGCTCACTTTCCCGCGTGCGGACCAGCTCATGCCAGGCGTGATTCGTAGACGCTATAGAGTCCAAGATCCCAGTCCTGCGATCGACTGGGTGGCATATCGTAGCTGGGAGAGGAATGGGGTCGGCAAACAGACGTTCTAGTTTCATGTGCGGGATATCGGGGCTCCCATGGATCCAGGTGTGAAGGTGTGCCGCCTGCGCTATTCTGTAGTATCGCTCCAAGTCAGGAGCCCCGAGTCCCCCCCGGTCAAAGGGGAGCATTAAAGTCTACCATTGGACCCTGGGCTGTTTACCTCCCCACGCTAGTCTGATAAGTGTCTGCGTGAGCTGCCGGAAAAAGGCCCTAGACAGCACCACCGGGATGTTGGTGAAGAGGAAGAGGAACCTTGGGAGGACCACCATCTTCATTATCGGTATTCTTACCATCAGAGACAACGGAAGCCTGCACCACACCTCCATGTCATCCACAAGTTTAGAGTACGCCACCCCATAGTTCTCACGCACAAGTATCTCGGGGTCAGTATGTAAGCAAATCCCGAGATAGTGTATGGAGTCCGTGGTCCACTGTAGTGGGTACTCCGAGTCAAACGGGTGGGTCACCGGAGTCAGGGGAAGCGCCACTGATTTATCCCAGTTGACTCGCAGGCCAGACAGTGCACCGAATCTCACTACCTCCCTCAATACAGACGCCAAGTTCTCCTCCCGCTCCCTAACGTACAACAATGTATCATCGGCATACATAGATATGCCAATCTTGTAGGTAGGGAAGTTGATCCCCTCGAACCCATGATATTCTCTGACCGCGCATGCCAGTGGCTCCGCAACCAGGGCATACAAAAGAGGGGAAAGGGGGCAGCCTTGCCTAGTTCCCCTACCGATCGCAATCGGGGCGGTGACCATATTCCTTAGTTTCAATCTAGCCGACGGTTTGTAATATAGGGCCCCCAACATCTGCAAGAAAGGTTCACCCAGCCCGTACTTCCTCAGAACCCTGAGCATGAATGGCCATTCAACCGAATCAAACGCTTTTTCCATGTCCAAGAATATAGCGACAGCCTTATTTTCCTGCCGTACGTGTTGTATGGTGCCTAACACCATGCGAATATTATACGTCAAATTCCTAGCGGGGACAAATCCGGCCTGCTCCGGGGCAACTAGCTCGGGGACCAGTATGGCAAGCCGCGCAGCCAGAACCTTCGCATATAACTTGGCATCAACATTCATCAGGGAGAGCGGTCTATATGAACCGCATTCATTGGGGGGTTTCCCCGGTTTCGGTATTGTGATAAGAAGCGCCTCCCTCATAGACTTTGGCATGCTGCCCTGTTGGCAAATATCGTCGAAGAGAGACATCAAGTGTGGAATAAGCTCATCTTGGAAAGCCTTGTAGAAGGCCACTGTAAGCCCATCGGCACCTGGAGCACTGCCTGATCTCATTCCCTCAAGTGCCTCCAAGATCTCTTCCTTCTGAATTGGCATCATAAGAAATTCCCTCTGAAAATTGGCGAGGAAGGGCATATTGATATAACTAAGATAGTCATCAATTTCCTCCTCGAGCTGACCAGACCGTGATTGATAGAGCTTAGTATAGTAATCTTGGAATTCTGCAAGTATGTCGCCCTCCTCAGGGACCACCTCCCCATTGGATGTAATTAATTCCTCAACCACCAACTGCGGCCTTCTGTTGCGCATGAGTTTTGCCAGCAGTGAACGAGGGCGATCCCTCTCCCCGTAGGTGCGTGCCGTGGCATACTTCCCCATGTGCTGTACTTCTCTATCAGCCTCCTCGTTAAATTCTATTATCAGGGTTTTAATCCGTTCCTCAGTGTCAGTGTTCCCTGCAGGACTAGATTGTCGTTCCAGCTCAGATAGCTGCGTCTCTAAGTGTTTCAGCCTCTGCCTAATAGCTCTGAGCACCCCAGAGTGTTTAGCCATCGTCATACCTCGAATGTACACTTTGAATGCGTCCCAGAGTGTTTGGACGCTATCCACTGACCCCACATTAGTCTCAAAGTATGTGTCTATGTCCTCAGCCAACTCCCCTCTAAAGACCTCGTCTAGTAGTGAATATGAGGGAAACCTCCATATGAACGGGGGAATTCTCCTAGCCGGAGCATCTAACAGCAGCAGTAATGGTGAGTGGTCCGACAACGTACGGGGCAGTATCACACACGCCTTCACTGAGTTGAGAAGAGAGTGAGACGCAAACCAATAGTCAATTCTCGTATGTATATTATGATAGGCCGAATAATGTGTGTACCCTCCCCTCCCTGGGTGTCTATGGCGCCATACATCCACCAGATCGAGCTTTATCATTTCAGTCTGTATAAGCAACGCCGATGCCGCCGGACAGCGGGCCGTGCCAGCCGACCTATCCAGTTCCGGGCTTAACACAAAATTGAAATCACCCCCCCATAACAGTCTGGAACCCACATACTGCCTGCACAAATCTGCCAGGGAGGAGTAAATGGCAGGGGTGTCATAGTTAGGGCCATAAACATTCACAACAATTAAATCATGACCTTTCCCCACACAGCGTGCAATTAGATAACGACCCTCCGGGTCCACGATCATCTGCTGTAACTTCAGCTGTGTTTTGGGGTTAGCCCACGTAATCACCCCCTGTGCATGCGTGGTGAAGCCCGCTGCTGCGCAATTGCCTCCTAGGCCTCTGGCCGTCAGCATAGGGCTGGTAAGAGGAAGGTGCGTCTCCTGCAGGAGTGCAAGGTCAACTCGGTGTCTTTGTAAATAGCTCAGCACTTTCCGGAATTTACGGTAGTCATTCAACCCCCTCACATTCCAGGTTAGTACTTTAAGAGAGTTGGGGCCGCCCTCCAACTCTAAGACCTCAGTGCCTGCCATTCCAATAGGATCTGTTTAGTGAACTCGTACACATTGGATCGCAGACACATTCCCGTAGTAGGCCGAAAAACATCCCAACTGCTCCAGCTTAACATACCCAACCTGTTCAGAGAAGAACAACACAGCCGACTACCCCCGACCAGGTCAGACAGACCCCACTACCACCCATCCTCCCCCCACACAACAAGCCAACCCAACAAACCCTTATGAGGCTCTTGTCAGAGCCAGAGGCCGAAAGCACAGGGGCAGAGGATCCCAGCCAGACAACAGTTCAACTCTAGTCCGTTACTGCAATGCCTAGATACTCCTCCACCCTGCCCCTTAATAGCAATCGGCACCCTCGATAGGTTCCGTCAAACAGTCAAATAAGTGAACTCCCACTCGTGGGGGAATACAATCCGCAAAAACTAGTGTTTAGCAGACCCAACTGCTATCTCTCTTCCATAAACAGGCAAAGCAGTGCGAATATTAACCAGAAAGTTCTCACCCAGTAATTGTCTCATAGTGGGCCTGCACACGCCCTTCGAGTTCCAATGTCCGTTGTGCCACACTTGTCTCGCAAAGAGTTTGTACAAGTAGTCCAAGTCCCCCTTCGTCCCTGCGAATCATCTTGGGGCTATCCAGCTCTGCTTTCATATTCACTCCTGCTCCTCCATGTGAGAGGTGGCATCGACGTCCTCTCGCTGACTCCTCCGACTGTTCCGCCGTTCTTTAGCCCACTCCTTCAGTGACGTTTTCAGCTCCGTAGGTTCAGTGAAGAAATGCGAATGCCCCAGCCTATTGATACGGAGTTTCGCAGGGTACATCATGGCATAGTCAAGCCCAAGGTCTCTCAGTTGTTTTTTGTACGGAGCAAAGCGCTTCCTCTCCTCCTGCACTTTTGCCGTGAAGTCCGGGTATAGGGAAATGTTCATACCCTCATATTGTAGATCTCCTTTTTCTCTGGTCAGACGAAGCGCTAGATCCCTGTCACGGTAGTTCAATAGCTTCGCTATAATCGGCCGCGGAGGCGCTCCCGGTTGTGGCTTTGGCCCTGCTGTGCGGTGAGCCCTTTCCACGATGAACATGGGGGAAAAGACGTCGTCCCCCAGCAGTGCCCGCAGTAACTTTTCAACAAACAGCTCCATTTTGCCAGTTTGGGTAGTCTCCGCCACCCCAGTGATGCGAACGTTGGAGCGCCGAGAACGCGCCTCCAAGTCCTCAGTCTTGTCTTGAATGACCTGTAGGAGTCTGCCAAACTGTTTGCGATCTTTGTCCCATTCTGACTGTGCCTCCTCCGCCTCCGTTAGACGTCTTTCCGCCATGTCGAGCCGTTCTGCATGCTTGTTGACTCTTTCAGACATGCGATCCATGCTATATGTCAGGGCATCGAGCTTGGTACCAATCGACGCCATGCTGTCCTGTAGGCCTTTTTCCATCGATACCAGCATTTCACGGATATCTGCACACAATGAACTGTCCGGGGCAGCAGTGCGCGGCGAAGTTTCAGGGGCCATCCCCTAAGTCCCTTTCGCCTTACGTTGGTCAAACGATAGCTTGGTTTGTGTCCTGTAGCCTTTCCCCATGGCGTTTCTAGTAGACATCAAGGTGAGTCGCACAGCCGACTGCAGTGTACAGCCGGGGGGAGCCACAGCAGGAGCCGCTCAGTCAGTTAGCGCCAAATAGCAATGTGTAGCGCAGCAAGAAATTGCGCGCAAAAAGGGCGGCCGTGCGCAGGACTGTGAGAGTAGGCCCAACCGCCAGATTCTTCCACTGTGAAAGCACTCCCTTTCCACACTTTCGACACGGCGCCCGTCTGTGGGCGGTGGGGCAATAGGATATCTCCCCAAGGAGGGGCAATCAGCCGATCACTGTCCCGGGCGGCTAGTACCGCTGCAGAGACCACCACGCGAGGCACCTCGGTCTCCGCTTAGACGATCGCCAACTTGCCCCACTTCCACCGGACAGCAGTTCGTATTAGCACTGCACAGCCACCCGTGCCCGGCCGCAGGTCTGTCGCACCGGTCCCTCTCCAGTGTGCCACGCCGCACGTAGCGTGACGTAGCCCGGGCAGCCCAGCAGGAAAGTCCGTGGATGCTGGCCTGGTCCGCCCCGGCGAGGTCTCCCGACCAGCAAAGCTCCACAGCACCGGTTTTCGGCGGGACAAAGATCTCCAAATGGACTGGAACGTAGTCTGGAAGTTCACACCAACTTTTAGAGCCAGTTGGGTGCCTAAAGGATAAGTTTGACGGATTTTAACGGGGCTCAGGCGAGGAGCTCAACGCTCACACATCTTTCATGGATGCCGGCAAGCTCCACCCCCCCCAGAAAGGAAACTTGTTATGCTAACATTCAATTTACATTGTGTCATTTTGATTGAAACTTATTCATTTTAATATGGAAAACATTTTAAAGAGTTGTTTTAATTCTGTTTATTTATTCGAGTGCTTGTGGATACACAGTATTTTTTGTTTTTCCATCTGGTGCCTACACTAATAAATAGGGTGGTTTTCAGACGCTTGAGCTGGCCACATACAGTTGTCCATGTGAGAAGCACGGATTCTCCAAATCTAGTCCACACACTTGCAGCGATTGTCCTTGTGCTTTGTTGATGGTCATTGCAAAAGCGAGTCGCACAGTAAACTGTAAACGGTCAGTATTCGAAAGATTAGGAGGGCCCTGGGGGGCCAATATTTAAAAGATTGTTATTTGTTTTTTGCCAGAAACCTTCGCGGGAGTGTACTCAACAACTTCCCAAAGTTTCATGGCGATCGGATGAATGGTGTAGTAATGCATAAAGGACAAACAGACATACTTTCGTTTTTATATATATAGATATGTCACTTCCGGGTGAGCGGCCAAACTAAAGGATATAATGTCTGGGGAGTTAACTGTAACCTCCTTCACCAAGCCTAACATGGTGGTTTTCCCCCATATTGTAACATAACATAACATAACAGGTGTATTTGTAAAGTGCATGTTCACCTCAGCAACAGGGCATCTTGGCGTTGAAATAACAGATGTATAGTGTTACCCAACTAAATGGTACTCATTTTATCAACCTCAAATGGATGAAAGGCTGAGTGGACCTGCCGGGATTTGAACCTGTGACCATGAGGTTTAACACAGGCCCCTGCAGTGGATACATTAGTCCACTTAGCCACCAGACCCGGCTTCACCCTCAAGGCGTTCCTGCCCCGGTAGAAGTAGCTGCCTTGTAAAAGTTCACATATCCTGCACGATAAAGGGGCTGCAGTGAACAGGTTATTGAAAGAGGCAGACATAGTCCGTCTCCATAACTTGTTCCAGGACCCCCATTTCGATAGCCAGGTGGTTTTGGGCCTAGTCTCCCAAGGATAACTCTTGGCTCTCCAAATTCGTTAGGGAGTCTTTTTGCTGTAGCCATCCATGGTTTAAGTGTGGTCTCACTGGCAGACTCCGTTGGAGCCAGGGACCCTTCTCTGTGACCTACGGTCCCCTGCAAAGCATAGGGGGTTCCCCCAATCATAAGTCTCCTTCATTGTTCCGCATTCCTCCTCCTACTTTGCAATCCCTTGGGACTGGTCTCTGTTTCGTGGGTGGCACCCCCCTCTGTTTGTGACCTCTCGGCCGATCAAAGCACTGGTCTTTTCTCCACCCATGACCACGCCTCTTTCTCAAGAAGAGAACTGAGCTTTGCAAGGAACATAAGCATATATTGGATTTGGTGGGCCCTGAGCTTTCCAACAGGAAGCTAACTTATCTGGTGAGATGATGTTTTTAACCAGGAAATCAAAAAGTCCGGGGTACTTGTCTCTTCAACCCCCTCCTGAAAGCCCACAAATCATTGATTGTTTCTGGGTGCCCTGTTTTTGGCATCTTCGATGCACAAAAGGATGTCTTTGCCAGTCATCTGTAGCTCATAAACCCCTTTCAGAAGTTTATTTTTTTTTAAATGCTTCCTCCGCTTCTGTAACACAGGTTTTAGATTCAGTCATCCTATCAGCGAGCTTCCGTAGGTCTTGATGGAGTAGTGCGACTTCTGAACGGACCTCTCCTATCTTCCAGTGTTGTCGGACAACTGAATCACTTGCAGCCATGTCTGGGAGAGGTATTTTTGTTGTGTCAGGAGGTGGGTGACCATTCTGGTATACTGGTCAATCTTTCCTTCTCTGTGGGGGTTAGGGTCTTTGCCCATGATGTATGTAGTCTCCCATTCAGGGCTCACTTTTAATCTTTAGGACTGTGTCTGGCCCTCTTAGGTCTTCCCCTCCCTGTTTTATCGTGTCGGAGCATCCAACATATGGCTTCTCTAGTGGGTAGCAATCCCTTTCTTATCTATCTGTATTTAGTATGGCAGAGGGGTCGGGTTACATCCTTTCACAATGGTCTTGGTTCCCGGATCCCTGGTCTGTATTCTTCACCAGGAGTTTACTCCTCGAATTGCCAGTTTAGTTTGTCATGGGGTTGGGAGGGTCTCTTAGGGTTTTGTACAGGGAGTTCTCCACCGTTTTAGTGGAAATGTTCTGTTGCAAGGGAGACTCAACTTATTCCAGGGTCCCCTCCACCCTCTATCTTCTCTTGCTGTGTCCCCTGTCTTCACATGACCAAATGCGCTGGGTCATGCAGAGCCTGTGATGTAGTGGGGACCCCAAATGTTGATGATCTCAGGGCTCCCCGTTGTTCTGCATTTCGGTTCCTGAGGCCTGGGCAGAAGTCTCTCAGGCTTTTTAGTCCCAAGCCTCTCCAATCCTTGCTCACCGGTGCCCTGGGTATCACCTGTGTGTTTCTTGGTCGCACAGCCTTGCTCACCAGTTACTTGGCAGTGGATGGAGTCCTTCACCTCCAGGTAGGTTGGCCACGTTCTGTGTGGCCGCTCACCAGTGTTTTCCAGGCCTGCGATTGTGGCAGATGGGTAGAGTGTCTAGGCGGTCCCTTCAGTCCTACCGGTCCGCCTCTAAGCTTATCCAGAGGCTGGCATTTCCGGGCCTACGGGCCAGCTCTTCTGGTGGTTGAGTAATGTCGTGGCCGCTTCCTTGCGGCCCCTCTCGCTGCACAGCCCAACTCTGTTTGTCCAGAAGCCAGATCATTTTCTGTGTTCCTGGGTGCATCGTCTACCTTATGCAGTCTGCTCGGGGGAGTGGAGAATCCTTACTGTCCCAGGGCCTAGGCTGATCTCTCGGGGCACTAATCGGCCATCTATCTCGGCCTCCTCTCTCTGCTCTAAATTCTGGTTGGGGGGGGGGGGCTGCAGCCTCAGGGCTGAATCCAGTCACTCCCTCCAGGCCCTCAGGCCGGACGCAGTCACTCCGGGCGGTCTCGTTTCTTTCCCCCAGCTGCAGGGTACCTCCAAATCAGGCCTCTGGACAGGCCCAGCGAGGTACCCTTGTCCGGACTCCATTTCAGTGGGTGGATCACCTGACCCAGTCGGGTCTCCGCCCGATGCAATCTTGTCTCCACTCTCTCCCGGCAGTCATGCGGGAGTGAGGCCAGGAAGCTCCCTCATTATCCATGACTCTGGCAGCTTCTCCGGTTTCCGCCACAGGTGGGCCCAATTCAAGCTTCTCTCAGTTACGTTGACCCGTAATTCACAGAATTTTCGCTTCGATATATATTCTGGCCCCCAGCTGTAAGAAGGACCCCATACCCTATGGATTGAGCGCTAACAGAGTTTGACTGGCTTCAAGGTTTTTGAACTGCAGGATTTAGGTCGGATTTGGTAGCTCCAGCTAGAGCTAGCAACAGGCACGTCTTACTCAGCCATGTTGCTGTCATGTTCAAATCACTCTTGACCCTGATCCAATGGGAACAGTCCAGCCTAGACATCCAGGCCAGGTCTCACCAGAATACATGCAACTTGGAGCCAGTTTTGCCCCATGTGCCTGCGTTTGGCTCTTTAAGGCTCCATTTCACACTAAAAACGTTAAAAATTCATAACACCGGTTCTACTGATTTAATTTGTTTTGGTGTCATTTTATTTAATAAAATGTACTCAATTTTTTCTCAATTAATTTGGGATTGGTCTTGCATTGTATTTTCACTTTGTTATTGTGTGCTGCATAAGAAATGCGTTACTTACCTGTAACTGCAGTTATCCAGTATTGGTATCTTTCATAGATTCACATGCCTGAATCATTCCCTGTCGTCGGGGTGGGAGTCCCCGGTATATAAAATAGTAATGTCCTAGAGACATACATACAAACTAATAGGCCAGAGGCCTCACATTAGTAACCTATCTTTTGTGAAAAGGACCAAACTTTGGCCAGGAGCCAATCAGCTACTACCACCCTCTAGAACCTTCCTGGAAGGAGCCCTAGTCCCTCAGATTTTCGTAAGCACTGTGCTAAGCAGTACCTACTGAGAGAACCAAGGTGAGCCCTTCCAGGGGAGGCGGGCGGGTTGCATGTGAATCTATGAAAGATACCAATACTGGATAACTGCAGTTACAGGTAAGTAACGCATTTCTTATCCAGTATTATGGGTATCTTTCATAGATTCACATGCCTGAATCGGAGAAGCAAGTAGTAGGCAGCACATTTCGCATAACATAGTATGTAAGACACCTGATAACAACTTATCAATAGGGCAATAAAAGAAACTGCAAACAGTAGCAAGATAAGAAATGTGCAATCAGTAGGATAGGAAAGGTGGGATGAAAGGAACAAGGCTCACCTCTAATGGAATAGATGACAGAGCACCGCCTGTCCCACTGCTGCATCCTTCGTAAGTTCAGAATCCAAGCAGTAATGCTTGGTGAACGTATGTGGAGTTTTCCATGTCGCCTCTCTGCAAATGTCGACAATGGGCACCCCAGAAAAGAGCGCCAAGGACGTGGTAACCGCTCTAGTGGAATGAGCCCGAACCTTGGCCGGCAGAGGATGACCCGCCTGTTGGTGGCAGAAGGCGATAGATGCAGATATCCATCTTGAGATGCTCTGCTTTGTCAATGGTAGGCCCTTCCTGGGCCTGCTGAAGGCAATGAACAATTGGTTGGATTTGCGAAATTGTTCTGTTCTATGAAGGTAGAATTTCAGACATCTCTTCAGATCTAAGGAATGTAGAGATCTTTCTGCTGGAGAGGATGGATTAGGGAAGAAAGATCTCAGGACAATAGGTTCATTCAGATGAAAAGCAGACGGAACCTTAGGTATGAATTTGGGTTTAGTCCGTAGAATGACTCTGTCCTATTTAAACTGAAGGAACGGGTCTTGAATGCAGAAGGCTTGTAGCTCACTCACCCTCCTTACTGACGTGAGAGCCAGCAAGAGAGCTGTTTCCCATGACAAATATTTGAGCTCCGCTTTATGTATCGGCTCAAAGGGGTGCTTCATCAATTGTGCCAGGACAAGATTGAGCTGCCATGTAGGTGGTAAAGGCCTCACTGGAGGATAAGTCCTGAATAAGCCTTTTAGAAACTGCTTGATCAGTCTATTAGACCATAGAGAAGCACCAGACGAAGAGTGTCTATATCGAGATATGGCTGCCAGATGGACCTTGATGGAGGCGTGAGCCAGTCCCGAGTTGGCTAGGTGAAGCAGGTAGGGCAGCAGTTGTGCCGGAGATGACGAGAACGGGTGCAGATTGTTAGCTTTACACCATAAACAGAATCTCTTCCACTTAAGGGAATATGTCTTTTTGGTACTGTCAGCCCGGGCCCGGGCTAGGACAACTCTGCAGTCCTGAGGGATATCTAGGTCCTGGAACTCTCTGAACTCAGGAGCCAAGCCGATAATCTGAGAGATGTCAGATCTGGATGCTGGACTTGCCCCCGGTTCATGGTGAGGAGATGTGGGTAAGGCTTGAAAGGAATCAGAGGCTCCAGCGATAGAAGGTGGAGTTCTGTAAACCAGTGTTGGCGTGGCCACGCTGGAGCTACCAGGATCAAAGTGCAATAATCTGCTTTCATCTTCCGCATGACCCTGGGGATCAGGGGAAATGGTGGAAAAGCGTAGGCAAAGACGTTGCACCATGTCATCGAAAATGCATCCCCGAGAGATCCTTTCTGGGGAAACCTGCTTGCGTAATGTTGGCATCTCACGTTGATCTTTGTCGCAAACAGATCCAGGGGAGGCCTGCCCCATCTGGAGAACACCGCGTCGAGGGCATGTTGGTCTAGCTCCCACTCGAGGCAGATGGAGCGTTGGCTGCTTAGGGAGTCCGCCAGGGTGTTGTCTGCTCCTGGGACGTACTCCGCCCTCAGCGAGATGTTGGATTGGAGTAGCCACTTCCAAATTTGCTGCGATTCTTGAGAGAGCGTCATGGATCGAGTTCCCCCTTGCTTGTTTAAGTAGTGCATTGTGGTGGTGTTGTCCGTCCTCACAAGCACTAGGGAGTTCCTGATTCTAGGCAGGAAAGCTCGAAGAGCCAGGTATACTGCCCTCAGTTCTAACAGGTTGATGTGGAGTAGTTTCTCCGCTGGCGACCACTGACCATGTATCTGAAGTTCCTGCAGGAACGCACCCCATCCCTCTAACGATGCATCTGTTGTTATCACGTGTGGGGAGACGGGAAGCAGGAATGGTAGGCCTTGGTTCAGATTTTCTAGTTGAAGCCACCAGTGTAGGGCCTTCACCATGAACGGGGTGATTCTGAGTCGATCGTCGAAGGATCCCGTACTTTGATTCCACTGGGCTGACAGTGCCTCCTGTAAGGGACGCATACGAAGGCGGCAGTGTGGAATCAGGAGGATGTTGGAGGACATCATTCCTAGCAGTGACTTGAAAAGTCGCACCTTGATGGTCTTTTTGAGCTGAATGTTTGCTGCCAGAGACCTCAGTTTGGCCTGACGTTCCTGAGATGGAAAGGCCTTCTCTTGATGTGTGTCCAGAATCACCCCCAGGAAAGTGAGCTGTTGAGAGGGCTGTAGTACTGACTTCTCCTGATTTAGTGTAAGTCCTAGTTTCTCGAAGAGCTGAAGACAGGCGTTGGAAGACCTGCTCACGCCTTCTAGAGTAGGGGACTTGATGAGCCAGTCGTCCAGGTAGGGGAATACCTGGTGATGCTGTTGGCGAAGGTATGCTGCCATTGGAGATAGGCATTTCGTAAAAATGTGTGGCGCCGACTTTAGGCCGAAAGGCAACACTCTGAACTGGTAATGTCTGCCCGCCACAGTGAATCTTTAGAATTGGCGGTGACTCTTGTGGATGAGTATGTGGAAATAGGCATCCTGGAGGTCTAAGGACACAATGAAATCCCTGGAATTGAGGAGTTGTAAAACCTCTTGAATGGATACCATCCGAAAGGATTGTTTTTTGAGGTATGTGTTGAGGTTCCTTAGATCCAGTATAGGTCTCCATTTCTTCTCCTTTTTTCGTATCACAAAGAACAGTGAGTAGAATCCTTTCCCCCGCTGACCTCTGCGGACTCTCTCTACCGCTCCTTTTTGAAGCATTAGTGAGAGTTCCGCCTGTAGAAGATGAAGATTCTTGCGTGGCATGGGACATGGAGGGTTCGAAGGAGGAGTGTCCACAAACTCCAGGGTATGCCTGAACCGAACCAGTTGGAGAACCCAACGATCCGTAGTTATCTTTTGCCAATTGTGGAAGAAGTTGGAAATTTTTCCTCCAACTACGTAATAAGGAGAAGAAGCGGAGGCCTGGTTGAGAAAGAAGTCACTGTCTTCTGGGGGGATCCTTCTTTCCTCCTCTCCCTCGAAAGGTGGACTTGTTGTAAGAGGACTGGCCTTGTTGTTGCCTCTGTTGGTATTGAGGCTTGTATTGCTGGGATGAGCCGTAGGTGGATTTGTACCCCTGGTATCCACCTCTTGTTTGTTGGCCCCTTCCTCTGGAGCCTCGAAAGAAAGTATTCTTGTACTGTAGTGTTCCCAGGGATCTTGCGGTCTTGGTGTCTTTCTTGATACCCTGGAGCATCTCGTCGATATGCTTCCCGAAGAGAAGCTCGCCATCGAACGGCATATCTAGTACTTTGGCTTGAACTTCCGGTCGGAAAGATGTAGCTTTCAGCCAGCCTTGGCGCCTAAGGACAGCCGCCCCGGCCAGCTGGCGAAATCCTGTAGAGGCGATGTCCATCGCCACATCAATAATCTCCGATGCGGACCGCTCTCCTTCAAGGAGGATTTTCTTTACTTCCTCTTTCTGCTCCTCTGGCAGAGAGCCTAGGTATGGTGCTACATCTGCCCACATCTGACGATTGTAACGTCCCAGGAGCGCAAGTGAGTTCGCTGCTCTGACGTTAATGGCTGACATCGAGGAGAACCTTTTCCCGATGTTATCGAGCTTACGGCCTTCCTTGTCCGGAGGCGCAGTCAGCGCGGCAGCTAGATTGTTGGATTTCCGCTGCGTGGCCTGTGTGATCACAGAGTCCGGTTTAGTATGGCCTGTAAGACATGCCGGTGCCTTCTCCGGGGCCTTGTATTTCTTATCAAGTCTTGGCGGCACTGGAAGCAGAGATGAGGGGTTTTGCCTAATCTTTAATCCCCGATCCCAGATGTGTTCGGTAATCGGGATTGACCGGACAGACTTTTTGATGAATGGCTCCTTAAAGTCATATAAGAAGCAGTCCTGAGGTTGTGTGGTCATTTCTAGTTTGAACCTCGCTGCTGCACGTTCTATGATATTGTGAAACCCCCCGATGTCCTCCGGAGGAGAGTCCGCCTGTGCCTGATCTGGTGCGACTGGATGCGAGATGACATATTCGTCCCACTCATCCTCTTGTATTTCTCCCTCGTCCTGTTGACCCTCTTCTTCCTCTTCCACTGCTTCCTCTTCGTCCGAAGATTGTTGCGGAGGCAGGGACACAGGATCTGGGGAAATAACCAGCGGAGGTGGTTTATGGCGAGGAGGAGGGGCAGATGATGCCGCTTGAGGCGGTACCACTATAAGTGGCGGAGCAGGTGGGAACCGCTGCTTGTAGTCCGCTATAAGGAATTGGAGGTCCGTGACAATTGAAGCCGGGAGGCTCACCATAGGCTGTGGAGTGGAAAGTGAATGATATTCCTCTTGATAAGGAGTGTCTTCCTGATCCATGTCTTCGTTGTCTGAACTTTCATGTACCTTAACGAGTAGTTGAGATGGGCTTGTTGCCACTGGGAACATGGCTCCATCATCATAGTCCTCAGACTCCAGTAGATTGGCCGGCGGCAGTGGTTGGACTCTGCTAGGAGACGTCGCTTCTGGCATCAGCGTTTGCGTTGTCATTTTAAAATGTGTATAAATACACTTTATCTTGGGAGAGCCTTCCGTCGACGGGCCCGTCGACGGGGTGGTCGTCGACGTCTTCCCCGACGACGATGTCGTAGACGGTATCGGCGTTGACGGTGTTTTCTCCTTGGCAGAATGGTCAGGGTAGAGACAGTAGAGGCAGTCTTCATGCTTGTCATCTACATGCAGTCTCAGCTTCTTACACGAGGCACAAGGTCTAAAAAGCCCTTTTTTAGGAGTGGTAGACATGGTAGACTCTAGCCCTCCTTCACAAGAGTAAACAACAAGAGAAAATAGGGATAAAGTCCAGTAAAAACCAGAAACCTGAGCAGAGCTCAGTGGAGACTCCCTTAGCACGACGTGCGGTAGAAAATCTGAGGGACTAGGGCTCTTTCCAGGAAGGTTCTAGAGGGTGGTAGTAGCTGATTGGCTCCTGGCCAAAGTTTGGTCCTTTTCACAAAAGGACTCAGATAGGTTACTAATGTGAGGCCTCTGGCCTATTAGTTTGTATGTATGTCTCTAGGACATTACTATTTTATATACCGGGGACTCCCACCCTGACGACGGGGAATGATTCAGGCATGGGAATCTATGAAAGATACCCATAATACTGGATAAATACTTAACACAGTAGCTCCAAGTTAAGCTTGAATGCTTTTCCACCAAGCTATAATAACGGACTCACCTACTCCGGACCAAATTGCAGCTCGTGAAGGGGCTGCATTTAACATGAATACTTGAATAAAAGCACACAATCTGTCCCACAGCCTCGCTTTACTAACAAAACAATACAGCAAGTCTGCAAACAAGGCAGATTAACCTAAAAAGCACACGCCGTGTTGTAAATGTGCTGTATTTCCTTTCTAAATAGATCAGGGCTGCGGGGTGATTGCATACCTTTGATAAAGTTTTCAGGTTAATCACAGTGCCACCCATGAGCTGCAATTACCTGAAAACTTTAACAAAGGCACACAATCACCCCGCAGCCTCTATCTATTTAGAAAGGAAATGCAGCATATTTACAACACATTGTGAGTTTATCAGCACTGGAAAAATGGCAAGGATCGCCGTGAGAAGCAACCCAGTCACCTATCTAGTGATGCCACTTGCTGTGCCTGAACAACCCTCTCCCACAGTCCATGTTTGCCTGGATGTCAGAGTTTTACAAACTATCTCTGGCAGGATAGCCCAACATTACTCAGTAGCTTTCACATCAAATTGTAAATATGTTATGTAATTTTGTAACTTATTGTGTATATGTGATATTGTATAGGCTCTCAACATTTCCCCACCCAATGAACAGTGCTCCAGTTAAGAATATTTAGTAAAATCTTATGATGCTACCACCGTTGGAGTCTTGTGCTTTTCTAAACAAAAAGTGTACTTGCCTGTGTAACCAATTCGTGTCAAGGCATGTTTATCCAATTTACAAATCGGTCTCAAGACCCTTAATGTGGCGCTGTATGTGTGAAAATGCACCATCTTTTCACTTTAAGTAAACGTTTGGAGTGACATTTGGCGCTGAACACGCATGTGGTCTGGTTCCTGGCACACACAGCCATGGTTGCAGCTCACAGAGACCCTCCACTGCTACACACAGAGGAAAAAATTAGAGAAAACATTGGTTCCAACACCCTCTTATCTCAACACAAGGTGAGAGAGATACACAAATACTCTGGGACCCGCAGAGTCCCGAAGAAGAGGAGCACAAATACACGGCCGAAACATGTCGACAATTTGGCAGTAAGTAGGGGTGTAAGGAGCACATTACATCTCCCAATCACTACCATCCTTCACGTTTTTAATCCTGGCCGGAGAGTCCAGGAATAAAGTATAGTAGGATTGGACTAGGGGGGAGTGGACAATGGGCAAGGTGGACAAATTGACCCAAGAACACTTGGGGCAGTGAGACATATGCAAGAAGCAAGAAGTAATTTAGACCCAGGGTATCGAGTACCTGCGGGCCAAGGGGAGGATATTATTTTAAACCTACCCCCTGACTGCACCCCCTATATAGTTGTCTTGACAGGTGTTACTCATCCTCCTCCAGGGCAACAAAAAAAGCTGTACAAGTCTGATTAATAAGGCAGCTCACTGGTGCGCAACAAGAATTCCATCCCCTCTTAATTGGCTCAATGTTAATATTATGGCTACGAGGGTGGGATGGTTGGGTTCTAAAATTAAATCCAGTGAATGGGATTGCATTGTACTTAATTTTAACGATGTAAGGTGTGCGTCTTTTGTCCTAAAGCATGTTACAACCTTATTTAACAATACAATAAAGATTTACCCCTTGTGCTTTTTTTACCCCCCCCCCCATCCCCAACAGGAGCCAAATGGGTGGCAATATTCTCTGGGGCATGGCCCAAAAAGATACCCTCCTCCCCATCATTGTTCATTTATCCATCCGAATCACTTTGGTGTTCTCTCTGGCCTAATAGAGATTGACTGATTGCAGGCTCAATTTGGCTCTCTAGTAGATCGGGAATGGATATGGTTAAGGCCCTATGTCTTGGAGAGAAGCATAGGAAGAAACTGTTGTAGGAGTAGGCATGTAATGGATTTACCTGGTTCTTCGGTGCCAAATTCTACTACCCCCAGTATGGTTCCAAGGACACCAGATGCCTTTATTGGACATCGAACTCCTGATCCTCATATGAATAAGGGGGAGAGGTTTGTGGTGCCTCAATGAAGACTGTTTCATCCATAAAGCATTTAACTGGGGAAGGTATGGTGAGCCAGGTTACAATTGGGAACCAGGGTTATGTAGCTTCTTGCAATACTGGGTGTAGTAATGCCCATGTTTTATCTCCTGTTGCCCCAAGTAATCCCTGTGAATCGAGTTAAAGGGAGGTAGTGTCCCCTTATATGCCTCATGATTGGGTGGGGCCTATTGATACAACTAACCAAGTTGGGAGGGGGTTACATTAATGAATCATCAATAATTCTATCCCCTTGTTATTTGGACATGAATCCTACTGATAATAGGTGTAAGTACTCTCATGTTGAGAGTACTAATCCTACAGAAAAACCTGACCAGGCAGAATTACTAGTTATTAAGTCTGGAAATGATTTGATCCGGCAGAATAGTATTTTCCCCTTCCTCAAGATATTATCTTGGAATATTGCTGGCTTGGGACCAAAACTAGTAGATCCAGATTGGTTGCCATATATAGTCAATCAAGATATCTGTTTGTTACAAGAGACATGGGTGACAGAAAAAGTGCCTCTTGATAGATTAACTAGTTGTAGTGTGGAGGCCAAACCTGCAGCCCATTTTGGGAGAGCCATAGGTGGGCTTTTGATTTTAATTAATAATGGCTGTGTTAGCAGCTCTACCTTGATGGTGATTGATAACTTAGATCTGATGGGGATTACTTTAACCTTTTCTTCAGGTTTCCGATTGACTATTTTTAATATTTATCTTAGGCGTCCTAGGGGATTGGATAAATCACCTATACTATCTCTTTTGGAGGAACTTCTAGACAATTTGTATTCTAGTGTAAAAGTCATAGTAGCAGGTGTTTTTAATGCCAGTTTTGAACCTCATTGTATTTAAATGAGATAACTAGAGAGGAAGATGAAGTATGGGGTATACCACCTTTGACTGGTCCCACTTTGAGATCATTTTCAAGCACTGCCTTAGAACTGGCCTCGTTTACAATAAGCAAGGGCCTTAGAACGTGTAATGGGCATACTCGCTCTGATCCTACAAGGGCAGCTACATTTAAGAGAAGGGTATGTACCAGCACTATTGATTATGTCTTGGTCGATGTAAGTTTATGGCCTCTACTGTATGATATGGAAGTGGTGGTCCACTTTGATAGTGATCATAATTCCCTTGAAGTAACTTTGACCAGTGACTCTTTAAACCAATATAAAAAGTAACCACAAAACTATGGTACCTGCCCTGGTGGTAACTAATAATCACCGTTATGT
The DNA here is from genome assembly GCF_964263255.1 of Lissotriton vulgaris. NCBI lineage: Eukaryota > Metazoa > Chordata > Amphibia > Caudata > Salamandridae > Lissotriton > Lissotriton vulgaris. The sequence continues at coordinate 1,507,695,662 of NC_141695.1, read as the reverse complement.
TTCATGGCCAAATGTTATGTCTAATCAGGAACTGTTCTCAAAGATTTACAAACGTTATGTTAAGTACTTTGAAGCATATGTAGGACTGAATATGGATGTAGGTCCTATTTTAGACATTCATGTTGGCCTGTCTAATGCCTTATGGGAGATTTTTTACCAAAATTGTACTATTAGGACTTCAAATTTCATTGAAGTTGGAGAAACCGTTTAATTTGGCTTGCAAGTTAGCCAAGTCAGCTCTGAGAAGGCTATCTTAGAAGGAAATAGTACTAATGTTAAAGCAGCAAGATCTCACTACAAATCTATCTTGATTAAAGCCAAGAGTAATTGGAATAAAAACTTACGGCAAGATATTTTGGATGCCAGGTAAAAGAATGACAGACTATTTTGGCGCCTTGTTACCCAAAGTAAGTCAGAAAAACCAAATTTACATCAATATAATATTTCCCCGGATAAATGGGTATCTCATTTTACAATGCTTTATGCTTCTGGTGACGCCCAGGTCCCTGTTAGCACTAGCTTTCTAAATGTATGGCCTATATTAGATCCCACTCCTCCTATTATCTTTAGCTTAGGTGAAACAATTAGAGCAATTGATTCACAGAAATCTGCTAAAGCCCCTGGACCAGATAAAATAACCGGGGACTTATATAAATCTGAACCTTTGATATGGTCCTTCTACCTTAATATGTTATTTAAAGCCATTGCAGCTGGGGTGGGGGGGTGGGGGGAGGTACTCGACTCATGGCTTGGAGCTGAAATTATAGCTGTACATAAAAAAGGTGATCTAGGGGAGCTATCTAATTATAGGCCTATCAGCCTCATTGATAATGCCCAAAAGATTTTATCAAAACAAATCCTGATGAGACTTTTGGATTGGGTTGAAACATAAGAGATTTTGTCCCCTCCAGACAGGTTTTAGACCAAGAATTAGTACAACAGATCAAATGTTTAGATATATTGTTTTATATTGGAATATATTTCACTTCAGAAACAACAACTTTACGTGGCATTTATTGATCTTAGAGAAGCGTTTGAACTTATACCACGATCGGCCCTTTGGCAAGCTCTGATAAAGATGGGTGCTCTGGCCAACCTAGTGCATTTAATAAGTAGATTAAATGTGAATATTTTTGCACAGGTCGGCTGGGGTCCAAATGGAGAATTGATGGATCATATTCATATAGAACGAGGAGTTCGCCAGGGCTGTGTGCTAGAGCCCACCCTATTTTCTCTATATATTAATGTTATGTTATGTTGTTATGTTATCGGATTCTTCTATAGCGCAACGGCTACTCCAGAAGGAGTGTCCCGGCGCTTTGGCGAAGAAGTCCTTCGGGGTGGCGACATAACTGCAAAACATAAGGAAAGGCGGGAGTTATCTGGTGAAGAGCCAAGTTTTTAAAGCCTTTCTGAAAGACATCAGGCTAGGGAACTGTCTGAGAGAAAGGGGAAGCTCATTCCAGGAGCCAAGTAATGAAAAGAGCGACCGCCTTGTCTGGTGCGTTTAATGGTCGGAACGACCATTTTAGACAAGGAGGCGGACCGCAAGGCCCTGTTAGGTTTGTAAAAAGCAAGACGTTTCCTGATGTAGCTAGGGCCTATATCATGAAGGGCTTTGAAGGTCAGCGTCAGACTTTTGAACAGGACCCTCTTGGCTATAGGAAGCCAGTGCAGTTCCTTTAACAGGTCTGAGGCACTAGCGCGTCTAGGTGGCCCGTAAATAGCCCGGGCAGCTGAATTTTGGACTACCTGAAGTCTCCTCACGAGGTATTTGGGGAGTCCTAGATAGAGGGCATTAGCGTAGTCTAATCTAGACCCAACAAGTGCTTGAACAATGACCCTTCGATGGTTAATTGAGATCAAGGGGAGAAATTTCCTGAGCATCCGGAGAATCCCGAAACAAATTTCCAGAGAGACAGGATATTTAAGGCCCAAAGGTTAAATCATTGTCGACAATGATTCCTAGATTTTTGGCCTTGACACTTGCGTTTGCAGGTGGAAACAAGTCTTGAGGCCACCAGCTTTTCCAATTTGGTTCGGTGGCGCAGCCAAAGAAAATCAGCTCCGACTTATCGGAGTTGCATTTTAAGCCGTGTCCTCTGAACCAATCAAATACTGCCTCTAGGCATCTTCTGATGCGAGTCCCATCAAACACCTCATTCTTGTCATATGTGAACAAGAGCTGGGTGTCGTCAGCGTAAGACACGATCTGAGCGCCGAACGACTCCGCTACCTCTGCAAGGAGGGCCAAAAAGATGTTAAAGAGCAGGGGGCTAAGAATAGACCCCTGAGGGACCCCTACTTCCAGAGGTGCCATAGCGGCAGAGTGTGGAGGCGCCCAGATCGTTTGCCGACGGCTGGCTAGAAATGATTTGAGCCAGTTCCACACCGTCCCCCGAAGACCGCATTCCCAGAGTCGTATTAGGAGGGTATCATGGGGAACGGTGTTGAACGCCGCCGACAGGTCCAACATGACCAACATGGCCTTTCCTCCAGCATCCAAAACCTCTCCGATGGCGGTAGTGACTTCAAGTAACGCGGTCTCTGTGCTATAATTAGCACGAAACCCGGATTGAGTGTTGTGCAGCAGATGGTTTTCCTCGATGAAATCAGAGATTGATCTGTGCACATGTCTTTCCGCCACCTTCGCCAGAGCAGGGAGGAGAGAGATTGGCCTGTAGTTGGCATGAACGATGGGATCAAGGGCTGGTTTTTTTAGAAGTGGAAGAATGAGGGCACTCTTCCAAGCCTGAGGGACTATGCCAGAAGACAGTGAGGAGTTAAGGATGGAATTGATGAGGCCGTTTAGCGCAGGGGCTATTTTGTTGAAACAAGAAACAGGGCAGGGATCAAAAGGTGAGCCCGACTTCAGACCTGTCAGATGATCTAATGAGGAAGCAAGACTCAGCGGGGGAAATTCCCAGAGAGTGGGAGCTGATGCAGGTTGTGAGGAGGAAAGGGCACCAAGAGGCGCAGCCTTAGATTGTTTAGAGTAAACAGCAAGAGAAGCTTGGATGGATGTTATCTTGTCTACAAAGTAGTGCGCCAGTTCAATCAGCCAGGGTTCTGAGTGAGACTGAGTGGGGGTGCCTAGGGACGGGGAAGTAAAGTCCTTGACAATTTTAAAGATTTCCTTACAGGAGTTTTCTGATTCATCAATACGACGTTCCAGATAAGATTTTTTTTCACTCCATAACAACTTGTGGTAGGATCTGGTCAGATTTTTAAGTTTTACTTTCTCGAGAGGATTGTAATCTTTCCTCCAGGCTCTTTCAGCTCTCTTGCAGTTTTGGCGAGCTTCTCTGAGCTGAGAGGTGAACCAAGGGGCAGAGGGCCGTTTGTTCCCAGATTTAGCTACTTTCTCGGGCACGAGAATCGCCAGTCTTGCCGCAAGCCACTCAGTAAAATGGGCTAGATCATCTTCCACGTCGCCTGACAAAGTGCAGGGTGAACATGACATGGCCTGCAGTAGCATCTCATTTGAGAGCAGATGGAACGGTCTAGAAAATCGTTTGGAAGAGGTAGTGGGTTTTGATCTAGAAGGTGAGGCACATGATAGGAAGAAGGTGATTAAATAATGATCCGACCATAGTACTGGCTGTGGAGCTAGTGCATTAATAGAGATGGTAGAGTAGACTTGGTCCAGGATGTGGCCCTTGTTATGCGTAGGTTCCTGAATGTACGGTATTAGTCCTAATGCTGTAGTGACATCCATAAGTTTCATTGTATCAGGGTTAGTGGCCTCATCCATGTGTATATTTAGATCACCTAGGAGTATGCAGTGTTCCGATTTGAGACAAGGGACTGAGAGTGCTACCTGTAATTCATCCAAGAAAGAGCCTACGGGGCCGGGAGTTCTATATAAGAGGATGCCGGTGCATGCCTGAGAGGGTGACAAATGAAGTGTGAAGCCGAGGGCCTCGGTTTCCTGAATGTTGTCAATCGGGAAAGTAGTGCAGCGCAGCTGGTTGTTTACTATGATAGCCACACCACCCCCACGCCCAGATGTTCTATCCCTCCTAATGATGGAATAGTTTGGAGGGATGGCGTTGACTAAGTCGGGGGCCGAGGTGTCATTAAGCCATGTTTCTGTAAGAAAAAGGCAGGATATATTAGAGTTATCAAGCAGGTTCCATATGTCCAGCGCGTGGCAGCCCAAAGAACGTGTGTTAAGAAGTAGGCAAACAACTGAGGTTGATTGATGAGTCAATATGGGCTTTTCGTATGTGGAAAGACGCCATCCGCAGTCCGTGCAACCTTTTCTTAGGGCACGGCTACCGGGGAAAACATAATGGCAGCGACCTACCGGAGGACGAAGATTTAGAAGAGTCTCCGAAGAGTAGGAAAGCGACATGGTCTGAACAAAGAAGGATAGCGCACCTACCAGGTATAGGTGCCAGCCAGCCGTCCTGCCCCGTCTGCTGCCGGAACGCTGACGGGCGCAGACGGGCAGGACTCTGGCACGACTCAGGCACAGAGAAGGCGCCACCCTGCGCGTCACCGCTGCGCGTTGAAAAGGGTGGAGCTTTAAGTAGGCCGGCGTAAGTTCACTAAACAGGCGCCACGACCCGCACCAATATGGCGGCGTCTGGCTTCAGCTACACAACAAGTATGTTGTGTACACCCTAGAACATTGTAAAAATGACTCAAAATTTAAATAACAAAGATACCTATTTTACTTTTTGTTGACGATTCCCTCCTCATATCTAAATCTCCGAAGGGCCTCCAAATTTTAAGTGATACTTTTTAAAATGTTGTAATTTGAGAGGCTTAGAACTGAATATAAACAAAACTAAGTTTATGGTTTTTGGAAAGAAGAAAAAAGGAAGTCGTAGTATTCATGCCGGGGGCGAGGCCCTGGGCAGAGTACAGAGTTTTTATTATTTGGGGGTCAGACTTGAAGACAATTTAGGGTGGGCAAACCAATTGGAGAAATCAAAACCAATTACTGAACACCGATCCAATGCCTTTTTAAGGTTTTATAATCAAACAAACTTGAGTACTATTTCCCCGGTTGTGGAAGTTTACCAAGCAACGGCTCAGGGTGCCGCTCTTCATGGGGCAGAGATATGGGTTATTGTAATTTACAGTTGTTAACCATTGCTGAGAACAGCTTTTTCAGAAGACTATTAGGCTTACCATCTAGTACGCCATTAATCCCCATGTATCTTCATGTTGGAATAAAACGAGTTGCTCACCGGGCCATTTTGAAAACTTTAATAAATTGGATCCGACTATGGCTGTGGTTCCCAAACTGTGCGCCGCGGCGCCCCAGTGCGCCGTAATGAGGTGCCAGGGGCGCCGTGCACACTAGGGTGACCACGGGCCTTTTATCTGTAATTTTGGCCATCACAGGGAGCAGCGCTGCTCCCCTGTGAGAGGCCTCACCCCTGCTGCTGGAGGCGCCTCGCACTCCTCCAGGAGCACAAGAGCAGCCCCTCCCGCCCATTGTCATTAAGTATGCCGCTGATTGCCACTTACTGAATGACAATGGGGCAGTCTGGGGGTGCTAAAGCATGTGGCGGCCTCCTCCTGCCTCAGAGTACAGAAGGGCAATCTGTACGATAAAAAGTAAAACGCCCACGCTGCAACGTTAGAAAACACTTTATTCAAAGAAGCCTGTAAAATAAGTTTAAAAGGACAGGTTTTCGTTCTCTCACTGTCCTGTCATTTTAGAACTGAAGTATTTTCAATATTGTATTCAACAAAGACATGGTTGCTCCTTTTTTTTTTTTAAGGAACTAGCAACCATTGACAAAGCCAATAGTCCTGGCTTGTTGGGGTGTAATGATACTTGCTGTATTATATATCTGGATGCAATGACAGAGACAACATAATACCAGTGAGGCAGAACACTATGCTAAGCGCATATTTTTAGCCTAGGTGTTTTAAGCTGCGCTCTTAATTACGCCAAACACCCCCTTTGAAGAGACCCCCCAGTTTTTTTACACCTCTTAAAACCCTGGAAACAACACCATGTTACAGTAACCTCACATCCTGGCACTGTGCATCATGCATGACTTCTACGTTTTCAGTCTGCCGATGTGCAGGGGCATAGGGAACTCTCCCCCACCGCACCCCACACCTTGCTGTAGTTCGTTCTTGATGGGACTCTTCTGCCTGCAACTCTGCAGACAAAGGCTCAGCTCTTAATGTGGAAAGGTGGGTGAGTAAATAAGTGAAGGAAAAGGTGAATGGCTGGATGGATTACTGAAAGGATGAATGCATGAATGAAAGGGGGAATGGATAGATAATGAAAGAAAGGATGGATGGATGGATGAGTGAATGAGTGGAAGTATGGATGAGAGAAAAGGTAAATAGATGGATGTATGGGTGGAAAGGTAGATGGATGGGTGGAAGGGTAGATGGATGGGTAAAAGTGTGGATGGGTGTGTGAAAGGATGGATGGATGAGTGAAAGGGCAGCTGATGGGCGAGTGAATTGGTGGATGGGTGTGTGAAAGGATGGATGGGTGGATGAATGAAAGGGTAGATGATGGGCAAGTGAATGGGTGGATGGATGAATTGATAAGTGAAATGGTGAATGGATGGATGGGTGAAAGTGTGGATGTAAGGATTGATGAGTTAGTGAAAGGGGGTAGATGGACAAAAGGATGGATAGATGAGTGAAGTGAAAGGGTGGATGGATGAGAGAACGGATGGCTGGATGAGTGAACGGATGGTTGGATGAGTGAAAGAATGGATGAGTAATAGGATCAATGGATGGATTCATGAATGGGTGAGTAAATGGGTGGGTATATGGATGGATAAGTGAAAGGGGGATGCAGAGAGAAAGGGAGGATGAATGACTGAAAGGGTGAATGGGTGGAAGGATAAATGACTGGGTGAATGGATGAGTAAGTGAATGGGTGGATGGATGAGTAAGTGAATGGATGGCTGGGTGGAAGAGTGGATGCATGGATGATTGTACAGATGGATGGGGTGAAAGGGTGGGTAGATGAATAATGGATGGATGAGTGAAAGGGTGGATGGAGGGATGGATGAGTGAAATGATGGACGGAAGGATATATGGTGGATAGGTGTGCAAATGGTTGAATATGTTTGGATATAGATGGGCACACAGATGGAAGGACAGACCTTTTTAGTGTAAAAATAAGGCTGGGGATACTGATTACGACAGACCAAACTCAATGTTCCATTTTCTCAGACCGGGTCTCAGTACCAAAAGGTACTGAAAGCAGCAGCTGGCATAAATAAGGGTTTGGGACCAGCTACTCTGTTGGGGAAAAAAACGATGGATTGGGATGCAGCGAGTGGATGAGATTAATAATTCAAGCATTCCAACCAATATAATACCTTCATTGCGTCCCAAATACTTTAAGGAAGATAACAGGAGGTACACACCACCCAACCACCCACCCACCGGTAAAAAAAATGGTGGGGAGCCACGGTCAACTGCCGATTAGGTCAGGGGAGCCACAGGTCAAAAAAGTTTGGGAACCACTGGACTATGGTCTACACCAGAACTTATAGGCTTTAAAGACTCTCTAGTAGAGGTAATGAACCTTCAAGGAGCCAGGGAAATTCTTGGGTTAAATCTGTTTCTGGCTGGTTTTCCAAACTCTGTATGCAGAACTTGTGGGATGAGCCCAACTCTATTTTAAAATCGGATATTAAAATACTTAAATATAGGTATTGGGCTTATATAAATGACGAATCTGTTATGAATACCCACAATGCCCCTGCAACTAATATGTTCTTGGCTCATAAGCACTCTCCACTATTTGACGAATGTTTAGATTTAATTTTCCCATCTTGAAACCAGAAACTTGTATAGAAGATTTAGTTATGGAATTTTACCACTGAGAATCCTTACAAGCAAATGGTCAGCAAACCAAGAAACTGAAATCTGCCCTATTTGCAACCTGGCACCTGCAGATGAAAAGCATGTACTGTTTTTTTTAAATGGTTGCTGGTTCAAACAAATGACTATAAAGTGACCTGATAGTCAGAGTGGTCGATACTTCAATATATATATATATACATATTCTTTTGAGACACAGAATTTCTCCAAAGGGAATGCTATTTATGGTGTGCCTGGGGTGGAGACTGGAGGCGTGTAGAGTAGTGTTACCTGCGGTAGGTTTTCTAAAAAGTGTGGTTTCTAAATACCCGTCCGGGTGGGCGTGGCCAACCGCTCGGCCTGCTGGTATTCGTAGTGCTTTTCGTCTTACTACAGTGAGCTTGTAGTGCATCCCAAATGAAAAGTTAATAAAACCACAGTGGGTTGTTGCACATCCATGAATCGGGTATTTAGAAACGAACTCAGGTGCTCTTTTGAAAATTGTTGGTGCATGCCCAAGTCAGCCAAGCCCATGAAGAAGTGGAAGTACACGAAACGCATCGGCATGAGGCTGAACTTATTCCTAGTTTGACATGCCTTTGACTCTTCATCAACAACCTCCATTAAAGATTGGAAGCCATACCTACCTGTTGGGCCCTTTCGTTTTTGGGTAAACTTGTGTTTTGATGTGAACGGCTCGCCTACGCCGTGAAAGAAGCCCGCTGCACGAAGGCAGACCATCGGTAACTCCAGTTGGTGAAACCAGTGTGAGGGACAGGAGCTGCTAATGGAGGAGCTGAGGTGTTGTTGAAGTGATTCATGGATGTGCAACAACCCACTGTGGTTTTATTAACTTTTCATTTGGGATGCACTACAAGCTCACTGTAGTAAGACGAAAAGCACTACGAATACCAGCAGGCCGAGCGGTTGGCCACGCCGGGCAAGTATTCAGAAACAAACTCAGGTGCTCTTTTGAAAATTGTTGGTGCATGCCCGAGTCAGCCAAGCCCATGAAGAAGTGGAAGTACACGAAACGCGTCGGCATGAGGCTGAACTTATTCCTGGTTTGACATGCCTTTGACTCTTCATCAACAACCTCCATTAAAGATTGGAAGCCATACCTACCTGTTGGGCCCTTTCGTTTTTGGGTAAACTTGTGTATATATATATATAAGTTTGTTGTACTTTATATGGGATATTTTTTTGTGTTTTTATAATTTATTTAAACTGCCTGGAGGGAAATGTTAAAATTATGTACATTATTGCTATTATGAATATTTTAATGAACTGATTGAAATGTTTGATAATTGTAGTGAGGCTGTATTGGTGTATATAGGACCCAGTATTTTTTCCCGTGAATTGATTGTCTGAGCTTGGTTTTATTTGTTGTGTATACTTTGGTTATTTAACTGAATAAAGTTATTCACTACTATAGGCACAGCAACACCTCCGAGCTCATTTTAATCTACACTGCACATTCACTTCTGGTGATCCCAGTCACTTTAGAAATCATATGCTTCTTGTGTGTTTTGTTAGTCTTCCCCTACCCTATTGCTCCACGCCAGGAGTTTGCTGCGCAGGGGTATGTTGTAGAAGCCCTATGATGAAGCATGTCACAACTGTGTGAGTGAGGGCAGTATTAAGACACACAGTACTTGCCACCACTCGAAAGACACTTTATCTCTCCCTACTCCTCCATTTGCACCAAGCTACCCAAAGGTTAACCACAGGTTAGTTTAGTGACATGTGGTTCTCCTTGACAAGGATTATGGTAGTTGCCCGAGTGGGGCCTCCACACCCCTCAACCAAATACCAAATTTCTCGCAGTAGCATTAATTTGTAGGTCCTAGGTACAGTGGTACCATGTACTAGAGACTTACAAGTAAATTAAATGTGCCAATTAGGTTTATGCCAATTCTAACATGTTCAAAAAGGAGAGCACTGTCAGGACTAGGGCGGCTTGCGGTCTAGGGCCCGCCCCATCCTGTAGGCACATACGCCTGTTCCTGTGCGATCAACCCTTATGTGGTAAAAGCCATAGAGTAGCCCCTGGAGGATTGTGGTGGTGAAAATGTTTAAAGATGCATGTTCTTGTGTCCTAGTATGTTTGTTCTCTTTACTAACTTTTTCCCACGCAAGATGTGTGAGATTTGGCACCTCACGCGAGATGCGTGGGATTTAACACCCCACGCGAGATGCGTGGGATTTGGCAAATCACGCGAGATGCGTGGGATTTGGCACCTCACGCTAGATACGTGGGATTTCGCACCTCACGCGAGATGCGTGGGATATGGCATGGGCGTGCCTACGATGACGTCAGCGGCCGCGCCCAGTTCCCCTGCTCACTATTCAGCGTCTTTTGGTGAAGGAGGAAGAGGATCTTGGGGCTCCGTTTCTCGGCGTGGCCAGCTTTCTTCTTTTGATCGGTGGAGAGTTCTGGGTGCCTGAAGACTGCTACAACGCTCGCTGAGCTGCAGGAGGAGTTTAGAATCTGCGGAGGCTTCTCTTCTTGATTGGCTCCCGGTGAGGCTAGCTTTTGGGGGTTACCTGTCACTAACCCAGATTCAGAAGTAGAGTAGGTCGTACTCTACAGGTAAGATTGCGAATCTTGTTAAAACCATCTTAGTGAATTATTAGGAACATTCGTTTTGATTCTCAAGATCATTACCATATTCACGAGTGTGATTCTTGTTCAGTAGAAATTCTATGCATGTTTTCTCTAGCTCATTACCATATTTACGAGTGTGATTCTTGTTCAGTAGAAATTCTATGCATGTTTTCTCTAGCTCATTACCATATTCACGAGTGTGATTCTTGTTCTATAGTAGTTCCATGAATGTTTTTGGGAATACTTTTAAAGTCACATAAAATACGGAAATATAAGACACTGATTGTTTAGGTGATTGAAAACAGTCATAGAAAGACCTAAACCAAATTCTGCCGCTTATGTCTTTGAGCAGTTGATACTCAAGTGAAGTATTATCGCCACAATATAGCGGATCTAAGAAAGGCCAACTAAGAGTCCGATTGTCAGAATAAACGCAAGCCACTAAGCTCTTTAGCTAGTTCCTGATTGAAGGACAGAATCTGATGTACTAATTTACGTCTTTGTGCAACGGAAAGTGCGTGTATTTTTGTTTGTGAGTAACTTTTCCTTTTCAGATCTCCTTCCCAGCTGTTCCCTTCCTAATTACCTTTCCCCCCCGCTTAATCACTTCAATACTCTGTGTAATCATTACAATCAGAGTTGGAGGTATTGAGAGGTGGGCCCCTTATATCATCACTCCAGACCCTGAGGAAGAAGCAACCTGACAAGCACAAGCACTTTGTCCACTTTACTCTTGCTAACCAGTGGTAGAGGCCTATAGCCAGCAAAAGCAAGTTCCTCACAAGGTGGCAAACATCTGGTGGACTAACACATAAAAGATGGTGGTTTTAAACAGTAGTCTTTCATAATTAGCTCTAAATATGAATGGAGTTAAGGGGTGCACCTCAACATTTAAACGCTGCAGAGAGCCTTGTGAAAGTCGCTTTATCGATTGTATGTATTGGAAACCTGGAAACCAGGCAGAACTAGATCTGCCTGTGTTTCTTGTGTCCGATTTATGAACAATAATAAAATCTCATCGCGGAATTAAGTTTGGTAACTTGCAGGTTATGTTGTCCATTACCAGATTGCATGTACCCTTATGGCTTGGTTTTTCAGATATGATCATTCCAATGGCACTTAAGAAAAATTATATTCACAATTGGTCTTTGAGGCAGGAATATATTGTTAAAGTACGCTAAGATTTTGTCAGCTAACGATACCTTTCTGCCCTCTACAAAGGGCACTGTATATGACATGTTCAAGGGAAAAAGCGTACTTTAGCTAACAGAACAAATTCAACAATTTTCTTAAACAAATGACCTTATATCAAGTTAGTTCAAATATGCCTCCTGCACAACTATTCACATACTATTTAGAAGTCAGTTTGCATACGCTCTCAAAGAAACCAGGTGAATTCAGATTGCCATTCGAGTGTCCACTTTAACATGTGGTTTGTGTCTTTTTCTTTTTTTTTTTTTTTTTAGTAATTCACAATTTAACTTCTGGCACCTCACGTGAGATGCGTGGGATTTGACACCTCACGCGAGATGCGAGGGATTTAGCACCTCACGCGAGATGCGTGCGATTTGGCACCTCACGCGAGATGCGTGCGATTTGGCACCTCACGTGAGATGCGTGCGATTTGGCACCACACGCGAGATGCGTGTGATTTGGCACCACACGCGAGATGCGTGTGATTTGGCACCTCACGCGAGATGCGTGCGATTTGGCACCTCACGCGAGATGCGTGAGGTTTGGCGTCTCACGCAAGATGCGTGCCATTTGGCACCTCACGCAAAATGCGTGCCATGTGGCACCTCACGCGAGATGCGTGCCATTTGGCACCTCACCCGAGATGCGTGCCATTTGGCACCTCACGCGAGATGCGTGCCATTTGGCACTTCACGCGAGATGCGTGCGATTTGGCACTTCACGCGAGATGCGTGCGATTTGGCACCTCACGCGAGATGCGTGGGGGGACGTGGCCGAACTGCCACGATGGCGGTCGGCTCTTGCTAAAGCTCCGTGCCCGGCCGGGCTTTCACCGACATATACGGACCTGTGGAGGTCATCCGTCCACTGAACTGTGCGGCACAGCTGTAGGACCCGGGCAGGAGCACAGGAGTTGGTGCGGAGGCGTAGAGGACGGCCAGGATGGACGGCTCGGGGACACGCTGGGAATCGCGGCGAGGGCCTCTGAAGCCGGGAGGTCGAGTGGCGCTGCGGGCCTGTGCATCCCGGGACTCACAGGAAGGTGATCGCCAGACTAGCGGAGGCGGGGCCTGCGGTCCTTGTGCGGCGGCGGCTGCCTGCCCCCCCCCCGCGGACACTGCCAGAAAGCGGGAACAATGGTGGACCAAGGTGAGGAGGAGGGGGCAAGGCGCGCAGAGTCCCGTGGCCGACCTGGAGACATTAATGGGTGGCGCCATTTCGAGACTGCCAGCCAGGGGAGAGCCTCGGGACCACGACGTAGCCCCTGCAGAGCGCGGGCCTTTGTAAATCTCCTGTAGCCTGCTCCCCCCCCTCGCTATCTCTGTAGCCGGCGGACCAGCCCCATTGAGGGGTCGGGGATGACCCTCGAAACAAGAGACAGTAAAGCATCGCCTGGGCGGTGGCTGTGGGGGGGGGGGGAGCTGCCCTTAGTCACCATACTCACCCTGAGAGGCCTCGTGGCCGGAGGAGACGCCCTTACGGAGCGAGCCGCAGACAGCTGTACCCTTGTGGGGTTTGGAACCCCCTGTGTGACGACCCTGTTCGGGGCTGGTGCCCCCTGCTCACCGGCTCTTTCTCCACCTGGGAGCCTGGGGCGGGCCTGACAGACCTGGAGCACGGAGGGGCCCCCGGCGCCCGGGAGGCCGGCTCACCTATAGGGCGGCTAAAAACACTACAGGACAAGCGCACAATGGTCCGGAAGGGCCAGAGGAACGTGGAAGGCCCGGGGGAGCCGTCGGGACCCGGTCGGCAGGCGGGAGCGGGGGCGAGCGGTAGCGGACCTGGCCTGGCTGACCAAACGATGCGGAGTACCCAACAGCCGGACAAGATGGACCTTATACTCCAAGAAATCCGGGATTCCCGAAAAGCGCTGGAGCACCAACTCGGAACCCTCACTACTAACCTCTCCCTTCTAAAAGCCGATAATGGCAAGCTGGCAGACAAAGTCAAAGACCATGGCCTGACACTCACAGACCTTGCGCCCAAGGTGGCTGATCATGGCACGTCCATCCAAGAAATACAAGGCCAGGTCGCCGCGCTTATGGAACGGGTCGAGGGCGCGGAAGGCCGCAACCGAAGGAATAATACAAGGGTGATCGGCCTGCCAGAAAAATGTGAGTAACCGCGGGCTGAAGAGTTCATGGAGCGGTGGTTCAGAGAACACGTGGCAACGGAAGGGCTCTCTCCGTACTTCTGTGTGGAGAGAGCGCACAGGATCCAGACGGGACAGCCTTGGCCGGGGCGCCCTCCGCACCCTCTAATTGTTCGTATCCTTAACTACCGCGACAGTGACGCCCTCCTGAGAAAAGCCCGTGAGAAATCCATCATCCATTTTGAGAATCAGAGGGTGTCGCTTTACCCGGATTATCAAACATGGTACAAAAACAGCGGGCCTCCTACATGGAGGTGAAGAAGAAACTGAGAGGCGCACAGCTAAAATATGCGTTACTCTTCCCCGCCTGCTTAAAAGTTGTCCACGGGAAGAAATCTCACTTTTTCGAAAGCCCCGCTGACGCCGAAGAATTGCTAGAGGTGATGGGTTTGGACGGCAGCCAGGAAGCATCCCAGGAGGCGGTGGCGAGGACGTCGGAGAAGAGCTCCGGGGGTAGCCGCCGCTCCCACTCTGGATCAGGTGGGAGACCTGCTGAGCGCGGCCCGTCGTGTGATCACCAGAAGGAGGACCAGTTGGCGGCTCTCACGCTTGCCGGTACCTTCAGAGAGGACTCAGCGAAAATAGCCACGGACTCTGACGACAACACGGTGCATTCCGACTCTGATAACAGTGTGCTGCTCTTTCCTACAATCACGCCCAGAGCCGCTGATGAACTCATCGATAGCTAACCTGCCAGGTGATATCCAGGACTGACACCAGTGCAGCTGTCACTGCACGGTATCCTTTTTTTGTTGAACCTGGGGCTTCTGATGCCTGCCCTATTTGAGAAGATATGTGTGGGGGATGGGGGTGATACACGTGATGAACAGATGATGACTCTTTCCACAATAGACATCACATCCCCTAGACTTGGCACTGTACTAGGCACTTGGGGACAAGTATTGAGGTTGCTCACTGACATCTCCATAGGCACTGTCTGTATACCACACTGACTTTTCTTATAAGCATCAAGGGCCCGGTCGGGCCACTGTTGAGCCGATGGAGACCGGAACTGGTAACAAAATTGAGACGTATGTGCTAGGCCACCCCCCCAATGGCGAATGCACCAAACTTTGGTTCTCTTTATTTCTATTATCAATGTTGGGCACAGCCATGTTCACTGGCTGCGCCAAGTTTGTTTTGATTCTGTTAGATGTTTTTAAAGGTGTACTCTCCTGGGTTCGGCTCCCCGGAGTTTTCGGAACACGACCACTGACAGTAATGGTTCCGCCACAGGTAGATTATGGCTGATCACTCTGGAATGTACAAAGTTGTCACCTGGAATGTGCGAGGGCTAGGTGCAGAAAAGACACAGGGTACACTCTTACCTACTTAGACAGCAGACGCAAATCGCCTTCCTACAGGAAACGCACCTCACGGTGTCTGAGGCTCAGAAGTTGCGGAAGAAATGGAGAGGGCCTATATATTCCACGTCATACTCAGCATTTTCTAGGGGGGCCACTATTTGGGTGAAACACAGGACCCTGTTTACTAAAGTGGAAAGGAGGGTGGATGAGCAGGGCAGGTACATCCTAATCAAAGGTACCCTAGACAGCAAACTGATTGTCCTGGGCAGCATCTACGCCCGAATTATGACCAGGAATTGTTCCTACAGAGGGTCGGGAGGGCACTCTCCTCGTGGGCTGAGATCCCCTGGATACTCGGGGGGGATTGGAACGCCAGGCTACCGGCGCTATTAAGCTTACTGCCACCTTCAAGGCCTGGGTGGAGGGTTGGAGGCTGAGGGATGTTTGGCGAGAGGTACACCTCACACACAAAGAATATTCCTTCTACTCCCCTGTACACGACTTACACACAAGGATCGATAGGCTCCTGTGCTCTCAGGCGCTGATTGCGAGGATGAGTGCCCCAGAATACCTAGCAAAGACCTTTTCGGATCACAGGCCACTAAAATGCACCTTCTCCTGGGGCAGGGTCCCGACCCCAGGCCCCACATGGCGACTCAATCCGCAGCACTTGGAAGACGGATCGTTCAGGGCGACTCTTTTGGAGGCCCCGAGACACTACTGGGAGATCAATTGGGATACTGCCTCCTCCAACTTGGTGGTCTGGGACGCGATGAAAGTGGTAGTGCGGGGGGTAGCGATTGAGAAGTTGGTCGGTGCCAGGCAAGAGATGCACAGGAAGTTATGCGAGGTGGAGGACCGACTAACGGGGCTTGAACGAGAGGTAATTGAAGAGCTGGGGAAAAGACAGGTTCTGCAGGAACACTATATCCTACACGCAGAGACATTAGAAACACTACGCACCCTTGATTACAGAGCTTACTTGCAGAGACAACACACGGAAGCGGACCGCTCTGGTGCGCTGTTGGCCCGACTGGTACGAGACCGGCCTGACACTCCAACTAGCACTCAGATTCGTAACCATGTGGGTGACCTAGTAGGCACACAACTTGACATCAATCGGGCATTCCATGACCACTTAAAGGCCCTATATAGCTGGACCGGGTCGGACGATCCTACTCGCATACTTGACTTCATCCGGGACCTCCCCTTCCCCGGACTGACAGCAGAGACACAAAAGTCGATCGAGGGACCCTTTACCCAACAAGAAATACGCGCTGCAATCAAACATTTAAACAGAAATAAAACGCCGGGCATGGACGGACTCCCGGTGGAGTTCTATTCCACTTATGCCGACTCACTGGTACCGGTTCTAGAAAAGGTCTACAAGGAAGCCTTCGAGAAAGGCCATCTTCCACACACAACCATGAAGGCCATGGTGATCTCTATACCTAAGCCGGATAGGGACAGCTTGGAGCTAGCAAACTATAGACCATTATCCATGCTGGCCACGGAATATAAAATCTTGAGCAAAGCTATAGCCCTCCAAGTTCAACCCCACCTGACTGCGCTTATACACTGCGACCAGTGTGGGTTCCTGCCGGGGCGCAGCACCTCCCTCAACACGAGACGCCTTCACGCTATAATGACAGCGTCGCCGGTGGAGATGCCACAGGCGGGTTGTATAGCTTTAGATCTCAAACAAGCGTTCGATTCACTTTCCTGGTCCTTTATGTTCGCAGTCCTGCACAGATTTGGTTTTCCTGACCCGTTAATACGGTGGATCAGGCTGCTGTATACCAACTCCACGGCAAGGGCAAGAACGGGACGGTATGTATCGGCTGAATATACAGTCCACCGGGGCACCAGGCAGGGATGCCCCCTGTCCCCAATGCTGTTTGTGCTAGCACTTGAACCACTGGCCATTGCCCTTCGCCAACACGCAGCGGAGCTGGGTATACCTATGGCGGGGACGTCCCATCTCATATCAATATATGTGGACGACATGTTATTATACCTCCGGGATTTGGAAGCCGACCATGGGAGGTTGTATGACACCTTCCGCCGATTCGAAACAGTATCGGGACTGGCCATCAACCCAGAAAAATCGGAGGGATTTTACTTCCGTGACGGGCCACATCGCCCTCCCTGCCGTTTGGCGCCTACACGATCCCGGTAGCCCAATCCAGCTTTAAATACCTAGGAATCCGCATATATATGAGACTGGAGGACCAGCTGGATGGTAATGTTTCTAGGGCCATCGCCGGCCTCCGTGGTAGCATCGGTTTTTGGACCTCACTCCCCTTATCAGTCATGGGACGCATTGCGATAGCAAAGATGGTAATGCTGCCACGCTTGCTGTATTACTTTGTGAATCTGCCTCTCTGTATCCCACATCATATCTTTATGACCCATAAGTCTTTATTGATTACTCTTTATGGGGATCAGGCAGGAGACTAATTAGTCTGAGTAAATTACAACTTGGCACCTCTCAGGGGGGACTGGGTGCCCCTGACTTCCAGGCATACTATTATGCAAGTCAACTGCAATTGTTGTCTTATTGGCTGGCCGGGAGAAACCTCCTTGAGATCGGGTGTACGACGGACCGGCAAGGCCGGGGGGACTTACATACTTTACTGCAGCCCAAGAGTAGACTTCCGCGAGAATGTCACCCGCTGCTCCGCACTGCCCTTCTTTGTTGGAGGAAGGCGTTGGCTTACACATCTTCGGTACAGCCATACGCAGACAATATTCCCTTACTAGGTATCCCGACACCGCAGGGGAAACTTACCAGATACGCCCTGAGGGAATGGACGGCGTGCGGGATTGAGGGGGTGGGCAGTTTTTTCGGGGACAATCTGTTGCTGGACCATCGCACCTTTGTACGAGTGACTGGGTCTTCGGACAGACACCACTTCTTACACGCCACTGTCTCTCATTTTATCAGGACGGCTTGGGCGCCACAACGAATACAACCACAGCAACACGAACTAGTACACCTCGTACACTATATGGGGGCTGGCGGCCACTTGGTAAGATGGCTGTACACAGGGCTTAGGACACATGCTGCATTACCCCTTGACACCCTGCGGGAGACCTGGGCACGGGACACTGGGGAGAATTTTACTGACGTAACTTTGCGGGTGGCCCTAGAACATCCGAAAAGAGTTTCCCGGAATGTGAGATTCAAATACATCCAAGCCATGATACTCCATAGGGCATACCTTACCCCGGAGAAGATCCATAGGATGTTCCCCGACGCCTCTCATCAGTGCCCGCGCTGCAGGGCGGATGAGGCAGGCCTCCTGCATATGCTTTGGTCGTGCCCACAATTGGGCGGTTCCTGGAGCGAGGTGTGCCGGACAGTGCGAGAGGTGTCTCAGATCCAGGTGAGGGAGAGTGCATTTTATTGCCTAGTGGGAGCCCGCCCTCACCCTAAATCGTTAAAACCCAAACTGCGATTTGTGGACTTAGCTCTCCTCTTGGCGATCAGGAAGATTACACTGCAGTGGAAGTCCCAGAGAGCGCCTAGGGCGGAGGCATGGCGGGCGGACGTGGTGAAATGGGGTAGAACGGAATGTGTTGCCCTTAGAAAGGAGGAAGAAGGCGGGAGGAGAAAAACCCCGATGGCACTGGATTGGGAGGTCATGCTACTAGAATTAGATAGTATGGATCGGCCGCTGTCCCAGGACACCTGAGCACACTGAGACCCCGAGGAATTGCTGTAGTAGCTACCGAGTACTGAGGCGGGACAGAGGTGGTTTAATGAGCTTCTATTGTATAATCCTGGTAGAGAGTGGTTAGCGCTGGGGAGCTGGAATGGAACAGTTAGGAGGAATTGGACACCTGAGTTGGTTGGGTAGGGGAGGAATAGTTGGGGAGGGTGGGTATGGGAACGTGTATTGATAATAATGGAGGACTCTAATAATGTGTACAATAATGTACCGAACTGTCCTGGAAGATGAGTCTCTACCCTTTGTCTACGAATTGGGAGTAAATTGAAAAGCGTGATGTATAGCATATCTGCTGCCATAACAACATATATATGTGATGAATATGCATTCACGAATAAAGTTTTGAGAAAAAAAAAAGATGCGTGGGATGTGGCACCTCACGCGAGATGCGTGGGATTTGGCACCTCACGCGAGATGCGTGGGATTTGGCATCTCACGCGAGATGCGTGGGATTTGGCATGGGCGTGCCTACGATGACGTCAGCGGTCACGCCCAGTTCCCCTGCTCACTATTCAGTGTCTTTTGGTGAAGGAGGAAGAGGATCTTGGGGCTCCGTTTCTCGGCGTGGCCAGATTTCTTCTTTTGATCGGTGGAGAGTTCTGGGTGCCTGAAGACTGTTACAACGCTCGCTGAGCTGCAGGAGGAGTTTAGAATCTGCGGAGGCTTCTCTTCTTGATCGGCTCCCGGTGAGGCTAGCTTTTGGAGGTTACCTGTCACTAACCCAGATTCAGAAGTAGAGTAGGTCGTACTCTACAGGTAAGATTGCGAATCTTGTTAAAACCATCTCAGTGAATTATTAGGAACATTCGTTTTGATTCTCAAGATAATTACCATATTCACAAGTGTGATTCTTGTTCAGTAGAAATTCTATGCACGTTTTCTCTAGCTCATTACCATATTCACGAGTGTAATTCTTGTTCTATAGTAGTTCCATGAATGTTTTTGGGAATACTTTTAAAGTCACATAAAATAAGGAAATATAAGACATTGATTGTTTAGGTGATTGAAAACCTAGTCATAGAAAGACCTAAACCAAATTCTGCCGCTTAGGTCTTTGAGCAGTTGATACTGAAGTGAAGTATTATCGCCACAATATAGCGGATCTAAGAAAGGCCAACTAAGAGTCTGATTGTCTGAATAAACGCAAGCCACGAAGCTCTTAAACTAGTTCCAGATTGAAGGACAGAATCTGATGTACTAATTTACGTCTTTGTGCAAAGGAAAGTGCGTGTATTTTTGTTTGTGAGTAACTTTTCCTTTTCAGATCTCCTTCCCAGCTGTTCCCTTCCTAATTACCTTTCCCCCCGCTTAATCACTTCAATACTCTGTGTAATCATTACAATCAGAGTTGGAGGTATTGAGAGGTGGGCCCCTTATATCATCACTCCAGACCCTGAGGAAGAAGCAACCTGACAAGCACAAGCACTTTGTCCACTTTACTCTTGCTAACCAGTGGTAGAGGCCTATAGCCAGCAAAAGCAAGTTCCTCACAAGGTGGCAAACATCTGGTGGAATAACACAAAAGATGGTGATTTTAAACAGTAGCCTTTCATAATTAGCTCTAAATATGAATGGAGTTAAGGGATCCACCTCTACATTTAAAAGCTGAAGAGAGCCTTGTGAAAGTTGCTTTATCCATTGTATGTATTGTAAACCTGGAAACCAGGCAGAACTAGATCTGCCAGTGTTTCTTGTGTCCGATTTATGAACAATAATAAAATCTCATCGCGGAATTAAGTTTGGTAACTTGCAGGTTATGTTGTCCATTACCAGATTGCATGTACCCTTATGGCTTGGTTTTTCAGATATGATCATTCTAATGGCACTTAAGAAAAATTATATTCACAATTGGTCTTTGAGGCAGGAATATATTTTTAAAGTACGCTAAGAATCGTCAGCTAACGATACCTTTATGCCGTCTACAAAGGGCACTGTATAGGACATGTTCAAGGGAAAAAGCGTACTTTAGCTAACAGAACAAATTCAACAATTTTCTTAAACAAATGACCTTATATCAAGTTAGTTCAAATATGCCTCCTGCACAACTATTCACATACTATTTAGAAGTCAGTTTGCATATGCTCTCAAAGAAACCAGGTGAATTCAGATTGCCATTCGAGTGTCCACTTTAGCATGTGGTTTGTGTTTTTTTTTGTTTTTTGTAATTCACAATTTAACTTCTGGAACCTCACACGAGATGCATGAGGTTTGGCACCTCACGCGAGATGCGTGAGGTTTGGCACCCCAAGCGAGATGCGTGAGGTTTGGCACCCCACGTGAGATGCGTGGGGTTTGGCACCCCACGCGAGATGCGTTGGGTTTGGCACCTCACGCGAGATGCGTGGGGTTTGGCACCTCACGCGAGATGCATGGGGTTTAGCACCTCACGCGAGATGCGTTGGGTTTGGCACCTCACGCGAGATGCGTGGGGGGCGTGGCCGAACAGCCACGATGGCGGACGGCTCTTGCTAGAGCTCCGTGCCCGGCCGGGCTTTCACCGACATATACGGACCCGTGGTGGTCACCCGTCCACTGAATTGTGCAGCAGAGCTGTAGAACCCGGGCAGGAGCACAGGTGTTGGTGCGGAGGCGTGGAGGATGGCCAGGACGGACGGCTCGGGGATGCGCTGGGAATCGCGGCGAGGGCCTCTGAAGCCGGGAGGTCGAGTGGCGCTGTGGCCCGGCAGCGGGCCTGTGCATCCCAGGACTCACAGGAAGGTGATCGCCGGACTAGCGGAGGCGGGGCCTGCGGTCCTTGTGCCAAGAGACAGTAAAGCATCGCCTCGCGGCACCAAGCTCACGATTTGGGGCGGTGGCTGTGGGGGGGAGCTGCCCTTAGTCGCCATACTCACCTTGAGCAGGCCTCGTGGCCGGAGGAGACGCCCTTACGGAGCGAGCCACAGACAGCTGTACCCTGGTGGGGTTTGGAACCCCCTGTGTGACGACCCTGTTCGGGGCTGGTGCCTCCTGCTCACCGGCTCTTTCTCCACCTGGGAGCCTGGGGCGGGCCTGACAGACCTGGTGCACGGAGGGGCCCCCGGCGCCCGGGAGGCCGGCTCACCTATAGGGCAGCTAAAAACACTACAGGACAAGTGCACAATGGTCCGGAAGGGCCAGAGGAACGTGGAAGGCCCGGGGGAGCCGTCGGAACCCAGTCCGCAGGCGGAAGAAGGGGCGAGCGGTGGCGGACCTGGCCTGGCTGACCAAACGATGCTGAGTACCCAACAGGACCCTTGATGATTTCCTTACCAAGACCAATAAGTCCATTGATATGGAAATCAGCAAAATGCAACATAGAGTGTCTTTGGAGCTAGAAGCAGCACGACGACTATCCCAGAACTTAGCTTCCTCAAAAAAATCATCTCTGGGTAATATTGCCTCTGCTAAAACTCCGGAGCGCCTGTCTGGTCTTCGACCATTGATAACCCAGGCGGATATCCATCATTTACCATCAACACCACACTCGGAGCATCTTCTTATTCCATCATCGACATCTCCAAAGCCCACTCAGAGTTTGTCGTCAAACACCTCAGGTTTAGGCATAGGTATTCCCAATAAATTTGAGTTATCAAAGCAAGCAGTAAGTGTAACCAAAAAGGATGTTATTCACAAAAGGAAATGCCATGCCAGATCAGCCTATGCACGTAAAAAGGCAAAAATCGCGAGGTCTCAATTTTTTAACAACCGCCGACCTCTGGTCTTAAACGGGGTAGGTACTGATGTTCCTGAGGCTAATACTTGTTCACCGGCCGAGGAAATTGGCACTGGCTTAGACAGCGCTGTGTTAGACCTAACAACGGGGGATACCCTTGTAAACACTGCTGAGAGGGTTGTTGAGGGGCGGTTGAGTGAGTCAGGGAAGCATCAGGGGGGTGATGAAGAATTCCTCAAAATTGTTTGGGTTACATTAAAACAGCTTTTAACTCCCCTAGAACTTAGACTTACTCGTATCGAAAACAGTCTACTAGAAATGGATAAGACTATAGTTACTCTAGCTAGTCTTACCCTAAAACAAATGGAAGCTAATATCTCCAAGGCTGATGAGCACACCTCACAGGTTCCGGTGCTAGATGCACCGGCCCTGCCCCCCCCTAACCCTAAACCCATACCCAAACCCCGCACAAAGGTCTGTCTCCCTACAGTTACTATCCCACGAACTACAGCCCCAATCCTTCGCCCCCTTCAAGGCACAGTACCATCTAAACAGAGGTCTCAGGCTATAGTCCAACAACCCAATAAGACTGTGATCACGCATACTTATCCCCAGCAATCTATTCGTCCTAATTTTCGTGGGGGATTCATAGATTTACCACCAGATGCTGGGCCATATGTCATAGTGTTAGCTGGTGTCCCTGCCTTGGAGCCACAATCTCAGGAGAATCATTGGTCACTAAAAAACAAGGTTATTTACTGGCTTAATGTAAATAGACAGCTTCCAAATCACCTAAGAAGTAACATACTAATGGTACGTAGAGTACCTTGGGTAGGTCCCATGCCTAAGTCCATTGTTGGTGACTGTATAGTGGTTTCCTTTGCAGATCCCTGTACGGCTCAACATCTATGTTCTTGGGATGTACGAGGCGATAATTCAACCATCGTTGTCAGACCTCTTACCTTCTTTTACCCCCACGGCAGAACGTTAATCAAGGGGGGAACTGGTCAACAGCTAATAACTCGATGCAGAGTGGAATAAGGGATGGTTGGCAAGGTCAAAATGGCTGGTGGGAAGGGGCTCCTACTTCCAATATGTTCGGTTGTTTGGATGAGGTTGATTGACTTGGGGGGGTCGATGTTTCAGCCCACAACACCGAACTTACTCCCATCCAGGTGATTCTTCCCCCTACCCACTTAGAAGCACGTGTAGACAGTCTTGCTCCCTCTGAAGGCTCACGACCAGTCCTTAGTCATGTCACTAGACACACTATGACCAGGGTGGAAGTTTTAGGCTTATCAGAGGTAATCCCGACTAGTAGCCCAGTGGGATCACTTAAGGTGGCTTCCTGGAACATAGCAGGGCTAAGGGGTCGCTTGGACAACGATGATTGGGTCGATTTTATCGACACTTATGATATTGTCGTATTCCAGGAAACCTGGGCAACCGGTCCCTTATTTAGAGCAGGTTATCTGAACCACTACAAGCCCGCCATACAGGGCCCAAAAGGTAGGGCCTCTGGAGGTCTAGTGGTATGGATCAGAGATTCCCTGGGATTCCAATCTAAGGAAATCTTGGTAGATAATGCTGACCTTCTATGTATCAACCTTAGTAAGGGTAATAATGAGGGCATTATACTAATTAACATCTACGCCCGAGGGAGACAGGGCGGCCGTAAGCAATCGGTCTTGAACGATCTAGATTGCCTCCTGAAGAAGTTCAGTGGCGATCGTCCTATCCTAGTGGCAGGAGATTTGAACTGTTCATTTGAACCCATTTTTAGTTTGGCTGAAGATGTGGGAACTGACGAGGACACTGCTTGGAATATACCCCCGCTAACCATAAGTAAGGGTGTTAGGGGAACTGAGGCGGCCCTTCACTGGTTGGGATTTTGTTTGGAGTGGGGGCTACGGGCAGTGAACGGCCGCACTCTGTCCGATAAATCCGGCAAATCAACCTTTGATAATGGGACCAGTGCGAGTCGTATCGACTATATACTGGTCAAAGTAGAATTCTGGTCATCCGTGATAGACATGGAGGTAGAGACTAGGCCAGAGAGTGACCACAATCCCCTCTCTTTGGGTCTTAGGGTCCCCGGATTGGGTGCCGGACCCTTGGTAACAACTTGCCCAACTTCTGACATAATTTTGTGTAACAACAGAAGACGGGTTAAATGGCCCAGGGTCATAGCTGACCCTGAGCTCATTAAAGAAATAGAGGAGGTGGTCTTTGGAACAAGGGGTAAGATGATAGACCTATCCCCCTCTAGTGGGGTCGACTCTTTAATTACCAACCTCCATGAGCAGTGTTTCACGGAACTCAAAAGCCTGCTCACTAAGCCATCGAAAAATAAGGTAGTTAAAGCCCGTAAAAGATGGTACAACAAGAGCTGTAGGGAAGCCCATAGCAAATTAATAGCAGCTGTTAAATCGAGGATTTCCAATGATATCAAGAATGCTAGGCTAATCTATAAGCAGGTCTTATGGTCAGCCAAGAGTGAATGGGATGATTCATATTGGTCAGAACTACTCTTGGCGTGTCTAACCAAGTGAAGGTCTGGGAGACTGTTAGGTGGGGTAGGGACCCGGATTCCCAAGTACCGGTTAACTATGTCTCTGCTTCGGACTGGGTGGGTTTTTTCACCGCCCAATTTAAAGATTTGAGTGCCGTGCCCGATTTAGTAACCAAGCCTGTACTGGGATTACCGCTCAATAATTCCGGGGCCTCTCTTATTTTTTCCTCCTCAGACACGGTGCATGCCCTTGGCTCTGTCCAGTCAGGAAAAGCTCCGGGACTAGACGCTATCCCCGCAGACCTTTTTAAATCGAACCTTGATGTATGGGTCCCGTACATCACTATGTTGGCAAATGCCATCGCAGCAGGGGCCAGGATTCCACAATCCTGGAAAGGGGCTGAGATCTTGCCTATATTTAAAAAAGGGGATCGATCATTGCCAAATAACTATCGCCCCATAAGTCTGATCGACTCACTCCAAAAAATTGTCTCAAGAATGGTTCTTGGAAGAATTCAGGGATGGATAGAGCAGAATAATATACTTTCCCCCATGCAAGCTGGGTTTAGACAGGGCACCAGTACTATAGACCAGGTGTTCAGACTCACTATGCTTTATTGGAAGGTGGTTTTTTTGGGTGGTGGGGTTATCTATGCCGCTTTTGTGGACCTCAAGTCGGCCTTTGACTTGGTTCCAAGAGCGAAACTTTGGGAAGCACTAAGACTCATGGGCCTTCCTGTCGAACTCTTGGAATTAGTCATGAGATTGTATGAGGACAACTTTGCCCGAGTGAGGTGGGGCAAGCAGGGCCAGGTGACCAGCAGCTTCCCGGTCCAACGTGGAGTGCGCCAGGGATGCGTGCTGGCCCCCACCCTATTTCTCCTCTTCATCAACCAGGTTGTCGAATTTTTTATTAATACTCAGACTGATGCACCATCACTGGGCGGGTCTAAATACCCGATGTTAATCTTTGCCGATGACACCCTGCTCCTTTCTAAAACCCGAAGCATGTTGCAGACAGCTTTGAATAGGTTTGCCGACTTCTGTAGGATAAATGACCTACAGATTAACGTAGACAAAACCAAATTTATGGTCTTTAGTAACAAAACCCCGATTAAAAGCTCTGCTAGTCTGAACGGTGTTTCAATCGAACAGGTTAAGGCTATGACTTATTTGGGTGTGACCCTTGATTACCAACTCAGCTGGAAACCCCAGATCGAGGCACTAAATCTTAAATTTCTTCGCCTTACGGGTTGTTTATTGCAGGAACAGAAGAGATCATTGACTAAACGCATTACCCCAGCACTAAAAATATATGAAGTTAAGATCAATACAGCCACCCTGTATGGAGCAGATATATGGGGCTACAAGGATTTGTCTGTTTTGACCACAGCCCAGAACAGGTTCCTGCGGAATCTGGTAGGGCTACCCCAGTCCACACCCACCAAGCCACTGCTGTTAGACCTAGGCTGTAAACCTTTAGATGAGATGGCATAGTTTCCTTTGGTGGCACTTTGGCGACGGCTCTGGACGACCCCAGAGCTTAGCCTCTTTGCTCATGAGTTGGAGGAGGTTAAATCACTGTGGGGTGCCTATAGAATCCCATGGCTCAGGGAAGTCAAACATGTTTTATATGCAATGGGCCTTCCCGAGCTGTGGATAAATCCGGGGTGTTCCATTTTCCCTTCAAAACAAGATTTCAAAGACCAATTTTGGACTACGGTTAAATCTACTGCAGTTACTCATTCTTCGGACACTAACCTAACAGTTAAGATATATAAAGGGGCCCCTGACCAAACACACAACACTTAGAAATATTACTTAATTATTTGAGTAGAAACAAGACACAAATGATGGTGAACAGTGTTTTTATTATCACTGTACCAAAAAACCATGTATTGATTTTACGATTGCTAGTATAGTATACAAAATTCAAGTGCGCCCACAAAGGAAGGGGGAGGGAGTGCAAGGGAAGGGGTGTGTTTCAATTAGTTAACATCACTAATCAAAAAAATCATTAAGCACCAATCCACAACTGAAAACATTATCATTGATCCATATGTTGAAGATCAAGAAAAAACACATGTTGAGCAGCAGAACATATCACATAAAACAGAAACTCCCGTGATGATTATTATTATCAATCTTGGGTTAAGGAGTTCTTGTAGGTAGATGGTGGTCTACGTTTCGACCCAAAGGTGTAGGATACTTGATCCTTACTCGCGGGTCTTCATCAGGACGTTGGGGGGGGTGAAGGAAGGAGTGGGGCTGTGTCCTAGGTAAGGAAAAGAAAATACGCTAAATTATTTCAAACGGTCTCAGAAGAGTCCCGACATAATTGGATTACAAAAGGCCAAAGGGCCAGTAGAAACAAGACATTAAAAATTATTTTCTTCTCAAAAGAAAATTAAAAGGACTTTAGAAGGAGGTTAAATGGCACTGAGGACAGAATACTGCATGATTAGGTGACCCGACAAATGGGTAGCCCGGGCAGCCGCCCTGCTGGGCATGTTAAGGAGGCCAGTCCCAGATACTAAACGTGACGTATGAAAAAACATGTCATTAAAAGGCATAATGGAATAAAGGTGGTACCGTAGCACCGACCACCGAAAAAACACTGGCCTATTTTTGGGCTGAGGTAGGGTGACATTAGAAACGTAACCTTAGTGAAATTGGGGTGTTAATCACCTGGTCTTGATGCCAGGGCAGGATATATGGATTATGTCCGCATTGTTCGGACACGGGCGTTCATCTGCAAAACATCGAGTGAAAAACGGAACATCAAGAATTGCAGGATAAAATCAGACAAGATGTATCACACGCATTGTTCTAGTGCAAAAACTCACCCGAGGGGGATTGTGCATCAAACACTCAGAAGGAGCAGTCACAGCACGTCACCTTCGCAGTAAATGAAAGCTTAGTAACGCGTCCAAAACGTGGATCGCGCACCGCAGACCGCCGTCTGGAAGAACAGATTTCAGAGAGTTAGGGGTACCAAGGGCGATTAGCCTCAGAGGTTTAACGGCGGTTCCAACAAACGGACTTACCCGTGGTCGGTCAGAAAATGAGCCAGCGTCAGCGCCTGTCAGCCTGGAACCAGGAAGTGTTACCCTGGTAACCAAGCCCGATTATATAACCTCCTAGAAGAAAGACTCGAAGGCGTTGCTAGGTAACCGAGAAAACAACCTTTTGGGGTCGCCTTACAAAGGCGTGGACCAACCAAATGGGTCATTTAACAACTGTGTCCTCAAAAAACAATGCATGATTCAATGGGCTACATAGTATTGTACACGTATAAATTAAATGTCGTATTTGAATTATAAAAAATTGCCAAATATGAATTACGATGAAGGCATGGACCTGCCACACATGGCGGTCAAACGCACATTACTCCCAAAACAAAAAGTCATCAAATCATTTCAAATACGTACTATAGGTCAGCATTACTGAGTCCCTGAATCATGTCATTGGGATACAAGGAATGTAGAAGAAAACTCAGTTATTTTAGCAAATACGTCAAGAAGGCAAACATAATATAATGCCCCGTTGTACGCCCTCGGGACGCATAAACGCACTACATAGGCGTGGACCAACCACACATGGTAGTCAAACGCCTAGGGGTCATTATTACAACTGTATCCTCAAAAATTTGCATGATTCAATAGTCTGCATAACATGTACTGCAAAGGCGTGGACCAACCAAGCATGGTAGTCAGACGCCTTTGGGTCAGAGGGAAACACTCAGAAAAGGATGCAAAGAGAAATCAGTTCGGTGTATTACAGATTAGTATAGTATAGTATAGTATAGACACCCCGGAGTGTGACAGTAGGAAAGCTAAATCACAAGGTGGCCATTTGCGCAAAACTACTTTCAGATTCATTCAAACCCCTGGTCACTGAGTCAAAGAAACGAATCCATTTTATCTCCCTCACATTGAGGACGGGTTCAATGTTGCCACCCCTTGGGCCCAGTCGGACCTGTTCCAGGATTGTCCACTTCAGGCTTTCAGGGAGGTGATTGTGTGTATTACAGTGTTCAACCAACGGGGCTCCTACGACCTTGCATCTCACCCGACTGCAATGTTGCAGAAAGCGAACTTTCGCACGTTGTTGAGTCTGCCCCACATATATCTGGTCACAAGGGCATATTATACAATATACCACATTTGTGGAGTTACAATTGGTGTGTGACTTGAGCAGTACTTGCTGTTGTTTATGGGTGAATATCTTAGTCTGAATTGTCAACGGGCAGGCTTTGCAAGACCCACACCGGAAATGTCCCACAATTGGCGGCAGATTCCACATGGTTGTGATTGTTGATGTGGCTGGATTAGGGAGAAAAGAGCGCACCACATGGTCTCGGATATTCCTTGCCTTTTTAAATGCATGAAGGGGCGGGCAACTGATATTAAGATCCTCAGATATCAGATTCCAATATTTGTTAACAGTTTTTTTTATCCTGTTACTCTTTGTGGAAAAAGTTGTTACACAGATCATGCGATCCTCATTCTTATTCTGTCTGTCTCCTGGTTCCAGTAAAGTCTCTCTGGGGTTGAACCATGCTCTCTTCATGGCTTTCTTTACCAAGCACCTGGGGTATCCACGGTCAAGTAATCTGCCCATCAGTATTGAAGATTGATCCATATAATCCTCCTTTCTGCTGCAGTTGCGGCGAATCCGCAAAAACTGGCCGAAGGGGAGGTTGTCACGAAGGCCCCTGGGGTGGTGGCTGGAGTACAGAAGGAGGGAATTCCTCTCCGTGGCTTTCCTAAAAAGATTGGTTTGAAGGGTCTCATTCTCCACAAAAATTGTTAGGTCCAAGAAATCGATAGATTTCTTATCAAATTTAATTGTGAACTTTATGTCAGGGGATCTATCATTGAGCCAGATGAAAAAGTTGTTGATATCATCCTCAGATCCTGACCAGATACAGACCACGTCGTCTATGTATCTCATCCATAGGTTTATTCGGGATCTGAATGGATTGGCGTTGGTGAGTATAAAGGTGTCTTCATACATTGCCATGAAGATTATGGCCAGATCAGGAGCAAAGGCCGCCCCCATCGCCACACCCTTGGTCTGGAGATAAAAGCAATTCCGAAAGATGAAGAAATTCCTCATCATTGCAATCTTGAGCAGTAGAATAATGAATGATGTTGGTACTTGAACTGGTGCCTCCCGTTTGTCAAGCGCAATCGACATTGCGACCAGGGCCTCCTCCTGGGGTATGCTAGTGTACAATGACACAATGTCACATGTTACCAGGAGGTCTCGTGTGGAATCGAAAGGGTGTCCATCGATCAGGTTGATCGTTTGAGTGGTATCCCTTAGGTATGTGGTTGTAGCCTCCGCCAGCGGTTTCAGAAAGAAGTCTATATACCTACAGAGAGGTTCCAGCAGGGAGCCGCATCCGGATACAATAGGGCGTCCCGGGGGCTTTTGGAGATCCTTGTGGACTTTGGGTAACGTATAGATGGTGGGAAGACGTGGGTGCTTCTGATTCAAGTACTGGAATTCGTGTTCCGATAGGAACCCTTGTTGTAGGCCATCTTGGGTGACCCTCAGGATTTCAGCCATTATACTTTGTGATGGATCACCGCCCAATTGTCTATAACTGATCCCATCATTTAGCTGTCGTAGAATTTCATTGGTGTAGTTGTTCTGGTCCTGTATTACAATTGCACCACCCTTGTCCGCGGGTTTAACCACTATTCCGATGTTGTCCCTCAGGGATTTTAATGCAAGTTTCTCCGCTTTACTGGTGTTGTATTTGGCAAAATTGCTGTCTTCCAAGATGATCTGCACATCACGTAGTACTAGACTTTCATACGCCAAGATGCGTTGGGTCATGGCATACGTAGATGGTACAAAAGTCGACGGTGGCCTCAAGTTGGTAGTTGAGGAGGCTTGTTGGTAAGGCTTATCCTTGAAGAAATATCTCAATCTTATCTTCCTAAAGAACTTGTGGAGTTCGACCATAGTGTTGAATGCATCCGGTGTGGAAGTGGGAACAAAAGATAAACCACGGCTTAATACTTTCGTTTCATTCTCCTGGAGGGTGTAGTTCGAGATGTTAATCACAGGGGAAGTCACCTCTACCACCTGTAGTTTTTCCTGCGTGTGGACCTCTCCCCGTGTTCCTCCTGGGGGAAACTCACTTGCTTCGTGCCTCTCCCTCTCACGGAGTCCCACTCCTGGCCAGCATTGGGTTGGCCCCTGCCAGGGCCCCTGCTCCAATTGTTCCCTCTGCCCTGTGGCGGTCTCCATCCTCCCTGTCCTAAAAAAGGGGGTTGGTAGGAAGGACCGTAGGAGTCCTGGTATCCGTATGTGCCACTAGGACCGGCTCGTTCTGAGTCCTCACCCGAACTGTACGAGGAATCTGAGAAAGTAGTAAAGTTTCTCCTGCCCCTATAGGCCCCTCGGCCACGGTTGGTGAATCTCCCTTGGTTATCCTGTCTGTAGTATTTGTCCTGCAGGTAGGGATAGGTTCTTTTTTTGTCGTACGACCTCACGTCGCGGGCTAATTTCTCAAGTTTCTTTTTAATTGTGGTCGTTTCGAAGTCCTGGAGGGTCGCCACCAGTTTAGTCAATGCCTCTTTAGAGTTAGTGAGAGTGGAATCCCCACTTATCTCAGCTTTTAGGTCAGCTATCTGCTTTGTTAGAATGGCAATTTGTTCACTGGCTGTTTCAATGCCTAGGACCATCCAATGTCGCGAACAGTTGTTCGCGACAAAGCTGAAACCTTCTCGAAACTTGGGAACGTCGATAAAAATAGCGGGTTCCACTTTGACCTGTAAGCCTACAGGGATAATATTAGATTGTAAACACTGCGCCAGAAAATGTCCATGCAGTTTGGTTCTAATGAGTTTTTTCTCTAGGCGCTCCAGCTGATTAACTTTGTCATTGAGAGAAAAATCAATCACAGGTGTGGTTGAGGACAGGAAAGTATTAGCAGAGTCTGAGAGAAATTGTTTAATATAGTCCTCAGTATACGAAAGAACCTCCTTATCAACCATGATGGTTGAGGAATTCGTTTAAGAAACAGAAATGAAATAGGAATAGGTATATAAAGTATGAAAGAAAGAGAACCTCGCAGACCAGCGTCTGCTCGAAGTATGTTATGAATAGAGGGGTTCGACCCATGTGGTCAATGGGACCTGGGTAATACGTTAAGATATATAAAGGGGTCCCTGACCAAACACACAACACTTAGAAATATTACTTAATTATTTGAGTAGAAACAAGACACAAATGATGGTGAACAGTGTTTTTATTATCACTGTACCAAAAAACCATGTATTGATTTTACGATTGCTAGTATAGTATACAAAATTCAAGTGCGCCCACAAAGGAAGGGGGAGGGAGTGCAAGGGAAGGGGTGTGTTTCAATTAGTTAACATCACTAATCAAAAAAATCATTAAGCTTAATGGTCAGGGACCCCTTTATATATCTTAACGTATTACCCAGGTCCCATTGACCACATGGGTCGAACCCCTCTATTCATAACATACTTCGAGCAGGCGCTGGTCTGCGAGGTTCTCTTTCTTTCATACTTTATATACCTATTCCTATTTCATTTCTGTTTCTTAAACGAATTCCTCAACCATCATGGTTGATAAGGAGGTTCTTTCGTATACTGAGGACTATATTAAACAATTTCTCTCAGACTCTGCTAATACTTTCCTGTCCTCAACCACACCTGTGATTGATTTTTCTCTCAATGACAAAGTTAATCAGCTGGAGCGCCTAGAGAAAAAACTCATTAGAACCAAACTGCATGGACATTTTCTGGCGCAGTGTTTACAATCTAATATTATCCCTGTAGGCTTACAGGTCAAAGTGGAACCCGCTATTTTTATCGACGTTCCCAAGTTTCGAGAAGGTTTCAGCTTTGTCGCGAACAACTGTTCGCGACATTGGATGGTCCTAGGCATTGAAACAGCCAGTGAACAAATTGCCATTCTAACAAAGCAGATAGCTGACCTAAAAGCTGAGATAAGTGGGGATTCCACTCTCACTAACTCTAAAGAGGCAT
Source organism: Lissotriton vulgaris (assembly GCF_964263255.1). Classification (NCBI taxonomy): domain Eukaryota; kingdom Metazoa; phylum Chordata; class Amphibia; order Caudata; family Salamandridae; genus Lissotriton; species Lissotriton vulgaris. The sequence continues at coordinate 1,507,662,661 of NC_141695.1, read as the reverse complement.
TGACTAAACTGGTGGCGACCCTCCAGGACTTCGAAACGACCACAATTAAAAAGAAACTTGAGAAATTAGCCCGCGACGTGAGGTCGTACGACAAAAAAAGAACCTATCCCTACCTGCAGGACGAATACTACAGACAGGATAACCAAGGGAGATTCACCAACCGTGGCCGAGGGGCCTATAGGGGCAGGAGAAACTTTACTACTTTCTCAGATTCCTCGTACAGTTCGGGTGAGGACTCAGAACGAGCCGGTCCTAGTGGCACATACGGATACCAGGACTCCTACGGTCCTTCCTACCAACCCCCTTTTTTAGGACAGGGAGGATGGAGACCGCCACGGGGCAGAGGGAACAATTGGAGCAGGGGCCCTGGCAGGGGCCAACCCAATGCTGGCCAGGAGTGGGACTCCGTGTGAGGGAGAGGCACGAAGCAAGTGAGTTTCCCCCAGGAGGAACACGGGGAGAGGTCCACACGCAGGAAAAACTACAGGTGGTAGAGGTGACTTCCCCTGTGATTAACATCTCGAACTACACCCTCCAGGAGAATGAAACGAAAGTATTAAGCCGTGGTTTATCTTTTGTTCCCACTTCCACACCGGATGCATTCAACACTATGGTCGAACTCCACAAGTTCTTTAGGAAGATAAGATTGAGATATTTCTTCAAGGATAAGCCTTACCAACAAGCCTCCTCAACTACCAACTTGAGGCCACCGTCGACTTTTGTACCATCTACGTATGCCATGACCCAACGCATCTTGGCGTATGAAAGTCTAGTACTACGTGATGTGCAGATCATCTTGGAAGACAGCAATTTTGCCAAATACAACACCAGTAAAGCGGAGAAACTTGCATTAAAATCCCTGAGGGACAACATCGGAATAGTGGTTAAACCCGCGGACAAGGGTGGTGCAATTGTAATACAGGACCAGAACAACTACACCAATGAAATTCTACGACAGCTAAATGATGGGATCAGTTATAGACAATTGGGCGGTGATCCATCACAAAGTATAATGGCTGAAATCCTGAGGGTCACCCAAGATGGCCTACAACAAGGGTTCCTATCGGAACACGAATTCCAGTACTTGAATCAGAAGCACCCACGTCTTCCCACCATCTATACGTTACCCAAAGTCCACAAGGATCTCCAAAAGCCCCCGGGACGCCCTATTGTATCCGGATGCGGCTCCCTGCTGGAACCTCTCTGTAGGTATATAGACTTCTTTCTGAAACCGCTGGCGGAGGCTACAACCACATACCTAAGGGATACCACTCAAACGATCAACCTGATCGATGGACACCCTTTCGATTCCACACGAGACCTCCTGGTAACATGTGACATTGTGTCATTGTACACTAGCATACCCCAGGAGGAGGCCCTGGTCGCAATGTCGATTGCGCTTGACAAACGGGAGGCACCAGTTCAAGTACCAACATCATTCATTATTCTACTGCTCAAGATTGCAATGATGAGGAATTTCTTCATCTTTCGGAATTGCTTTTATCTCCAGACCAAGGGTGTGGCGATGGGGGCGGCCTTTGCTCCTGATCTGGCCATAATCTTCATGGCAATGTATGAAGACACCTTTATACTCACCAACGCCAATCCATTCAGATCCCGAATAAACCTATGGATGAGATACATAGACGACGTGGTCTGTATCTGGTCAGGATCTGAGGATGATATCAACAACTTTTTCATCTGGCTCAATGATAGATCCCCTGACATAAAGTTCACAATTAAATTTGATAAGAAATCTATCGATTTCTTGGACCTAACAATTTTTGTGGAGAATGAGACCCTTCAAACCAATCTTTTTAGGAAAGCCACGGAGAGGAATTCCCTCCTTCTGTACTCCAGCCACCACCCCAGGGGCCTTCGTGACAACCTCCCCTTCGGCCAGTTTTTGCGGATTCGCCGCAACTGCAGCAGAAAGGAGGATTATATGGATCAATCTTCAATACTGATGGGCAGATTACTTGACCGTGGATACCCCAGGCGCTTGGTAAAGAAAGCCATGAAGAGAGCATGGTTCAACCCCAGAGAGACTTTACTGGAACCAGGAGACAGACAGAATAAGAATGAGGATCGCATGATCTGTGTAACAACTTTTTCCACAAAGAGTAACAGGATAAAAAAAACTGTTAACAAATATTGGAATCTGATATCTGAGGATCTTAATATCAGTTGCCCGCCCCTTCATGCATTTAAAAAGGCAAGGAATATCCGAGACCATGTGGTGCGCTCTTTTCTCCCTAATCCAGCCACATCAACAATCACAACCATGTGGAATCTGCCGCCAATTGTGGGACATTTCCGGTGTGGGTCTTGCAAAGCCTGCCCGTTGACAATTCAGACTAAGATATTCACCCATAAACAACAGCAAGTACTGCTCAAGTCACACACCAATTGTAACTCCACAAATGTGGTATATTGTATAATATGCCCTTGTGACCAGATATATGTGGGGCAGACTCAACAACGTGCGAAAGTTCGCTTTCTGCAACATTGCAGTCGGGTGAGATGCAAGGTCGTAGGAGCCCCGTTGGTTGAACACTGTAATACACACAATCACCTCCCTGAAAGCCTGAAGTGGACAATCCTGGAACAGGTCCGACTGGGCCCAAGGGGTGGCAACATTGAACCCGTCCTCAATGTGAGGGAGATAAAATGGATTCGTTTCTTTGACTCAGTGACCAGGGGTTTGAATGAATCTGAAAGTAGTTTTGCGCAAATGGCCACCTTGTGATTTAGCTTTCCTACTGTCACACTCCGGGGTGTCTATACTATACTATACTAATCTGTAATACACCGAACTGATTTCTCTTTGCATCCTTTTCTGAGTGTTTCCCTCTGACCCAAAGGCGTCTGACTACCATGCTTGGTTGGTCCACGCCTTTGCAGTACATGTTATGCAGACTATTGAATCATGCAAATTTTTGAGGATACAGTTGTAATAATGACCCCTAGGCGTTTGACTACCATGTGTGGTTGGTCCACGCCTATGTAGTGCGTTTATGCGTCCCGAGGGCGTACAACGGGGCATTATATTATGTTTGCCTTCTTGACGTATTTGCTAAAATAACTGAGTTTTCTTCTACATTCCTTGTATCCCAATGACATGATTCAGGGACTCAGTAATGCTGACCTATAGTACGTATTTGAAATGATTTGATGACTTTTTGTTTTGGGAGTAATGTGCGTTTGACCGCCATGTGTGGCAGGTCCATGCCTTCATCGTAATTCATATTTGGCAATTTGTTATAATTCAAATACGACATTTAATTTATACGTGTACAATACTATGTAGCCCATTGAATCATGCATTGTTTTTTGAGGACACAGTTGTTAAATGACCCATTTGGTTGGTCCACGCCTTTGTAAGGCGACCCCGCGTTTTCCGACGGCCATACCAGGGTACTGTATAATATATGCCCCCCGGACGTATATAATTTTTTAACAAACCATTGAGTTCTCTTCCTCATTCCATGTATCCCAATGACCAGAATTCACACTTGGTATTTTAATGCAATTCATATCTGTACCATCAACATTGCCCCCTCACTTTGTCGGCAAGACAGAAACCTCCTGGGTCTGCATTCCCTCCCTAAGGTTGTTTTCTCGGTTACCTAGCAACGCCTTCGAGTCTTTCTTCTAGGAGGTTATATAATCGGGCTTGGTTACCAGGGTAACACTTCCTGGTTCCAGGCTGACACGCGCTGACGCTGGCTCATTTTCTGACCGACCACGGGTAAGTCCGTTTGTTGGAACCGCCGTTAAACCTCTGAGGCTAATCGCCCTTGGTACCCCTAACTCTCTGAAATCTGTTCTTCCAGACGGCGGTCTGCAGTGCGCGATCCACGTTTTGGACGCGTTGCTAAGCTTTCATTTACTGCGAAGGTGACGTGCTGTGACTGCTCCTTCTGAGTGTTTGATGCACAATCCCCCTCGGGTGAGTTTTTGCACTAGAACAATGCGTGTGATACATCTTGTCTGATTTTATCCTGCAATTCTTGATGTTCCGTTTTTCACTCGATGTTTTGCAGATGAACGCTCGTGTCCGAACAATGCGGACATAATCCATATATCCTGCCCTGGCATCAAGACCAGGTGATTAACACCCCAATTTCACTAAGGTTACGTTTCTAATGTCACCCTACCTCAGCCCAAAAATAGGCCAGTGTTTTTTCGGTGGTCGGTGCTACGGTACCACCTTTATTCCATTATGCCTTTTAATGACATGTTTTTTCATACGTCACGTTTAGTATCTGGGACTGGCCTCCTTAACATGCCCAGCAGGGCGGCTGCCCGGGCTACCCATTTGTCGGGTCACCTAATCATGCAGTATTCTGTCCTCAGTGCCATTTAACCTCCTTCTAAAGTCCTTTTAATTTTCTTTTGAGAAGAAAATAATTTTTAATGTCTTGTTTCTACTGGCCCTTTGGCCTTTTGTAATCCAATTATGTCGGGACTCTTCTGAGACCGTTTGAAATAATTTAGCGTATTTTCTTTTCCTTACCTAGGACACAGCCCCACTCCTTCCTTCACCCCCCCCAACGTCCTGATGAAGACCCGCGAGTAAGGATCAAGTATCCTACACCTTTGGGTCGAAACGTAGACCACCATCTACCTACAAGAACTCCTTAACCCAAGATTGATAATAATAATCATCACGGGAGTTTCTGTTTTATGTGATATGTTCTGCTGCTCAACATGTGTTTTTTCTTGATCTTCAACATATGGATCAATGATAATGTTTTCAGTTGTGGATTGGTGCTTAATGATTTTTTTGATTAGTGATGTTAACTAATTGAAACACACCCCTTCCCTTGCACTCCCTCCCCCTTCCTTTGTGGGCGCACTTGAATTTTGTATACTATACTAGCAATCGTAAAATCAATACATGGTTTTTTGTTACAGTGATAATAAAAACACTGTTCACCATCATTTGTGTCTTGTTTCTACTCAAATAATTAAGTAATATTTCTAAGTGTTGTGTGTTTGGTCAGGGACCCCTTTATATATCTTAACGTATTACCCAGGTCCCATTGACCACATGGGTCGAACCCCTCTATTCATAACTAACCTAACAGGGCATTTTTTAACTCATAAATTGACACCTTCCCTCGAGCCTTATTGGGATTTGATATGTAAAACCTTGGATCGGAAATTGTATCATCAGTTTCGCGTAGGCACACTCCCCATTAATTCCTTCACTGCAAAGTGGGCGAGGAATGTAAATAATAAATGTCCCTGGTGTCCGGATCATGTGGAAAGTATTGGCCATTTGTTTTTTGCCTGCCCAGCTTATCGAGCCCCACGATCTAAATGGCTGAAACCTTTATGCAGTAGATTGGATTGTGGGGGCCACCTTGAAGCCCTGCGAAAGTTTCGTAATATAAGATCTGAGCTTTTTGTGGTCTGTGTGGCCAAGTTTCTGGGAAGGGCGTGGTTGATTCGCATTAAGAAACTGAACACTTATTTAACTTAAATGATATGGTATGAAGTCTCTGCTGTATGTTTACAACTTTTTAAATATTACGGGTTATGATTATTGTTTTTATCACATTCTATGCATTGTATGTTGTCTTTTATGAATTTTATTTCGAAATAAAGACATAATGAACTGAACTGAACTGAGTACCCAACAGCCGGACAAGCTGGACCTTATACTCCACGAAATCCGGGATTCCAGACAAGCGCTGCAGCACCAACTCGGAACCCTCACTACTAACCTATCCCTTCTAAAAGCCGATCACGGCAAGCTGGCAGACAAAGTCAAAGACCATGGCCTGACACTCACAGACCTTGCGCCCAAGGTGGTTGATCATGGCACGTCCATCCAAGAAATACAAGGCCAGGTCGCCGTGCTTATGGAACGGGTCGAGGAAGGCAGCAACCGAAGGAATAATATAAGGGTGATCGGCCTGCCAGAAAAATGTGAGGAACCGCAGGCTGAAGAGTTCATGGAGCGGTGGTTCAGAGAACACGTGGCATCGGAAAGGCTCTCTCTGTACTTCTGTGTGGAGAGAGCGCACAGGATCCCGACGGGACAGCCACTGCCGGGGCGCCCTCCGCGCCCTCTCATTGTTCGTATCCTTAACTACCGCGACAGGGACGCCCTCCTGAGAAAAGCCCGTGAGAAACACATCATCCATTTTGAGAATCAGAGGGTGTCGCTCTACCCGGATTATACAAACATGGTACAAAAACAGCGGGCTTCCTACATGGAGGTGAAGAAGAAACTGAGAGGCGCACAGCTAAAATATGTGTTACTCTTCCCCGCCTGCTTGAAAGTTGTCCACAGGAAGAAATCTCACTTTTTCGAAAGCCCTGCGGACGCCGAAGAATGGCTAGAGGCGATGGGTTTGGACGGCAGCCAGGAAGCATCCCAGGAGGCGGTGGCGAGGACGTCTGAGAAGAGCTCCGAGGGTAGCCGCCGCTCCTCCTCTGGATCAGGTGGGAGACCTGCTGAGCGCGGCCCGTCGTGGGATCACCAGAAGGAGGACCAGTTGGCGGCTCTCACGCTTGCCGGTACCTTCAGAGAGGACTCGGCGAAAATAGCCACAGACTCTGACGACAACACGGTGCATTCCGACTTGGAAAACAGTGTGCTGCTCTTTCCTACAATCACGCCCAGAGCCGCTGATGACCTCATCGATAGCTAACCTGTCAGGTGATATCCAGGACTGACACCTCTGCAGCTGTCACTGCACGGTATCCTTTTTTGTTGAACTTGGGGCTTCTGATGCATGCCCAATTTGAGAAGATATGTGTGGGGGGATGGGGGTGATACACGTGATGAACACATGATGACTCTTTCCACAATAGATATCACATCCCCTAGACTTGGCACTGTACTAGGTACTTGGGGACAAGGCTTGAGGTTGCTCACTGACATCTTCACAGGCGCTGTCTGTATTCCAAAATTGATTTTATCCACACTATGTGTGGGAGGGTATACTCAGACGTGAGTCCCTAGCTCATTGCACCATCAGGATTCAAACAAGCCGGGCCGATGACGGCTGAAATGCCAGAAACCGGTCCCCGGTAGCTTGTCTCCTTTCTGGTGAAGAATTGGCTTGGTAGTTTGGTCTGCCCTGTTCCCATCATCCACTGGGACAGGAACAGACTAATTTGCATGTAGCCAGGTTCTGAGCTGGGATGGTGCAGTGAGCTAAAAAACGGTGATGGATCAAGCCCTGATCTCTTGACTGGGTAGGAGTATTCTGCATCATTCAGAAACTCTGTCCATCACCTTTTCCAAAATTGATTTTATCCACACTATGTGTGGGAGGGTATACTCAGACGTGAGTCCCTAGCTCATTGCACCATCAGGATTCAAGCAAGCCGGGCCGATGACGGCTGAAATGCCAGAAACCGGTCCCCGGTAGCTTGTCTCCTTTCTGGTGAAGAATTGGCTTGGTAGTTTGGTCTGCCCTGTTCCCATCATGCACTGGGACAGGAACAGACTAATTTGCATGTAGCCAGGTTCTGAGCTGGGATGGTGCAGTGAGCTAAAAAACGGTGATGGATCAAGCTCTGATCTCTTGACTGGGTAGGAGTATTCTGCATCATTCAGAAACTCTGTCCATCACTTTTTCCAAAATTGATTTTATTCACACTATGTGTGGGAGGGTATACTCAGACGTGAGTCCCTAGCTCATTGCACCATCAGGATTCAAGCAAGCCGGGCCGATGACGGCTGAAATGCCAGAAACCGGTCCCCGGTAGCTTGTCTCCTTTCTGGTGAAGAATTGGCTTGGTAGTTTGGTCTGCCCTGTTCCCATCATGCACTGGGACAGGAACAGACTAATTTGCATGTAGCCAGGTTCTGAGCTGGGATGGTGCAGTGAGCTAAAAAACGGTGATGGATCAAGCCCTGATCTCTTGACTGGGTAGGAGTATTCTGCATCATTCAGAAACTCTGTCCATCACCTTTTCCAAAATTGCTGTCTGTATACCACACTGACTTTTTAGGTCGAGCAGACCTAACCCTCAATGCGTGAGCATTGATGGTGTCTGCTTCAGACCTAATGTTATCCGTATTTAGGAATGTGGACAGCAATCAGACGCGCGCTTTGACATTGTCAGATTTCACCTCGGGAGCGCGCGTCTGAGCTGCGCTTGCGCGGAGTAACACACAGCCCTTGCTCACACACAGACACAGGCAGCCCCCACCCCTCTGCATGCACGCACACACACACACACAGGCGCGCGCATGCACACGCAGGCACACGGCACACATACAGGCACACGGCACACTATCCCCTGCCTCGCATTCTCTCTCAATCACACACAGTCACGCTTTCGCACACACATTCCCTCGCGCACACACGCACACGCGCACACACTCCCCCCCCCCCCCCCCCCCTCCCTCCCCCACAGGCTTACACACAGGCAGGCACAGACTTCACATCAGCCCTGGGCCCCACTCACCGGTTGCGCTCTTCCGGCGGGGCTCTGCTCCTCACGGCGCGTCTACTCTTCTGGATCGGGGCTCCCTCAGGTCAGAGGAGCCCCGCAACAGGCGCCACACTCCTCCTTCTCCCCGGCCCACTCCTGGGGACCCGGGCTACCCAGGACCGGCAGGGTGCTTCATGCGCCGGCAGGCCTTCTTCTCACGGACCTCAGGAGGAGGGACTTCCGGTCGGCCGCAAGCGGATTGGCCGGCCGGCCAAGAGCTTCCGGGTCGCCACGGGCAGCGCGGCGGCACCCTCCCGATCACTACTAGGACAGGAGATGTGCACGCGAGTGGCCGCTGGCGTCTCGCGTCCCTTCCGCCTTGTTTTTTTATTTTATTGTAAATGATATTCGGAAGTCCATGTCCATACTGATCAGTTGAATTTGAAATACATTCTACATACCCTTTAACCTCAAAATACCCACATAGAGCCACGTACACCACCTATATGAGAGTTACTCTCTCGAGCGCAGAGGGACAACCGAGAGAAGAGGGAGGGGGGTTACCTGGAGATGAATGCTGGGGAGGGCGGGACACTTGAGCGGGACTGTCATTAGTATTGAGAGCGAGACTGAGACGGCGATAAGGGAGGCACAGGTCTACGGGGGCGCTGTCACTGGAGAGCGGTACCGATATTGTGCTTGACTCTAAGTCTCCCCGTCCGCCCTTGACAGGTCGCCAATATGCATCTTACGCTTCATCATTGGGAGCAGGTCTGTCCGAAAGTAACGGGATCCGCTGGCGCAGGTCCGAATTGGGAGGATGGTTCGCTTTACGTTGGCCGTTCTGAGTAGCGAGCTGTGGAAGGAAATACTTCAAGTTGTGGGAGAGTAGATTCAGGCTTGTTCCTCTCATCTGCTGCTGACCGGTGAGTGGGCGGCTCGGGCAGTCAGTTCTCCGATTGCCACTTTGACAGCCCAGAGGCACTAATCGTAGCTGTGACAGCCCGCAGGCGCTGAGAGCCCCCCTCCACCGCGACCGATGCTAGTCTGCTGCCTCCGGCGTCCCCGTCTCGCCTTCTCCGCATCCAACCAGCAGCCCATGCCGTGGGACTCGCTAATGAAACTCCCACTCGTATATCCCAGTAGCCTCTCCCTGGGAAGCCTTGCCTGCCTGGCCTGAATCCCGGCAAGGAGCACATGCAGATGGCAGCGTACTTAGGGCACCGAACCAACTAGTGCCCCGATGAAGATATGAAAGGACAAAGTTGAACCTTAGTAGGACATTGCACATCAGTGTTTTCTAACACGGAAGCACTGACACTTTCATAAACAAATCATTATAACGCCAGGCTTCACAACTTTGTGATCCCGAAGGATGTGCTGTCTCCCATGCAGCTTGACCTTGCACAAGCAAGCCTTGACCTCGCCCTACAGACAAACGCGAACTAGTTGCCAGGGGATGGTAGGATCAGACCCCAAACACCGGGATTAACAGACCTCTGTTTACACACAGCCTCCGTGAAAGCCGACTGAAAGAGCTAGCTCTTGTCAGGTACCTTATTGTTTGAACTACCTGCACCTTGCGGCAATGTTCATTCAGGCTTATTTTGGAAAAACAGACTAATTGCTATCTGTGGTTTTTTTTAGTGGATGACATTGGTTCTAATAACAACCTGATAAGACTGGAGGGAATAATAAGTTTCAGTTTCTCAAGGGCATTCCGTGCCCCTGCCCTCTAAAACACAGGTTCAGAAGTATACACACTCGTACTAGCACAGATACCTGTGATTTATAGAGAGACACGGACACGTGCACACACACACACACTTACACACATGCACATGTGCACACGTTTACACACACACACTGATGTAGACACCAACACAGGTACACACCCCAGGCATGCGGACACGTACACTTGCAGCAATGCAGAAACATGCATATAGACGAACACTCACAAACAGAAACGCATGCTGAAATAGACACACAAAAATACAGATGCACAGACAAAAAACAACTATACCAAACTAACAAAGACAAAAATACACATACCATTCAGTAGGCACACCAAAGAAGACTCATTAAATGCACCTGCACATGCACACAGGCGCGCCCAAGCATACCCACACACGTAGACACACACCCACTCACTACTCACTAAAAGACCACTTGTAATTTCTAACGAAATATTATTAAAATGGTTGTTCATAAACAATTTTTCAGAAATTTGCATTTTAAAGTTAAAAGCAAGGAAAAAGTCGATGTGGGAGCAAGGAGGAAATGCTGTTTGAAGTTCTACCTTCTGTCTATGCTTGGAAGAAAATAGTGCCCCTACCTCTGAATCTCATTCCATCTCACAAAAGCACATCTTGGTGAAAGAATGGCATAGCAGTTCCTGCTCTCTAATGGATGCCTTGGTATCCATTTATGAACCATTTTGCGTTGCTCTTGCTCCATACAGCACGGAGCAAGAGGGACACAAACCTTACATGTGAGTTATGAAGCCACGCAAGGCCACTTTGCGTGGCCTTGAGAGGCTCCATAAATCTGGAGTAAGGCAACACAGTATAAATAACTGCATTGCCTTACTCTGCCCTGGGAAGGCGTTACATGGGTGTTGCGTGGGGGTTCCAACATAACTCCCATGGCTTTTGATGTAAGTCATGTAAATACAACACATATTGCATTACAAATGCTATAGGTGTCACATTTGCGAAAGTTATAACTATTGGCATTGTTAATGACAAAGCTATTAATTTAGCTATTTTCAAAAACAAAACATAAATAAAAAATTTGTCATTTACAATACCAATAGCTCAAACTTTCCTAATGCGAGACCTATTGCATTGCAAATGCTTGTTTTATAAGCATCAAGGGCCCGGCCGGGCCACTGTTGAGCCGGTGGAGACATGAACTGGTAAAAAAAATGGAGACGTATGATCTAGGCTACCCCCCAATGGCGAATGCACCAAACTTTGGTTCTCTTTATTTCTATTATCAATGTTGGGCACAGCCACGTTCACTGGCTGCGCCAAGTTTGTTTTAATTCGGTTAGATGTTTTTAAAGGTGTACTCTCCTGGGTTCGGCTCCCCGGAGTTTTCGGAACACGACCACTGACAGTAATGGTTCCGCCACAGGTAGATTATGGCTGATCACTCTGGAATGTACAAAGTTGTCACCTGGAATGTGCGAGGGCTAGGGGCAGTGCAGAAAAGACACAGGGTACACTCTTACCTACTTAGACAGCAGACGCAAATCGCCTTCCTACAGGAAACGCACCTCACGGTGTCTGAGGCTCAGAAGTTGCGGAAGAAATGGAGAGGGAATATATATTCCACGTCATACTCAGCCTTTTCTAGGGGGGCCACTATTTGGGTGAAACACGGGACCCCGTTTACTGAAGTGGAAAGGAAGGTGGATGAGCAGGGCAGGTACATCCTAATCAAAGGTACCCTAGACGGCAAACTGATTGTCCTGGGCAGCATCTACGCCCGAATTATGACCAGGAATTGTTCCTACAGAGGGTCGGGAGGGCACTCTCCTCGTGGGCTGAGATCCCCTGGATACTCGGGGGGAATTGGAACGCCGTGCTGGATCTGGCCCTGGACAGGTCACATCCACCCCTACAGGCTGCCGGAGCTATTAAGCTTACTGCCACCTTCAAGGCCTGGGTGGAGGGTTGGAGGCCGAGGGATGTTTGGCGAGAGGTACACCCCACACACAAAGAATATTCCTTCTACTCCCCTGTACACGACTTACACACACGGATCGATAGGCTCCTGTGCTCTCAGGCGCTGATTGCGAAGATGAGTGCCCCAGAATACCTAGCAAAGACCTTTTCGGATCACAGGCCACTAAAATGCACCTTCTCCTGGGGCCGGGTCCCGACCCCAGTCCCCACATGGTGACTCAATCCGCAGCACTTGGAAGACAGATCGTTCAGGGTGACTCTTTTGGAGGCCCTGACACACTATTGGGAGATCAATTGGGATACTGCCTCTTCCAACTTGGTGGTCTGGGATGCGATGAAAGTGGTAGTGCGGGGGGTAGCGATTGGGAAGTTGGTCGGTGCCAGGCAAGAGATACACAGGAAGTTATGTGAGGTGGAGGACCAACTAACGTGGCTTGAACAAGAGGTAATTGAAGAGCCGGGGAAAAGACAGGTTCTGCAGGAACACCATATCCTACACGCAGAGACATTAGAAACACTACCCACCCTTGATTACAAAGCTTACTTGCAGAGACAACACACGGAAGCGGACCGCTCTGGTGCGCTGTTGGCCCAACTGGTACGAGACCGGCCTGACACTCCAAAATTCACTCAGATTCGTAACCATGTGGGTGACCTAGTAGGCACACAACTTGACATCAATCGGGCATTCCATGATCACTTAAAGGCCCTATATAGCTGGACCGGGTCAGACGATCCTACTCGCATACTTGACTTCATCCGGGACCTCCCCTTCCCCCGACTGACAGCAGAGACACAAAAGTCGATCGAGGGACCCTTTACCCAACAAGAAATACGCGCTGCGATCAAACATTTAAACAGAAATAAGACGCGGGGCATGGACGGACTCCCGGGGGAGTTCTATTCCACTTATGCCGACTCACTGGTACCGGTTCTGGAAAAGGTCTACAAGGAAGCCTTCGAGAAAGGCCATCTCCCACACACAACCATGCAGGCCATGGTGATCTCTATACCTAAGCCGGGTAGGGACAGCTTGGAGCTAGCAAACTATAGACCATTATCCATGCTGGACACGGAATATAAAATCTTGAGCAAAGCTATAGCCCTCCGAGTCCAACCCCACCTGACTGCGCTTATACACTGCGACCAGTGTGGGTTTCTGCCGGGGCGCAGCACCTCCCTCAACACGAGACGCCTTCACGCTATAATGACAGCGTCGCCGGCGGAGATGCCACAGGTGGGTTGTAAAGCTTTAGATCTCAAACAAGCGTTCGATTCACTTTCCTAGTCCTTTATGTTCGCAGTCCTGCACAGATTTGGTTTTCCTGACCCGTTAATACGGTGGACCAGGCTGCTCTATACCAACCCCACGGCAAGGGCGAGAGCGGGACGGTATGTATCGGCTGAATATACAGTCCACCGGGGCACCAGGCAGGGATGCCCTCTGTCCCCAATGCTGTTTGTGCTAGCACTTGAACCACTGGCCATTGCCCTTCGCCAACACGCAGCGGAGCTGGGTATACCTATGGCGAGGACGTCCCATCTCATATCAGTATATGCGGACGACATGTTATTATACCTCAGGGATTTGGAAGTCGACCATGGGAGGTTGTATGACACCGTCCGCCGATTCGAAACAGTATCGGGACTGGCCATCAACCCAGAGAAATCGGTGGGATTTTACTTCCGTGACGGGCCTCATCTGCCCTCCCTGCCGTTTGGCGCCTACACGATCCCGGTAGCCCAATCCAGCTTTAAATACCTGGGAATCCGCATATATAGGAGACTGGAGGAGAAGCTGGATGGTAATGTTTCTAGGGCCATCGCCGGCCTCCGTGGTAGCATCGGTTTTTGGACCTCACTCCGATTATCAGTCATGGGACGCAATGCGATAGCAAAGATGGTAATGCTGCCACGCTTGCTGTATTACTTTGTGAATCTGCCTATCTGTATCCCACATCGTATCTTTATGACCCTTAAGTCTTTATTGATTACTCTTATATGGGGATCAGGCAGGAGACAAATTAGTCTGAGTAAATTACAACTTGGCACCTCTCAGGGGGGACTGGGTGCCCCTGACTTCCAGGCATACTATTATGCAAGTCAACTGCAATGGTTGTCTTATTGGCTGGCCGGGAGAAACCTCCATGAGATCGGGTGGACGACGGACCGGCTAGGCCGGGGGGACTTGCATACTTTACTGCTGCCCAAGAGTAGACTTCAGCGAGAATGTCATCCGCTGCTCCGCACTGCCGTTCTTTGTTGGAGGAAGGCGTTGGCTTACACATCTTCGGTACAGCCATACGCAGACAATATTCCCTTACTAGGTATCCCGACACCGCAGGGGAAACTTACCAGATGCGCCCTGAGGGAATGGACGGCGTGCGGGATTGAGGGGGTGGGCAGTTTTTTCGGGGACAATCTGTTGCTGGACCATCGCACCTTTGTACAATTGACTGGGTCTTCGGACAGACACTACTTCTTACACGCCACTGTCTCTCATTTTATCAGGACGGCTTGGGCGCCACAACAAATACAACCACAGCAACACGAACTAGTACACCTCGTACACTATATGGGGGCTGGCGGCCACTTGGTAAGACGGCTGTACACAGGGCTTAGGACACATGCTGCATTACCCCTTGACACCCTGCGGGAGACCTGTGCACGGGACACTGGAAAGGATTTTACTGACGTAACTTGTCGGGTGGCCCTAGAACATCTCAAAAGAGTTTCCCGGAATGTGAGATTCAAATACATACAAGCCATGATACTCCATAGGGCATACCTTACCCCGGAGAAGATCCATAGGATGTTCCCCGACGCCTCTCATCAGTGCCCGCGCTGCAGGGCAGATGAGGCAGGCCTCCTGCATATGCTTTGGTCGTGCCCACAATTGGGCGTTTACTGGAGCGAGGTCTGCCGGACAGTGCGAGAAGTGTCTCAGATCCAGGTGAGGGAGAGTGCATTGTATTGCCTAGTGGGAGCCCGCCAGCGCCCTAAATCGTTAAAACCCAAACTGCGATTTGTGGACTTAGCTCTCCTCTTGGCGATCAGGAAGATTACAATGCAGTGGAAGTCCCAGAGAGCGCCTAGGGCGGAGGCATGGCGGGCGGACGTGGTGAAATGGGGTAGAACGGAATGTGTTGCCCTTAGAAAGGAGGAAGAAGGCGGGAGGAGAAAAACCCCGATGGCACTGGATTGGGAGGTCATGCTACTAGAATTAGATAGTATGGATCGGCCGCTGTCCCAGGACACCTGAGCACACCGAGACCCCGCGGAATTATTGTAGTAGCTACCGAGTACCGAGGCAGGACAGAGGTGGTTTAATGAGCTTCTATTGTATAATCCTGGTAGAGAGTGGTCAGCGCTGGCGAGCTGGAATGGAACAGTTAGGAGGAATTGGACACCTGAGTTGGTTGGGTAGGGGAGGGATAGTTGGGGAGGGTGGGTATGGGAACGTGTTTTGATAATAATGGAGGACTCTAATAATGTGTACAATAATGTACGGATCTGTCCTGGAAGATGAGTCTCTACCCTTTGTCTACGAATTGGGAGTAAATTGAAAAGCGTGATGTATAGCATATCTGCTGCCATAACAACATATATATGTGATGAATATGCATTCACGAATAAAGTTTTGAGAAAAAAAAGATGCGTGGGATTTGGCACCTCACGCGAGATGCGTGGGATTTGGCACCTCACGCGAGATGCGTGGGATTTGGCACCTCACTCGAGATGCGTGGGATTTGGCATGGGCGTGCCTACGATGACGTCAGTGGCCACGCCCAGTTCCCCTGCTCACTATTCAGCGTCTTTTGGTGAAGGAGGAAGAGGATCTTGGGGCTCCGTTTCTCGGCGTGTCCAGCTTTCTTCTTTTGATCGGTGGAGAGTTCTGGGTGCCTGAAGACTGCTACAACGCTCGCTGAGCTGCAGGAGGAGTTTAGAATCTGCGGAGGCTTCTCTTCTTGATCGGCTCCCCGTGAGGCTAGCTTTTGGAGGTTACCTGTCACTAACCCAGATTCAGAAGTAGAGTAGGTCTTACTCTACAGGTAAGATTGCGAATCTTGTTAAAACCATCTCAGTGAATTATTAGGAACATTCGTTTTGATTCTCAAGATCATTACCATATTCACGAGTGTGATTCTTGTTCAGTAGAAATTCTATGCACGTTTTCTCTAGCTCATTACCATATTCACGAGTGTAATTCTTGTTCTATAGTAGTTCCATGAATGTTTTTGGGAATACTTTTAAAGTCACATAAAATAAGGAAATATAAGACACTGATTGTTTAGGTGATTGAAAACCTAGTCATAGAAAGACCTAAACCAAATTCTGCCGCTTATGTCTTTGAGCAGTTGATACTGAAGTGAAGTATTATCGCCACAATATAGCGGATCTAAGAAAGGCCAACTAAGAGTCTGATTGTCTGAATAAACGCAAGCCATGAAGCTCTTAAGATAGTTCCTGATTGAAGGACAGAATCTGATGTACTAATTTACGTCTTTGTGCAAAGGGAAGTGCGTGTATTTTTGTTTGTGAGTAACTTTTCCTTTTCATATCTCCTTCCCAGCTGTTCCCTTCCTAATTACCTTTCCCCCTGCTTAATCACTTCAATACTCTGTGTAATCATTACAATCAGAGTTGGAGGTATTGAGAGGTGGGCCCCTTATATCATCACTCCAGATCCTGAGGAAGAAGCAACCTGACAAGCACAAGCACTTTGTCCACTTTACTCTTGCTAACCAGTGGTAGAGGCCTATAGCCAGCAAAAGCAAGTTCCTCACAAGGTGGCAAACATCTGGTGGAATAACACAAAAGATGGTGATTTTAAACAGTAGCCTTTCATAATTAGCTCTAAATATGAATGGAGTTAAGGGGTGCACCTCTACATTTAAAAGCTGCAGAGAGCCTTGTGAAAGTTGCTTTATCCATTGTATGTATTGGAAACCTGGAAACCAGGCAGAACTAGATCTGCCAGTGTTTTTTGTGTCCGATTTATGAACAATAATAAAATCTCATCGCGGAATTAAGTTTGGTAACTTGCAGGTTATGTTGTCCAGTACCAGATTGCATGTACCCTTATGGCTTGGTTTTTCAGATATGATCATTCCAATGGCACTTAAGAAAAATTATATTCACAATTGGTCTTTGAGGCAGGAATATATTGTTAAAGTACGCGTGGCCAAGATGGCGGGCTAAGCGGACGTGGTTTCCCTCGGCTCCCCGGCCCAAGCCCCAAACTAGCCTTTTTACAGCGGTGGTGACCCTCTAAAAACCGAGGATTTTCCGCTCCTGTGGTGTGGGCAAGTGGCCACCAGCGAGGAGACCGTCCCCCCGGCCCGGACCTGCAGGAGGGGACGAAGCAGCCCGCGCTCCGACTCGGAGCGGGAGACAGCCGCTGAGGAGGCGGGCCCCGGGGGCTGAGCGGCCCGGTGGGGGCAGCGGAGCGACCTGCAGGGGACACGGACGAGTCGGTGACGAGGCCCATAAGACGCGGTCAGATTCGGCCGGCAGCCGGTGCCGCGCAATTCCCCGGCGGCAGCGGAGACAGCGAGAAGCGGTGGCCGTCCGACTCCAGGCCGGCGAGCTGATCCAATTGAGGCCCCGGCTTCGGGCCTAGGCGGCCGCGACGGGGCCTCACAGAAAGGCGCAGCAGCGGCACTGGGCCGGTGTGGGTGAGGCCCAACGAGTAAAGCACTGACCCCGAGGAAGGTGCTGCAAGGGGCCTGGAGCCTACATCACGGCGAGGCCGGGACTGGGCCGCGCCCGGAGGTGAGCCCACACGCCCCTGGGGAGAGTGCGATGCCGATATTCGGGGGCGTCGGACCCGGAGAAGGAGCGAAGCTGCAGGGGGCCCGGGGGTGAGCGGCTGGGCCCCCGTTGTGGGCGCTGCACCGGTGGGCCGGACCCCGGGATTAGAGACTCTATCAGAGCGCTGAGGCACCGCAATCGAGGACCCGGCTTTGGGCCTAGGCGGCACAGCCGAGTGGGGCTCCTGCACCCTAGCGAGCAAGAGACTGGGCTGAAGGGCAGAGGCCTCGAGATTGGGAGCAGCGACGAGGGGGCCCAGACCTCCGAGACGGTGAGTGGCCTGGGGCCCGGGTCCGCGGCGGTCCACCACCTGCGCGCCTCCCGACCGCCCAGGCAAATCAGCAGAGAGACACTATACCCCATCACTAGTGAGGAAGATTCGGGGTATATGGGGAGACGTGCCAGTGGGGCGCATAGCAGAGCCCCAAAGAAGCCCGAACTGATGTGAAGACTGGGCCGCATATCTCGGGGGCAAGGTGATCGGGCCCACGGCGGGAGGTGTGAGGGGCACCTGTCGGAGCCAGGCCGGGATTGTGGAGGCAGGTGGAGGCGGGCGACGGCAGGCATCGCGGGCAGGTGCCGGAAGGTAAGGGACCACGAGGATGGCTGAAGGCCACAGAGGTACCGCCTGTAGACGCGAGTCATCCGCTGGCAGACAGGAGCGGGCACCCCCCTGGGCTCGGGAGGGGCGCGGGCCTGCACCGGGGAGCAGCATGGCCAACTCAAGCCGCAGAGCTAACCGCACCATCACGGACATGCTCAACAAACCTACCACCAAGGGAGGGAAGGCTCAGACACCCCTCGCCACCCCGGCCGACCCGAAGGTGCAGCACCAGGAGGAACGCGAAGCGCCCATCACCCGCACCTTCCTGGAAGCGCTGTTCAATACCCTCAGAGACGACTTCCAGGCTCTCAAACAGGACATCGCTGGGAAACAACAGGAACTCCGTCGAGACTTGGATGGTTTGGGGGAACGGGTGGCCGCGGTGGAGGAGGCCCGACATGCCCGCAGTGAAGAGCTAGTGCACCTCCAGCAGGAAGTCCTCCATCTTCAGGAGCAGCAGGTGGGTCTTCAGGCTCACACAGAGGACCTTGAGAACCGCTCTCAGAGAAATAATATACGGGTCAGGAATGTACCACAGGGTGCAGAGGGGAATAGTGTCACTGGTTACCTGCAGGATCTTTTCCGGGAGGTGCTGGGGGAATCGGAGGACTTCCCCATACGCATAGACCGTGCTCACAGGGTGGGCCTGCCGAGACGGGCCCCGGCCCCACCACCGGACATTCTGGCCTACCTCCCTGATTTCCCTGTGAAGGAACGGATCCTCCAGGAGGCCCGGCGGAAACAACCCTTGCAATTTAGAGGGGTTGGCATTGCACTGTTTCAGGACCTGTCAGCCATCACGCTGCAAAAGAGACGCGAATTTAAGGTCGTAACAACCTTCTTGCGCGAGAAAGAGGTACCATATTCATGAGGCCACCCGTTTCGGATCATTTTCAAATGGCATGGGAAACTGCATCAACTTCTCTCCCTCAGCGACACCTGCTCCCTCTTGAACATTGACCTGCCAGATCCCTCGGACTCAGAGGATGGGTTCTCAGGACTGGCTGACGCAACGCAACCAGGACGGCTGGCAGAGGATCAGAAGGCGGCGCAGGCGTGGTGCACGCCTGAAACTGGACCCTGAGACAATCGCCCAGAAACAAGCAGCGGCCGTCCAGGAAGTGGTGCGAGATACCACTGTTGCCCCGTGAACAGCATGATGGGGGTCGCTCATCACACTTTGCTTTAATATTGGGGGGGGGGGTGGGGGGCCGAAGGGGAGCCACCACTGCCACGTTTCCCACAGAGACTCTTCTACGGACCTGTATTGCCTACCAGGACTGGGACTATGGTTTGTTCTTTGGGGTTTCAAGTTGGGGTATTGCGGGGAGGGGGTGGGGAGGGAGGTTCGGTAACGGCGGGGTGGAATTTGTGGAGTTCTCCAGTTGGGGTTCGGGTGGGACAGTCTTTTGGAGGGGAGGGAGGGGGGAAGGGAGGGGGGGAACCTTCTTGTCCGCAGATGCTGAGATGTACCGTCGATTTTTTATTTCTCCCTCTCAGGCCACCAGCCCACTCTAAACATGAGCTTGGCCCTACTCCGCGCCTAGAATGATACTTCCGCTGACTATTCTTTCCCTAAATGTCAGGGGGCTTAACAGCCCCAACAAGCGCAGGGCAATCCTCTCCTTCCTAGAGCGCTCACAGGCCGACATCTGCCTCCTGCAGGAGACGCATCTGCTGTCCAAGGACCACCACAGGCTTCGGTCCCGCGCCTTCCCTGAGCAGCTTTTCTCGTCCACGTCCAAGAAAGTAACCGGGATGGCCATTCTGGTGGCAAGGTCCTTTCAGGGACGGGTGTTGCAGAAAGAGGCGGAGGTGAAGGGTAGGCTACTAATCCACAGCTTCCTTGTGGCAGGGCAGACGCTACTAATAGGCTCCATGTATGCACCCAATGAAGGACAAGAAAAGAACTTGCACTCCGCACTTGAGGCGGCCACAGCCAACACGCACCAACACCTACAACTAGGGGGGGACTTAAACCTGGTGTTTCACAACGTCGCTGATCGCTCCAACCAGAGGGTGGGCCAGGTAGGGGCATTGTCAGTGGAGGGCCACGCACACCTTGCAGACCTGGGATTGGTCGATTTGTGGAGACACTTTCATCCCCACGCAACAGCCTACACTCACTACTCAGCAGCCCATAAGTCTTACGCGCGACTAGATTACCTGCTTTGCTCCGCCCAACTAGCGACACGCGCGCAAGAGGTCGAGATCCACCCGGCCTCGCTCTCTGATCACTCCCCGGTTACAGCATCCTTTCTGGTACCCGACACACCCAGCCCACAACGTCACTGGCGCTTGCGAGACGGCTTGCTGCAGAACCCCTCGGCGGTGGAGAAGATCAAGGCGGCCATCAGCCAATTCCTCACTGTGAGAAGTTGGCCTGGTATATAATGCTCACTAGTTCTAGTGATCACTTTGTACCATGCCAAGCAACCCTTATGATGATGGTTGTAATTCAACCTTGTAGACCAGTTATCCTAGTGGTAACGTGGACAAAGCAGTCTTAGGCTAAACTCTGAAAGGCATGTGAAGCCAGCTGTTATACCACACACAACCCCCTTGAATACCAAATGAAAGGGACACCACACAGATATATATTGAAAATATATATTGATTTATTAACTATTAAAATCCCCTGGACTCTTTATGAGCACAGAAGCACAAGCGTTAAATCACAAGACAGTTTAAAATACACAAAAGTTGCACAATATGGATGAGCCCTAGGGGCCACCTAAACCATATACTAAGAAAGTGGTATAAGAGATACCAATAGGAAAGTGAAGAGGCCTAGGGCCTTGGGAATCGCTGGAGCTATTCGAGACTGGAAATAACTAAGTCGGGAAAGGCCCACGGGACTCGGGTGCAGTGTTCAAAGTGCACGCACTTCTCAATACAAAGTCTATGGTGCGTAAAAAGCACAAAGTTAGAAAGTTAGGAACCTTCCGAGTGACCTACGGAGCTGAAACTTAAAACACAGGCCCTTGGGATGTGTACCAGTGCAGGAGCACCGGCGGAGCTGAGTTACCTCACCCACAGGAAGCGGGTGCACAGGGTCGAAGTAGTGTCGGGTTTCGTCACGCTGGTCGATGGTGCTTGGAGCTGAAGATGCTGCAGGCGGCTCGATGAGAAGAGTTCCGGTGGATCCAAGGGTGGATCTGAAGATGTGAAGACCTGAAAGCAGAGGGGACAATGTTCAAAGTCACTAGCCAGTGACTACCGTGGAACCAGATTGGAACCAGGCGATGTCGGGTGCAAACAGGCGTTGTCGGGTAGCTTCTTTCTGCAGCCACGTGGATACCCGGGGTCGAGGACGTCCAGGAGTCGGTCACGAGCTGTCCCACGTAGGCTTCTCGCTGTTGGCGGTGTCGGCACCTCGATCGGAGTAAACAGGCCTTGGCAAAGGCAAGCCAGGCAGAAGGTGAAAGATGCTTAACACTCGGACCAGCAAGGTCAGAGCGGGTGCTCCTTTTTACAGGAGCTTGGGTAGGTCTGGAGCAACCAGACCTGCTGTGTAAATCTTCGGGTTCGTCGCCAAGATGGCCGCTGACCACGTGGCTAGTGGCCGGGATGGCGCGTCGAGTGGCACAATGCAAAAGGGCCCCACGCAGATCGTGGAGATGCTGGAGGGCTGATCTTCGGTGCAAGGGCTGCTCGGTGGTGGGGGTTCTCAATCCCCAAAGCACAACGTCGAGGATGCCTCAGAAGCTGCGCAGTCAGCTTTTCGAGTGTCTTCCAAGAGGTCCGGTCCCACGTCACTCGGTGCCTCCACGGGTCCCTTCTTTGCAGGGACTGTGGATCGGGCTCTGAGAGGTCTGGGAGTCTGGTTCTTGTCAGGCTCTGGGCTCGGTCTCCGGCGGGAGGCGGCGGCAAAGCAGACGTCGGGTCGCTGGTTGGTACCTGTGTTCACAGGGTGGCCACTCCTAGGCCACAAGGGAGATTCTCTTCAGTCTTCTGTGCAGCAGAATGTCGAAGTCCAGTCTTCTTCTTTGTTTAAAGTTGATTTCAGGATGATCTGCTGTGCAATGGCACTGCTCCCGCTCTTATTCCCAATCTGAGGGGTGGATCACCTACTAGGTCCCTCCTCTGGGAGGAACCAGGAAGGGGGGCGGGTACACCCCCTTTCCTTTGTCCAGCTCCTCGCCAGGACTGGGGCTGGAAGGCCCCAGAACCGGTTTGGACTGGCCTATGCACGGGGACACCTTGTGTGCCCCGGGCATGTCTGATTCTATTCAGCCCTGTCCTACCCAATACACAAAATCCTGTCTGGGGTGGTGCTCGCACCTCCCAAGGCAGGAAACCCTTTGTCCAGGCCACCATCTGCCGAGTTTCGGTCAGCAGCAGGAGGCCAGACTTGTGTCTGTGGTGGCAGCGTCCATTTTGTGATGCTGAGGCTCTGTTTAACTTTAACCGGGGTTGAGGTTACACACATGTCGTATCCCTCTAGAAGGGTGGAATGCTATCCCCGTCGCCAGAATTGGCGAGGGGATAGTATTCCAATTCGTATGACACCTTACTCGACATGTTTGATAAAGCCAAACCAAAGATAGCATTTAACCGCGAGGATTATAATGCACTTAAGAGTATATGGTATGGCAATATCCCGGAACAGCTTAGGGAGTGGTTCCCGACAGCTGCAGACAGGCTCAGCTCATGCCAGAGCACCATCTCACATATTTCCAAGCACTCTGCCTCCAGGATTGATGAGGCCTTCCATAGGAGTGGCTGATAGGAACATATGTGTCCAGTTTAGGGTTAGGCACAGACATACTGTACCTAAGTAAGAGGTGGTTACACCGACTTACCCCAGCTGAGTGATCAGCCAGTTGTGTCAAATATGGAGGCCAGGCCAGGGGTGGCACAATACATGCTGCAGCCCCTGGTAGGCCTTGGATACACCTATGCCCTGGGCACCTAGGGTGCACTAATACAGGGGCTCATAAGGTGAACCAGTTCCAATTCGTAATGCACCTAAAGTGCATTGGCAGTAATTTAGAGAGAGAACAGCAGGCTGTGGGTCTGATTAGCAGGCCCACAGCCACATTAAGTCAGAAACCAGTGAAGCAAAAAGCAAAAATTTGGGGTGACCATAGGATAGCAGACCCTACTCTCCTACATAACCCCCCCCCAAACGCAGGGACATTAGACTAACCTTGACCAGTTGTGTCTTCATGTTCTAAGTGGAAGTACCTGGAGAGACCATCTGCGTTGCCATGGTCAGTCCCTGGGCGGTGCTCCACTGTAAAGTCCATCCCCTGTAGGGAAATGGACCACCTGAGTAGTTTGGGGTTTTCACCCTTCATCTGATTAAGCCATAGGAGGGGCTTATGGTCGGTCTGAATCTTGAAGTGAGTACCAAATAAGTATGGCCTCAACTTCTTCAGGGCCCACACCACAGCAAAGGCCTCCCTCTCTATAGCTGACCAACGTTTCTCTCTGGGGGTCAGCCTTCTGCTAATGAAAGCAATGGGCTGGTCCTGGCCATCTACATTAAGCTGTGAAAGCACTGCTCCCACTCCCAACTCAGAAGCATCTGTTTGGACAATGAACTCTCTTGAGTAGTCAGGACTCTTCAGGATAGGTGCAGAGCACATGGCCTTCTTCAGGTCATCAAATGCCTTTTGACAGATTTCTGTCCACTGAACCTTTTTGGGCATCTTTTTGGATGTCAGATCATTAAGAGGAGTCACAATGGACCCATAGTTCTTAACAAACTTCCTGTAGTACCCAGTCAGGCCCAAGAAAGCTCTGACCTGAGTCTGGGTAGTTGGAGGGGACCAGTCCTTGATGGTCTGGATCTTACTCTCCAGTGGTTGAACTTGGCCTCCACCTACAAGGTGGCCCAGGTATACAACCTTGCTCTGCCCTATCTGGCACTTTGTTGCCTTGATAGTGAGGCCTGCCTTCTGCAGAGCCTCAAGCACTTCCTTCAGGTGGACCAGGTGATCCTCCCAGGTGGAGCTAAAGACAGCAATATCGTCCAGATAAGCTGCACAAAAGTCATCCAACCCAGTGAGGACTTGATTCACCAACCTTTGGAAGGTGGCAGGTGCATTTTTGCAAACCAAAGGGCATCACCACAAACTGATAATGCCCACTAGGGGTAGAAAATGCTGTCTTGGCTTTAGACTCCTCAGCTAACCTGATTTGCCAGTAGCCAGCTGTCAAGTCAAATGTGCTCAAATATTTGGCAGAAGCCAACTTGTCAATGAGCTCATCTGCCCTTGGAATAGGGTGTGCATCTGTCCTGGTGACAGCATTGAGTCCTCTGTAATCCACACAGAACCTCATCTCTCTCTTGCCATCTTTGGTGTGAGGTTTGGGGACCAGAACCACTGGGCTAGCCCAGGGGCTCTCTGAAGGCTCAATGACACCTAATTCCAGCATCTTTTGCACCTCAGTCTTTATACAGTCCCTGACGTGGTCAGGTTGCCTGTAAATCTTGCTCTTTACAGGAAGACTGTCACCAGTGTCCACCACATGTGTACACCAGTTAGTCTGACTGGGTGTCAATGAGAACATATGCCTGTATGCCTGTAGAACTTGTCTGCAGTCATGTTGCTGATGTTCAGTGAGGCTGCCACCTAAGGCCACACCATCAACTGAGCCATCCTCAGGGTTCTGAGTGAGCAGGTCTGGGAGAGGGTCACTCTCTTCCTCCTGTCCCTCATCTGTAGCCATGAGCAAGCCCATGTCTGCCCTGCTGACATATGCCTTCAATCTGTTCACATGGAGCACCCTGTGGGGGCTCCTGGGAGTTCCTAGGTCCACCAAGTAGGTAACCTCTCCCTTCTTTTCCAGAATTGTATGGGGTCCAGACCACTTGTCTTGGAGTGCTGCTGGGGCCACTGGCTCCAACACCCATACCTTCTGTCCAGGCTGAAATTCAACAAGGACAGCCTTTTGGTCATGCCAAGCTTTTTGTAATTCTTGGCTAGCCTCAAGGTTTTTAGATGCCTTTTCCATGTACTCTGCCATCCTGGAGCGGAGACCAAGTACATAGTCCACTATGTCCTGTTTAGGCTTTTTGAGAGGTAACTCCCATCCTTCCTTCACTAGACACAGGGGTCCTCTTACAGGGTGCCCAAACAACAATTCAAAGGGGCTGAAGCCAACCCCCTTTTGAGGGACCTCTCTGTAAGCGAACAAAAGGCAGGGCAGAAAGATGTCCCATCTTCGCCTGAGCTTTTCAGGTAATCCTTTAATCATGCCCTTTAGGGTCTTGTTAAATCTCTCAACAAGCCCATTGCATTGTGGGTGATAAGGAGTGGTGAACTTGTAGTTGACACCACATTCCTTCCACATAGCTGTCAAATATCCAGACATGAAGTTGGTACCTCTATCTGAGATTACCTCCTTAGGAAACCCCACTCTGGAGAAAACTCCAAGTAAGGCCCTGGCCACAACAGGAGCTGTTGTGGTCCTAAGTGGAATTGCCTCTGGGTACCTGGTGGCATGATCCACTACCACCAGTATGAATCTGTGCCCAGATGCTGTAGGGGGATCCATTGGACCAACAATATCAATCCCCACTCTTTCAAAGGGAACCCCCACCACAGGTAGTGGTATCAGGGGGGCCTTTGTTGTTCCACCTGCTTTACCACTGGCTTGGCAGGTTTCACAGGAGCGACAAAACTCCTTGGTGTCTTCAGACATGTGAGGCCAGTGAAAGTGAGGGACAAGCCTGTCCCAAGTCTTGTTCTGGCCTAGGTGTCCTGCTAAAGGAATATCATGGGCCAAGGTGAGTAGGAAGCCCCTAAATTGCAGAGGTATAACCAACCTCCTGGTAGCACCAGGCTTGGGGTCTCTAGCCTCTGAATAAAGGAGTCCATCGTCCCAATATACTTTATGGGCACCTTGAGCATTCCCAGCAGCCTCAGCAGCAGCCTGCTGTCTGAGGGGTTCAAGGGAAGGACAGGTTAACTGAGCCTGCCCCAAGTCTGCCCTAGAAGGTCCCCCTGTCCCCAGAAACTCAACCTGATCAGGTTCAAGTTCTTCAGGGACAGTTCCTTCAGGGGTCTCAAGATCAGTTTCCTGTGAAGCCTGATCCTCACTTGTAGGCAGTTGGGAAGGCGCAGCCTTAACCCTCCTGTTCTTCTTCTTGGAAGGTGCTTGGTCCATTGTTCCAGGATCCAAGACCTGAGGTTCAGAGAGGCACTTTTTGGCCTGTGACCTGGTCACAGCAAGGACATGTGATGATATCCCTAACATCTCTGCATGAGTCCTGTACTCAACTTCTGACCATAGAGAGTTCTCCAGGTCATTGCCCAACAAACATTCTACTGGGAGATCAGCACTAACCACAACTTTCTTTAGGCCAGTTACCCCTCCCCAGGAAAAGTTAACAAGTGCCACACTATGTGTAGTAGTGACATTGCTGGCATTGGTCACCAGGTAATCATCGCCTGGCATGTATTGTCCAGGGTCCACAAAGTTAGGTGTCACCATAGTGACACTGGCACATGTGTCCCTGTAAGCTTGAGCCACTTTGTTGTTGATCAAAGGTGTCTGTCTGTATTTGCCCAGGTTACTGGGACTTATGTCAGGGGTCAAATCTATGTTCCCTTCACAAACCAGAACAGCCTGTGTAAGGGTTCTGACTAGGTCAGAATCTCCTTCAGTTCCCAAAGTGATACCCACTAAACCCTTGGCTTGAGGACCAGCACTGCTAACTGTACTAGTGGGTGCAGGTGCCTTAGGGGCTGCAGTGCTGGGGGCTCCACCCTTTTTACACTCACTTGTCCAGTGAGAGGTGTTCTTACAAGTTTTACACCAGGGTTTCTTCTGACCTTCTTTCTTCTTCTTCTTGGAAGTTTGGGACCCACCCTCTGACTCAGTTTGGGGCCCTGTTGAAGACTTCTGGTCTTTAGCTTTCTGCTCCCCACCCTTCTGGTCTGTTTTCTTATGGTCACCACCCTGGTTCTGGTTCTGGTTCTTTTGCTTAACTCTGGTTCTTACCCATTTATCTGCCCTCTTTCCCAATTCTTGGGGAGAGGTCAAATCTGAGTCAACCAAATGTTGATGCAACTGCTGGTTCTGACAATTATTTAAAATTTGTTCTCTCATCAGCAAATTATACAATCCTTCATAGTCTGTAACCTTGCTTCCCAGCAACCATCCCTCCAGAGCCTTAGTGGCACACTCAACAAATTCAGACCAGTCCTGAGTCTGTGTCTTCTGGGTATCTCTGAACATTAACCTGTACTGTTCAGTGGTTAAGCCTAACCCATCAATCAGAGCACTCTTCAGGACCAGGTAGTTTCTAGAATCCCCATCACTAACTGTGAGGAGTCTGTCTCGGCCTCTACCTTCAAAGGAGAGCCACAAGATTGCTGCCCACTGCTCCTGAGGGATCTGCTGTACTCTGCAGGCTCTCTCCATTGCAGTAATCCATTTATGGATGTCATCCCCAGCTTTGTAGGGGGGCACAATCTTACTCAGGTTTCTATTATCAAAAGACCTGTCTTTATCCTTGTGGATATTGCTGCCACCAGTGGGTTCTATTACCCCACTTTCTCTAGGCTGTCTTGCTCTAGCAAGTTTCTCCTTGGCCAGGGCAACCTCTAACTCTTGCCTCTGGATCCTAAGCTCAGCCTCTCTCATCTTGGCCTCATGTTCCCTTCTCTGAGGGCTAGTCATCTCCTTCCTGGAGTGACCATGAGAGCCTCTAGAGACATGGGAGGTATTGGATTCACCTGAGTGACTCCTCCTCCTCCTATGTCCCTGGTTAAGTCCACCTGGGGGTCTGAATGGGTTGTTACCTGATTCAGTCCCAAATAGGCTTAAGTTAGCCTGGTTCAGTCTACTGACCAGCACCTGACTATCTCTGTCATCATCTGACTCACTGCTTTCCACCTCCTCCTCCTCTTCCTCTTCCTCTACATCTACCTGAGGAGTTCCAGTGGTGGAGGCTTCCTCATCTACCAGGATGATAGGGGCAGGGGTGTCTACAGTGTCATCCTCTGAAGGATGGCCTCCTTCAGCTTCCCCTGTGGGGTTTGCCTTAGAGGGCTTTAGAGTCTCAGACTGGTCTAAGAGCTCTCTTAGGTGGTCTGTAGTAGGGGAAGGCCCTGTCTTCAGACCCCTTAAGACACAAAGCTGTCTTAATTCCTTAAAGGAAAAAATAGCAAATTTGGATGGTGCCCTTGGAGGGTCACTCTCAACAGGAGTAAGTCCACTGGACCCCTCTGCTCCAGACATTGCTCTAGTGTGGGTGGATGTGTTGCAATCTACCTACACTGGTGTTTACCTACTAAACCTATCTAGTAGTTGTAGCTAGGGTGTGCTACTCCCTTTGCTCTACAACAACTAAGTTCAGTAGAACTTAAGTATACTAGTCTTGTTTTATATGTACCTAGCAGGTACCTGTATGATCTTTCAAATGATAATCTCAAAGATTGTAATGGTAAAACAACAGCAAGCTCAGATCCCAATCCGCTGCTCACCAATGTGAGAAGTTGGCCTGGTATATAATGCTCACTAGTTCTAGTGATCACTTTGTACCATGCCAAGCAACCCTTATGATGATGGTTGTAATTCAACCTTGTAGACCAGTTATCCTAGTGGTAACGTGGACAAAGCAGTCTTAGGCTAAACTCTGAAAGGCATGTGAAGCCAGCTGTTATACCACACACAACCCCCTTGAATACCAAATGAAAGGGACACCACACAGATATATATTGAAAATATATATTGATTTATTAACTATTAAAATCCCCTGGACTCTTTATGAGCACAGAAGCACAAGCGTTAAATCACAAGACAGTTTAAAATACACAAAAGTTGCACAATATGGATGAGCCCTAGGGGCCACCTAAACCATATACTAAGAAAGTGGTATAAGAGATACCAATAGGAAAGTGAAGAGGCCTAGGGCCTTGGGAATCGCTGGAGCTATTCGAGACTGGAAATAACTAAGTCGGGAAAGGCCCACGGGACTCGGGTGCAGTGTTCAAAGTGCACGCACTTCTCAATACAAAGTCTATGGTGCGTAAAAAGCACAAAGTTAGAAAGTTAGGAACCTTCCGAGTGACCTACGGAGCTGAAACTTAAAACACAGGCCCTTGGGATGTGTACCAGTGCAGGAGCACCGGCGGAGCTGAGTTACCTCACCCACAGGAAGCGGGTGCACAGGGTCGAAGTAGTGTCGGGTTTCGTCACGCTGGTCGATGGTGCTTGGAGCTGAAGATGCTGCAGGCGGCTCGATGAGAAGAGTTCCGGTGGATCCAAGGGTGGATCTGAAGATGTGAAGACCTGAAAGCAGAGGGGACAATGTTCAAAGTCACTAGCCAGTGACTACCGTGGAACCAGATTGGAACCAGGCGATGTCGGGTGCAAACAGGCGTTGTCGGGTAGCTTCTTTCTGCAGCCACGTGGATACCCGGGGTCGAGGACGTCCAGGAGTCGGTCACGAGCTGTCCCACATAGGCTTCTCGCTGTTGGCGGTGTCGGCACCTCGATCGGAGCAAACAGGCCTTGGCAAAGGCAAGCCAGGCAGAAGGTGAAAGATGCTTAACACTCGGACCAGCAAGGTCAGAGCGGGTGCTCCTTTTTACAGGAGCTTGGGTAGGTCTGGAGCAACCAGACCTGCTGTGTAAATCTTCGGGTTCGTCGCCAAGATGGCCGCTGACCACGTGGCTAGTGGCCGGGATGGCGCGTCGAGTGGCACAATGCAAAAGGGCCCCACGCAGATCGTGGAGATGCTGGAGGGCTGATCTTCGATGCAAGGGCTGCTCGGTGGTGGGGGTTCTCAATCCCCAAAGCACAACGTCGAGGATGCCTCAGAAGCTGCGCAGTCAGCTTTTCGAGTGTCTTCCAAGAGGTCCGGTCCCACGTCACTCGGTGCCTCCACGGGTCCCTTCTTTGCAGGGACTGTGGATCGGGCTCTGAGAGGTCTGGGAGTCTGGTTCTTGTCGGGCTCTGGGCTCGGTCTCCGGCGGGAGGCGGCGGCAAAGCAGACGTCGGGTCGCTGGTTGGTACCTGTGTTCACAGGGTGGCCACTCCTAGGCCACAAGGGAGATTCTCTTCAGTCTTCTGTGCAGCAGAATGTCGAAGTCCAGTCTTCTTCTTTGTTTAAAGTTGATTTCAGGATGATCTGCTGTGCAATGGCACTGCTCCCGCTCTTATTCCCAATCTGAGGGGTGGATCACCTACTAGGTCCCTCCTCTGGGAGGAACCAGGAAGGGGGGCGGGTACACCCCCTTTCCTTGTCCAGCTCCTCGCCAGGACTGGGGCTGGAAGGCCCCAGAACCGGTTTGGACTGGCCTATGCACGGGGACACCTTGTGTGCCCCGGGCATGTCTGATTCTATTCAGCCCTGTCCTACCCAATACACAAAATCCTGTCTGGGGTGGTGCTCGCACCTCCCAAGGCAGGAAACCCTTTGTCCAGGCCACCATCTGCCGAGTTTCGGTCAGCAGCAGGAGGCCAGACTTGTGTCTGTGGTGGCAGCGTCCATTTTGTGATGCTGAGGCTCTGTTTAACTTTAACCGGGGTTGAGGTTACACACATGTCGTATCCCTCTAGAAGGGTGGAATGCTATCCCCGTCGCCAGAATTGGCGAGGGGATAGTATTCCAATTCGTATGACACCTTACTCGACATGTTTTGATAAAGCCAAACCAAAGATAGCATTTAACCGCGAGGATTATAATGCACTTAAGAGTATATGGTATGGCAATATCCCGGAACAGCTTAGGGAGTGGTTCCCGACAGCTGCAGACAGGCTCAGCTCATGCCAGAGCACCATCTCACATATTTCCAAGCACTCTGCCTCCAGGATTGATGAGGCCTTCCATAGGAGTGGCTGATAGGAACATATGTGTCCAGTTTAGGGTTAGGCACAGACATACTGTACCTAAGTAAGAGGTGGTTACACCGACTTACCCCAGCTGAGTGTTCAGCCAGTTGTGTCAAATATGGAGGCCAGGCCAGGGGTGGCACAATACATGCTGCAGCCCCTGGTAGGCCTTGGATACACCTATGCCCTGGGCACCTAGGGTGCACTAATACAGGGGCTCATAAGGTGAACCAGTTCCAATTCGTAATGCACCTAAAGTGCATTGGCAGTAATTTAGAGAGAGAACAGCAGGCTGTGGGTCTGATTAGCAGGCCCACAGCCACATTAAGTCAGAAACCAGTGAAGCAAAAAGCAAAAATTTGGGGTGACCATAGGATAGCAGACCCTACTCTCCTACACTCACACACAATGCTAACGGCGACACTACCAAAGCTACCCAATGGGCAACACTAAAAGCTGTCCTCCGTGGCGAGTTTATTTCACTGGCCGCGGCCAACAATAGGGAGCGCACGCAGGAAAGGGCCGACCTCACACAGCGCGTAAAGGAGCTGGAACAACTGCACCAACGCACCGGGGCGGCCAGGGCTTGGCGCCAGCTCTGCACAGAGCGAAAGATGCTAGCAGCACTGGATCAGGATGTTGCGGAATTCGCCGCTATACGCCTGAAACATGCCTACTATACAGGGGGGGGACCGCTGCGGGAAACTGTTGGCATGCAAACTGCGGGAACAACGGCAGCAGCGACACATCCACGCCATCCGACCCGCTTGAGGGGGTACACTCACCGACGACGCTGCCATTGCGGCTGCATTCGGGACCTTCTACACCAACCTGTATGAAGCAGACAGGCTAGACCTACAGCGCGGTAGCGACTACCTGGACGGGGCAACCCTTCCATCGTTGAACGAGGCGCAATCTCAGTTCCTCGATAGGCCCATAGGTCTGGAGGAAGTCATTTCCGCGATTTCCCGCCTCAAGCTGGGGAAATCCCCAGGCCCGGATGGCTACTCCGCGGCTTTTTACAAGAAGTTCTGCCAGCAAGTAGCCCCCCTACTGCCGGATCCCTTCAACACCTTCGACCAGGTCGGGACTATCCCCCCGGAACTGCTGGAGGCGGCAATTTCGGTGATACCCAAGGTAGGCAGGGACCCCACTCGGTGCGGCTCCTACAGGCCGATATCTCTATTGAACGGAGACCTTAAGTTGTATACATGTATCATCGCAAGCCGGTTGACGCCATACAAGCAGCAACTGGTCGAACCTGATCAGGCTGGCTTCATCCCCCAGCGACAAACGAGCGATAACACCAGACGCGTCCTCCACCTTATCGAAGCGGGATCGCACACGAGGCCAGGCTGTATGCTTCTCACCATAGACGCGAAAAGGCGCTCGATCGGGTGCACTGGCCCTATCTAGAACAGACGCTCCAGCAATTCGGCTTTGGGAGACTACCCGAAATCGGATATTTAACTGCTACAGACAGCCCACCGCGACGGTCCGGGTTAATGGTCATACCTCACCACGTTTCCCGATAGGCAGAGGGACCAGGCAGGGCTGCCCGCTCTCTCCCCTCCTGTCTGCGCTGTACATGGAGCCACTAGCAAAAAGGGTCCGGCGTCACCACCGCATTAGAGGCATCCCCTTCGGGGGAGACACGCACAAGATCAGCTTATATGCAGACAACATCCTGCTCTCCCTAATGGACCCTATGCAATCCCTGCGGGCACTT
Organism: Lissotriton vulgaris; assembly: GCF_964263255.1. Classification (NCBI taxonomy): domain Eukaryota; kingdom Metazoa; phylum Chordata; class Amphibia; order Caudata; family Salamandridae; genus Lissotriton; species Lissotriton vulgaris. The sequence continues at coordinate 1,507,629,618 of NC_141695.1, read as the reverse complement.
CTGGTCGAACTGCACTCCTTTGCACAGGCCTCGGGTTTTAAAATTAATGTGGAAAAATCTGTGGCCCTGAATGTGTCCCTGCCCCCCGACGTGTTGGCAGATGCCAAAGCCGAGTTTGACCTGCAGTGGTCCAGTTCCACAGTTCCGTATCTGGGGGTCTTACTAGCGCCGACGGTGCGAGGTACGGCGGAAGCCAACTACGCCAGGCTGAGCACACAAATTAGCGAGACACTGACGAAATGGAATCACCTCACACTTTCCTGGCTCGGACGGGTAGCGGCGGTCAAGATGACCCTCTCACCGCAGGTCCTTTACATCTTCCCGGTCCTTCCTCTACGCCCACCGACGGGATGGCCCCAGAACTCGCAAGCGGATCTGGCGCGCTATGTCTGGAACATCGTCGTCCCCGCTTTAAGCAGCGGATCGCAACTCTCCCCCCGGCCCATGGAGGCGTGGGCCTGCCGGACCTCACCCTGTACTTTCAAGCAGCGCAGCTGCGCACTCTGGTGGAATGGTACCAACTTGAGTCCGGCAAGCATTGGCTCTTTCAAGACCAAGCCGTAGCTGGCCGACCCCTCCAGGGTGTACCCTTTCTACCGCGGCGTCATAGGCCCCCTAACCTCTATGTGAGGTTTGGCAGCTCACGCGAGATGCGTGCGGTTTGGCAGCTCACGCGAGATGCGTGAGGTTTGGCAGCTCACGCGGGATGCGTGGGGTTTGGCACATCACGCGAGATGCGTGGGGTTTGGCACCTCACGCGAGATGCGTGGCGGTTGGCACCTCACGCGAGATGCGTGGGGTTTGGCACCTCACGCGAGATGCGTGCGGTTTGCCTGCTCACTGCGAGATGCGTGCGGTTTGGCAGCTCACGCGAGATGCATGGGGTTTGGCACCTCACGCGAGATGCGTGGGGTTTGGCACCTCACGCGAGATGCGTGGGGTTTGGCACCACACGCGAGATGCGTGGGGGGCGTGGCCGAACAGCCATGATGGCGGACGGCATTTGCTAGAGCTCCGTGCCCGGCCGGCTTTCACCGACATATACGGACCCGTGGAGGTCACCCGTCCACTTAACTGTGCGGCACAGCTGTAGGACCCGGGCAGGAGCACAGGAGTTGGTGCGGAGGCATGGAGGATGGCCAGGACGGACGGCTCGGGGACGCGCTGGGAATCGCGGCGAGGGCCTCTGAAGCCGGGAGGTCGAGTGGCGCTGTGGCCCAGCGGCGGGCCTGTGCTTCTCAGTACTCACAGGAAGGTGATCGCCGGACTAGCGCGGCCTGGGTCCTGGCAGCTCGCGCGGCCTTGGATCTGGGGCCTGGCAGCTCGCGCGGTCTGGGGCCTGGCAGCTCGCGCGGTCTGGGGCCTGGCAGCTCGCGCGGACTGGGGCCTGGCAGCTCGCGCGGTCTGGGGCCTGGCAGCTCGCACGGTCTGGGGCCTGGCAGCTTGCGCGGACTGGGGCCTGGCAGCTCGCGCGGACTGGGACCTGGCAGCTCGCGCGGACTGCGGTCTGGGGCCTGGCAGCACGCGCGGTCTGCGGTCTGGGGCCTGGCAGCACGTGCGGTCCGCGGTCTGGGGCCTGGCAGCACGCGCGGTCTGGGGCCTGGCAGCACGCGCGGTCTGGGGCCTGGCAGCTCGCGCGGTCTGGGGCCTGGCAGCTCGCGCGGACTGGGGCCTGGCCCCAGACCGCGCGGTCTGCGGTCTGGGGCCTGGCAGCACGCGCGGTCTGCGGTCTGGGGCCTGGCAGCACGCGCAGTCTGCGATCTGGGGCCTGGCAGCACGCGCAGCCTGCGGTCTGGGGCCTGGCAGCACACACAGTCTGCGGTCTGGGGCCTGGCAGCACGCGCAGTCTGCGGTCTGGGACCTGGCAGCACGTGCAGTCCGCAGTCTGCGGTCTGGGGCCTGGCAGCTCGCGCAGTCTGGGGCCTGGCAGCTCGCGCAGTCTGCGGTCTGGGGCCTGGCAGCACGCGCAGTCTGCGGTCTGGGACCTGGCAGCACGTGCAGTCTGCGGTCTGCGGTCTGGGGCCTGGCAGCTCGCGCAGTCTGCAATCTGGGGCCTGGCAGCTCGCGCAGTCTGCAATCTGGGGCCTGGCAGCTCGCGCAGTCTGGGGCCTGGCAGCTCGCGCAGTCTGCGGTCTGGGGCCTGGCAGCACGCGCAGTCTGCGGTCTGGGGCCTGGCAGCTCGCGCAGTCTGGGGTCTGGCAGCTCGCGCATTCTGGGGTCTGGCAGCTCGCGCAGTCTGGGGTCTGGCAGCTCGCGCAGTCTGGGGCCTGGCAGCTCGCGCAGTCTGGGGCCTGGCAGCTCGCGCAGTCTGGGGCCTGGCAGCTCGCGCAGTCTGCGGTCTGGGGCCTGGCAGCACGTGCAGTCTGCGGTCTGGGGCCTGGCAGCACGTGCAGTCTGCGGTCTGGGGCCTGGCAGCACGCGCAGTCTGCGGCCTGGGGCCTGGCAGCACGCGCAGTCTGCGGTCTGGGGCCTGGCAGCACGCGCAGTCTGCGGTCTGGGGCCTGGCAGCACCCGCAGTCTGCGGTCTGGGGCCTGGCAGCTCGCGCAGTCTGCGGTCTGGGGCCTGGCAGCTCGCGCAGTCTGGGGTCTGGCAGCTCGCGCAGTCTGGGGCCTGGCAGCTCGCGCAGTCTGCGGTCTGGGGCCTGGCAGCACGCCCAGTCTGCGGTCTGGGGCCTGGCAGCACGCGCAGTCTGCGGTCTGGGGCCTGGCAGCACGCGCGGTCTGCGGTCTGGGGCCTGGCAGCTCGCGCAGTCTGGGGCCTGGCAGCTCGCGCAGTCTGGGGTCTGGCAGCTCGCGCATTCTGGGGTCTGGCAGCTCGCGCAGTCTGGGGTCTGGCAGCTCGCGCAGTCTGGGGCCTGGCAGCTCGCGCAGTCTGGGGCCTGGCAGCTCGCGCAGTCTGGGGCCTGGCAGCTCGCGCAGTCTGCGGTCTGGGGCCTGGCAGCACGTGCAGTCTGCGGTCTGGGGCCTGGCAGCACTTGCAGTCTGCGGTCTGGGGCCTGGCAGCACGCGCAGTCTGCGGCCTGGGGCCTGGCAGCACGCGCAGTCTGCGGTCTGGGGCCTGGCAGCACGTGCAGTCTGCGGTCTGGGGCCTGGCAGCACCCGCAGTCTGCGGTCTGGGGCCTGGCAGCTCGCGCAATCTGCGGTCTGGGGCCTGGCAGCTCGCGCAGTCTGCGGTCTGGGGCCTGGCAGCTCGCGCAGTCTGCGGTCTGGGGCCTGGCAGCACGCGCAGTCTGCGGTCCGGGGCCAGGCAGCACGCGCAGTCTGCGGTCTGGGGCCTGGCAGCACGCGCAGTCTGCGGTCCGGGGCCAGGCAGCACGCGCAGTCTGCGGTCTGGGGCCTGGCAGCACACGCAGTCTGCGGTCCGGGGCCTGGCAGCTCGCGCAGTCCGGGGCCTGGCAGCTCGCGCAGTCTGGGGCCTGGCAGCTTGCGCTGTCCGGGGCCTGGCAGCTCGTGCAGTCCGGGGCCTGGCAGCTCGCGCAGTCAGGGGCCTGGCAGCTCGCGCAGTCCGGGGCCTGGCAGCTCGCGCAGTCCGGGGCCTGGCAGCTCGCGCAGTCCGGGGCCTGGCAGCTCGCGCTGTCCGGGGCCTGGCAGCTCGCGCAGTCCGGGGCCTGGCAGCTCGCGCAGTCCGGGGTCTGGCAGCTCGCGCAGTCTGGGGCCTGGCAGCTCGCGCAGTCTGGGGTCTGGCAGCTCGCGCAGTCTGGGGTCTGGCAGCTCGCACAGTCTGGGGCCTGGCAGCTCGCGCAGTCTGCGGTCTGGGGCCTGGCAGCACGCCCAGTCTGCGGTCTGGGGCCTGGCAGCACGCGCAGTCTGCGGTCTGGGGCCTGGCAGCACGCGCAGTCTGCGGTCTGGGGCCTGGCAGCACGCGCAGTCTGCGGTCTGGGGCCTGGCAGCTCGCACAGTCTGCGGTCTGGGGCCTGGCAGCACGCGCAGTCTGCGGTCTGGGGCCTGGCAGCACGCGCAGTCTGCGGTCTGGGGCCTGGCAGCACACGCAGTCTGCGGTCTGGGGCCTGGCAGCACGCGCAGTCTGCGGTCTGGGGCCTGGCAGCACGCGCAGTCTGCGGTCTGGGGCCTGGCAGCTCGCGCAGTCTGCGGTCTGGGGCCTGGCAGCTCGCGCAGTCTGCGATCTGGGGCCTGGCAGCTCGCGCAGTCTGGGGTCTGGCTGCTAGCGCAGTCTGGGGCCTGGCAGCACGCGCAGTCTGCGGTCTGGGGCCTGGCAGCTTGCGCAGTCTGCGGTCTGGGGCCTGGCAGCTCGCGCAGTCTGCAATCTGGGGCCTGGCAGCTCGCGCAGTCCGGGGCCTGGCAGCTCGCGCAGTCTGGGGCCTGGCAGCTCGCGCAGTCTGGGGCCTGGCAGCTCGCGCAGTCTGGGGTCTGGCAGCTCGCGCAGTCTGGGGCCTGGCAGCTCGCGCAGTCTGGGGTCTGGCAGCTCGCGCAGTCTGGGGTCTGGCAGCTCGCGCAGTCTGCGGTCTGGGGCCTGGCAACACGTGCAGTCTGCGGTCTGGGGCCTGGCAGCACGTGCAGTCTGCGGTCTGGGGCCTGGCAGCACGCGCAGTCTGCGGCCTGGGGCCTGGCAGCACGCGCAGACTGCGGTCTGGGGCCAGGCAGCACGCGCAGTCTGCGGTCTGGGGCCTGGCAGCACGCGCAGTCTGCGGTCTGGGGCCTGGCAGCACGCGCAGTCTGCGGTCTGGGGCCTGGCAGCTCGCGCAGTCTGCGGTCTGGGGCCTGGCAGCTCGCGCAGTCTGCGGTCTGGGGCCTGGCAGCTCGCGCAGTCTGCGGTCTGGGGCCTGGCAGCACGCGCAGTCTGCGGTCTGGGGCCTGGCAGCACGCGCAGTCTGCGGTCTGGGGCCTGGCAGCACGTGCAGTCTGCGGTCCGGGGCCTGGCAGCACACGCAGTCTGCGGTCCGGGGCCCGGCAGCTCGCGCAGTCCGGGGCCTGGCAGCTCGCGCAGTCTGGGGCCTGGCAGCTCGCGCTGTCCGGGGCCTGGCAGCTCGCGCAGTCCGGGGCCTGGCAGCTCGCGCAGTCGGGGGCCTGGCAGCTCGCGCAGTCCGGGGCCTGGCAGCTCGCGCAGTCCGGGGCCTGGCAGCTCGCGCAGTCCGGGGCCTGGCAGCTCGCGCAGTCCGGGGCCTGGCAGCTCGCGCAGTCCGGGGCCTGGCTGCTCGCGCAGTCCTGGGTCTGGCAGCTCGCGCAGTCCGGGGTCTGGCAGCTCGCGCAGTATGGGGCCTGGCAGCTCGCGCAGTCTGGGGCCTGGCAGCTCCCGCAGTCTGGGGCCTGGCAGCTCGCGCAGTCTGGGGCCTGGCAGCTCGTGCAGTCTGGGGCCTGGCAGCTCGCGCAGTCTGGGGCCTGGCAGCTCGCGCAGTCTGGGGCCTGGCAGCTCGCGCGTTCTGGGGTCTGGCAGCTCGCGCAGTCTGGGGCCTGGCAGCTCGCGCAGTCTGGGGCCTGGCAGCTCGCGCAGTCTGGGGCCTGGCAGCTCGCGCAGTCTGCGGTCTGGGGCCTAGCAGCACGCGCAGTCTGCGGTCTGGGGCCTGGCAGCACGCGCAGTCTGCGGTCTGGGGCCTGGCAGCACGCGCTGTAGGAAGGTGGATATCTGACTATGGTTACCCCCAAACTTTTTGCCTGGTGTTTAGCTGGTTTTTGACATAGTTGGCCTGGGATCCTGCTATTCAGGGCCCCAGGCTGATTGCTCTCTCCTTAAAATGGACTCCATGTACCCTAGGTGCATAACATAATTGGAACTGGTTCACCTTATAGGCCCCTGTAACAGTGTACCCTAGGTACCCAGGGCATAGGTGCATCCAAGGCCTACCAGGGGCTGCAGCATGTCTTGTGCCAACCCTGGCCTGGCCTCCATATTTGACACAACTGGCTGATCACTCAGCTGGGGTAAGTTGGTGTAATCACCTCTTACTTAGGTACAGTATGTCTGTGCCTAACCCTAAACTGGACACATATGTTCCTATCAGCCACTCCTATGGAAGGCCTCATCAATCCTGGAGGCAGAGTGCTTGGAAATATGTGAGATGGTGCTCTAGCATGAGCTGAGCCTGTCTGCAGCTGTCGGGAACCACTCCCTAAGCTGTTCCGGGATATTGCCATACCATATACTCTTAAGTGCATTATAATCCTCGCGGTTAAATGCTATCTTTGGTTTGGCTTTATCAAAACATGTCGAGTAAGGTGTCATACGAATTGGAATACTATCCCCTCGCCAGTTCTGGCGACGGGGATAGCATTCCACCCTTCTAGAGGGACACGACATGTGTGTAGCCTTAACCCCGGTTAAAGTTAAACAGAGCCTCAGCATCACAAAATGGATGCTGCCACCACAGACACATGTCTGACCTCCTGCTGCTGGGAGTCCTTCCAGCGAGGAGGGCCTGGACAAAGGGTTTCCTGCCTGGGGAGGTGCGAGCACCACCCCAGACAGGGTTTTGTGTATTGGGTAGGACAGGGCTGAATAGATTGAGACATGCCTGGGGCACACAAGGTGTCCCTGTGCATAAGCCAGCCCAAACCGGTTCTGGGGCTTTCCAGCCCCAGTCCTGGCGAGGAGCTGGACAAAGGAGAGGGGGTGTAACCACCCCCCTTCCTAGTCCCACCCATAGGGGAGGGACCTAGCAGGAGATCCACCCCTCAGATTGGAATAAGAGTGGGAGCAGTGCCATTGCACAGCAGATCATCCTGAAATCAACTTTAAACAAGAAGAAGACTGGACTTCAACATTCTGCTGCACAGAAGACTGAAGAGAATCTCCCTTGTGGCCTAGGAGTGGCCACCCTGTGAACACAGGTACCAACCAGCAACTCGACGTCTGCTTTGCCGCCGCCTCCCGCCGGAGCCCGAGTGCAGAGCCTGACAAGACCCAGCTTCCCAGACTTCTCACAGCCCGATCCATAGTCCCTGCAAAGAAGGGACCCGTGGAGGCACCGAGAGACGTGGGAGCGGACATCTTGAAAGACCCCTGAGACGCTGACTGCGCAGCGCCCGAGGCACCGTCGACTCTGTGCTTTGGGGTTTAAGAAGCCCCACAATCGAGCAGCATTTGCACCAAAGATCAGCCCTCCAGCATCTCCACGATCTGCGTGGGGCCCTTTTGCTTTGTGCCACTCGACTCGCCATCCCGGCCGCTTGTCACGTGATCAGCGGCCATCTTGGCAACGAAACCTACGATTTACACTATGGGTCTGATTGCTCCAGACCTGCCCTCACTCCTGTAGAAAGGAGTACCCGCTCTGACCTTGCTGGTCCGAGTAATAAGCCTTTTTCACTTTCCCCGTGGCTTGCGTTAGCCAAGACTTGTTTGCTTCAATTGAGTTGCCGACACCGCCATCAGCTAGAGCCTTCGAGGGACAGTTCGTGATCGACTCTTGGACGTCCTTGATCTCTTCGTGTTCACGTGGCTGCAGAGAGAAGCAACACCTCATCACCTGTTTGCACCCGACTTTGCCTGGTTCCAATCTGGTTCCACGGTGGTCACTGGTCAGTGACTTTGAACATTGTCCCCTCTGCTTTCAGGTCTTCACCACTTCAGATCCACCCTTGGATCCACCGGACACTTCTCCTTCACATCGCCTGCAGCATCTTCAGCTTCAAGCGCCAAGAACCTGCGTGTCAAAACCCGACGCCACTTCGACCCTGTGCACCCACTTCCTGTGGGTGAGGTAACATTGCAACGCCGGTGTCCCTACACTGGTACACACCTCTAGGGTCTGTGTCTTAAGTTTTGTTCTTCTAGGTTCAGCGGAAGTGCCCTTAAACTAACTTTGTGTACTTTTTACGCACCATAGACTTTGTATTGGAAAGTGCGTGCACTTTGAACACTGCACCCGAGTCCCGTGGGCCTTTCCCGACTTAATCATTGCTAGTCTCGAATAGCTCCAGCGATTCCCAAGGCCCTAGGCCTGTTCCCTTTCCTATTGGTATCTCTTATACCACTTTCTTAGTATATGGTTTAGGTGGCCCCTAGGGCTCATCCATATTGTGCAACTTTTGTGTATTTTAAACTGTCTTGTGATTTAACGCTTGTGCTTCTGTGCTCATAAAGAGTCCAGGGGATTTTATAGTTAATAAATCAATATATATTTTCAATATATATCTGTGTGGTGTCCCTTTCATTTGGTATTCAAGGGAGTTGTGCATGGTATAACAGCTGGCTTCACATGCCTTTCAGAGTTTAGCCTAAGACTGCTTTGTCCACGTTACCACTAGGATAACTGGTCTACAAGGTTGAATTACAACCATCATCATAAGGGTTGCTTGGCATGGTACAAAGTGATCACTAAGAATTAGTGAGCATTATATACCAGGCCAACTTCTCACATTGGTGAGCAGCGGATTGGGATCTGAGCTTGCTGTTGTTTTACCATTACAATCTTTGAGATTATCATTTGAAAGATCATACAGGTACCTGCTAGGTACATATAAAACAAGACTAGTATACATAAGTTCTACTGAACTTAGTTGTTGTAGAGCAAAGGGAGTAGCACACCCTAGCTACAACTACTAGATAGGTTTAGTAGGTAAACACCAGTGTAGGTAGATTGCAACACATCCACCCACACTAGAGCAATGTCTGGAGCAGAGGGGTCCAGTGGACTTACTCCTGTTGAGAGTGACCCTCCAAGGGCACCATCCAAATTTGCTATTTTTTCCTTTAAGGAATTAAGACAGCTTTGTGTCTTAAGGGGTCTGAAGACAGGGCCTTCCCCTACTACAGACCACCTAAGAGAGCTCTTAGACCAGTCTGAGACTCTAAAGCCCTCTAAAGCAAACCCCACAGGGAATGCTGAAGGAGGCCATTCTTCAGAGGATGACACTGTAGACACCCCTGCCCCTATCATCCTGGTAGATGAGGAAGCCTCCACCACTGGAGCTCCTCAGGTAGATGAGGAGGAAGAGGAAGAGGAAGAGGAGGAGATGGAAAGCAGTGAGTCAGATGATGACAGAAATAGTCAGGTGCTGGTCAGTAGACTGAACCAGGCTAACTTAAGCTTACTTGGGAATGAATCAGGTAACAACCCATTCAGACCCCCAGGTGGACTTAACCAGAGGCCTAGGAGGAGAAGGACTCACTCAGGTGACTCTGACAACTCCCATGCTTCTAGAGGCTCTCATGGTCACTCTAGAAAGGAGATGACTAGCCCTCAGAGAAGGGAACATGAGGCCAAGATGAGAGAGGCTGAGCTTAGGATCCAGAGACAAGAATTAGAAGTTGCCCTGGCCCAAGAGAAACTTGCTAGAGCAAGACAGCCTAGAGAGAGTGGATTAGGATCCACTGGTGGCAGCACTATCCAGAAGGATAAAGACAGGTCTTTTGATACAAGAAACCTGAGTAAGATTGTGCCCCCCTACAAAGCTGGGGATGACATCCACAAATGGATGACTGCACTTGAGAGAGCCTGCATGGTACAGCAGATCCCTCAGGAGCAGTGGGCAGCAATCCTGTGGCTCTCCTTTGAAGGTAGAGGCAGAGACAGACTCCTCACAGTTAGTGATGAGGATTCTAGAAACTACATGGTCCTGAAGAGTGCTCTGATTGATGGGTTAGGCTTAACCACTGAACAGTACAGGTTAATGTTCAGAGATACCCAGAAGACACAGACTCAGGACTGGTCTGAATTTGTTGAATGTGCCACTAAGGCTCTAGAGGGCTGGTTGCTGGGAAGTAAGGTTACTGACTATACAGGATTGTATAATTTAATTATGAGAGAGCAAATCTTAAGTAATTGTCAAAATCAGCTTCTACATCAGCACCTGGTTGACTCTGATCTGACCTCCCCACAAGAATTGGGTAGGAGGGCAGACAAATGGGTCAGAACCAGGATCAGGCCTAAGAACCAGGGTGGTGACCAAAAGAAAGAGACTACCAAGCCTCAAGAAAAGGGTGGGGATAAAAGTAAGGAAAAGACTTCCCCAGGGCCCCAAAACTCCAAGAATGGGGGTGGGTCCCAAGACACTTCTACAACCCAGAAAAGGCCTTATTGTCATACCTGTAAACAGGTGGGGCATTACAAAACGGATAGCTGTTGTCCCAAGAATGGCAATAAGGAGAATATACCTCCAGGTAAGGCTCCAACACCTCCTGTCACTGTTAGCAGTGGTCCCCCAGGTGGTGGGAGCACCCCCAAGAATTTGGGTGGGTATACTTTTGGAGGACAGGTGGACTCTGGCCTATCCAGGTCCCCTAACTCAGATACTCTTGTCTATGAGACTGGCATGGGGTTTGCCAATTTCACTGCTTGCCCGAACACTTTGAGCAAGTATAGACAGGAGCCCCTCATCAATGGTTTGAAAGTTGAGGCCTTCAGAGACACAGGGGCTAGCATCACCATGGTGGCTGAATGTCTAGTCCCCTCAAGGCAACTTTTACCTGATGCCAGATATCAGGTGACAAACATTGATGGCATAGAAACCAATCATCCCATGGCAGTAGTCAATCTTAGCTGGGGAGGTGTCACTGGCCCAAAGAGAGTGGCAGTGTCAGCAAACTTGCCTGTAGATTGCCTACTGGGTAATGATTTGGAAATCTCAGCCTGGGCTGAGGTTGAACAGCAAACCCATTCTAGAATGGTAAATCTCCATGGAAGGGTTAGTGGGGCTGTGCTGGCTACAGCCCCAATCCAAGATGTCCTTCCTGAAAAGGTTGGGAGGGCTGAGCAAACCTCAGCCCCATCTTTAGATAACCTCCCTCCTGAAAAGAGTAGCAGGGCTGTACTAATAACAGCCCATACCCAAACTGAGTCTCCTCCTGAAAAGGTTGGTGGGGCTGTGATGGCCACAGCCCAAACTCAAACTGATACATGGGTAGTGAAGCCTGAAATGATGGATCACTCCACCCAAACAGAGAGCATTGAGGAGGAAGAGAAATCTCCCTCCCACCAGACTTTAGGAAAGGATCAGCCTCCTCAGGGAACTGATCTTACCCCTGATGAAGGAACTGTCCCAGAGGTTGTTAGGCCTGGCCTGACAGAGCCTCTGATGGCAGTGGACCCTTCTCAGGAGGGACCCAGTCTGGAGCAGGTAACCTGCCCCTCTCTACCTTGCCTTACTCAGCCCAGGGCTGCAGAGGACAAGAAGGACAGTGAGACCCAAAGGGCCCCCTGTCAAATAAAGCACCCCCATCAACAGATTAGGGGCACCGAAACTAGTAGCCCTAGTGAGGTGAAAACTTTAAAAACTCCTGAGGGATCCCCCTTAAAAGTAGTTAGGGACCTCCCCCAGATGGATATTGTTGGGCACAGCCAAACCTGGGACCAAAAGGCCCCACACCTGACCTGTCCCTCCAGTAAGCCAAACAGAGGGACCCAGCCTCCAGCTTTAGGTAGCCAGAGGTTGACCCTGAGAGCACAGTGCAACTCAGTCAGAGAAAGAAAGGCACACATGGTGGAGAGTAATTGGAGGAAGATGAGCCCTACAGAGGAGACTCACTTCAGTACTCCATCTCAACACCAGCCTTTGACTTTGCAAAGACACACCACAGGTACGGATTCCCTATGGTGGAGACCCTCAGATACCCTTAGGGTGAGGGATTGCTTAGTGGACCATGAAACAGGGGGTTACCAAGCCAGAGCTGGTACTTCCTTATATGGCCACTTAGGCAATATAGGCTTACCTGGTCAAGGATAGCCTTATCTCCTTTCGTTTGGGGGGGGGGTTATTTATATTTTATTATTTTATTTTATGTATTTGTATGGCGCTCAGCTACCCAACAAGGGTTTCCCGGCGCCTATGACATATGGATGGTCAAGGAAAATACTGTATTAATAGTTTAACACAGTTGTTTCTGAAACAACCAGGTTTTTACATGTTTCCGGAATTTTGTGTAGCTGTCCTCTTTCCGGATATGAAGGGGGAGTGAGTTCCATAATACCGGTCCTCTAACAGAAAAGGATTTTCCACCGGATCTTTGTAGTTTGAAACGGGGGACGACAAAATTCGAGGCCGTTTGAGAGCGAAGACTTCTTTGTGGCAGGTAGGGAGAGGCTAAGGCTTGTAGGTAGGAGGGTGCTGTTTTGTTTTTTATTTTAAACATGTAACTCAATGTTTTGAAGTTTATCCGATGTTCAACCCTGAGCCAGTGCAATTCGTTCAGATGTTTTGAAACGCTTTCGGACTTTTTAATCCTACACAGGAGTCTTGCAGCGGCGTTTTGAATTAGTTGGAGTCGCTTGATTACAGCTAAGTTGGAACCAAGGTAGAGGACATTTCCGTAGTCAATACGTGAAGTTATTAAAGCGTTGACCACGTTTTTTTGCGTGTCTAGGGGCAGCATCCAGATGATTTTTTTTAGCCACTTGATTATGGTGAAACAGAGTCCAGTGACTTTGTTTGCCTGCTGTTTCATAGACAGGGTATTGTCCAAGATGACCCCTAGGTTTCTTACCTGGGAGGCTGGCGGGGGAATGTTGCCCAGCTCATGCGGCCAGTGGAGAGGGGTCCAGAGCTCCTTATTTCTTCCCAGTAGAAGAACCTCCGTTTTGTCTCCATTTAGTTTCAACTGGTTGGTGGTCATCCAGTTGAAAATCTCTTGGAGGCCATATTTCAGCAGGGAAGGGGTTAACGTGTTTGCTTCAGAAAGAGAAAAGATAATTTGTGAGTCGTCAGCGTAGGTCATCAAGGTCAGGCCTACGCGGTCGGCCAGGTCTGCCAGTGGTCTGAGGTAAAGATTGAAAAACAGTGGGCTTAGGATGGAGCCTTGTGGAACTCCATGTGGCAGGGGGAAGATGTCTGAACTAGCGATGTTGGATTTGATCTGGAAAGTTCTTCCGGATAGAAAGGACTTGATCCATTTGAGGGCATTGTTACGAATGCCATTTTCCTCTAGGGTAGATAAAAGGGTTTTGTGTGATATGGTGTCAAACGCCGCACTCAAATCCAGAAGAATGAGTGCGACTGTTTGACCTCCATCCAGGAGTTGGCGAATTTTTTCTGTCACACCTAGTAGAGCGGTCTCCGTGGAGTAGCCTGCTCTGAAGCCTGACTGGGAGGGGTGAAGAAGATTGTTATCTTCAGAAAAAGAGGTGAGGGCGGAGTGAATGTGCCTTTCCATGAGCTTGGAAAAGGCCGGGAGCAGGGAGATAGGTCGGTAATTGGAGAGAACTGTGGGGTCGGATGACGGTTTCTTCAGTAGTGGAGTCACCACTGCGTGCTTCCAGCAGGAAGGAACAGTGGAGGTTTGAAGGGAAGCATTTAGGATAGCTGTTATGGCAGACAGGGGTGTAGGTGTAGGGTTATGTAGGAAGGTGGATATCTGACTATGGTTACCCCCAAACTTTTTGCCTGGTGTTTAGCTGGTTTTTGACATAGTTGGCCTGGGATCCTGCTATTCAGGGCCCCAGGCTGATTGCTCTCTCCTTAAAATGGACTCCATGTACCCTAGGTGCATAACATAATTGGAACTGGTTCACCTTATAGGCCCCTGTAACAGTGTACCCTAGGTACCCAGGGCATAGGTGCATCCAAGGCCTACCAGGGGCTGCAGCACGTCTTGTGCCAACCCTGGCCTGGCCTCCATATTTGACACAACTGGCTGATCACTCAGCTGGGGTAAGTTGGTGTAATCACCTCTTACTTAGGTACAGTATGTCTGTGCCTAACCCTAAACTGGACACATATGTTCCTATCAGCCACTCCTATGGAAGGCCTCATCAATCCTGGAGGCAGAGTGCTTGGAAATATGTGAGATGGTGCTCTAGCATGAGCTGAGCCTGTCTGCAGCTGTCGGGAACCACTCCCTAAGCTGTTCCGGGATATTGCCATACCATATACTCTTAAGTGCATTATAATCCTCGCGGTTAAATGCTATCTTTGGTTTGGCTTTATCAAAACATGTCGAGTAAGGTGTCATATGAATTGGAATACTATCCCCTCGCCAGTTCTGGCGACGGGGATAGCATTCCACCCTTCTAGAGGGACACGACATGTGTGTAGCCTTAACCCCGGTTAAAGTTAAACAGAGCCTCAGCATCACAAAATGGATGCTGCCACCACAGACACATGTCTGACCTCCTGCTGCTGGGAGTCCTTCCAGCGAGGAGGGCCTGGACAAAGGGTTTCCTGCCTGGGGAGGTGCGAGCACCACCCCAGACAGGGTTTTGTGTATTGGGTAGGACAGGGCTGAATAGATTGAGACATGCCTGGGGCACACAAGGTGTCCCTGTGCATAAGCCAGCCCAAACCGGTTCTGGGGCTTTCCAGCCCCAGTCCTGGCGAGGAGCTGGACAAAGGAGAGGGGGTGTAACCACCCCCCTTCCTAGTCCCACCCATAGGGGAGGGACCTAGCAGGAGATCCACCCCTCAGATTGGAATAAGAGTGGGAGCAGTGCCATTGCACAGCAGATCATCCTGAAATCAACTTTAAACAAGAAGAAGACTGGACTTCGACATTCTGCTGCACAGAAGACTGAAGAGAATCTCCCTTGTGGCCTAGGAGTGGCCACCCTGTGAACACAGGTACCAACCAGCAACTCGACGTCTGCTTTGCCGCCGCCTCCCGCCGGAGCCCGAGTGCAGAGCCTGACAAGACCCAGCTTCCCAGACTTCTCACAGCCCGATCCATAGTCCCTGCAAAGAAGGGGCCCGTGGAGGCACCGAGAGACGTGGGAGCGGACATCTTGAAAGACCCCCAAGACGCTGACTGCGCAGCGCCCGAGGCACCCTCGACTCTGTGCTTTGGGGTTTAAGAAGCCCCACAACCGAGCAGCATTTGCACCAAAGATCAGCCTTCCAGCATCTCCACGATCTGCGTGGGGCCCTTTTGCTTTGTGCCACTTGACTCGCCATCCCGGCCGCTTGTCACGTGATCAGCGGCCATCTTGGCGACGAAACCTACAATTTACACTATGGGTCTGATTGCTCTAGACCTGCCCTCGCTCCTGTAGAAAGGAGTACCCGCTCTGACCTTGCTGGTTCGAGTAATAAGCCTTTTTCACTTTCCCCGTGGCTTGCGTTAGCCAAGGCTTGTTTGCTTCAATCGAGTTGCCAACACCGCCATCAGCTAGAGCCTTCGAGGGACAGTTCGTGATCGACTCTTGGACGTCCTTGATCTCTTCGTGTTCACGTGGCTGCAGAGAGAAGCAACACCTCATCACCTGTTTGCACCCGACTTTGCCTGGTTCCAATCTGGTTCCACGGTGGTCACTGGTCAGTGACTTTGAACATTGTCCCCTCTGCTTTCAGGTCTTCACCACTTCAGATCCACCCTTGGATCCACCGGACACTTCTCCTTCACATCGCCTGCAGCATCTTCAGCTTCAAGCGCCAAGAACCTGCGTGTCAAAACCCAACGCCACTTCGACCCTGTGCACCCACTTCCTGTGGGTGAGGTAACATTGCAACGCCGGTGTCCCTACACTGGTACACACCTCTAGGGTCTGTGTCTTAAGTTTTGTTCCTCTAGGTTCAGCGGAAGTGCCCTTAAACTAACTTTGTGTACTTTTTACGCACCATAGACTTTGTATTGGAAAGTGCGTGCACTTTGAACACTGCACCCGAGTCCCGTGGGCCTTTCCCGACTTAATCATTGCTAGTCTCGAATAGCTCCAGCGATTCCCAAGGCCCTAGGCCTGTTCCCTTTCCTATTGGTATCTCTTATACCACTTTCTTAGTATATGGTTTAGGTGGCCCCTAGGGCTCATCCATATTGTGCAACTTTTGTGTATTTTAAACTGTCTTGTGATTTAACGCTTGTGCTTCTGTGCTCATAAAGAGTCCAGGGGATTTTATAGTTAATAAATCAATATATATTTTCAATATATATCTGTGTGGTGTCCCTTTCATTTGGTATTCAAGGGAGTTGTGTATGGTATAACAGCTGGCTTCACATGCCTTTCAGAGTTTAGCCTAAGACTGCTTTGTCCACGTTACCACTAGGATAACTGGTCTACAAGGTTGAATTACAACCATCATCATAAGGGTTGCTTGGCATGGTACAAAGTGATCACTAAGAATTAGTGAGCATTATATACCAGGCCAACTTCTCACACGCGCAGTCTGCGGTCTGGGGCCTGGCAGCTCGCACAGTCTGCGGTCTGGGGCCTGGCAGCACGCGCAGTCTGCGGTCTGGGGCCTGGCAGCACGCGCAGTCTGCGGTCTGGGGCCTGGCAGCTCGCGCAGTCTGGGGTCTGGCTGCTAGCGCAGTCTGGGGCCTGGCAGCACGCGCAGTCTGCGGTCTGGGGCCTGGCAGCACGCGCAGTCTGCGGTCTGGGGCCTGGCAGCACGCGCAGTCTGCGGTCTGGGGCCTGGCAGCTCGCGCAGTCTGCGGTCTGGGGCCTGGCAGCTCGCGCAGTCTGCGGTCTGGGGCCTGGCAGCTCGCGCAGTCTGCGATCTGGGGCCTGGCAGCTCGCGCAGTCTGGGGTCTGGCTGCTAGCGCAGTCTGGGGCCTGGCAGCACGCGCAGTCTGCGGCCTGGGGCCTGGCAGCTTGCGCAGTCTGCGGTCTGGGGCCTGGCAGCTCGCGCAGTCTGCAATCTGGGGCCTGGCAGCTCGCGCAGTCTGGGGCCTGGCAGCTCGCGCAGTCTGCGGCCTGGCAGCTCGCGCAGTCTGGGGCCTGGCAGCTCGCGCAGTCTGGGGTCTGGCAGCTCGCGCAGTCTGGGGCCTGGCAGCTCGCGCAGTCTGGGGTCTGGCAGCTCGCGCAGTCTGGGGTCTGGCAGCTCGCGCAGTCTGCGGTCTGGGGCCTGGCAACACGTGCAGTCTGCGGTCTGGGGCCTGGCAGCACGCGCAGTCTGCGGTCTGGGGCCTGGCAGCACGTGCAGTCTGCGGTCTGGGGACTGGCAGCTCGCGCAGTCTGCGGTCTGGGGCCTTGCAGCACGCGCAGTCTGCGGTCTGGGGCCTGGCAGCTCGCGCAGTCTGGGGCCTGGCAGCACGCGCAGTCTGCGGCCTGGCAGCTCACGCAGTCTGGGGCCTGGCAGCTCGCGCAGTCTGGGGCCTGGCAGCACGCGCAGTCTGGGGCCTGGCAGCTCGCGCAGTCTGGGGCCTGGCAGCACGCGCAGTCCGGGGCCTGGCAGCTCACACAGTCCGGGGCCTGGCAGCACGCGCAGTCTGCGGTCTGGGGCCTGGCAGCACGCGCAGTCTGCGGTCTGGGGCCTGGCAGCACGCGCAGTCTGCGGTCCGGGGCCTGGCAGCACACGCAGTCTGCGGTCCGGGGCCCGGCAGCTCGCGCAGTCCAGGGCCTGGCAGCTCGCGCAGTCTGCGGTCTGGGGCCTGGCAGCACGTGCAGTCTGCGGTCTGGGGCCTGGCAGCTCGCGCAGTCTGGGGTCTGGCAGCTCGCGCAGTCTGGGGTCTGGCAGCTCGCGCAGTCTGCGGTCTGGGGCCTGGCAACACGTGCAGTCTGCGGTCTGGGGCCTGGCAGCACGCGCAGTCTGCGGTCTGGGGCCTGGCAGCACGCGCAGTCTGCGGCCTGGCAGCACGCGCAGTCTGCGGTCTGGGGCCTGGGAGCTCGCGCAGTCTGCGGTCTGGGGCCTGGCAGCACGCGCAGTCTGCGGTCTGGGGCCTTGCAGCACGCGCAGTCTGCGGTCTGGGGCCTGGCAGCTCGCGCAGTCTGGGGCCTGGCAGCACGCGCAGTCTGCGGCCTGGCAGCTCGCGCAGTCTGGGGCCTGGCAGCTCGCGCAGTCTGGGGCCTGGCAGCACGCGCAGTCTGGGGCCTGGCAGCTTGCGCAGTCTGGGGCCTGGCAGCACGCGCAGTCCGGGGCCTGGCAGCTCGCACAGTCCGGGGCCTGGCAGCACGCGCAGTCTGCGGTCTGGGGCCTGGCAGCACGCGCAGTCTGGGGTCTGGGGCCTGGCAGCACGCGCAGTCTGCGGGCTGGGGCCTGGCAGCACGCGCAGTCTGCGGTCTGGGGCCTGGCAGCACGCGCAGTCTACGGTCTGGGGCCTGGCAGCACGCGCAGTCTGCGGTCTGGGGCCTGGCAGCACGCGCAGTCTGCGGTTTGGGGCCTGGCAGCACGCGCAGTCTGCGGTCTGGGGCCTGGCAGCACGCGCAGTCTGCGGTCTGGGGCCTGGCAGCACGCGCAGTCTGCGGTTTGGGGCCTGGCAGCACGCGCAGTCTGCGGCCTGGCAGCACGCGCAGTCTGCGGTCTGGGGCCTGGCAGCACGCGCAGTCTGCGGTCTGGGGCCTGGCAGCACGCGCAGTCTGCGGTCTGGGGCCTGGCAGCACGCGCAGTCTGCGGTCTGGGGCCTGGCAGCCCGCGCAGTCTGCGGTCTGGGGCCTGGCAGCACGCGCACAGGCGCAGTCTGCGGTCTGGGGCCTGGCAGCACGCGCAGTCTGCGGTCTGGGGCCTGGCAGCACGCGCAGTCTGCGGTCTGGGGCCTGGCAGCACGCGCAGTCTGCGGTCTGGGGCCTGGCAGCACGCGCAGTCTGCGGTCTGGGGCCTGGCAGCTCGCGCAGTCTGGGGCCTGGCAGCTCGCGCAGTCTGGGGCCTGGCAGCTCGCGCAGTCTGGGGCCTGGCAGCTCGAGCAGTCTGGGGCCTGGCAGCTCGCGCAGTCTGGGGCCTGGCAGCTCGCGCAGTCTGCGGTCTAGGGCCTGGCAGCACGCGCAGTCTGCCGTCTGGGGCCTGGCAGCACGCGCAGTCTGGGGTCTGGGGCCTGGCAGCACGCGCAGTCTGCGGTCTGGGGCCTGGCAGCACGAGCAGTCTGCGGTCTGGGGCCTGGCAGCTCGCGCAGTCTGCGGTCTGGGGCCTGGCAGCACGCAAAGTCTGGGGCCTGGCAGCTCGCGCAGTCTGGGGCCTGGCAGCTCGCGCAGTCTGGGGCCTGGCAGCTCGCGCAGTCTGGGGCCTGGCAGCTCGCGCAGTCTGGGGCCTGGCAGCTCGCGCAGTCTGGGGTCTGGCAGCTCGCGCAGTCTGGGGTCTGGCAGCTCGCGCACTCTGGGGTCTGGCAGCTCGCGCAGTCTGCGGTCTGGGGCCTGGCAACACGCGCAGTCTGCGGTCTGGGGCCTGGCAGCTCGCGCAGTCTGCGGTCTGGGGCCTGGCAGCACGCGCAGTCTGCGGTCTGCGGCCTGGCAGCACGCGCAGTCTGCGGTCTGGGGCCTGGCAGCTCGCGCAGTCTGCGGTCTGGGGCCTGGCAGCACGCGCAGTCTGCGGTCTGGGGCCTGGCAGCACGCGCAGTCTGCGGCCTGGCAGCATGCGCAGTCTGCGGTCTGGAGCCTGGCAGCACGCGCAGTCTGCGGTCTGGGACCTGGCAGCTCGCGCAGTCTGCGGTCTGGGGCCTGGCAGCACGCGCAGTCTGCGGTCTGGGGCCTGGCAGCTCGCGCAGTCTGCAATCTGGGGCCTGGCAGCTCGCGCAGTCTGCAATCTGGGGCCTGGCAGCTCACGCAGTCTGGGGCCTGGCAGCTCGCGCAGTCTGCGGTCTGGGGCCTGGCAGCACGCGCAGTCTGCGGTCTGGGGCCTGGCAGCATGCACAGTCTGCGGTCTGGGGCCTGGCAGCACGCGCAGTCTGGGGCCTGGCAGCTCGCGCAGTCTGGGGCCTGGCAGCTCGCGCAGTCTGCGGTCTAGGGCCTGGCAGCACGCGCAGTCTGCGGTCTGGGGCCTGGCAGCACGCGCAGTCTGCGGTCTGGGGCCTGACAGCACGCGCAGTCTGCGGTCTGGGGCCTGGCAGCACGAGCAGTCTGCGGTCTGGGGCCTGGCAGCTCGCGCAGTCTGCGGTCTGGGGCCTGGCAGCACGCAAAGTCTGGGGCCTGGCAGCTCGCGCAGTCTGGGGCCTGGCAGCTCGCGCAGTCTGGGGCCTGGCAGCTCGCGCAGTCTGGGGCCTGGCAGCTCGCGCAGTCTGGGGCCTGGCAGCTCGTGCAGTCTGGGGTCTGGCAGCTCGCGCAGTCTGGGGTCTGGCAGCTCGCGCAGTCTGGGGTCTGCCAGCTCGCGCAGTCTGCGGTCTGGGGCCTGGCAACACGCGCAGTCTGCGGTCTGGGGCCTGGCAGCACGCGCAGTCTGCGGTCTGGGGCCTGGCAGCACGCGCAGTCTGCGGTCTGGGGCCTGGCAGCTCGCGCAGTCTGCGGTCTGGGGCCTGGCAGCACGTGCAGTCTGCGGTCTGGGGCCTGGCAGCACGCGCAGTCTGCGGTCTGGGGCCTGGCAGCACGCACAGTCTGCGGTCTGGGGCCTGGCAGCTCGCGCAGTCTGCGGTCTGGGGCCTGGCAGCACGCGCAGTCTGCGGTCTGGGGCCTGGCAGCACGCGCAGTCTGCGGTCTGGGGCCTGGCAGCACGCGCAGTCTGCGGTCTGGGGCCTGGCAGCACGAGCAGTGTGCGGTCTGGGGCATGGCAGCTCGCGCAGTCTGCGGTCTGGGGCCTGGCAGCACGCGCAGTCTGCGGTCTGGGGCCTGGCAGCTCGCGCAGTCTGCGGTCTGGGGCCTGGCAGCACGCGCAGTCTGCGGTCTGGGGCCTGGCAGCATGCACAGTCTGCGGTCTGGGGCCTGGCAGCACGCACAGTCTGCGGTCTGGGGCCTGGCAGCTCGCGCAGTCTGCGGTCTGGGGCCTGGCAGCACGCGCAGTCTGCGGTCTGGGGCCTGGCAGCACGCGCAGTCTGCGGTCTGGGGCCTGGCAGCTGGCGCAGTCTGCGGTCTGGGGCCTGGCCGCACGCGCAGTCTGCGGTCTGGGGCCTGGCAGCACGCGCAGTCTGGGGCCTGGGGCCTGGCAGCTCGCGCAGTCTGGGGCCTGGCAGCTCGCGCAGTCTGGGGCCTGGCAGCTCGCGCAGTCTGGGGCCTGGCAGCTCGCGCAGTCTGCGGTCTAGGGCCTGGCAGCACGCGCAGTCTGCGGTCTGGGGCCTGGCAGCACGCGCAGTCTGCGGCCTGGCAGCACGCGCAGTCTGCGGTCTGGGGCCTGGCAGCTCGCGCAGTCTGCGGTCTGGGGCCTGGCAGCACTCGCAGTCTGCGGTCTGGGGCCTGGCAGCACGCGCAGTCTGCGGTCTGGGGCCTGGCAGCACGCGCAGTCTGCGGCCTGGCAGCATGCGCAGTCTGCCGTCTGGGGCCTGGCAGCACGCGCAGTCTGCGGTCTGGGACCTGGCAGCTCGCGCAGTCTGCGGTCTGGGGCCTGGCAGCACGCGCAGTCTGCGGTCTGGGGCCTGGCAGCTCGCGCAGTCTGCAATCTGGGGCCTGGCAGCTCGCGCAGTCTGCAATCTGGGGCCTGGCAGCTCGCGCAGTCTGGGGCCTGGCAGCTCATGCAGTCTGCGGTCTGGGGCCTCAGCACGCGCAGTCTGGGGCCTGGCAGCATGCACAGTCTGCGGTCTGGGGCCTGGCAGCATGCGCAGTCTGGGGCCTGGCAGCTCGCGCAGTCTGGGGCCTGGCAGCTCGCGCAGTCTGCGGTCTAGGGCCTGGCAGCACGCGCAGTCTGCGGTCTGGGGCCTGGCAGCACGCGCAGTCTGCGGTCTGGGGCCTGGCAGCACGCGCAGTCTGCGGTCTGGGGCCTGGCAGCACGAGCAGTCTGCGGTCTGGGGCCTGGCAGCTCACGCAGTCTGCGGTCTGGGGCCTGGCAGCACGCAAAGTCTGGGGCCTGGCAGCTCGCGCAGTCTGGGGCCTGGCAGCTCGCGCAGTCTGGGGCCTGGCAGCTCGCGCAGTCTGGGGCCTGGCAGCTCGCGCAGTCTGGGGCCTGGCAGCTCATGCAGTCTGCGGTCTGGGGCCTCAGCACGCGCAGTCTGGGGCCTGGCAGCATGCACAGTCTGCGGTCTGGGGCCTGGCAGCACGCGCAGTCTGGGGCCTGGCAGCTCGCGCAGTCTGGGGCCTGGCAGCTCGCGCAGTCTGCGGTCTAGGGCCTGGCAGCACGCGCAGTCTGCGGTCTGGGGCCTGGCAGCACGCGCAGTCTGCGGTCTGGGGCCTGGCAGCACGCGCAGTCTGCGGTCTGGGGCCTGGCAGCACAAGCAGTCTGCGGTCTGGGGTCTGGCAGCTCACGCAGTCTGCGGTCTGGGGCCTGGCAGCACGCAAAGTCTGGGGCCTGGCAGCTCGCGCAGTCTGGGGCCTGGCAGCTCGCGCAGTCTGGGGCCTGGCAGCTCGCGCAGTCTGGGGCCTGGCAGCTCGCGCAGTCTGGGGTCTGGCAGCTCGCGCAGTCTGGGGTCTGGCAGCTCGCGCAGTCTGGGGTCTGGCAGCACGCGCAGTCTGCGGTCTGGGGCCTGACAGCACGCGCAGTCTGCGGTCTGGGGCCTGGCAGCTCGCGCGGTCTTTGGTCTGGGGCCTGGCAGCACGCGCAGTCTGGGGCCTGGCAGCACGCGCAGTCTGCGGTCTGGGGCCTGGCAGCACGCGCAGTCTGCGGTCTGGGGCCTGGCAGCACGCGCAGTCTGCGGTCTGGGGCCTGGCAGCTCGCGCAGTCTGCGGTCTGGGGTCTGGCAGCACGCGCACAGGCGCAGTCTGTTGTCTGGGGCCTGGCAGCATGCACAGTCTGCGGTCTGGGGCCTGGCAGCACGCGCAGTCTGCGGTCTGGGGCCTGGCAGCACGCGCAGTCTGCGGTCTGGGGCCTGGCAGCACGCGCAGTCTGCGGTCTGGGGCCTGGCAGCACGCGCAGTCTGGGGCCTGGCAGCTCGCGCAGTCTGGGGCCTGGCAGCTCGCGCAGTCTGGGGCCTGGCAGCTCGCGCAGTCTGCGGTCTAGGGCCTGGCAGCACGCGCAGTCTGCGGTCTGGGGCCTGGCAGCACGCGCAGTCTGCGGTCTGGGGCCTGGCAGCTCGCGCAGTCTGCGGTCTGGGGCCTGGCAGCACGCGCAGTCTGCGGTCTGGGGCCTGGCAGCTCGCGCAGTCTGCAATCTGGGGCCTGGCAGCTCGCGCAGTCTGCAATCTGGGGCCTGGCAGCTCACGCAGTCTGGGGCCTGGCAGCTCGCGCAGTCTGCGGTCTGGGGCCTGGCAGCACGCGCAGTCTGCGGTCTGGGGCCTGGCAGCATGCACAGTCTGCGGTCTGGGGCCTGGCAGCACGCGCAGTCTGGGGCCTGGCAGCTCGCGCAGTCTGGGGCATGGCAGCTCGCGCAGTCTGCGGTCTAGGGCCTGGCAGCACGCGCAGTCTGCGGTCTGGGGCCTGGCAGCACGCGCAGTCTGCGGTCTGGGGCCTGACAGCACGCGCAGTCTGCGGTCTGGGGCCTGGCAGCACGAGCAGTCTGCGGTCTGGGGCCTGGCAGCTCGCGCAGTCTGCGGTCTGGGGCCTGGCAGCACGCAAAGTCTGGGGCCTGGCAGCTCGCGCAGTCTGGGGCCTGGCAGCTCGCGCAGTCTGGGGCCTGGCAGCTCGCGCAGTCTGGGGCCTGGCAGCTCGCGCAGTCTGGGGCCTGGCAGCTCGTGCAGTCTGGGGTCTGGCAGCTCGCGCAGTCTGGGGTCTGGCAGCTCGCGCAGTCTGGGGTCTGCCAGCTCGCGCAGTCTGCGGTCTGGGGCCTGGCAACACGCGCAGTCTGCGGTCTGGGGCCTGGCAGCACGCGCAGTCTGCGGTCTGGGGCCTGGCAGCACGCGCAGTCTGCGGTCTGGGGCCTGGCAGCTCGCGCAGTCTGCGGTCTGGGGCCTGGCAGCACGTGCAGTCTGCGGTCTGGGGCCTGGCAGCACGCGCAGTCTGCGGTCTGGGGCCTGGCAGCACGCACAGTCTGCGGTCTGGGGCCTGGCAGCTCGCGCAGTCTGCGGTCTGGGGCCTGGCAGCACGCGCAGTCTGCGGTCTGGGGCCTGGCAGCACGCGCAGTCTGCGGTCTGGGGCCTGGCAGCACGCGCAGTCTGCGGTCTGGGGCCTGGCAGCACGAGCAGTGTGCGGTCTGGGGCATGGCAGCTCGCGCAGTCTGCGGTCTGGGGCCTGGCAGCACGCGCAGTCTGCGGTCTAGGGCCTGGCAGCTCGCGCAGTCTGCAATCTGGGGCCTGGCAGCTCGCGCAGTCTGGGGCCTGGCAGCTCGCGCAGTCTGCGGTCTGGGGCCTGGCAGCACGCGCAGTCTGCGGTCTGGGGCCTGGCAGCATGCACAGTCTGCGGTCTGGGGCCTGGCAGCACGCACAGTCTGCGGTCTGGGGCCTGGCAGCTCGCGCAGTCTGCGGTCTGGGGCCTGGCAGCACGCGCAGTCTGCGGTCTGGGGCCTGGCAGCACGCGCAGTCTGCGGTCTGGGGCCTGGCAGCTGGCGCAGTCTGCGGTCTGGGGCCTGGCCGCACGCGCAGTCTGCGGTCTGGGGCCTGGCAGCACGCGCAGTCTGGGGCCTGGGGCCTGGCAGCTCGCGCAGTCTGGGGCCTGGCAGCTCGCGCAGTCTGGGGCCTGGCAGCTCGCGCAGTCTGGGGCCTGGCAGCTCGCGCAGTCTGCGGTCTAGGGCCTGGCAGCACGCGCAGTCTGCGGTCTGGGGCCTGGCAGCACGCGCAGTCTGCGGCCTGGCAGCACGCGCAGTCTGCGGTCTGGGGCCTGGCAGCTCGCGCAGTCTGCGGTCTGGGGCCTGGCAGCACTCGCAGTCTGCGGTCTGGGGCCTGGCAGCACGCGCAGTCTGCGGTCTGGGGCCTGGCAGCACGCGCAGTCTGCGGCCTGGCAGCATGCGCAGTCTGCGGTCTGGGGCCTGGCAGCACGCGCAGTCTGCGGTCTGGGACCTGGCAGCTCGCGCAGTCTGCGGTCTGGGGCCTGGCAGCACGCGCAGTCTGCGGTCTGGGGCCTGGCAGCTCGCGCAGTCTGCAATCTGGGGCCTGGCAGCTCGCGCAGTCTGCAATCTGGGGCCTGGCAGCTCGCGCAGTCTGGGGCCTGGCAGCTCATGCAGTCTGCGGTCTGGGGCCTCAGCACGCGCAGTCTGGGGCCTGGCAGCATGCACAGTCTGCGGTCTGGGGCCTGGCAGCACGCGCAGTCTGGGGCCTGGCAGCTCGCGCAGTCTGGGGCCTGGCAGCTCGCGCAGTCTGCGGTCTAGGGCCTGGCAGCACGCGCAGTCTGCGGTCTGGGGCCTGGCAGCACGCGCAGTCTGCGGTCTGGGGCCTGGCAGCACGCGCAGTCTGCGGTCTGGGGCCTGGCAGCACGAGCAGTCTGCGGTCTGGGGCCTGGCAGCTCACGCAGTCTGCGGTCTGGGGCCTGGCAGCACGCAAAGTCTGGGGCCTGGCAGCTCGCGCAGTCTGGGGCCTGGCAGCTCGCGCAGTCTGGGGCCTGGCAGCTCGCGCAGTCTGGGGCCTGGCAGCTCGCGCAGTCTGGGGTCTGGCAGCTCGCGCAGTCTGGGGTCTGGCAGCTCGCGCAGTCTGGGGTCTGGCAGCACGCGCAGTCTGCGGTCTGGGGCCTGACAGCACGCGCAGTCTGCGGTCTGGGGCCTGGCAGCTCGCGCGGTCTTTGGTCTGGGGCCTGGCAGCACGCGCAGTCTGGGGCCTGGCAGCACGCGCAGTCTGCGGTCTGGGGCCTGGCAGCACGCGCAGTCTGCGGTCTGGGGCCTGGCAGCACGCGCAGTCTGCGGTCTGGGGCCTGGCAGCTCGCGCAGTCTGCGGTCTGGGGTCTGGCAGCACGCGCACAGGCGCAGTCTGTTGTCTGGGGCCTGGCAGCATGCACAGTCTGCGGTCTGGGGCCTGGCAGCACGCGCAGTCTGCGGTCTGGGGCCTGGCAGCACGCGCAGTCTGCGGTCTGGGGCCTGGCAGCACGCGCAGTCTGCGGTCTGGGGCCTGGCAGCACGCGCAGTCTGGGGCCTGGCAGCTCGCGCAGTCTGGGGCCTGGCAGCTCGCGCAGTCTGGGGCCTGGCAGCTCGCGCAGTCTGCGGTCTAGGGCCTGGCAGCACGCGCAGTCTGCGGTCTGGGGCCTGGCAGCACGCGCAGTCTGCGGTCTGGGGCCTGGCAGCACGCGCAGTCTGCGGTCTGGGGCCTGGCAGCACGAGCAGTCTGCGGTCTGGGGCCTGTCAGCACGCGAAGTCTGGGGCCTGGCAGCTCGCGCAGTCTGGGGCCTGTCAGCACGCACAGTCTGCGGTCTGGGGCCTGGCATCTCGCGCAGTCTGGGGCCTGGCATCTCGCGCAGTCTGGGGCCTGGCAGCTCGCGCAGTCTGGGGCCTGGCAGCTCGCGCAGTCTGGGGCCTGGCAGCTCGCGCAGTCTGGGGCCTGGCAGCTCGCGCAGTCTGGGGTCTGGCAGCTCGCGCAGTCTGGGGCCTGGCAGCTCGCGCAGTCTGGGGCCTGGCAGCTCGCGCAGTCTGGGGCCTGGCAGCTCGCGCAGTCTGGGGCCTGGCAGCTCGCGCAGTCTGGGGTCTGGCAGCTCGCGCAGTCTGGGGTCTGGCAGCTCGCGCAGTCTGGGGTCTGGCAGCTCGCGCAGTCTGCGGTCTGGGGCCTGGCAACACGCGCAGTCTGCGGTCTGGGGCCTGGCAGCACGCGCAGTCTGCGGTCTGGGGCCTGGCAGCACGCGCAGTCTGCGGTCTGGGGCCTGGCAGCACGCGCAGTTTGCGGTCTGGGGCCTGGCAGCACGCGCAGTGTGCGGTTTGGGGCCTGGCAGCACGCGCAGTCTGCGGTCTGGGGCCTGGCAGCACGCGCAGTCTGCGGTCTGGGGCCTGGCAGCACGCGTAGTCTGCGGTCTGGGGCCTGGCAGCACGCGCAGTCTGCGGTCTGGGGCCTGGCAACACGCGCAGTCTGCGGTCTGGGGCCTGGCAGCTCGCGCAGTCTGCAATCTGGGGCCTGGCAGCTCGCGCAGTCTGGGGCCTGGCAGCTCGCGCAGTCTGCGGTCTGGGGCCTGGCAGCACGCGCAGTCTGCGGTCTGGGGCCTGGCAGCACGCGCAGTCTGCGGTCTGGGGCCTGGCAGCACGCGCAGTCTGCGGTCTGGGGCCTGGCAGCACGGGCAGTCTGCGGTCTGGGGCCTGGCAGCACGAGCAGTGTGCGGTCTGGGGCCTGGCAGCTCGCGCAGTCTGCGGTCTGGGGCCTGGCAGCTCGCGCAGTCTGCGGTCTGGGGCCTGGCAACTCGCGCAGTCTGCAATCTGGGGCCTGGCTGCTCGCGCAGTCTGGGGCCTGGCAGCTCGCGCAGCCTGCGGTCTGGGGCCTGGCAGCACGCGCAGTCTGGGGCCTGGCAGCTCGCGCAGTCTGGGGCCTGGCAGCTCGCGCAGTCTGGGGCCTGGCAGCTCGCGCAGTCTGCGGTCTGGGGCCTGGCAGCACGCGCAGTCTGGGGTCTGGCAGCTCGCGCAGTCTGGGGTCTGGCAGCTCGCGCAGTCTGGGGTCTGGCAGCATGCTCAGTCTGGGGTCTGGCAGCATGCGCAGTCTGGGGTCTGGCAGCATGCGCAGTCTGCGGTCTGGGGCATGGGGCCTGGCAGCTCGGGCAGCTCGCGCAGTCTGGGGCCTGGCAGCTCGCGCAGTCTGGGGCCTGGCAGCTCGCGCAGTCTGGGGCCTGGCAGCTCGCGCAGTCTGGGGCCTGGCAGCTCGCGCAGTCTGGGGCCTGGCAGCTTGCGCAGTCTGGGGTCTGGCAGCTCGCGCAGTCTGGGGCCTGGCAGCACGCGCAGTCCGGGGCCTGGCAGCTCGCGCAGTCCGCGGCCTGGCAGCACGTGCAGTCTGCGGTCTGGGGCCTGGCAGCACGTGCAGTCTGCGGTCTGGGGCCTGGCAGCACGCGCAGTCTGCGGTCTGGGGCCTGGCAGCACGCGCAGTCTGCGGTCTGGGGCCTGACAGCACGCGCAGTCTGCGGTCTGGGGCCTGGCAGCTCGCGCGGTCTTTGGTCTGGGGCCTGGCAGCACGCGCAGTCTGGGGCCTGGCAGCACGCGCAGTCTGCGGTCTGGGGCCTGGCAGCACGCGCAGTCTGCGGTCTGGGGCCTGGCAGCTCGCGCAGTCTGCGGTCTGGGGTCTGGCAGCACGCGCACAGGCGCAGTCTGTTGTCTGGGGCCTGGCAGCACGCACAGTCTGCGGTCTGGGGCCTGGCAGCACGCGCAGTCTGCGGTCTGGGGCCTGGCAGCACGCGCAGTCTGCGGTCTGGGGCCTGGCAGCACGTGCAGTCTGCGGTCTGGGGCCTGGCAGCACGCGCAGTCTGGGGCCTGGCAGCTCGCGCAGTCTGGGGCCTGGCAGCTCGCGCAGTCTGGGGCCTGGCAGCTCGCGCAGTCTGGGGCCTGGCAGCTCGCGCAGTGTGAGGCCTGGCAGCTCGCGCAGTCTGGGGCCTGGCAGCTCGCGCAGTCTGCGGTCTGGGGCCTGGCAGCACGCGCAGTCTGGGGCCTGGCAGCTCGCGCAGTCTGGGGCCTGGCAGCTCGCGCAGTCTGGGGCCTGGCAGCTCGCGCAGTCTGGGGCCTGGCAGCTCGCGCAGTGTGAGGCCTGGCAGCTCGCGCAGTCTGGGGCCTGGCAGCTCGCGCAGTCTGCGGTCTAGGGCCTGGCAGCACGCGCAGTCTGCGGTCTGGGGCCTGGCAGCACGCGCAGTCTGCGGTCTGGGGCCTGGCAGTACGCGCAGTCTGCGGTCTGGGGCCTGGCAGCACGCGCAGTCTGCGGTCTGGGGCCTGGCAGCATGAGCAGTCTGCGGTCTGGGGCCTGGCAGCACGCGCAGTCTGCGGTCTGGGGCCTGGCAGCACGCGCAGTCTGCGGTCTGGGGCCTGGCAGCTCGCGCAGTCTGCAATCTGGGGCCTGGCAGCTCGCGCAGTCTGGGGCCTGGCAGCTCGCGCAGTCTGCCGTCTGGGGCCTGGCAGCACGCGCAGTCTGCGGTCTGGGGCCTGGCAGCACGCACAGTCTGCGGTCTGGGGCCTGGCAGCACGCACAGTCTGCGGTCTGGGGCCTGGCAGCTCGCGCAGTCTGCGGTCTGGGGCCTGGCAGCACGCGCAGTCTGGGGCCTGGCAGCATGCGCAGTCTGCGGTCTGGGGCCTGGCAGCACGCGCAGTCTGCGGTCTGGGGCCTGGCAGCACGAGCAGTGTGCGATCTGGGGCCTGGCAGCTCGCGCAGTCTGCGGTCTGGGGCCTGGCAGCACGCGCAGTCTGCGGTCTGGGGCCTGGCAGCTCGCGCAGTCTGCGGTATGGGGCCTGGCAGCACGCGCAGTCTGGGGCCTGGCAGCTCGCGCAGTCTGGGGCCTGGCAGCTCGCGCAGTCTGGGGCCTGGCAGCTTGCGCAGTCTGGGGCCTGGCAGCTCGCGCAGTCTGGGGCCTGGCAGCACGCGCAGTCCAGGGCCTGGCAGCTCGCGCAGTCCGGGGCCTGGCAGCACGCGCAGTCTGCGGTCTGGGGCCTGGCAGCACGCGCAGTCTGCGGTCTGGGGCCTGGCAGCACACGCAGTCTGCGGTCTGGGGCCTGGCAGCACGCGCAGTCTGCGGTCTGGGGCCTGACAGCACGCGCAGTCTGCGGTCTGGGGCCTGGCAGCTCGCGCGGTCTTTGGTCTGGGGCCTGGCAGCACGCGCAGTCTGGGGCCTGGCAGCACGCGCAGTCTGCGGTCTGGGGCCTGGCAGCACGCGCAGTCTGCGGTCTGGGGCCTGGCAGCACGCGCAGTCTGCGGTCTGGGGCCTGGCAGCTCGCGCAGTCTGCGGTCTGGGGCCTGGCAGCACGCGCAGTCTGCGGTCTGGGGCCTGGCAGCACGCGCAGTCTGCGGTCTGGGGCCTAGCAGCACGCGCAGTCTGGGGCCTGGCAGCTCGCGCAGTCTGGGGCCTGGCAGCTCGCGCAGTCTGGGGCCTGGCAGCTCGCGCAGTCTGGGGCCTGGCAGCTCGCGCAGTCTGCGGTCTAGGGCCTGGCAGCACGCGCAGTCTGCGGTCTGGGGCCTGGCAGCACGCGCAGTCTGCGGTCTGGGGCCTGGCAGTACGCGCAGTCTGCGGTCTGGGGCCTGGCAGCACGCGCAGTCTGCGGTCTGGGGCCTGGCAACACGAGCAGTCTGCGGTCTGGGGCCTGGCAGCACGCGAAGTCTGGGGCCTGGCAGCTCGCGCAGTCTGGGGCCTGGCAGCACGCGCAGTCTGCGGTCTGGGGCCTGGCATCTCGCGCAGTCTGGGGCCTGGCAGCTCGCGCAGTCTGGGGCCTGGCAGCTCGCGCAGTCTGGGGCCTGGCAGCTCGCGCAGTCTGGGGCCTGGCAGCTCGCGCAGTCTGGGGCCTGGCAGCTCGCGCAGTCTGGGGTCTGGCAGCTCGCGCAGTCTGGGGTCTGGCAGCTCGCGCAGTCTGGGGCCTGGCAGCTCGCGCAGTCTGGGGCCTGGCAGCTCGCGCAGTCTGGGGCCTGGCAGCTCGCGCAGTCTGGGGCCTGGCAGCTCGCGCAGTCTGGGGTCTGGCAGCTCGCGCAGTCTGGGGTCTGGCAGCTCGCGCAGTCTGGGGTCTGGCAGCTCACGCAGTCTGGGGTCTGGCAGCTCGCGCAGTCTGCGGTCTGGGGCCTGGCAACACGCGCAGTCTGCGGTCTGGGGCCTGGCAGCACGCGCAGTCTGCGGTCTGGGGCCTGGCAGCACGCGCAGTCTGCGGTCTGGGGCCTGGCAGCACACGCAGTCTGCGGTCTGGGGCCTGGCAGCACGCGCAGTCTGCGGTCTGGGGCCTGGCAGCTCGCGCAGTCTGCGGTCTGGGGCCTGGCAGCTCGCGCAGTCTGCGGTCTGGGGCCTGGCAACACGCGCAGTCTGCGGTCTGGGGCCTGGCAGCACGCGCAGTCTGCGGTCTGGGGCCTGGCAGCACACGCAGTCTGCGGTCTGGGGCCTGGCAGCACGCGCAGTTTGCGGTCTGGGGCCTGGCAGCACGCGCAGTGTGCGGTTTGGGGCCTGGCAGCACGCGCAGTCTGCGGTCTGGGGCCTGGCAGCACGCGCAGTCTGCGGTCTGGGGCCTGGCAGCACGCGTAGTCTGCGGTCTGGGGCCTGGCAGCACGCGCAGTCTGCGGTCTGGGGCCTGGCAACACGCGCAGTCTGCGGTCTGGGGCCTGGCAGCTCGCGCAGTCTGCAATCTGGGGCCTGGCAGCTCGCGCAGTCTGGGGCCTGGCAGCTCGCGCAGTCTGCGGTCTGGGGCCTGGCAGCACGCGCAGTCTGCGGTCTGGGGCCTGGCAGCACGCGCAGTCTGCGGTCTGGGGCCTGGCAGCACGCGCAGTCTGCGGTCTGGGGCCTGGCAGCACGGGCAGTCTGCGGTCTGGGGCCTGGCAGCACGAGCAGTGTGCGGTCTGGGGCCTGGCAGCTCGCGCAGTCTGCGGTCTGGGGCCTGGCAGCTCGCGCAGTCTGCGGTCTGGGGCCTGGCAGCTCGCGCAGTCTGCAATCTGGGGCCTGGCTGCTCGCGCAGTCTGGGGCCTGGCAGCTCGCGCAGTCTGCGGTCTGGGGCCTGGCAGCACGCGCAGTCTGGGGCCTGGCAGCTCGCGCAGTCTGGGGCCTGGCAGCTCGCGCAGTCTGGGGCCTGGCAGCTCGCGCAGTCTGCGGTCTGGGGCCTGGCAGCACGCGCAGTCTGGGGTCTGGCAGCTCGCGCAGTCTGGGGTCTGGCAGCTCGCGCAGTCTGGGGTCTGGCAGCATGCTCAGTCTGGGGTCTGGCAGCATGCGCAGTCTGGGGTCTGGCAGCATGCGCAGTCTGCGGTCTGGGGCATGGGGCCTGGCAGCTCGGGCAGCTCGCGCAGTCTGGGGCCTGGCAGCTCGCGCAGTCTGGGGCCTGGCAGCTCGCGCAGTCTGGGGCCTGGCAGCTCGCGCAGTCTGGGGCCTGGCAGCTCGCGCAGTCTGGGGCCTGGCAGCTTGCGCAGTCTGGGGTCTGGCAGCTCGCGCAGTCTGGGGCCTGGCAGCACGCGCAGTCCGGGGCCTGGCAGCTCGCGCAGTCCGCGGCCTGGCAGCACGTGCAGTCTGCGGTCTGGGGCCTGGCAGCACGTGCAGTCTGCGGTCTGGGGCCTGGCAGCACGCGCAGTCTGCGGTCTGGGGCCTGGCAGCACGCGCAGTCTGCGGTCTGGGGCCTGACAGCACGCGCAGTCTGCGGTCTGGGGCCTGGCAGCTCGCGCGGTCTTTGGTCTGGGGCCTGGCAGCACGCGCAGTCTGGGGCCTGGCAGCACGCGCAGTCTGCGGTCTGGGGCCTGGCAGCACGCGCAGTCTGCGGTCTGGGGCCTGGCAGCTCGCGCAGTCTGCGGTCTGGGGTCTGGCAGCACGCGCACAGGCGCAGTCTGTTGTCTGGGGCCTGGCAGCACGCACAGTCTGCGGTCTGGGGCCTGGCAGCACGCGCAGTCTGCGGTCTGGGGCCTGGCAGCACGCGCAGTCTGCGGTCTGGGGCCTGGCAGCACGTGCAGTCTGCGGTCTGGGGCCTGGCAGCACGCGCAGTCTGGGGCCTGGCAGCTCGCGCAGTCTGGGGCCTGGCAGCTCGCGCAGTCTGGGGCCTGGCAGCTCGCGCAGTCTGGGGCCTGGCAGCTCGCGCAGTGTGAGGCCTGGCAGCTCGCGCAGTCTGGGGCCTGGCAGCTCGCGCAGTCTGCGGTCTGGGGCCTGGCAGCACGCGCAGTCTGGGGCCTGGCAGCTCGCGCAGTCTGGGGCCTGGCAGCTCGCGCAGTCTGGGGCCTGGCAGCTCGCGCAGTCTGGGGCCTGGCAGCTCGCGCAGTGTGAGGCCTGGCAGCTCGCGCAGTCTGGGGCCTGGCAGCTCGCGCAGTCTGCGGTCTAGGGCCTGGCAGCACGCGCAGTCTGCGGTCTGGGGCCTGGCAGCACGCGCAGTCTGCGGTCTGGGGCCTGGCAGTACGCGCAGTCTGCGGTCTGGGGCCTGGCAGCACGCGCAGTCTGCGGTCTGGGGCCTGGCAGCATGAGCAGTCTGCGGTCTGGGGCCTGGCAGCACGCGCAGTCTGCGGTCTGGGGCCTGGCAGCACGCGCAGTCTGCGGTCTGGGGCCTGGCAGCTCGCGCAGTCTGCAATCTGGGGCCTGGCAGCTCGCGCAGTCTGGGGCCTGGCAGCTCGCGCAGTCTGCCGTCTGGGGCCTGGCAGCACGCGCAGTCTGCGGTCTGGGGCCTGGCAGCACGCACAGTCTGCGGTCTGGGGCCTGGCAGCACGCACAGTCTGCGGTCTGGGGCCTGGCAGCTCGCGCAGTCTGCGGTCTGGGGCCTGGCAGCACGCGCAGTCTGGGGCCTGGCAGCATGCGCAGTCTGCGGTCTGGGGCCTGGCAGCACGCGCAGTCTGCGGTCTGGGGCCTGGCAGCACGAGCAGTGTGCGATCTGGGGCCTGGCAGCTCGCGCAGTCTGCGGTCTGGGGCCTGGCAGCACGCGCAGTCTGCGGTCTGGGGCCTGGCAGCTCGCGCAGTCTGCGGTATGGGGCCTGGCAGCACGCGCAGTCTGGGGCCTGGCAGCTCGCGCAGTCTGGGGCCTGGCAGCTCGCGCAGTCTGGGGCCTGGCAGCTTGCGCAGTCTGGGGCCTGGCAGCTCGCGCAGTCTGGGGCCTGGCAGCACGCGCAGTCCAGGGCCTGGCAGCTCGCGCAGTCCGGGGCCTGGCAGCACGCGCAGTCTGCGGTCTGGGGCCTGGCAGCACGCGCAGTCTGCGGTCTGGGGCCTGGCAGCACACGCAGTCTGCGGTCTGGGGCCTGGCAGCACGCGCAGTCTGCGGTCTGGGGCCTGACAGCACGCGCAGTCTGCGGTCTGGGGCCTGGCAGCTCGCGCGGTCTTTGGTCTGGGGCCTGGCAGCACGCGCAGTCTGGGGCCTGGCAGCACGCGCAGTCTGCGGTCTGGGGCCTGGCAGCACGCGCAGTCTGCGGTCTGGGGCCTGGCAGCACGCGCAGTCTGCGGTCTGGGGCCTGGCAGCTCGCGCAGTCTGCGGTCTGGGGCCTGGCAGCACGCGCAGTCTGCGGTCTGGGGCCTGGCAGCACGCGCAGTCTGCGGTCTGGGGCCTAGCAGCACGCGCAGTCTGGGGCCTGGCAGCTCGCGCAGTCTGGGGCCTGGCAGCTCGCGCAGTCTGGGGCCTGGCAGCTCGCGCAGTCTGGGGCCTGGCAGCTCGCGCAGTCTGCGGTCTAGGGCCTGGCAGCACGCGCAGTCTGCGGTCTGGGGCCTGGCAGCACGCGCAGTCTGCGGTCTGGGGCCTGGCAGTACGCGCAGTCTGCGGTCTGGGGCCTGGCAGCACGCGCAGTCTGCGGTCTGGGGCCTGGCAACACGAGCAGTCTGCGGTCTGGGGCCTGGCAGCACGCGAAGTCTGGGGCCTGGCAGCTCGCGCAGTCTGGGGCCTGGCAGCACGCGCAGTCTGCGGTCTGGGGCCTGGCATCTCGCGCAGTCTGGGGCCTGGCAGCTCGCGCAGTCTGGGGCCTGGCAGCTCGCGCAGTCTGGGGCCTGGCAGCTCGCGCAGTCTGGGGCCTGGCAGCTCGCGCAGTCTGGGGCCTGGCAGCTCGCGCAGTCTGGGGTCTGGGGCCTGGCAGCTCGCGCAGTCTGCGGTCTGGGGCCTGGCAGCACGCGCAGTCTGCGGTCTGGGGCCTGGCAGCTCGCGCAGTCTGGGGTCTGGGGCCTGGCAGCTCGCGCAGTCTGCGGTCTGGGGCCTGGCAGCACGAGCAGTGTGCGGTCTGGGGCATGGCAGCTCGCGCAGTCTGCGGTCTGGGGCCTGGCAGCACGCGCAGTCTGCGGTCTGGGGCCTGGCAGCTCGCGCAGTCTGCGGTCTGGGGCCTGGCAGCACGCGCAGTCTGCGGTCTGGGGCCTGGCAGCATGCACAGTCTGCGGTCTGGGGCCTGGCAGCACGCACAGTCTGCGGTCTGGGGCCTGGCAGCTCGCGCAGTCTGCGGTCTGGGGCCTGGCAGCACGCGCAGTCTGCGGTCTGGGGCCTGGCAGCACGCGCAGTCTGCGGTCTGGGGCCTGGCAGCTGGCGCAGTCTGCGGTCTGGGGCCTGGCCGCACGCGCAGTCTGCGGTCTGGGGCCTGGCAGCACGCGCAGTCTGGGGCCTGGGGCCTGGCAGCTCGCGCAGTCTGGGGCCTGGCAGCTCGCGCAGTCTGGGGCCTGGCAGCTCGCGCAGTCTGGGGCCTGGCAGCTCGCGCAGTCTGCGGTCTAGGGCCTGGCAGCACGCGCAGTCTGCGGTCTGGGGCCTGGCAGCACGCGCAGTCTGCGGCCTGGCAGCACGCGCAGTCTGCGGTCTGGGGCCTGGCAGCTCGCGCAGTCTGCGGTCTGGGGCCTGGCAGCACTCGCAGTCTGCGGTCTGGGGCCTGGCAGCACGCGCAGTCTGCGGTCTGGGGCCTGGCAGCACGCGCAGTCTGCGGCCTGGCAGCATGCGCAGTCTGCCGTCTGGGGCCTGGCAGCACGCGCAGTCTGCGGTCTGGGACCTGGCAGCTCGCGCAGTCTGCGGTCTGGGGCCTGGCAGCACGCGCAGTCTGCGGTCTGGGGCCTGGCAGCTCGCGCAGTCTGCAATCTGGGGCCTGGCAGCTCGCGCAGTCTGCAATCTGGGGCCTGGCAGCTCGCGCAGTCTGGGGCCTGGCAGCTCATGCAGTCTGCGGTCTGGGGCCTCAGCACGCGCAGTCTGGGGCCTGGCAGCATGCACAGTCTGCGGTCTGGGGCCTGGCAGCACGCGCAGTCTGGGGCCTGGCAGCTCGCGCAGTCTGGGGCCTGGCAGCTCGCGCAGTCTGCGGTCTAGGGCCTGGCAGCACGCGCAGTCTGCGGTCTGGGGCCTGGCAGCACGCGCAGTCTGCGGTCTGGGGCCTGGCAGCACGCGCAGTCTGCGGTCTGGGGCCTGGCAGCACGAGCAGTCTGCGGTCTGGGGCCTGGCAGCTCACGCAGTCTGCGGTCTGGGGCCTGGCAGCACGCAAAGTCTGGGGCCTGGCAGCTCGCGCAGTCTGGGGCCTGGCAGCTCGCGCAGTCTGGGGCCTGGCAGCTCGCGCAGTCTGGGGCCTGGCAGCTCGCGCAGTCTGGGGCCTGGCAGCTCATGCAGTCTGCGGTCTGGGGCCTCAGCACGCGCAGTCTGGGGCCTGGCAGCATGCACAGTCTGCGGTCTGGGGCCTGGCAGCACGCGCAGTCTGGGGCCTGGCAGCTCGCGCAGTCTGGGGCCTGGCAGCTCGCGCAGTCTGCGGTCTAGGGCCTGGCAGCACGCGCAGTCTGCGGTCTGGGGCCTGGCAGCACGCGCAGTCTGCGGTCTGGGGCCTGGCAGCACGCGCAGTCTGCGGTCTGGGGCCTGGCAGCACAAGCAGTCTGCGGTCTGGGGTCTGGCAGCTCACGCAGTCTGCGGTCTGGGGCCTGGCAGCACGCAAAGTCTGGGGCCTGGCAGCTCGCGCAGTCTGGGGCCTGGCAGCTCGCGCAGTCTGGGGCCTGGCAGCTCGCGCAGTCTGGGGCCTGGCAGCTCGCGCAGTCTGGGGTCTGGCAGCTCGCGCAGTCTGGGGTCTGGCAGCTCGCGCAGTCTGGGGTCTGGCAGCACGCGCAGTCTGCGGTCTGGGGCCTGACAGCACGCGCAGTCTGCGGTCTGGGGCCTGGCAGCTCGCGCGGTCTTTGGTCTGGGGCCTGGCAGCACGCGCAGTCTGGGGCCTGGCAGCACGCGCAGTCTGCGGTCTGGGGCCTGGCAGCACGCGCAGTCTGCGGTCTGGGGCCTGGCAGCACGCGCAGTCTGCGGTCTGGGGCCTGGCAGCTCGCGCAGTCTGCGGTCTGGGGCCTGGCAGCTCGCGCAGTCTGCGGTCTGGGGCCTGGCAGCACGCGCAGTCTGCGGTCTGGGGCCTGGCAGCATGCACAGTCTGCGGTCTGGGGCCTGGCAGCACGCACAGTCTGCGGTCTGGGGCCTGGCAGCTCGCGCAGTCTGCGGTCTGGGGCCTGGCAGCACGCGCAGTCTGCGGTCTGGGGCCTGGCAGCACGCGCAGTCTGCGGTCTGGGGCCTGGCAGCTGGCGCAGTCTGCGGTCTGGGGCCTGGCCGCACGCGCAGTCTGCGGTCTGGGGCCTGGCAGCACGCGCAGTCTGGGGCCTGGGGCCTGGCAGCTCGCGCAGTCTGGGGCCTGGCAGCTCGCGCAGTCTGGGGCCTGGCAGCTCGCGCAGTCTGGGGCCTGGCAGCTCGCGCAGTCTGCGGTCTAGGGCCTGGCAGCACGCGCAGTCTGCGGTCTGGGGCCTGGCAGCACGCGCAGTCTGCGGCCTGGCAGCACGCGCAGTCTGCGGTCTGGGGCCTGGCAGCTCGCGCAGTCTGCGGTCTGGGGCCTGGCAGCACTCGCAGTCTGCGGTCTGGGGCCTGGCAGCACGCGCAGTCTGCGGTCTGGGGCCTGGCAGCACGCGCAGTCTGCGGCCTGGCAGCATGCGCAGTCTGCCGTCTGGGGCCTGGCAGCACGCGCAGTCTGCGGTCTGGGACCTGGCAGCTCGCGCAGTCTGCGGTCTGGGGCCTGGCAGCACGCGCAGTCTGCGGTCTGGGGCCTGGCAGCTCGCGCAGTCTGCAATCTGGGGCCTGGCAGCTCGCGCAGTCTGCAATCTGGGGCCTGGCAGCTCGCGCAGTCTGGGGCCTGGCAGCTCATGCAGTCTGCGGTCTGGGGCCTCAGCACGCGCAGTCTGGGGCCTGGCAGCATGCACAGTCTGCGGTCTGGGGCCTGGCAGCACGCGCAGTCTGGGGCCTGGCAGCTCGCGCAGTCTGGGGCCTGGCAGCTCGCGCAGTCTGCGGTCTAGGGCCTGGCAGCACGCGCAGTCTGCGGTCTGGGGCCTGGCAGCACGCGCAGTCTGCGGTCTGGGGCCTGGCAGCACGCGCAGTCTGCGGTCTGGGGCCTGGCAGCACGAGCAGTCTGCGGTCTGGGGCCTGGCAGCTCACGCAGTCTGCGGTCTGGGGCCTGGCAGCACGCAAAGTCTGGGGCCTGGCAGCTCGCGCAGTCTGGGGCCTGGCAGCTCGCGCAGTCTGGGGCCTGGCAGCTCGCGCAGTCTGGGGCCTGGCAGCTCGCGCAGTCTGGGGCCTGGCAGCTCATGCAGTCTGCGGTCTGGGGCCTCAGCACGCGCAGTCTGGGGCCTGGCAGCATGCACAGTCTGCGGTCTGGGGCCTGGCAGCACGCGCAGTCTGGGGCCTGGCAGCTCGCGCAGTCTGGGGCCTGGCAGCTCGCGCAGTCTGCGGTCTAGGGCCTGGCAGCACGCGCAGTCTGCGGTCTGGGGCCTGGCAGCACGCGCAGTCTGCGGTCTGGGGCCTGGCAGCACGCGCAGTCTGCGGTCTGGGGCCTGGCAGCACAAGCAGTCTGCGGTCTGGGGTCTGGCAGCTCACGCAGTCTGCGGTCTGGGGCCTGGCAGCACGCAAAGTCTGGGGCCTGGCAGCTCGCGCAGTCTGGGGCCTGGCAGCTCGCGCAGTCTGGGGCCTGGCAGCTCGCGCAGTCTGGGGCCTGGCAGCTCGCGCAGTCTGGGGTCTGGCAGCTCGCGCAGTCTGGGGTCTGGCAGCTCGCGCAGTCTGGGGTCTGGCAGCACGCGCAGTCTGCGGTCTGGGGCCTGACAGCACGCGCAGTCTGCGGTCTGGGGCCTGGCAGCTCGCGCGGTCTTTGGTCTGGGGCCTGGCAGCACGCGCAGTCTGGGGCCTGGCAGCACGCGCAGTCTGCGGTCTGGGGCCTGGCAGCACGCGCAGTCTGCGGTCTGGGGCCTGGCAGCACGCGCAGTCTGCGGTCTGGGGCCTGGCAGCTCGCGCAGTCTGCGGTCTGGGGTCTGGCAGCACGCGCACAGGCGCAGTCTGTTGTCTGGGGCCTGGCAGCATGCACAGTCTGCGGTCTGGGGCCTGGCAGCACGCGCAGTCTGCGGTCTGGGGCCTGGCAGCACGCGCAGTCTGCGGTCTGGGGCCTGGCAGCACGCGCAGTCTGCGGTCTGGGGCCTGGCAGCACGCGCAGTCTGGGGCCTGGCAGCTCGCGCAGTCTGGGGCCTGGCAGCTCGCGCAGTCTGGGGCCTGGCAGCTCGCGCAGTCTGCGGTCTAGGGCCTGGCAGCACGCGCAGTCTGCGGTCTGGGGCCTGGCAGCACGCGCAGTCTGCGGTCTGGGGCCTGGCAGCTCGCGCAGTCTGCGGTCTGGGGCCTGGCAGCACGCGCAGTCTGCGGTCTGGGGCCTGGCAGCTCGCGCAGTCTGCAATCTGGGGCCTGGCAGCTCGCGCAGTCTGCAATCTGGGGCCTGGCAGCTCACGCAGTCTGGGGCCTGGCAGCTCGCGCAGTCTGCGGTCTGGGGCCTGGCAGCACGCGCAGTCTGCGGTCTGGGGCCTGGCAGCATGCACAGTCTGCGGTCTGGGGCCTGGCAGCACGCGCAGTCTGGGGCCTGGCAGCTCGCGCAGTCTGGGGCATGGCAGCTCGCGCAGTCTGCGGTCTAGGGCCTGGCAGCACGCGCAGTCTGCGGTCTGGGGCCTGGCAGCACGCGCAGTCTGCGGTCTGGGGCCTGACAGCACGCGCAGTCTGCGGTCTGGGGCCTGGCAGCACGAGCAGTCTGCGGTCTGGGGCCTGGCAGCTCGCGCAGTCTGCGGTCTGGGGCCTGGCAGCACGCAAAGTCTGGGGCCTGGCAGCTCGCGCAGTCTGGGGCCTGGCAGCTCGCGCAGTCTGGGGCCTGGCAGCTCGCGCAGTCTGGGGCCTGGCAGCTCGCGCAGTCTGGGGCCTGGCAGCTCGTGCAGTCTGGGGTCTGGCAGCTCGCGCAGTCTGGGGTCTGGCAGCTCGCGCAGTCTGGGGTCTGCCAGCTCGCGCAGTCTGCGGTCTGGGGCCTGGCAACACGCGCAGTCTGCGGTCTGGGGCCTGGCAGCACGCGCAGTCTGCGGTCTGGGGCCTGGCAGCACGCGCAGTCTGCGGTCTGGGGCCTGGCAGCTCGCGCAGTCTGCGGTCTGGGGCCTGGCAGCACGTGCAGTCTGCGGTCTGGGGCCTGGCAGCACGCGCAGTCTGCGGTCTGGGGCCTGGCAGCACGCACAGTCTGCGGTCTGGGGCCTGGCAGCTCGCGCAGTCTGCGGTCTGGGGCCTGGCAGCACGCGCAGTCTGCGGTCTGGGGCCTGGCAGCACGCGCAGTCTGCGGTCTGGGGCCTGGCAGCACGCGCAGTCTGCGGTCTGGGGCCTGGCAGCACGAGCAGTGTGCGGTCTGGGGCATGGCAGCTCGCGCAGTCTGCGGTCTGGGGCCTGGCAGCACGCGCAGTCTGCGGTCTAGGGCCTGGCAGCTCGCGCAGTCTGCAATCTGGGGCCTGGCAGCTCGCGCAGTCTGGGGCCTGGCAGCTCGCGCAGTCTGCGGTCTGGGGCCTGGCAGCACGCGCAGTCTGCGGTCTGGGGCCTGGCAGCATGCACAGTCTGCGGTCTGGGGCCTGGCAGCACGCACAGTCTGCGGTCTGGGGCCTGGCAGCTCGCGCAGTCTGCGGTCTGGGGCCTGGCAGCACGCGCAGTCTGCGGTCTGGGGCCTGGCAGCACGCGCAGTCTGCGGTCTGGGGCCTGGCAGCTGGCGCAGTCTGCGGTCTGGGGCCTGGCCGCACGCGCAGTCTGCGGTCTGGGGCCTGGCAGCACGCGCAGTCTGGGGCCTGGGGCCTGGCAGCTCGCGCAGTCTGGGGCCTGGCAGCTCGCGCAGTCTGGGGCCTGGCAGCTCGCGCAGTCTGGGGCCTGGCAGCTCGCGCAGTCTGCGGTCTAGGGCCTGGCAGCACGCGCAGTCTGCGGTCTGGGGCCTGGCAGCACGCGCAGTCTGCGGCCTGGCAGCACGCGCAGTCTGCGGTCTGGGGCCTGGCAGCTCGCGCAGTCTGCGGTCTGGGGCCTGGCAGCACTCGCAGTCTGCGGTCTGGGGCCTGGCAGCACGCGCAGTCTGCGGTCTGGGGCCTGGCAGCACGCGCAGTCTGCGGCCTGGCAGCATGCGCAGTCTGCGGTCTGGGGCCTGGCAGCACGCGCAGTCTGCGGTCTGGGACCTGGCAGCTCGCGCAGTCTGCGGTCTGGGGCCTGGCAGCACGCGCAGTCTGCGGTCTGGGGCCTGGCAGCTCGCGCAGTCTGCAATCTGGGGCCTGGCAGCTCGCGCAGTCTGCAATCTGGGGCCTGGCAGCTCGCGCAGTCTGGGGCCTGGCAGCTCATGCAGTCTGCGGTCTGGGGCCTCAGCACGCGCAGTCTGGGGCCTGGCAGCATGCACAGTCTGCGGTCTGGGGCCTGGCAGCACGCGCAGTCTGGGGCCTGGCAGCTCGCGCAGTCTGGGGCCTGGCAGCTCGCGCAGTCTGCGGTCTAGGGCCTGGCAGCACGCGCAGTCTGCGGTCTGGGGCCTGGCAGCACGCGCAGTCTGCGGTCTGGGGCCTGGCAGCACGCGCAGTCTGCGGTCTGGGGCCTGGCAGCACGAGCAGTCTGCGGTCTGGGGCCTGGCAGCTCACGCAGTCTGCGGTCTGGGGCCTGGCAGCACGCAAAGTCTGGGGCCTGGCAGCTCGCGCAGTCTGGGGCCTGGCAGCTCGCGCAGTCTGGGGCCTGGCAGCTCGCGCAGTCTGGGGCCTGGCAGCTCGCGCAGTCTGGGGTCTGGCAGCTCGCGCAGTCTGGGGTCTGGCAGCTCGCGCAGTCTGGGGTCTGGCAGCACGCGCAGTCTGCGGTCTGGGGCCTGACAGCACGCGCAGTCTGCGGTCTGGGGCCTGGCAGCTCGCGCGGTCTTTGGTCTGGGGCCTGGCAGCACGCGCAGTCTGGGGCCTGGCAGCACGCGCAGTCTGCGGTCTGGGGCCTGGCAGCACGCGCAGTCTGCGGTCTGGGGCCTGGCAGCACGCGCAGTCTGCGGTCTGGGGCCTGGCAGCTCGCGCAGTCTGCGGTCTGGGGTCTGGCAGCACGCGCACAGGCGCAGTCTGTTGTCTGGGGCCTGGCAGCATGCACAGTCTGCGGTCTGGGGCCTGGCAGCACGCGCAGTCTGCGGTCTGGGGCCTGGCAGCACGCGCAGTCTGCGGTCTGGGGCCTGGCAGCACGCGCAGTCTGCGGTCTGGGGCCTGGCAGCACGCGCAGTCTGGGGCCTGGCAGCTCGCGCAGTCTGGGGCCTGGCAGCTCGCGCAGTCTGGGGCCTGGCAGCTCGCGCAGTCTGCGGTCTAGGGCCTGGCAGCACGCGCAGTCTGCGGTCTGGGGCCTGGCAGCACGCGCAGTCTGCGGTCTGGGGCCTGGCAGCACGCGCAGTCTGCGGTCTGGGGCCTGGCAGCACGAGCAGTCTGCGGTCTGGGGCCTGTCAGCACGCGAAGTCTGGGGCCTGGCAGCTCGCGCAGTCTGGGGCCTGTCAGCACGCACAGTCTGCGGTCTGGGGCCTGGCATCTCGCGCAGTCTGGGGCCTGGCATCTCGCGCAGTCTGGGGCCTGGCAGCTCGCGCAGTCTGGGGCCTGGCAGCTCGCGCAGTCTGGGGCCTGGCAGCTCGCGCAGTCTGGGGCCTGGCAGCTCGCGCAGTCTGGGGTCTGGCAGCTCGCGCAGTCTGGGGCCTGGCAGCTCGCGCAGTCTGGGGCCTGGCAGCTCGCGCAGTCTGGGGCCTGGCAGCTCGCGCAGTCTGGGGCCTGGCAGCTCGCGCAGTCTGGGGTCTGGCAGCTCGCGCAGTCTGGGGTCTGGCAGCTCGCGCAGTCTGGGGTCTGGCAGCTCGCGCAGTCTGCGGTC
Source organism: Lissotriton vulgaris (assembly GCF_964263255.1). Lineage (NCBI taxonomy): Eukaryota > Metazoa > Chordata > Amphibia > Caudata > Salamandridae > Lissotriton > Lissotriton vulgaris. The sequence continues at coordinate 1,507,587,501 of NC_141695.1, read as the reverse complement.
TGGGGCCTGGCAACACGCGCAGTCTGCGGTCTGGGGCCTGGCAGCACGCGCAGTCTGCGGTCTGGGGCCTGGCAGCACGCGCAGTCTGCGGTCTGGGGCCTGGCAGCACGCGCAGTTTGCGGTCTGGGGCCTGGCAGCACGCGCAGTGTGCGGTTTGGGGCCTGGCAGCACGCGCAGTCTGCGGTCTGGGGCCTGGCAGCACGCGCAGTCTGCGGTCTGGGGCCTGGCAGCACGCGTAGTCTGCGGTCTGGGGCCTGGCAGCACGCGCAGTCTGCGGTCTGGGGCCTGGCAACACGCGCAGTCTGCGGTCTGGGGCCTGGCAGCTCGCGCAGTCTGCAATCTGGGGCCTGGCAGCTCGCGCAGTCTGGGGCCTGGCAGCTCGCGCAGTCTGCGGTCTGGGGCCTGGCAGCACGCGCAGTCTGCGGTCTGGGGCCTGGCAGCACGCGCAGTCTGCGGTCTGGGGCCTGGCAGCACGCGCAGTCTGCGGTCTAGGGCCTGGCAGCACGGGCAGTCTGCGGTCTGGGGCCTGGCAGCACGAGCAGTGTGCGGTCTGGGGCCTGGCAGCTCGCGCAGTCTGCGGTCTGGGGCCTGGCAGCTCGCGTAGTCTGCGGTCTGGGGCCTGGCAGCTCGCGCAGTCTGCAATCTGGGGCCTGGCTGCTCGCGCAGTCTGGGGCCTGGCAGCTCGCGCAGCCTGCGGTCTGGGGCCTGGCAGCACGCGCAGTCTGGGGCCTGGCAGCTCGCGCAGTCTGGGGCCTGGCAGCTCGCGCAGTCTGGGGCCTGGCAGCTCGCGCAGTCTGCGGTCTGGGGCCTGGCAGCACGCGCAGTCTGGGGTCTGGCAGCTCGCGCAGTCTGGGGTCTGGCAGCTCGCGCAGTCTGGGGTCTGGCAGCATGCTCAGTCTGGGGTCTGGCAGCATGCGCAGTCTGGGGTCTGGCAGCATGCGCAGTCTGCGGTCTGGGGCATGGGGCCTGGCAGCTCGGGCAGCTCGCGCAGTCTGGGGCCTGGCAGCTCGCGCAGTCTGGGGCCTGGCAGCTCGCGCAGTCTGGGGCCTGGCAGCTCGCGCAGTCTGGGGCCTGGCAGCTCGCGCAGTCTGGGGCCTGGCAGCTTGCGCAGTCTGGGGTCTGGCAGCTCGCGCAGTCTGGGGCCTGGCAGCACGCGCAGTCCGGGGCCTGGCAGCTCGCGCAGTCCGCGGCCTGGCAGCACGTGCAGTCTGCGGTCTGGGGCCTGGCAGCACGTGCAGTCTGCGGTCTGGGGCCTGGCAGCACGCGCAGTCTGCGGTCTGGGGCCTGGCAGCACGCGCAGTCTGCGGTCTGGGGCCTGACAGCACGCGCAGTCTGCGGTCTGGGGCCTGGCAGCTCGCGCGGTCTTTGGTCTGGGGCCTGGCAGCACGCGCAGTCTGGGGCCTGGCAGCACGCGCAGTCTGCGGTCTGGGGCCTGGCAGCACGCGCAGTCTGCGGTCTGGGGCCTGGCAGCTCGCGCAGTCTGCGGTCTGGGGTCTGGCAGCACGCGCACAGGCGCAGTCTGTTGTCTGGGGCCTGGCAGCACGCACAGTCTGCGGTCTGGGGCCTGGCAGCACGCGCAGTCTGCGGTCTGGGGCCTGGCAGCACGCGCAGTCTGCGGTCTGGGGCCTGGCAGCACGTGCAGTCTGCGGTCTGGGGCCTGGCAGCACGCGCAGTCTGGGGCCTGGCAGCTCGCGCAGTCTGGGGCCTGGCAGCTCGCGCAGTCTGGGGCCTGGCAGCTCGCGCAGTCTGGGGCCTGGCAGCTCGCGCAGTGTGAGGCCTGGCAGCTCGCGCAGTCTGGGGCCTGGCAGCTCGCGCAGTCTGCGGTCTGGGGCCTGGCAGCACGCGCAGTCTGGGGCCTGGCAGCTCGCGCAGTCTGGGGCCTGGCAGCTCGCGCAGTCTGGGGCCTGGCAGCTCGCGCAGTCTGGGGCCTGGCAGCTCGCGCAGTGTGAGGCCTGGCAGCTCGCGCAGTCTGGGGCCTGGCAGCTCGCGCAGTCTGCGGTCTAGGGCCTGGCAGCACGCGCAGTCTGCGGTCTGGGGCCTGGCAGCACGCGCAGTCTGCGGTCTGGGGCCTGGCAGTACGCGCAGTCTGCGGTCTGGGGCCTGGCAGCACGCGCAGTCTGCGGTCTGGGGCCTGGCAGCATGAGCAGTCTGCGGTCTGGGGCCTGGCAGCACGCGCAGTCTGCGGTCTGGGGCCTGGCAGCACGCGCAGTCTGCGGTCTGGGGCCTGGCAGCTCGCGCAGTCTGCAATCTGGGGCCTGGCAGCTCGCGCAGTCTGGGGCCTGGCAGCTCGCGCAGTCTGCCGTCTGGGGCCTGGCAGCACGCGCAGTCTGCGGTCTGGGGCCTGGCAGCACGCACAGTCTGCGGTCTGGGGCCTGGCAGCACGCACAGTCTGCGGTCTGGGGCCTGGCAGCTCGCGCAGTCTGCGGTCTGGGGCCTGGCAGCACGCGCAGTCTGGGGCCTGGCAGCATGCGCAGTCTGCGGTCTGGGGCCTGGCAGCACGCGCAGTCTGCGGTCTGGGGCCTGGCAGCACGAGCAGTGTGCGATCTGGGGCCTGGCAGCTCGCGCAGTCTGCGGTCTGGGGCCTGGCAGCACGCGCAGTCTGCGGTCTGGGGCCTGGCAGCTCGCGCAGTCTGCGGTATGGGGCCTGGCAGCACGCGCAGTCTGGGGCCTGGCAGCTCGCGCAGTCTGGGGCCTGGCAGCTCGCGCAGTCTGGGGCCTGGCAGCTTGCGCAGTCTGGGGCCTGGCAGCTCGCGCAGTCTGGGGCCTGGCAGCACGCGCAGTCCAGGGCCTGGCAGCTCGCGCAGTCCGGGGCCTGGCAGCACGCGCAGTCTGCGGTCTGGGGCCTGGCAGCACGCGCAGTCTGCGGTCTGGGGCCTGGCAGCACACGCAGTCTGCGGTCTGGGGCCTGGCAGCACGCGCAGTCTGCGGTCTGGGGCCTGACAGCACGCGCAGTCTGCGGTCTGGGGCCTGGCAGCTCGCGCGGTCTTTGGTCTGGGGCCTGGCAGCACGCGCAGTCTGGGGCCTGGCAGCACGCGCAGTCTGCGGTCTGGGGCCTGGCAGCACGCGCAGTCTGCGGTCTGGGGCCTGGCAGCACGCGCAGTCTGCGGTCTGGGGCCTGGCAGCTCGCGCAGTCTGCGGTCTGGGGCCTGGCAGCACGCGCAGTCTGCGGTCTGGGGCCTGGCAGCACGCGCAGTCTGCGGTCTGGGGCCTAGCAGCACGCGCAGTCTGGGGCCTGGCAGCTCGCGCAGTCTGGGGCCTGGCAGCTCGCGCAGTCTGGGGCCTGGCAGCTCGCGCAGTCTGGGGCCTGGCAGCTCGCGCAGTCTGCGGTCTAGGGCCTGGCAGCACGCGCAGTCTGCGGTCTGGGGCCTGGCAGCACGCGCAGTCTGCGGTCTGGGGCCTGGCAGTACGCGCAGTCTGCGGTCTGGGGCCTGGCAGCACGCGCAGTCTGCGGTCTGGGGCCTGGCAACACGAGCAGTCTGCGGTCTGGGGCCTGGCAGCACGCGAAGTCTGGGGCCTGGCAGCTCGCGCAGTCTGGGGCCTGGCAGCACGCGCAGTCTGCGGTCTGGGGCCTGGCATCTCGCGCAGTCTGGGGCCTGGCAGCTCGCGCAGTCTGGGGCCTGGCAGCTCGCGCAGTCTGGGGCCTGGCAGCTCGCGCAGTCTGGGGCCTGGCAGCTCGCGCAGTCTGGGGCCTGGCAGCTCGCGCAGTCTGGGGTCTGGCAGCTCGCGCAGTCTGGGGTCTGGCAGCTCGCGCAGTCTGGGGCCTGGCAGCTCGCGCAGTCTGGGGCCTGGCAGCTCGCGCAGTCTGGGGCCTGGCAGCTCGCGCAGTCTGGGGCCTGGCAGCTCGCGCAGTCTGGGGTCTGGCAGCTCGCGCAGTCTGGGGTCTGGCAGCTCGCGCAGTCTGGGGTCTGGCAGCTCACGCAGTCTGGGGTCTGGCAGCTCGCGCAGTCTGCGGTCTGGGGCCTGGCAACACGCGCAGTCTGCGGTCTGGGGCCTGGCAGCACGCGCAGTCTGCGGTCTGGGGCCTGGCAGCACGCGCAGTCTGCGGTCTGGGGCCTGGCAGCACACGCAGTCTGCGGTCTGGGGCCTGGCAGCACGCGCAGTCTGCGGTCTGGGGCCTGGCAGCTCGCGCAGTCTGCGGTCTGGGGCCTGGCAGCTCGCGCAGTCTGCGGTCTGGGGCCTGGCAACACGCGCAGTCTGCGGTCTGGGGCCTGGCAGCACGCGCAGTCTGCGGTCTGGGGCCTGGCAGCACGCGCAGTCTGCGGTCTGGGGCCTGGCAGCACGCGCAGTTTGCGGTCTGGGGCCTGGCAGCACGCGCAGTGTGCGGTTTGGGGCCTGGCAGCACGCGCAGTCTGCGGTCTGGGGCCTGGCAGCACGCGCAGTCTGCGGTCTGGGGCCTGGCAGCACGCGTAGTCTGCGGTCTGGGGCCTGGCAGCACGCGCAGTCTGCGGTCTGGGGCCTGGCAACACGCGCAGTCTGCGGTCTGGGGCCTGGCAGCTCGCGCAGTCTGCAATCTGGGGCCTGGCAGCTCGCGCAGTCTGGGGCCTGGCAGCTCGCGCAGTCTGCGGTCTGGGGCCTGGCAGCACGCGCAGTCTGCGGTCTGGGGCCTGGCAGCACGCGCAGTCTGCGGTCTGGGGCCTGGCAGCACGCGCAGTCTGCGGTCTGGGGCCTGGCAGCACGGGCAGTCTGCGGTCTGGGGCCTGGCAGCACGAGCAGTGTGCGGTCTGGGGCCTGGCAGCTCGCGCAGTCTGCGGTCTGGGGCCTGGCAGCTCGCGCAGTCTGCGGTCTGGGGCCTGGCAGCTCGCGCAGTCTGCAATCTGGGGCCTGGCTGCTCGCGCAGTCTGGGGCCTGGCAGCTCGCGCAGTCTGCGGTCTGGGGCCTGGCAGCACGCGCAGTCTGGGGCCTGGCAGCTCGCGCAGTCTGGGGCCTGGCAGCTCGCGCAGTCTGGGGCCTGGCAGCTCGCGCAGTCTGCGGTCTGGGGCCTGGCAGCACGCGCAGTCTGGGGTCTGGCAGCTCGCGCAGTCTGGGGTCTGGCAGCTCGCGCAGTCTGGGGTCTGGCAGCATGCTCAGTCTGGGGTCTGGCAGCATGCGCAGTCTGGGGTCTGGCAGCATGCGCAGTCTGCGGTCTGGGGCATGGGGCCTGGCAGCTCGGGCAGCTCGCGCAGTCTGGGGCCTGGCAGCTCGCGCAGTCTGGGGCCTGGCAGCTCGCGCAGTCTGGGGCCTGGCAGCTCGCGCAGTCTGGGGCCTGGCAGCTCGCGCAGTCTGGGGCCTGGCAGCTTGCGCAGTCTGGGGTCTGGCAGCTCGCGCAGTCTGGGGCCTGGCAGCACGCGCAGTCCGGGGCCTGGCAGCTCGCGCAGTCCGCGGCCTGGCAGCACGTGCAGTCTGCGGTCTGGGGCCTGGCAGCACGTGCAGTCTGCGGTCTGGGGCCTGGCAGCACGCGCAGTCTGCGGTCTGGGGCCTGGCAGCACGCGCAGTCTGCGGTCTGGGGCCTGACAGCACGCGCAGTCTGCGGTCTGGGGCCTGGCAGCTCGCGCGGTCTTTGGTCTGGGGCCTGGCAGCACGCGCAGTCTGGGGCCTGGCAGCACGCGCAGTCTGCGGTCTGGGGCCTGGCAGCACGCGCAGTCTGCGGTCTGGGGCCTGGCAGCTCGCGCAGTCTGCGGTCTGGGGTCTGGCAGCACGCGCACAGGCGCAGTCTGTTGTCTGGGGCCTGGCAGCACGCACAGTCTGCGGTCTGGGGCCTGGCAGCACGCGCAGTCTGCGGTCTGGGGCCTGGCAGCACGCGCAGTCTGCGGTCTGGGGCCTGGCAGCACGTGCAGTCTGCGGTCTGGGGCCTGGCAGCACGCGCAGTCTGGGGCCTGGCAGCTCGCGCAGTCTGGGGCCTGGCAGCTCGCGCAGTCTGGGGCCTGGCAGCTCGCGCAGTCTGGGGCCTGGCAGCTCGCGCAGTGTGAGGCCTGGCAGCTCGCGCAGTCTGGGGCCTGGCAGCTCGCGCAGTCTGCGGTCTGGGGCCTGCAGCACGCGCAGTCTGGGGCCTGGCAGCTCGCGCAGTCTGGGGCCTGGCAGCTCGCGCAGTCTGGGGCCTGGCAGCTCGCGCAGTCTGGGGCCTGGCAGCTCGCGCAGTGTGAGGCCTGGCAGCTCGCGCAGTCTGGGGCCTGGCAGCTCGCGCAGTCTGCGGTCTAGGGCCTGGCAGCACGCGCAGTCTGCGGTCTGGGGCCTGGCAGCACGCGCAGTCTGCGGTCTGGGGCCTGGCAGTACGCGCAGTCTGCGGTCTGGGGCCTGGCAGCACGCGCAGTCTGCGGTCTGGGGCCTGGCAGCAATGAGCAGTCTGCGGTCTGGGCCTGGCAGCACGCGCAGTCTGCGGTCTGGGGCCTGGCAGCACGCGCAGTCTGCGGTCTGGGGCCTGGCAGCTCGCGCAGTCTGCAATCTGGGGCCTGGCAGCTCGCGCAGTCTGGGGCCTGGCAGCTCGCGCAGTCTGCCGTCTGGGGCCTGGCAGCACGCGCAGTCTGCGGTCTGGGGCCTGGCAGCACGCACAGTCTGCGGTCTGGGGCCTGGCAGCACGCACAGTCTGCGGTCTGGGGCCTGGCAGCTCGCGCAGTCTGCGGTCTGGGGCCTGGCAGCACGCGCAGTCTGGGGCCTGGCAGCATGCGCAGTCTGCGGTCTGGGGCCTGGCAGCACGCGCAGTCTGCGGTCTGGGGCCTGGCAGCACGAGCAGTGTGCGATCTGGGGCCTGGCAGCTCGCGCAGTCTGCGGTCTGGGGCCTGGCAGCACGCGCAGTCTGCGGTCTGGGGCCTGGCAGCTCGCGCAGTCTGCGGTATGGGGCCTGGCAGCACGCGCAGTCTGGGGCCTGGCAGCTCGCGCAGTCTGGGGCCTGGCAGCTCGCGCAGTCTGGGGCCTGGCAGCTTGCGCAGTCTGGGGCCTGGCAGCTCGCGCAGTCTGGGGCCTGGCAGCACGCGCAGTCCAGGGCCTGGCAGCTCGCGCAGTCCGGGGCCTGGCAGCACGCGCAGTCTGCGGTCTGGGGCCTGGCAGCACGCGCAGTCTGCGGTCTGGGGCCTGGCAGCACACGCAGTCTGCGGTCTGGGGCCTGGCAGCACGCGCAGTCTGCGGTCTGGGGCCTGACAGCACGCGCAGTCTGCGGTCTGGGGCCTGGCAGCTCGCGCGGTCTTTGGTCTGGGGCCTGGCAGCACGCGCAGTCTGGGGCCTGGCAGCACGCGCAGTCTGCGGTCTGGGGCCTGGCAGCACGCGCAGTCTGCGGTCTGGGGCCTGGCAGCACGCGCAGTCTGCGGTCTGGGGCCTGGCAGCTCGCGCAGTCTGCGGTCTGGGGCCTGGCAGCACGCGCAGTCTGCGGTCTGGGGCCTGGCAGCACGCGCAGTCTGCGCGGTCTGGGGCCTAGCAGCACGCGCAGTCTGGGGCCTGGCAGCTCGCGCAGTCTGGGGCCTGGCAGCTCGCGCAGTCTGGGGCCTGGCAGCTCGCGCAGTCTGGGGCCTGGCAGCTCGCGCAGTCTGCGGTCTAGGGCCTGGCAGCACGCGCAGTCTGCGGTCTGGGGCCTGGCAGCACGCGCAGTCTGCGGTCTGGGGCCTGGCAGTACGCGCAGTCTGCGGTCTGGGGCCTGGCAGCACGCGCAGTCTGCGGTCTGGGGCCTGGCAACACGAGCAGTCTGCGGTCTGGGGCCTGGCAGCACGCGAAGTCTGGGGCCTGGCAGCTCGCGCAGTCTGGGGCCTGGCAGCACGCGCAGTCTGCGGTCTGGGGCCTGGCATCTCGCGCAGTCTGGGGCCTGGCAGCTCGCGCAGTCTGGGGCCTGGCAGCTCGCGCAGTCTGGGGCCTGGCAGCTCGCGCAGTCTGGGGCCTGGCAGCTCGCGCAGTCTGGGGCCTGGCAGCTCGCGCAGTCTGGGGTCTGGCAGCTCGCGCAGTCTGGGGTCTGGCAGCTCGCGCAGTCTGGGGCCTGGCAGCTCGCGCAGTCTGGGGCCTGGCAGCTCGCGCAGTCTGGGGCCTGGCAGCTCGCGCAGTCTGGGGCCTGGCAGCTCGCGCAGTCTGGGGTCTGGCAGCTCGCGCAGTCTGGGGTCTGGCAGCTCGCGCAGTCTGGGGTCTGGCAGCTCACGCAGTCTGGGGTCTGGCAGCTCGCGCAGTCTGCGGTCTGGGGCCTGGCAACACGCGCAGTCTGCGGTCTGGGGCCTGGCAGCACGCGCAGTCTGCGGTCTGGGGCCTGGCAGCACGCGCAGTCTGCGGTCTGGGGCCTGGCAGCACACGCAGTCTGCGGTCTGGGGCCTGGCAGCACGCGCAGTCTGCGGTCTGGGGCCTGGCAGCTCGCGCAGTCTGCGGTCTGGGGCCTGGCAGCTCGCGCAGTCTGCGGTCTGGGGCCTGGCAGCTCGCGCAGTCTGCGTTCTGGGGCCTGGCAGCTCGCGCAGTCTGGGGTCTGGCTGCTAGCGCAGTCTGGGGCCTGGCAGCACGCGCAGTCTGCGGTCTGGGGCCTGGCAGCTTGCGCAGTCTGCGGTCTGGGGCCTGGCAGCTCGCGCAATCTGCAATCTGGGGCCTGGCAGCTCGCGCAGTCTGGGGCCTGGCAGCTCGCGCAGTCTGGGGCCTGGCAGCTCGCGCAGTCTGGGGTCTGGCAGCTCGCGCAGTCTGGGGCCTGGCAGCTCGCGCAGTCTGGGGTCTGGCAGCTCGCGCAGTCTGGGGTCTGGCAGCTCGCGCAGTCTGCGGTCTGGGGCCTGGCAACACGTGCAGTCTGCGGTCTGGGGCCTGGCAGCACGCGCAGTCTGCGGTCTGGGGCCTGGCAGCACGCGCAGTCTGCGGCCTGGCAGCACGCGCAGTCTGCGGTCTGGGGCCTGGCAGCTCGCGCAGTCTGCGGTCTGGGGCCTGGCAGCATGCGCAGTCTGCGGTCTGGGGCCTTGCAGCACGCGCAGTCTGCGGTCTGGGGCCTGGAAGCTCGCGCAGTCTGGGGCCTGGCAGCACGCGCAGTCTGCGGCCTGGCAGCTCGCGCAGTCTGGGGCCTGGCAGCTCGCGCAGTCTGGGGCCTGGCAGCACGCGCAGTCTGGGGCCTGGCAGCTTGCGCAGTCTGGGGCCTGGCAGCACGCGCAGTCTGGGGCCTGGCAGCACGCGCAGTCCGGGGCCTGGCAGCTCGCACAGTCCGGGGCCTGGCAGCACGCGCAGTCTGCGGTCTGGGGCCTGGCAGCACGCGCAGTCTGGGGTCTGGGGCCTGGCAGCACGCGCAGTCTGCGGGCTGGGGCCTGGCAGCACGCGCAGTCTGCGGTCTGGGGCCTGGCAGCACGCACAGTCTACGGTCTGGGGCCTGGCAGCACGCGCAGTCTGCGGTCTGGGGCCTGGCAGCACGCGCAGTCTGCGGTTTGGGGCCTGGCAGCACGCGCAGTCTGCGGTCTGGGGCCTGGCAGCACGCGCAGTCTGCGGTCCGGGGCCTGGCAGCACGCGCAGTCTGCGGTTTGGGGCCTGGCAGCACGCGCAGTCTGCGGCCTGGCAGCACGCGCAGTCTGCGGCCTGGCAGCACGCGCAGTCTGCGGTCTGGGGCCTGGCAGCACGCGCAGTCTGCGGTCTGGGGCCTGGCAGCACGCGCAGTCTGCGGTCTGGGGCCTGGCAGCACGCGCAGTCTGCGTTCTGGGGCCTGGCAGCCCGCGCAGTCTGCGGTCTGGGGCCTGGCAGCACGCGCACAGGCGCAGTCTGCGGTCTGGGGCCTGGCAGCACGCGCAGTCTGCGGTCTGGGGCCTGGCAGCACGCGCAGTCTGCGGTCTGGGGCCTGGCAGCACGCGCAGTCTGCGGTCTGGGGCCTGGCAGCTCGCGCAGTCTGGGGCCTGGCAGCTCGCGCAGTCTGGGGCCTGGCAGCTCGCGCAGTCTGGGGCCTGGCAGCTCGCACAGTCCGGGGCCTGGCAGCACGCGCAGTCTGCGGTCTGGGGCCTGGCAGCACGCGCAGTCTGGGGTCTGGGGCCTGGCAGCACGCGCAGTCTGCGGTCTGGGGCCTGGCAGCACGCGCAGTCTGCGGTCTGGGGCCTGGCAGCACGCGCAGTCTGCGGTCTGGGGCCTGGCAGCACGAGCAGTCTGCGGTCTGGGGCCTGGCAGCTCGCGCAGTCTGCGGTCTGGGGCCTGGCAGCACGCGCAGTCTGCGGTCTGGGGCCTGGCAGCACGCGCAGTCTGCGGTCTGGGGCCTGGCAGCTGGCGCAGTCTGCGGTCTGGGGCCTGGCCGCATGCGCAGTCTGCGGTCTGGGGCCTGGCAGCACGCGCAGTCTGGGGTCTGGCAGCTCGCGCAGTCTGGGGTCTGGCAGCTCGCGCAGTCTGGGGTCTGGCAGCTCGCGCAGTCTGGGGTCTGGCAGCATGCTCAGTCTGGGGTCTGGCAGCATGCGCAGTCTGGGGTCTGGCAGCATGCGCAGTCTGCGGTCTGGGGCATGGGGCCTGGCAGCTCGGGCAGCTCGCGCAGTCTGGGGCCTGGCAGCTCGCGCAGTCTGGGGCCTGGCAGCTCGCGCAGTCTGGGGCCTGGCAGCTTGCGCAGTCTGGGGTCTGGCAGCTCGCGCAGTCTGGGGCCTGGCAGCACGCGCAGTCCGGGGCCTGGCAGCTCGCGCAGTCCGGGGCCTGGCAGCACGCGCAGTCTGCGGTCTGGGGCCTGGCAGCACGCGCAGTCTGCGGTCTGGGGCCTGGCAGCACGCGCAGTCTGCGGTCTGGGGCCTGGCAGCACGCGCAGTCTGCGGTCTGGGGCCTGACAGCACGCGCAGTCTGCGGTCTGGGGCCTGGCAGCTCGCGCGGTCTTTGGTCTGGGGCCTGGCAGCACGCGCAGTCTGGGGCCTGGCAGCACGCGCAGTCTGCGGTCTGGGGCCTGGCAGCACGCGCAGTCTGCGGTCTGGGGCCTGGCAGCACGCGCAGTCTGCGGTCTGGGGCCTGGCAGCTCGCGCAGTCTGCGGTCTGGGGTCTGGCAGCACGCGCACAGGCGCAGTCTGTTGTCTGGGGCCTGGCAGCACGCACAGTCTGCGGTCTGGGGCCTGAGAGCACGCGCAGTCTGCGGTCTGGGGCCTGGCAGCACGCGCAGTCTGCGGTCTGGGGCCTGGCAGCACGCGCAGTCTGCGGTCTGGGGCCTGGCAGCACGCGCAGTCTGGGGCCTGGCAGCTCGCGCAGTCTGGGGCCTGGCAGCTCGCGCAGTCTGGGGCCTGGCAGCTCGCGCAGTCTGGGGCCTGGCAGCTCGCGCAGTCTGCGGTCTAGGGCCTGGCAGCACGCGCAGTCTGCGGTCTGGGGCCTGGCAGCACGCGCAGTCTGCGGTCTGGGGCCTGGCAGCACGAGCAGTCTGCCGTCTGGGGCCTGGCAGCACGCGCAGTCTGCGGTCTGGGGCCTGGCAGCACGCGCAGTCTGCGGTCTGGAGCCTGGCAGCTCGCGCAGTCTGCAATCTGGGGCCTGGCAGCTCGCGCAGTCTGGGGCCTGGCAGCTCGCGCAGTCTGCGGTCTGGGGCCTGGCAGCACGCGCAGTCTGCGGTCTGGGGCCTGGCAGCACGCACAGTCTGCGGTCTGGGGCCTGGCAGCACGCACAGTCTGCGGTCTGGGGCCTGGCAGCTCGCGCAGTCTGCGGTCTGGGGCCTGGCAGCACGCGCAGTCTGCGGTCTGGGGCCTGGCAGCACGCGCAGTCTGCGGTCTGGGGCCTGGCAGCACGCGCAGTCTGCGGTCTGGGGCCTGGCAGCACGAGCAGTGTGCGGTCTGGGGCATGGCAGCTCGCGCAGTCTGCGGTCTGGGGCCTGGCAGCACGCGCAGTCTGCGGTCTAGGGCCTGGCAGCTCGCGCAGTCTGCAATCTGGGGCCTGGCAGCTCGCGCAGTCTGGGGCCTGGCAGCTCCCGCAGTCTGCGGTCTGGGGCCTGGCAGCACGCGCAGTCTGCGGTCTGGGGCCTGGCAGCATGCACAGTCTGCGGTCTGGGGCCTGGCAGCACGCACAGTCTGCGGTCTGGGGCCTGGCAGCTCGCGCAGTCTGCGGTCTGGGGCCTGGCAGCACGCGCAGTCTGCGGTCTGGGGCCTGGCAGCACGCGCAGTCTGCGGTCTGGGGCCTGGCAGCTGGCGCAGTCTGCGGTCTGGGGCCTGGCCGCACGCGCAGTCTGCGGTCTGGGGCCTGGCAGCACGCGCAGTCTGGGGCCTGGGGCCTGGCAGCTCGCGCAGTCTGGGGCCTGGCAGCTCGCGCAGTCTGGGGCCTACCAGCTCGCGCAGTCTGGGGCCTGGCAGCTCGCGCAGTCTGGGGCCTGGCAGCTCGCGCAGTCTGGGGCCTGGCAGCTCGCGCAGTCTGCGGTCTAGGGCCTGGCAGCACGCGCAGTCTGCGGTCTGGGGCCTGGCAGCACGCGCAGTCTGCGGTCTGGGGCCTGGCAGTACGCGCAGTCTGCGGTCTGGGGCCTGGCAGCACGAGCAGTCTGCGGTCTGGGGCCTGGCAGCACGCGAAGTCTGGGGCCTGGCAGCTCGCGCAGTCTGGGGCCTGGCAGCACGTGCAGTCTGCGGTCTGGGGCCTGGCATCTCGCGCAGTCTGGGGCCTGGCAGCTCGCGCAGTCTGGGGCCTGGCAGCTCGCGCAGTCTGGGGCCTGGCAGCTCGCGCAGTCTGGGGCCTGGCAGCTCGCGCAGTCTGGGGCCTGGCAGCTCGCGCAGTCTGGGGCCTGGCAGCTCGCGCAGTCTGGGGTCTGGCAGCTCGCGCAGTCTGGGGTCTGGCAGCTCGCGCAGTCTGGGGCCTGGCAGCTCGCGCAGTCTGGGGCCTGGCAGCTCGCGCAGTCTGGGGCCTGGCAGCTCGCGCAGTCTGGGGCCTGGCAGCTCGCGCAGTCTGGGGTCTGGCAGCTCGCGCAGTCTGGCGTCTGGCAGCTCGCGCAGTCTGGGGTCTGGCAGCTCGCGCAGTCTGCGGTCTGGGGCCTGGCAACACGCGCAGTCTGCGGTCTGGGGCCTGGCAGCACGCGCAGTCTGCGGTCTGGGGCCTGGCAGCACGCGCAGTCTGCGGTCTGGGGCCTGGCAGCACGCGCAGTTTGCGGTCTGGGGCCTGGCAGCACGCGCAGTGTGCGGTTTGGGGCCTGGCAGCACGCGCAGTGTTAGAATTGGGGGTCTCTGGTTGGCGCAAGTATGCACTTGTGACAAGCAGGGACCCTCTCCTCTAAGTCAGGGCGAAGGATGACCCCTTAGAATGACCCTTGCTCACCCTCTAGGTGCGTGGCGTGAGCAGCCAAGGCTATTCTCCAGGCGTTAGTTAGTTAAGCATTTGTAATCACACACACAGTAAAATACACCAATCCCCCCACAAATGGACACCAGGCTGTGAGTATATAAAAATACGCTTCTTTATGTAAAATATATATATCTCTTAGGTCAGACTTATCACAAGACCAAATAACGTTTCTGGTGCACCACAGGTTGTAAATAGGCAAAGGTTCTTAGTTTCAGTTCAAAAGGCTTTCCACAGGGTTCCCTTATAAATTTACTTCTTTGCAGCTCTAATGTGGATTTCTTCTTGAAATGTCCCACCAACAGTTTACAGTTCCAGGGGCAAAGGTTTCTTTATTAAATGCGGCTTACTTTCTCACAAAATGAAACCTCTCCCTCAGTTCGATGGGTTCTGGACCCACCCCGGGCCTTCGGCGTGCCTTGCAGCACCTCTCCTGCTCTCCACTGTGAAATTGACTCGGCCCCTACCAACTCTCACGCATCGGGAGTGAGCACTCCTGTGCCGGTCCCGGCCCTTCAAGGGTGAAACTGACTCGGCCCCTACCAACTCTCACGCATCTCGCGGTAGGCTTGGAATGGAGACCAGATAGGGCCTCGGGGAAACCCTGGGCCTTTTCCAGAGGTGGGGGCTGAGCTGCGGAGCAGAGCAGCAAGCAGGCGATGAGAGGAGCCTCTGGGGCCAAGGCACAGGGAAGGCTGATGTCGTCTTCAGGAATGCTTCTCTGCTCGGCTCCAAAGCAAGAACGGGGGAAACACAAGTTGCGGGCCCGAGCCCGGTGGTGATTGAGGAGCACTTCACGAACACTTCCTCTTCTTCAGCGGGGGTCGGCACAGGCTTGTGCGACTCCGGTGATTGGGGGCACTCTTGGATCTTGACGCCAGCGGGCGTGTGCAGTCAGGCAGGCGCGGCCCGCGACCCTTGGCACGACGGTGCGGGGGTCTCCTCAACGGGGGCGGCGCGGCCTGACGAGCCTCCAAGATCGCGAAGCGGGGTCACAGGGCACGGACTGTGCAGCTGTCGACCTGGCGTAGATCGCAATCTGTAGAGGGAATTCCGGCAGGAGGGGGGAGAGCGTCTCAGGGCACTCCAGTAGCAGGCAAGGGGCAGAGGAGCAGGAAGCCAAGCCTGGGGGCAGAGAGCGACTCCGGTCGGAGCGAGGCTCTCACAGGACAAAGGCAGGCAAGCTCCTGAGTGCCACAGCCCTAGGAGGGGCGATGAGGGGCGCAGTCTGGCTCCAGCGGGATGCACACACGGCTCGAATGTCAGGACGAGCAAAAGCACCAAGGACCCACTAGTCCTGGGGTCCAGATCAGGGGGCAAGCTCAGTCAAGCCCTTGGAGAATGTTTAGAGCACAAAGCAACAAAGTCTTTCCTCAGTAAGTCTTCTCCTCTCCTTTCTCAGCAAGGCAAGCAGCAGGCCAGTCCTTCCGGCGTCTCTTCTCCTTCTAGTCGGGCAGAGGTTCTTTGTGGTAAAACAGGATTCTAATTTCTTAGGAGCAGGGCTCCTACCTTTATACTGCATTTCTTTTGTTCTGACAGGCCAGGGGGGCCTTTGCATAACTGCTCTCAGCCTCTGAGCACTTGTTGGGGGTACTTCTGGCTTCTGCATTCAGTGTGAGGGCAGGCACGTCAGACGCTCCACAGGAGGTGGAGCCAGCATTGTGTGGACAGGGGCAGCCAGGAGTACCTTGATGATGGGGCTTCGCCCTTCCTGGGCCAGGTGCAGGCTGAGTCATCAGTCGCTCCCCAGGGGGGCGGAGCCAGCATTGTGGTGGCAGAGCACAGCCAGATTAAGAGTCAAGGGGCACGCCTACCTCCCACTAAGGTGTAATCCTTGCATTCACCACCTGTCATCCCCCAGCCCTGTCACTCACACATCCCAGACAGTCAGATACACATACTGCAGAGGCGGGCTGAAATGGTTAGACAAGCAAATGCTAACTTTCTAAAAGTAGCATTTGCAAACACAGGATATTAAAATAAACTTTACTAAAAGAAGTATTTTATTATTCTGAGTTCAGGCATACTAAACATTAATTTCTACCATGTTCCCTGAGCCTGCTGGGATTATAGAGTGTAATAATTCCAGCAGCCCATTCTGGCCTAAAGGGAGCAGGTAGCCTTACACTTTTTTACAATTTGGCTGTAATTCACTATTAGGACATGCCACACACATCAGAGCATGTCCTACCTTACACTTACAATGCACCCTGCCCTAGGGCCTACCATAGGGGTGACTAATATGAAGTTAAGGGAAGGTTTAGGGGCTGGCAAATGTGTGCACTTGCCCAGCCAGCATGACAGTACCAGACTGCACGCAGGTTCTGCAATGGCAGACCCTAGACACATTTTAAGGCTGCTTCTGTGGGTGGCGCAACCAGCGCTGCAGGCCCACTAGCAGTATTGGCATTTACAAGCCCTGGCACTCCTGGTGCACTTTACTGGGGACTGACAGTAAATCCAATGAACCAATCAGGTATACCAAACACAGTTACATTTTATACAGGGAGAGCATATGCACTTTAGCACTGGTCAGCAGTGGTAAAGTGCCCAGAGTCATTAAACCAACAAAAACAGGTCAGAGAGAGTATTGGAGGAAGGCAAAAAGTTTAGGGATGACCCTGCCAAGAGGCCCAGGTCCAACACAACCCCCTTCCACCCAAAACGCAGGGTAGACCAATCACCACTGTGATGGGCTTCCCTGCTTTGGGCGATAGAACCTGGACCTGGCCCGCAACAGCAGGGGCACATTCCAGTTCTACACCAATCTGAACCTATTTCAAATCCTCTGTCCATACTCTCAGGGTTCACCCAGCTAATCCATGGGGCACCCTTCTCTTTCCTTGTGGACACCACCTGTGCAGCTTCTAACCTTAACTGGCTCACAGGTGTGTCCCAACAGACAGTCATCAACTCACAGTGGCCACTGACAGTAGTCACGGTTGTAGGAGAGTAGGGTCTGCAATCCTATGATCACCCAGATTTTTTGCTTTTGTTTCACTGGTTTACGACTTTCTCTGGCTGTGGGCCTGCTAATCAGACCCACAGCCTGGCTGTTCTCTTTCTAAATTACGATATGTACCCTAGGTGCATTTACCAATTGGTACTGGGCCACCTTATCAGACCCCGTAACGCAGGGCATAGGTGTACCCAGGGCCGCCAGGGGCTGCAGCATGTATTATGCCACCCCTGGCTGGCCTCTTAAATTTGACACAACTGGCTGCACGACAGCTGGGGCGAAGACGTGTAACCACCCTTCGCTTTAGGTATAGTAGCTCTATATCTAACCATACAATGGACACCCGAGTTCCTATCAGTCACTCCTATGGCAGGCCTTAACAATCCTGAAGGCAGAGTGCGTGGGCTCGTGTGAGCTAGGTTCAGGCCCGAGCCGAGCCCGGTTGCAGCTTGCGGAATCAAGACCCAATGGCTGTTCCATGATAACGCGTACCACATCGGTAACTTCGGTGTCGCGTTATCAAGACATGTCGAGTAAGGTGTCATACGAATCGGGATGCTGCCCTCTCACCAACCCTGGCGATGAGGTTAGCATCCCACCCTTCTAGAGGGACACGACATGTACGTAACTGTGAACCCCGGTTAAAGTTAACTGAAGCCTCAGCTCCACAAAATGGATGCTGCCACCACAGACACAAGTCTGACCTCCTGCTGCTGGGAGTCCTTCCAGCGAGGAGCACTTGGACAAAGGGTTTCCTGTCGAGGGCGCTGTTCGCACCGTCCCAGACAGGGTTTGTGTATTCTGGGTAGGTAGGGCTTTGGCGAGAAGGTGACTGCGGAGTGGCACCCCGGTGCTCACTACGCATCTGCCGGTTAGAACCAGTTCCAGGGGCGACAGCCCTGGCCTGGGGAAAGTCCGGCAGGGGAGAGGGGCGTAACTACCCCCCTTCCTGGTCCCGCCCTTAGGGCAGGACCTAGTCATGTACCCACCCCTTTCTTTAGGATAAAGACCGGAGCGGGGACCCTTCCAAATTAGATCATCTTTGAATCAAGAACTACTTTCTACGAAAGGACACTCAAGACTCTTCTCAAGATTTCTCCCTTGTGACTAAGGAGTAGTCACCCTGCATCAGCAGGCACCATCTAAGAACTCTGCGGTTTGCTGCAAGTCCTTCCTCAAGGATCCGACGGCCCAGCTCGACGAGAACCGGCTTCCCTGGCACCTCTGACCTCTACCCACGTCATCAGCTCAGCTGTGATCTGTGGGTGCGACGAGACCTCGAGGGACCGGCCATCATCAGAACCTGCACGCTCTTAAAAACCAGCACGACCATCGAGGTAACTCTCTGGTGAGTGCTCTGGGGTCCGAGAAGCCCCGACCCTGAGCCGCTCTAGCACCGAAGTGCAGTCTCCCAGCATCTCCACGATCTGCGTGGGGCCCTTCTGCTCGCTGCTCAGCACGTTGTCTGGTCACTCGCCGCTGGCTTGTGCCCTTCTGTGACGACATCCGAGAATCATCACTGCTGGTCTGGTTGCTCCAGACTGGCCCTTGCTTCCATCTTTGCGAGAAGCACCCCGGACCCTCCTGGTCCACTCAAGACGCCATCTTAGGCCCACCACGTGGCCCTGAGATCTGCCAAGGCTTGTTGCCCCATCCTGGGCCCAGCGACGCCGACAGCATCATCCTTCGTGGGACAGCTCGCACCTCCACCGTGGTCGCCGACAACGCCTCCTGGTCCGTGAGACTGCAGAGCCCAGCTTCGCCCACTCACCTAGTCGAGGTGACGGCCAACCGGTGCCTTCCTGGTACCCTCTGACTACTGGCTAGTAGTACGAACTTGGTCCCCTCTGCTTTCAGGTTTCATCAATCTCCGATCCAGGCTTGGATCTCTACGAACTATTCAGCACTGGTCGCCGGCCAGCAACTCCTTTCTTCCGGCTCCTGGCTCGTCAGCGAAGACCCCGACGCCTGTAAGACTTGTGCAGCCGCAGCCCTCGTGGCTAGGTAACTCGGCATTTCGGTGCCTGCATAGCCTCCTTACTCTAGGGTCCCGAGTCCCTCGCTTCCGACTTGCCTTATCGGGTCCGCCCGAGACCTTAACCTTTCCGTGTCCTCGGACACTTGTTTTAATTGTGCACTTGAAGTATTTGCTAAAGAGATTTGGTTTGTGCTTAGTACCCTGTCCTCATAAAGAGTACAGGGCTGTTGTGATTCTTAATAAATATCCTGTTTATTTTCATAACACTTGTGTGGTGTCCTTTCACTGGGTGTTCAAGGGGTACATGTGTGGTAAACAGCTGGCTTAACACGCCCTCTCGAGTCTTTAGCCTTAGACTGCTCGTATCCACACTACTAGGATAGCTGGTCTATAGGTTGACTTACAACCAAACACCATAAGGGTCGTTGGAACGATACATAGCGGTCGCTAGAATAGCGAACGTTGCATATCGGGCCAACTTCTCACAACGGTGGAGAACCAGGGCTCATGCCTCTCAGGGCTCTCAAACCTCTGTGGCCTCAGAGAGCGGGGGGCAGTAGCCCCAGGTGCTTGGCACCCTTTGTCCACTCTCCCTCCTGTCAGGTCAGGTATGTCATCCTGGCACTGACCCACCAGCTCGAGGCCTGTACCTGGCGGCTGGACCAAACACGGGGGTGGCCTCTCCCACACCCGGTCCTCCTCCTTGGGGCTCTGTACCCTCCCACCTGGAGTGGTACCCCCTTCCAGAATTGTCAGGGCACCTGAGGCAGGTGATCTGCACAATTCACCCACCAGTTCAGGGGTGCTATCCTGCAACTGGGGCACCAGGTCTGGGGGGACACCCTGCACCTGGCCCTCTATCCCAGGGTCTAAACCCTCAAACTGCACCGGGGTGAGAGGCAAGGACTCCCTACCTCTGCACCCCCTTCCAGAGTACTGCCCACTCCTCACTGGAGTGGTACCCCTAGAAGTGACATGGGTCAGGACACTGATTACAGTGGTCCCACCCTCCAGGTCAGACAACACCTGAACCTGGCTCTCCAACTCAGGGACCCAACCCTGCAGTTGAACCCTTGCCTGGCGCACCAGGACTTCTCGGGGAGCACGCATGCCCCCCCTGAGGGTGGCACATAGCTCATGTGCCGTGCGACAGTCTGCCTGGTGCAGATCTCCCAGCCTCTGTCCCTCTGACAGTGCGGGAAGATCCCCCAGGACAGAAGTGGTGTCCCCATGGTCATTCACTGGGGACGCAGCCCTGCTGGCTGGCCCCTGACCCACTGGTTCTTCCACTGGGGACTCTTTCCCCCTCTCGCCCCCCCATCTGGACCTCTGCACCCTCCCAACTGGAGCGGTACTGCCCGATACCAGAACTACTGGACCTCTATTTACAGAGCCTCCACGTTCTCTAGCCATTGGAGGATCTCCCTCAGAGGATGACTCATCCGGACAGCCTAGGCTCCCCACCTGGTGTTCCCTTAAAGAACCATCCAGGCTCTGAGACTGAGGTTGGGCACTACCGGGACAAAACCCATTCTCACTCCTTCCCCTCAAGGACAGGACGTGAGGCCCTACACCCCTCTCACTACTACAGGACCTAGCTGGGCTACTCTGCGCCACCTCCAGCCCTCGGGCTGGAAGATACCTGAGCCACTCCCCACAGGATCACACCCCAATGCCTCTCCAGACCCTCTGGAATCCACCACAAGGTCTGCCTCCAATGTGAGCTCCCTGGGGTCAGAGAACTCACTCTCAAACAGGTGTTGGCATAGCTCTGGAAAACTGGGACTCAAAGTATGCTCTCCCACAATTGGATTACACAGCCCCCTAGCAGGATTAGCCAAACCATCCTTCACCTCACCATCCAGCGCCTCACACACATACTCCACACCATTCTCCTGAGACTGGCCAGACAGTAGCGGACTGACTCTGTCACACAACCCACACTCTTCTGGGCGGTCCTTACACTCACCCACCAGGACCTCAACCATGGGGGAATTCCTCCCACCACTAGGACCATGAACTCCTACGCCCGCCACCCTATTCCCTTCAGGGACGCTGCGCACTACTGGAGCAACCTCATGCCCTTGAACCTCCTGGTGTAAGTTAACCCCCTCTAAGTCAGGTGCCATATCTCTAGGTGCGCGCACTATGCTGTCAGCACTAGGTACCTGAATGTTGCTGCCACCAGCTGAGCTGGACTCCACCTCCAACTCAGCAAAGCTCCATCTGCGAGCTACACACATCTCTGGATGTTGGGCTGACGCCCTCCTGGCTTCAAGCTCCAAATCAAGTTCTCTCATCCTCAAGTAGTGAGCTCTTTGGCGTTTTTGCGCCTCCATGGCTAATTTTTGGCTTTCCATTGCCAATTTCTGCTTCTCCATTTCCAATTGTCCTTTTAATCTCGCCATCTCCATTTCATGTGCCCTGGCTGCTGCCCTGTCTGCCAACTCCTCTGGCGACAGGCATCTGGTTGCTGCCTTTTCCATCCTCACTGAATCAGGCATGACGTTTTACCAGCACATGGAGATCTCCCAGCAAAATTAAACAAATGGAAATCTGTGGCTGCGTTATCGGTCTGCTCTCACTATGTGGTGATCAGCAATTTACTGTATGTAAACCACAAATGCAAATTCGCAAATCCTCACCGCTGCGTCCAATGTTAGAATTGGGGGTCTCTGGTTGGCGCAAGTATGCACTTGTGACAAGCAGGGACCCTCTCCTCTAAGTCAGGGCGAAGGATGACCCCTTAGAATGACCCTTGCTCACCCTCTAGGTGCGTGGCGTGAGCAGCCAAGGCTATTCTCCAGGCGTTAGTTAGTTAAGCATTTGTAATCACACACACAGTAAAATACACCAATCCCCCCACAAATGGACACCAGGCTGTGAGTATATAAAAATACGCTTCTTTATGTAAAATATATATATCTCTTAGGTCAGACTTATCACAATACCAAATAACGTTTCTGGTGCACCACAGGTTGTAAATAGGCAAAGGTTCTTAGTTTCAGTTCAAAAGGCTTTCCACAGGGTTCCCTTATAAATTTACTTCTTTGCAGCTCTAATGTGGATTTCTTCTTGAAATGTCCCACCAACAGTTTACAGTTCCAGGGGCAAAGGTTTTGTTGGACTTGGCCCTTAGGGCAGGTTCACCCCTAGACTTTTTGCCTTATGTGTGACCCTGTGTTAGTGATTTTTGGGTCTCTGCGCACTTTTCCCCGAGTCCCAGAGTGAAAGTGCGTGCGTGTAGTATGGCTGGCCTGCCCTCCCATAGGAATGCATGGGGAATGTGTGGGTCCCTGGTAGTTCCTGATGCGTGAGGAGTGCAGGCTCGAGTTTAGTATGTGTAAACTCGTGAGAGTGAATGCTGCGAGATGGTGTCTGCGGCATGTATGTGTCTAGAAGGGAAGTGCTACTTCTGGACATTGAGATATGTGTGCAGTGAGGGTGCTGGAGCGTGATTGGCTGGAGCTGGCTGGCATGCCAGGCTCCAGGAAGTCTGGATGGGTCTGCCCGGTGGTGAGTGGGAGATTAGCATGAGTGATGTGTGGGAGGAGTGTACCTGTGTCCTGGATGGGCTGGGTTTTCCCCACACAATGCTGGCTCCGCCCCCCTGTGGTGTGTCTAACGACCCTAGCCTCCCCAGTGAATGAAATGGGTGGTTGGGCCATCAAGAGTGCTCCAGAACCAGCTGCGACTGGTTTCTCCCCCACCCTGCACCCTTAAACAAAGGATTTACAGTATAAGAAGGGGCTGTGTCCCCACTGAAGTTGTTCTTGTTCCAGGATCCTGAGGGGGCTGCTGCTGCTGCTGGGCCAGAGGACCGCCACTTGGGGTGTCTCCCTGCCTGGAGACCCAGTGTGCTGGCTCTGGGCCCAGCCTTGCCCCCTGCCCCTTGGAAGGACTTTTGCTGGACTTGTGTTTCCCCTGAAGCGCCTGGAAGCGCTTTATTTTGTCTGCCAGCGCTGGGAGCGCTTTATCTGCCTGAGGGCACCTGGGAGCGCTGTGTCTGTGCTTCTAGCGCTTAAGAGCGCTTTATTTTGCATTTAGCGCAGGGAGCGCTGTTAATTGCCTTTTAGCGCTGAGGAGCGCTTTACTTTTGAAAGTCGGAGTCCACCCGGCGTTTGCCCCACTGCGTGACGATTTTCGAGTCCTCTGGCAGGTGCCCGCCCTGCCAGGGACATTGCCGCCTTCGAGCGAGTGCCACCTCGCTTTGTGTATTAATTGAAGCCGGTGCCCACCCGGCATTGCCCCTCGAAATTCACCGCAGTAATCTTAGCAGCGCGCCCCGGAGCCTGGAGGCTCGGCCAAGGGGTCGCGCTGCCATTGGCTGCCAGACCGGAAGTCAGGCAGGCCGGGGCGGGACATCGAGACAACCGGAAGCGGACGGGAGCTCACCCCGCGCTCCGGTCAGAAGAGAGAGCCGGCGCCTGGTCATCCGTCCCCCCGGGGCCCCCAAGAGTGAGGGAGAGCCCCAGGGAGAGAGGGAGAAGAGTGGAGAGAGCCCCCGAGGAGCGGGAGCTCTCGAGAGGAGCCGCCACCCAGAAGAGCCCAGCAGAGAAGAGCTGACGCCGCGAGGAGCCGCCGCCTCCAACAGCCGGTGAGTGCGGGCGGGCTCCGGGTCGCTCCTCTGCGCAGGGAAGGGCCGGGGGTCCAGAGGTGGCAATCAGTGTGCTCAGAGCGGCCCCGGTTGGCAGCGGGTCGCTCCCACGATCTCTGGGGGCATTTCCTTACTTCACGAGCCCTGAGAGGCTCGAGGGCAGTTCTTTGTTCGTGAGCCTGTGAGGCTCTGGGGTGCATTTGTCCTTGCTCCGAGTCCCCCGAGAGGGACTCCAACGTGGCCATTGTTCATTGGGCCCCGAGAGGCTCTTGTGCCCATAGTCGTTTTGAGAGCCCTGAGAGGCTCTGGGGCACAGTTGTTCTGGAAAGCAGAGCCTGCGAGGCTTTGAGGGTGCCATTTCCTCGTTCTTGAGCCCAGAGAGGCTCCAGCCTGCCTTTTGCTTTGCGAGCCCTGAGAGGCTCGAGTGCCTATTTCGAGTTGAAGAGCCTGAGAGAGGCTCAGGGCGCCATTTCTTGTCCAGGAGCCCAGCGAGGCTCCGCAGTGCCACAGTGGTGGTTCTTGAGCCCACAGGGCTCCAACGTTGCGCTAACTTTCCCTGCACCAGTTGCCCAGCACTTTGTGGGCAACTGCCACGTTTAGGCCCCCTGACTTCGGGACACAGGGCGTCCTAGCCCTAGAGAGGCCAGTTGGCCTAGGGACTGTCACAGGTGGTGACTTATCTGAGTTTTGCGCAACTGTGTGTTTTTGCTTACACCTCTGAATGGGTAGATTATTCATCATGTGTTCTCTTGTGCTTTGTCCTTTTACACCGCTGAATGTATTGTGATGCATCATGTGTTTCCTTCCTTAGACCCCTACAGGTATAGCAATACTTAGGTGGTTTCCTTCTTGCTAGTACAGGTGGTGCTAGCAGAGCCCAGGTTCCCTAGTGTAATCTCCTAAGATAGTGAGGGTTGCATAGGTGGTGCTCACCTGGTACCAGTAGTGACTGGTTGTGTGTTACAAGTTCTATTTTGTGCTACAGTAATTTTAATTCTATGATCTAAAAAGTGCTAAGTTCTAAAAGTGCATACCCTGACAGTGGCCCATGTGGCCCTGTCCCATGTACATATAATTCCCCTTGTAAATTCTGCCCGTGCCCCTGGCACATTGTAAAGTGTGTGTTCTATCTAATGTGTTTTGGTTTAATACAAAGGCTATTTTTATATAACCTTGTGTGGAGTTTCCTTTGTGGTGGGTCCTGGGTGTTGTTGCTGGGGTGCATGCGCAAATACTTAACTTACATCGCCTCCAAGTTTAGCCTTGACTGCTCGCGCCACGTTACCTAGAGGGCGAGTAGGGGTTGCCTTGGTGTGTGACTCCCTTGCCCTGACCTTGGGAATGGTGATCCCTGACTGACCTCGACGCGAGTCTTGGCCAGCCAGGGTCCCGTTTCTAACATTGGCGGCAAGCGGTGAGGATAAGGATTTGTGTTTGCGTTGTACCACAGTGGCAACTGGCCACTACAAAGCTCTGCATTTTAGATGACCACATTTTTGGGGATTATTGTGTTTTTGGTGAAGTTCCATTATTGCTTCTCCTGAAGAGTGTCATTTGATAATTGTGTTCAGTACATTTGTCCCCCGCCCTGCTTCCAGAGTTTGGTACCTGTGTCACATGTGGTCAGGTTGAGAAGTCAGGGGTGGTAGAAACTGCCTTACCGATCCGAGGGGAGGGTGTGTGTGGATGAATGGTGTGTTTCCCTGGACGCATGAGTGAGTTCTTTTTTTTAAGGAGAGTGTGGAAGTTTTGGAACTGTGTACTTTTACTTCAGATTGCTAGGTCCCTTGTGTTGCATGTGTCTGTGAGCATCCTGTCAAGATGGAATCTCCTTTTAACCTTTGTGGCCTGTTTAAGTACAGTGTGCATGAGTTGGTACGGTTATGTAAGGAGAGAGACATCCCAGTGAGTGAGTCAGACACCCAGTCCAAGCTTAGGGATAACATGATCCTGTGGCAGAAGAGTGACTGGGAGCGTGAGCACAGTGAGAGGGAGAGGGCCCGGACCGCACACCATGAGGGTGGTGGGTCTGAGGGGAGCCCTGAAGAGTCTGATGTGGAAAGTGAGTTTGACCGTGAATGGGCGCCAGCAGAGAGCGAGTACCCCCTAGATAGGGAGTCCCTTGCTGGGTCCAGTGTCAGATGTAGCACCCCATCCCTTTCCCTGTCCCCAGAGGAGTGGGTGGATAAGAGAGAAGAGAGGGAGCACCAGCTGGCCATGGAGAAGCTTAGGTTAGAGTATGCCAGAGAGATGGCGCAGCTGGGTGTGAATGAGCGGACTGCAGAGGCTGAGAGGGCCTTGGCCAGGGAGAAGATAGCCCTAGAGTGTAGGTTATCCCCTGACTGCAGTCATAATTTTTTGGATCCCCCCGGGAGGGTTGAGTCCAGTGGTGGCAGCTATTTAGACTTCAGTGTAGGAAGTCCCCTACCCAGGGCCCAACGTATGGTCCCTTGTTCCCAAGAGGAGGAGGGCCGGATGAAGTTCAGGAACCTTAGGAGACTGCCTCACCAGGAGTGGGGGGAGTTTGTGGATGACTGTTCTGATGCAATGTGGGATTGGCTGGCGGCTAGCTCGGATGATGAGAGAGACGGAGTACTGAATATGTTTCTCAAAGAGCAGTTGCTCAGTGTTGTTGGTCCAGAGTTGCGCCAGCACCTGTTGAAGTCTGAATCCCTTAGTCCTTGGGACCTTGCAGATGAAGCAGGGCGCTGGGAGAGTGCAAGAGGTTCCTTTGAGTCATTAGGGAGTGACTCCGAAAGTAGTGGGTCAGGGATCTTCCAGCCCAGCGTGGTGGAAGAGGCTCAGTGTAGCCCAGCTAGGTCCCAGTATAGTGAGAAGGGTGCAGGGGCTGACTACCTGGCTCAGTGGAGCAGGAGTCAGTGGGTGGCTGAGAGCCCCCAGAGGCCCGAAGCCCTGTCTCAGAACCTGGGTGGTTTCTTGAGGGAACACCAGGTTGGGGACCTAGGCTGTCCTGTTAGCCCATTTGAGGAGGATCTCCTTGTGAGTAGAGGGCCTGGAGCGTCTGTAAACAGAGCTCCTGTGGTTCTAGAGGCTGGCAGTACCGCTCCGGTAGGGAGGGTACAGGAGTCCAGCGTGAGGAGTGATTGGGGGATGAGTTTCCCAGTGGATGCACCAGTGGACCAGAGACTAGCCAGTTGGGCTAGATCTTCTTGGAGGGACCCGGGTGGTGCCACTTCTGGTCTGGGGGATCGTCACGCACTGTCAGGTGGACAGAGGGCGGGAGATCTGCGCCAGACAGACAGTCACGCAACAGATGTGACATTTGTTAGCCTCAGGGGGATTGCGTGTGAGTCCCCAGAAGTCCTGGAGTGCCAGGCAATTGTTCCACCAAAGGTTTTAGACCGGAGGTTGGATGGCCAGGTTCAGGGTCAGCCTGACCTGAAGGGTAGGACGACTGTAACCAGTGTCCTGACCGGTTCTTCTTCCAGAGGAACTTCTCCAGGTGGGAGAGGGCAGACCTCTGGAAGGGGGTGCAGAGGGTGGGAAAGCCCACCTCTGACCCCGGTGCAGCCTGAGGGGTTAAACCCTGGGTTGGAATGGCGTGCTAGGTGTACCCCTCGCCGGAGGAGGAGGAACCCTAGGAGAAGAGGTAAGGGGAGGAGAGCCTTCCCTGCGACTCCTGGTCCACCTAAGGTTGTAGACCCTAGGCTGGAGAACCAGTGGCAGTCTAGTCCTGTCTTGCAGACAGGGAGAGTGGAGAATGGATACTATGTGCCAGGGGTTACAACCCCACGCTCGGCGAATTGGCAAGGACCGGTGGCACCTGGGTGGCCCAGGGCCTGGTCCTGGCCGCGGACAGCTGAGGAGTACCAGTGGGGTAGCCCAGTTGGTCCTTACAGTAGCTTTAGAAGGAACCCTAGGGGTTCACCGTGGCATAGAACAGGAGGGTGTCCCGGCAGTGGCGGGCCTGCGTCCGTGTTCTATCGCCCCAAGCAGGGAAGTCCATCACGGTGGTGATTGTTCTACCCTGCGTTTTGGCTGGAAGGGGGTTGTGTTGGACTTGGCCCTTAGGGCAGGTTCACCCCTAGACTTTTTGCCTTATGTGTGACCCTGTGTTAGTGATTTTTGGGTCTCTGCGCACTTTTCCCCGAGTCCCAGAGTGAAAGTGCGTGCGTGTAGTATGGCTGGCCTGCCCTCCCATAGGAATGCATGGGGAATGTGTGGGTCCCTGGTAGTTCCTGATGAGTGAGGAGTGCAGGCTCGAGTTTAGTATGTGTAAACTCGTGAGAGTGAATGCTGCGAGATGGTGTCTGCGGCATGTATGTGTCTAGAAGGGAAGTGCTACTTCTGGACATTGAGATATGTGTGCAGTGAGGGTGCTGGAGCGTGATTGGCTGGAGCTGGCTGGCATGCCAGGCTCCAGGAAGTCTGGATGGGTCTGCCCGGTGGTGAGTGGGAGATTAGCATGAGTGATGTGTGGGAGGAGTGTACCTGTGTCCTGGATGGGCTGGGTTTTCCCCACACAATGCTGGCTCCGCCCCCCTGTGGTGTGTCTAACGACCCTAGCCTCCCCAGTGAATGAAATGGGTGGTTGGGCCATCAAGAGTGCTCCAGAACCAGCTGCGACTGGTTTCTCCCCCACCCTGCACCCTTAAACAAAGGATTTACAGTATAAGAAGGGGCTGTGTCCCCACTGAAGTTGTTCTTGTTCCAGGATCCTGAGGGGGCTGCTGCTGCTGCTGGGCCAGAGGACCGCCACTTGGGGTGTCTCCCTGCCTGGAGACCCAGTGTGCTGGCTCTGGGCCCAGCCTTGCCCCCTGCCCCTTGGAAGGACTTTTGCTGGACTTGTGTTTCCCCTGAAGCGCCTGGAAGCGCTTTATTTTGTCTGCCAGCGCTGGGAGCGCTTTATCTGCCTGAGGGCACCTGGGAGCGCTGTGTCTGTGCTTCTAGCGCTTAAGAGCGCTTTATTTTGCATTTAGCGCAGGGAGCGCTGTGAATTGCCTTTTAGCGCTGAGGAGCACTTTACTTTTGAAAGTCAGAGTCCACCCGGCGTTTGCCCCACTGCGTGACGATTTTCGAGTCCTCTGGCAGGTGCCCGCCCTGCCAGGGACATTGCCGCCTTCGAGCGAGTGCCACCTCGCTTTGTGTATTAATTGAAGCCGGTGCCCACCCGGCATTGCCCCTCGAAATTCACCGCAGTAATCTTAGCAGCGCGCCCCGGAGCCTGGAGGCTCGGCCAAGGGGTCGCGCTGCCATTGGCTGCCAGACCGGAAGTCAGGCAGGCCGGGGCGGGACATCGAGACAACCGGAAGCGGACGGGAGCTCACCCCGCGCTCCGGTCAGAAGAGAGAGCCGGCGCCTGGTCATCCGTCCCCCCGGGGCCCCCAAGAGTGAGGGAGAGCCCCAGGGAGAGAGGGAGAAGAGTGGAGAGAGCCCCCGAGGAGCGGGAGCTCTCGAGAGGAGCCGCCACCCAGAAGAGCCCAGCAGAGAAGAGCTGACGCCGCGAGGAGCCGCCGCCTCCAACAGCCGGTGAGTGCGGGCGGGCTCCGGGTCGCTCCTCTGCGCAGGGAAGGGCCGGGGGTCCAGAGGTGGCAATCAGTGTGCTCAGAGCGGCCCCGGTTGGCAGCGGGTCGCTCCCACGATCTCTGGGGGCATTTCCTTACTTCACGAGCCCTGAGAGGCTCGAGGGCAGTTCTTTGTTCGTGAGCCTGTGAGGCTCTGGGGTGCATTTGTCCTTGCTCCGAGTCCCCCGAGAGGGACTCCAACGTGGCCATTGTTCATTGGGCCCCGAGAGGCTCTTGTGCCCATAGTCGTTTTGAGAGCCCTGAGAGGCTCTGGGGCACAGTTGTTCTGGAAAGCAGAGCCTGCGAGGCTTTGAGGGTGCCATTTCCTCGTTCTTGAGCCCAGAGAGGCTCCAGCCTGCCTTTTGCTTTGCGAGCCCTGAGAGGCTCGAGTGCCTATTTCGAGTTGAAGAGCCTGAGAGAGGCTCAGGGCGCCATTTCTTGTCCAGGAGCCCAGCGAGGCTCCGCAGTGCCACAGTGGTGGTTCTTGAGCCCACAGGGCTCCAACGTTGCGCTAACTTTCCCTGCACCAGTTGCCCAGCACTTTGTGGGCAACTGCCACGTTTAGGCCCCCTGACTTCGGGACACAGGGCGTCCTAGCCCTAGAGAGGCCAGTTGGCCTAGGGACTGTCACAGGTGGTGACTTATCTGAGTTTTGCGCAACTGTGTGTTTTTGCTTACACCTCTGAATGGGTAGATTATTCATCATGTGTTCTCTTGTGCTTTGTCCTTTTACACCGCTGAATGTATTGTGATGCATCATGTGTTTCCTTCCTTAGACCCCTACAGGTATAGCAATACTTAGGTGGTTTCCTTCTTGCTAGTACAGGTGGTGCTAGCAGAGCCCAGGTTCCCTAGTGTAATCTCCTAAGATAGTGAGGGTTGCATAGGTGGTGCTCACCTGGTACCAGTAGTGACTGGTTGTGTGTTACAAGTTCTATTTTGTGCTACAGTAATTTTAATTCTATGATCTAAAAAGTGCTAAGTTCTAAAAGTGCACACCCTGACAGTGGCCCATGTGGCCCTGTCCCATGTACATATAATTCCCCTTGTAAATTCTGCCCGTGCCCCTGGCACATTGTAAAGTGTGTGTTCTATCTAATGTGTTTTGGTTTAATACAAAGGCTATTTTTATATAACCTTGTGTGGAGTTTCCTTTGTGGTGGGTCCTGGGTGTTGTTGCTGGGGTGCATGCGCAAATACTTAACTTACATCGCCTCCAAGTTTAGCCTTGACTGCTCGCGCCACGTTACCTAGAGGGCGAGTAGGGGTTGCCTTGGTGTGTGACTCCCTTGCCCTGACCTTGGGAATGGTGATCCCTGACTGACCTCGACGCGAGTCTTGGCCAGCCAGGGTCCCGTTTCTAACAGGTTTCTTTATTAAATGCGGCTTACTTTCTCACAAAATGAAACCTCTCCCTCAGTTCGATGGGTTCTGGACCCACCCCGGGCCTTCGGCGTGCCTTGCAGCGCCTCTCCTGCTCTCCACTGTGAAATTGACTCGGCCCCTACCAACTCTCACGCATCGGGAGTGAGCACTCCTGTGCCGGTCCCGGCCCTTCAAGGGTGAAACTGACTCGGCCCCTACCAACTCTCACGCATCTCGCGGTAGGCTTGGAATGGAGACCAGATAGGGCCTCGGGGAAACCCTGGGCCTTTTCCAGAGGTGGGGGCTGAGCTGCGGAGCAGAGCAGCAAGCAGGCGATGAGAGGAGCCTCTGGGGCCAAGGCACAGGGAAGGCTGATGTCGTCTTCAGGAATGCTTCTCTGCTCGGCTCCAAAGCAAGAACGGGGTAAACACAAGTTGCGGGCCCGAGCCCGGTGGTGATTGAGGAGCACTTCACGAACACTTCCTCTTCTTCAGCGGGGGTCGGCACAGGCTTGTGCGACTCCGGTGATTGGGGGCACTCTTGGATCTTGACGCCAGCGGGCGTGTGCAGTCAGGCAGGCGCGGCCCGCGACCCTTGGCACAACGGTGCGGGGGTCTCCTCAACGGGGGCGGCGCGGCCTGACGAGCCTCCAAGATCGCGAAGCGGGGTCACAGGGCACGGACTGTGCAGCTGTCGACCTGGCGTAGATCGCAATCTGTAGAGGGAATTCCGGCAGGAGGGGGGAGAGCGTCTCAGGGCACTCCAGTAGCAGGCAAGGGGCAGAGGAGCAGGAAGCCAAGCCTGGGGGCAGAGAGCGACTCCGGTCGGAGCGAGGCTCTCACAGGACAAAGGCAGGCAAGCTCCCGAGTGCCACAGCCCTAGGAGGGGCGATGAGGGGCGCAGTCTGGCTCCAGCGGGATGCACACACGGCTCGAATGTCAGGACGAGCAAAAGCACCAAGGACCCACTAGTCCTGGGGTCCAGATCAGGGGGCAAGCTCAGTCAAGCCCTTGGAGAATGTTTAGAGCACAAAGCAACAAAGTCTTTCCTCAGTAAGTCTTCTCCTCTCCTTTTTCAGCAAGGCAAGCAGCAGGCCAGTCCTTCCGGCGTCTCTTCTCCTTCTAGTCGGGCAGAGGTCCTTTGTGGTAAAACAGGATTCTAATTTCTTAGGAGCAGGGCTCCTACCTTTATACTGCATTTCTTTTGTTCTGACAGGCCAGGGGGGCCTTTGCATAACTGCTCTCAGCCTCTGAGCACTTGTTGGGGGTACTTCTGGCTTCTGCATTCAGTGTGAGGGCAGGCACGTCAGACGCTCCACAGGAGGTGGAGCCAGCATTGTGTGGACAGGGGCAGCCAGGAGTACCTTGATGATGGGGCTTCGCCCTTCCTGGGCCAGGTGCAGGCTGAGTCATCAGTCGCTCCCCAGGGGGGCGGAGCCAGCATTGTGGTGGCAGAGCACAGCCAGATTAAGAGTCAAGGGGCACTCCTACCTCCCACTAAGGTGTAATCCTTGCATTCACCACCTGTCATCCCCCAGCCCTGTCACTCACACATCCCAGACAGTCAGATACACATACTGCAGAGGTGGGCTGAAATGGTTAGACAAGCAAATGCTAACTTTCTAAAAGTAGCATTTGCAAACACAGGATATTAAAATAAACTTTACTAAAAGAAGTATTTTATTATTCTGAGTTCAGGCATACTAAACATTAATTTCTACCATGTTCCCTGAGCCTGCTGGGATTATAGAGTGTAATAATTCCAGCAGCCCATTCTGGCCTAAAGGGAGCAGGTAGCCTTACACAGTGAAA
This sequence comes from Lissotriton vulgaris, assembly GCF_964263255.1. Taxonomy (NCBI): domain Eukaryota; kingdom Metazoa; phylum Chordata; class Amphibia; order Caudata; family Salamandridae; genus Lissotriton; species Lissotriton vulgaris. The sequence goes on along the minus strand of NC_141695.1, from coordinate 1,507,556,114 downwards.
AACGAATTTGGCTGTAATTCACTATTAGGACATGCCACACACATCAGAGCATGTCCTACCTTACACTTACAATGCACCCTGCCCTAGGGCCTACCATAGGGGTGACTAATATGTAGTTAAGGGAAGGTTTAGGGGCTGGCAAATGTGTGCACTTGCCCAGCCAGCATGACAGTACCAGACTGCACGCAGGTTCTGCAATGGCAGACCCTAGACACATTTTAAGGCTGCTTCTGTGGGTGGCGCAACCAGCGCTGCAGGCCCACTAGCAGTATTGGCATTTACAAGCCCTGGCACTCCTGGTGCACTTTACTGGGGACTGACAGTAAATCCAATGAACCAATCAGGTATACCAAACACAGTTACATTTTATACAGGGAGAGCATATGCACTTTAGCACTGGTCAGCAGTGGTAAAGTGCCCAGAGTCATTAAACCAACAAAAACAGGTCAGAGAGAGTATTGGAGGAAGGCAAAAAGTTTAGGGATGACCCTGCCAAGAGGCCCAGGTCCAACACGCAGTCTGCGGTCTGGGGCCTGGCAGCACGCGCAGTCTGCGGTCTGGGGCCTGGCAGCACGCGTAGTCTGCGGTCTGGGGCCTGGCAGCACGCGCAGTCTGCGGTCTGGGGCCTGGCAGCACGCGCAGTCTGCGGTCTGGGGCCTGGCAGCTCGCGCAGTCTGCAATCTGGGGCCTGGCAGCTCGCGCAGTCTGGGGCCTGGCAGCTCGCGCAGTCTGCGGTCTGGGGCCTGGCAGCACGCGCAGTCTGCGGTCTGGGGCCTGGCAGCACGCACAGTCTGCGGTCTGGGGCCTGGCAGCACGCACAATCTGCGGTCTGGGGCCTGGCAGCTCGCGCAGTCTGCGGTCTGGGGCCTGGCAGCACGCGCAGTCTGCGGTCTGGGGCCTGGCAGCACGCGCAGTCTGCGGTCTGGGGCCTGGCAGCACGCGCAGTCTGCGGTCTGGGGCCTGGCAGCACGAGCAGTGTGCGGTCTGGGGCCTGGCAGCTCGCGCAGTCTGCGGTCTGGGGCCTGGCAGCACGCGCAGTCTGCGGTCTGGGGCCTGGCAGCTCGCGCAGTCTGCAATCTGGGGCCTGGCAGCTCGCGCAGTCTGGGGCCTGGCAGCTCGCGCAGTCTGCGGTCTGGGGCCTGGCAGCACGCGCAGTCTGCGGTCTGGGGCCTGGCAGCACGCACAGTCTGCGGTCTGGGGCCTGGCAGCACGCACAGTCTGCGGTCTGGGGCCTGGCAGCTCGCGCAGTCTGCGGTCTGGGGCCTGGCAGCACGCGCAGTCTGCGGTCTGGGGCCTGGCAGCACGCGCAGTCTGCGGTCTGGGGCCTGGCAGCACGCGCAGTCTGCGGTCTGGGGCCTGGCAGCACGAGCAGTGTGCGGTCTGGGGCCTGGCAGCTCGCGCAGTCTGCGGTCTGGGGCCTGGCAGCACGCGCAGTCTGCGGTCTGGGGCCTGGCAGCTCGCGCAGTCTGGGGCCTGGCAGCTCGCGCAGTCTGGGGCCTGGCAGCTCGCGCAGTCTGGGGCCTGGCAGCTCGCGCAGTCTGGGGCCTGGCAGTTCGCGCAGTCTGGGGTCTGGCAGCTCGCGCAGTCTGGGGTCTGGCAGCTCGCGCAGTCTGGGGTCTGGCAGCATGCGCAGTCTGGGGTCTGGCAGCATGCGCAGTCTGCGGTCTGGGGCCTGGGGCCTGGCAGCTCGGGCAGCTCGCGCAGTCTGGGGCCTGGCAGCTCGCGCAGTCTGGGGCCTGGCAGCTCGCCCAGTCTGGGGCCTGGCAGCTCGCGCAGTCTGGGGCCTGGCAGCTCGCGCAGTCTGGGGCCTGGCAGCTCGCGCAGTCTGGGGCCTGGCAGCACGCGCAGTCCGGGGCCTGGCAGCTCGCACAGTCCGGGGCCTAGCAGCACGCGCAGTCTGCGGTCTGGTGCCTGGCAGCACGCACAGTCTGCGGTCTGGGGCCTGGCAGCACGCGCAGTCTGCGGTCTGGGGCCTGGCAGCACGCGCAGTCTGCGGTCTGGGGCCTGGCAGCACGCGCAGTCTGCGGTCTGGGGCCTGGCAGCACGAGCAGTCTGCGGTCTGGGGCCTGGCAGCACGCGAAGTCTGGGGCCTGGCAGCTCACGCAGTCTGGGGCCTGGCAGCACGCGCAGTCTGCGGTCTGGGGCCTGGCATCTCGCGCAGTCTGGGGCCTGGCAGCTCGCGCAGTCTGGGGCCTGGCAGCTCGCGCAGTCTGGGGCCTGGCAGCTCGCGCAGTCTGCGGTCTGGGGCCTGGCAGCACGCGCAGTCTGCGGTCTGGGGCCTGGCAGCACGCACAGTCTGCGGTCTGGGGCCTGGCAGCACGCACAATCTGCGGTCTGGGGCCTGGCAGCTCGCGCAGTCTGCGGTCTGGGGCCTGGCAGCACGCGCAGTCTGCGGTCTGGGGCCTGGCAGCACGCGCAGTCTGCGGTCTGGGGCCTGGCAGCACGCGCAGTCTGCGGTCTGGGGCCTGGCAGCACGAGCAGTGTGCGGTCTGGGGCCTGGCAGCTCGCGCAGTCTGCGGTCTGGGGCCTGGCAGCACGCGCAGTCTGCGGTCTGGGGCCTGGCAGCTCGCGCAGTCTGCAATCTGGGGCCTGGCAGCTCGCGCAGTCTGGGGCCTGGCAGCTCGCGCAGTCTGCGGTCTGGGGCCTGGCAGCACGCGCAGTCTGCGGTCTGGGGCCTGGCAGCACGCACAGTCTGCGGTCTGGGGCCTGGCAGCACGCACAGTCTGCGGTCTGGGGCCTGGCAGCTCGCGCAGTCTGCGGTCTGGGGCCTGGCAGCACGCGCAGTCTGCGGTCTGGGGCCTGGCAGCACGCGCAGTCTGCGGTCTGGGGCCTGGCAGCACGCGCAGTCTGCGGTCTGGGGCCTGGCAGCACGAGCAGTGTGCGGTCTGGGGCCTGGCAGCTCGCGCAGTCTGCGGTCTGGGGCCTGGCAGCACGCGCAGTCTGCAGTCTGGGGCCTGGCAGCTCGCGCAGTCTGGGGCCTGGCAGCTCGCGCAGTCTGGGGCCTGGCAGCTCGCGCAGTCTGGGGCCTGGCAGCTCGCGCAGTCTGGGGCCTGGCAGTTCGCGCAGTCTGGGGTCTGGCAGCTCGCGCAGTCTGGGGTCTGGCAGCTCGCGCAGTCTGGGGTCTGGCAGCATGCGCAGTCTGGGGTCTGGCAGCATGCGCAGTCTGCGGTCTGGGGCCTGGGGCCTGGCAGCTCGGGCAGCTCGCGCAGTCTGGGGCCTGGCAGCTCGCGCAGTCTGGGGCCTGGCAGCTCGCCCAGTCTGGGGCCTGGCAGCTCGCGCAGTCTGGGGCCTGGCAGCTCGCGCAGTCTGGGGCCTGGCAGCTCGCGCAGTCTGGGGCCTGGCAGCACGCGCAGTCCGGGGCCTGGCAGCTCGCACAGTCCGGGGCCTAGCAGCACGCGCAGTCTGCGGTCTGGTGCCTGGCAGCACGCACAGTCTGCGGTCTGGGGCCTGGCAGCACGCGCAGTCTGCGGTCTGGGGCCTGGCAGCACGCTCAGTCTGCGGTCTGGGGCCTGGCAGCACGCGCAGTCTGCGGTCTGGGGCCTGGCAGCACGCGCAGTCTGCGGTCTGGGGCCTGGCATCTCGCGCAGTCTGGGGCCTGGCAGCTCACGCAGTCTGGGGTCTGGCAGCTCGCGCAGTCTGGGGTCAGGCAGCACGCGCAGTCTGGGGTCAGGCAGCACGCACAGTCTGGGGCCTAGCAGCACGCGCAGTCTGCGGTCCGGGGCCTGGCAGCACGCGCAGTCTGCGGTCTGGGGCCTGGCAGCACGCGTAGTCTGCGTTCTGGGGCCTGGCAGCACGCGCAGTCTGCGGTCTGGGGCCTGGCAGCACGCGCAGTCTGCGGTCTGGGGCCTGGCAGCTCGTGCAGTCTGCGGTCTGGGGCCTGGCAGCTCGCGCAGTCTGCAATCTGGGGCCTGGCAGCTTGCGCAGTCTGGGGCCTGGTAGCTCGCGCAGTCTGGGGCCTGGCAGCTCGCGCAGTCTGCGGTCTGGGGCCTGGCAGCACGTGCAGTCTGCGGTCTGGGGCCTGGCAGCACGCGCAGTCTGCGGTCTGGGGCCTGGCAGCACGCGCAGTCTGCGGTCTGAGGCCTGGCAGCTCGCGCAGTCTGCGGTCTGGGGCCTGGCAGCACGCGCAGTCTGCGGTCTGGGGCCTGGCAGCACGCGCAGTCTGCGGTCTGGGGCCTGGCAGCACGCGCAGTCTGCGGTCTGGGGCCTGGCAGCACGCGCAGTCTGCGGCCTGGCAGCATGCGCAGTCTGCGGTCTGGGGCCTGGCAGCACGCGCAGTCTGCGGTCTGGGGCCTGGCAGCTCGCGCAGTCTGCGGTCTGGGGCCTGGCAGCACGCGCAGTCTGCGGTCTGGGGCCTGGCAGCACGCGCAGTCTGCGGTCTGGGGCCTGGCAGCACGCGCAGTCTGCGGTCTGGGGCCTGGCAGCTCGCGCAGTCTGCAATCTGGGGCCTGGCAGCTCGCGCAGTCTGCAATCTGGGGCCTGGCAGCTCGCGCAGTCTGGGGCCTGGCAGCTCGCGCAGTCTGCGGTCTGGGGCCTGGCAGCACGCGCAGTCTGCGGTCTGGGGCCTGGCAGCATGCACAGTCTGCGGTCTGGGGCCTGGCAGCACGCGCAGTCTGCGGTCTGGGGCCTGGCAGCATGCGCAGTCTGCGGTCTGGGGCCTGGCAGCTGGCGCAGTCTGTGGTCTGGGGCCTGGCAGCTGGCGCAGTCTGCAGTCTGGGGCCTGGCAGCACGCGCAGTCTGCGGTCTGGGGCCTGGCAGCAAGCGCAGTCTGGGGTCTGGCAGCTCGCGCAGTCTGGGGTCTGGCAGCTCGCGCAGTCTGGGGTCTGGCAGCTCGCGCAGTCTGGGGTCCGGCAGCATGCTCAGTCTGGGGTCTGGCAGCATGCGCAGTCTGGGGTCTGGCAGCATGCGCAGTCTGCGGTCTGGGGCCTGGGGCCTGGCAGCTCGGGCAGCTCGCGCAGTCTGGGGCCTGGCAGCTCGCGCAGTCTGGGGCCTGGCAGCTCGCGCAGTCTGGGGCCTCGCAGCTCGCGCAGTCTGGGGCCTGGCAGCTCGCGCAGTCTGGGGCCTGGCAGCTTGCGCAGTCTGGGGCCTGGCAGCTCGCGTAGTCTGGGGCCTGGCAGCACGCGCAGTCCGGGGCCTGGCGGCTCGCGCAGTCCGGGGCCTGGCAGCACGCGCAGTCTGCGGTCTGGGGCCTAGCAGCACGCGCAGTCTGCGGTCTGGGGCCTGGCAGCACGCGCAGTCTGCGGTCTGGGGCCTGGCAGCACGCGCAGTCTGCGGTCTGGGGCCTGGCAGCACGCGCAGTCTGCGGTCTGGGGCCTGGCAGCACGCGCAGTCTGCGGTCTGGGGCCTGACAGCACGCGCAGTCTGCGGTCTGGGGCCTGGCAGCTCGCGCGGTCTTTGGTCTGGGGCCTGGCAGCACGCGCAGTCTGGGGCCTGGCAGCACACGCAGTCTGCGGTCTGGGGCCTGGCAGCACGCGCAGTCTGCGGTCTGGGGCCTGGCAGCACGCGCAGTCTGCGGTCTGGGGCCTGGCAGCTCGCGCAGTCTGCGGTCTGGGGTCTGGCAGCACGCGCACAGGCGCAGTCTGTGGTCTGGGGCCTGGCAGCACGCACAGTCTACGGTCTGGGGCCTGGCAGCACGCGCAGTCTGCGGTCTGGGGCCTGGCAGCACGCGCAGTCTGCGGTCTGGGGCCTGGCAGCACGCGCAGTCTGCGGTCTGGGGCCTGGCAGCACGCGCAGTCTGGGGCCTGGCAGCTCGCGCAGTCTGGGGCCTGGCAGCTCGCGCAGTCTGGGGCCTGGCAGCTCGCGCAGTCTGCGGTCTAGGGCCTGGCAGCACGCGCAGTCTGCGGTCTGGGGCCTGGCAGCACGCGCAGTCTGCGGTCTGGGGCCTGGCAGCACGCGCAGTCTGCGGTCTGGGGCCTGGCAGCACGAGCAGTCTGCGGTCTGGGGCCTGGCAGCACGAGCAGTCTGCGGTCTGGGGCCTGGCAGCACGCGAAGTCTGGGGCCTGGCAGCTCACGCAGTCTGGGGCCTGGCAGCACGCGCAGTCTGCGGTCTGGGGCCTGGCATCTCGCGCAGTCTGGGGCCTGGCAGCTCGCGCAGTCTGGGGCCTGGCAGCTCGCGCAGTCTGGGGCCTGGCAGCTCGCGCAGTCTGGGGCCTGGCAGCTCGCGCAGTCTGGGGCCTGGCAGCTCGCGCAGTCTGGGGCCTGGCAGCTCGCGCAGTCTGGGGTCTGGCAGCTCGCGCAGTCTGGGGTCTGGGGCCTGGCAGCTCGCGCGGTCTTTGGTCTGGGGCCTGGCAGCACGCGCAGTCTGGGGCCTGGCAGCACACGCAGTCTGCGGTCTGGGGCCTGGCAGCCCGCGCAGTCTGCGGTCTGGGGCCTGGCAGCACGCGCAGTCTGCGGTCTGGGGCCTGGCAGCTCGCGCAGTCTGCGGTCTGGGGTCTGGCAGCACGCGCACAGGCGCAGTCTGTGGTCTGGGGCCTGGCAGCACGCACAGTCTACGGTCTGGGGCCTGGCAGCACGCGCAGTCTGCGGACTGGGGCCTGGCAGCACGCGCAGTCTGCGGTCTGGGGCCTGGCAGCACGCGCAGTCTGCGGTCTGGGGCCTGGCAGCACGCGCAGTCTGGGGCCTGGGAGCTCGCGCAGTCTGGGGCCTGGCAGCTCGCGCAGTCTGGGGCCTGGCAGCTCGCGCAGTCTGGGGCCTGGCAGCTCGCGCAGTCTGCGGTCTAGGGCCTGGCAGCACGCGCAGTCTGCGGTCTGGGGCCTGGCAGCACGCGCAGTCTGCGGTCTGGGGCCTGGCAGCACGCGCAGTCTGCGGTCTGGGGCCTGGCAGCACGAGCAGTCTGCGGTCTGGGGCCTGGCAGCACGAGCAGTCTGCGGTCTGGGGCCTGGCAGCATGCGAAGTCTGGGGCCTGGCAGCTCGCGCAGTCTGGGGCCTGGCAGCACGCGCAGTCTGGGGCCTGGCAGCTCGCGCAGTCTGGGGCCTGGCAGCTCGCGCAGTCTGGGGCCTGGCAGCTTGCGCAGTCTGGGGCCTGGCAGCTCGCGCAGTCTGGGGTCTGGCAGCTCGCGCAGTCTGGGGTCTGGCAGCTCGCGCAGTCTGGGGCCTCGCAGCTCGCGCAGTCTGGGGCCTGGCAGCTCGCGCAGTCTGGGGCCTGGCAGCTCGCGCAGTCTGGGGCCTGGCAGCTCGCGCAGTCTGGGGTCTGGCAGCTCGCGCAGTCTGGGGTCTGGCAGCTCGCGCAGTCTGGGGTCTGGCAGCTCGCGCAGTCTGGGGTCTGGCAGCTCGCGCAGTCTGCGGTCTGGGGCCTGGCAACACGCGCAGTCTGCGGTCTGGGGCCTGGCAGCACGCGCAGTCTGCGGTCTGGGGCCTGGCAGCACGCGCAGTCTGCGGTCTGGGGCCTGGCAGCACGCGCAGTTTGCGGTCTGGGGCCTGGCAGCACGCGCAGTCTGCGGTCTGGGGCCTGGCAGCACGCACAGTCTGCGGTCTGGGGCCTGGCAGCACGCACAGTCTGCGGTCTGGGGCCTGGCAGCTCGCGCAGTCTGCGGTCTGGGGCCTGGCAGCACGCGCAGTCTGCGGCCTGGGGCCTGGCAGCATGCGCAGTCTGCGGTCTGGGGCCTGGCAGCACGCGCAGTCTGCGGTCTGGGGCCTGGCAGCACGAGCAGTGTGCGGTCTGGGGCCTGGCAGCTCGCGCAGTCTGCAGTCTGGGGCCTGGCAGCTCGCGCAGTCTGGGGCCTGGCAGCTTTCGCAGTCTGGGGCCTGGCAGCTCGCGCAGTCTGCAGTCTGGGGCCTGGCAGCTCGCGCAGTCTGGGGCCTGGCAGCTCGCGCAGTCTGCAGTCTGGGGCCTGGCAGCTCGCGCAGTCTGGGGCCTGGCAGCACGCGCAGTCTGGGGCCTGGCAGCTCGCGCAGTCTGGGGCCTGGCAGCTCGCGCAGTCTGGGGCCTGGCAGCTCGCGCAGTCTGGGGCCTGGCAGCTCGCGCAGTCTGGGGCCTGGCAGCTCGCGCAGTCTGGGGCCTGGCAGCTCGTGCAGTCTGGGGTCTGGCAGCTCGCGCAGTCTGGGGTCTGGCAGCTCGCGCAGTCTGGGGTCTGGCAGCATGCGCAGTCTGGGGTCTGGCAGCATGCGCAGTCTGCGGTCTGGGGCCTGGGGCCTGGCAGCTCGGGCAGCTTGCGCAGTCTGGGGCCTGGCAGCTCGCGCAGTCTGGGGCCTGGCAGCTCACGCAGTCTGGGGCCTGGCAGCTCGCGCAGTCTGGGGCCTGGCAGCTCGCGCAGTCTGGGGCCTGGCAGCTCGCGCAGTCTGGGGCCTGGCAGCACGCGCAGTCCGGGGCCTGGCAGCTCGCACAGTCCGGGGCCTGGCAGCACGCGCAGTCTGCGGTCTGGTGCCTGGCAGCACGCGCAGTCTGCGGTCTGGGGCCTGGCAGCACGCGCAGTCTGCGGTCTGGGGCCTGGCAGCATGCTCAGTCTGCGGTCTGGGGCCTGGCAGCACGCGCAGTCTGCGGTCTGGGGCCTGGCAGCACGCGCAGTCTGCGGTCTGCGGCCTGGCATCTCGCGCAGTCTGGGGCCTGGCAGCTCGCGCAGTCTGGGGTCTGGCAGCTCGCGCAGTCTGGGGTCAGGCAGCACGCGCAGTCTGGGGTCAGGCAGCACGCACAGTCTGGGGCCAAGCAGCACGCGCAGTCTGCGGTCCGGGGCCCCGCAGCACGCGCAGTCTGCGGTCTGGGGCCTGGCAGCACGCGCCGTCTGCGGTCTGGGGCCTGGCAGCACGCGCAGTCTGCGTTCTGGGGCCTGGCAGCACGCGCAGTCTGCGGTCTGGGGCCTGGCAGCACGCGCAGTCTGCGGTCTGGGGCCTGGCAGCTCGTGCAGTCTGCGGTCTGGGGCCTGGCAGCTCGCGCAGTCTGCAATCTGGGGCCTGGCAGCTCGCGCAGTCTGGGGCCTGGTAGCTCGCGCAGTCTGGGGCCTGGCAGCTCGCGCAGTCTGGGGTCTGGCAGCTCGCACAGTCTGGGTCTGGCAGCTCGCGCAGTCTGGGGTCTGGCAGCTCGCGCAGTCTGGGGCCTGGCAGCTCGCGCAGTCTGGGGCCTGGCAGCTCGCGCAGTCTGGGGTCTGGCAGCTCGTGCAGTCTGGGGTCTGGCAGCTCGTGCAGTCTGGGGTCTGGCAGCTCGCGCAGTCTGGGGTCTGGCAGCTTGCGCAGTCTGGGGTCTGGCAGCATGCGCAGTCTGGGGTCTGGCAGCATGCGCAGTCTGCGGTCTGGGGCCTGGGGCCTGGCAGCTCGGGCAGCTCGCGCAGTCTGGGGCCTGGCAGCTCGCGCAGTCTGGGGCCTGGCAGCTCGCGCAGTCTGGGGGCTGGGAGCTCGCGCAGTCTGGGGCCTGGCAGCTGGCGCAGTCTGGGGCCTGGCAGCTCGCGCAGTCTGGGGCCTGGCAGCTAGCGCAGTCTGGGGCCTGGCAGCTCGCGCAGTCTGGGGCCTGGCAGCTCGCACAGTCTGGGGCCTGGCAGCACGCGCAGTCTGGGGCCTGGCAGCTCGCGCAGTCTGGGGCCTGGCAGCTCGCGCAGTCTGGGGTCTGGCAGCTCGCGCAGTCTGGGGTCTGGCAGCTCGCGCAGTCTGGGGTCTGGCAGCTCGCGCAGTCTGGGGTCTGGCAGCTCGCGCAGTCTGCGGTCTGGGGCCTGGCAACACGCGCAGTCTGCAGTCTGGGGCCTGGCAGCACGCGCAGTCTGCGGTCTGGGGCCTGGCAGCACGCGCAGTCTGCGGTCTGGGGCCTGGCAGCACGCGCAGTTTGCGGTCTGGGGCCTGGCAGCACGCGCAGTCTGCGGTCTGGGGCCTGGCAGCACTCACAGTCTGCGGTCTGGGGCCTGGCAGCACGCACAGTCTGCGGTCTGGGGCCTGGCAGCTCGCGCAGTCTGCGGTCTGGGGCCTGGCAGCACGCGCAGTCTGCGGTCTGGGGCCTGGCAGCATGCGCAGTCTGCGGTCTGGGGCCTGGCAGCACGCGCAGTCTGCGGTCTGGGGCCTGGCAGCACGAGCAGTGTGCGGTCTGGGGCCTGGCAGCTCGCGCAGTCTGCAGTCTGGGGCCTGGCAGCTCGCGCAGTCTGGGGCCTGGCAGCTTTCGCAGTCTGGGGCCTGGCAGCTCGCGCAGTCTGCGGTCTGGGGCCTGGCAGCTCGCGCAGTCTGGGGCCTGGCAGCTCGCGCAGTCGGCAGTCTGGGGCCTGGCAGCTCGCGCAGTCTGGGGCCTGGCAGCACGCGCAGTCTGGGGCCTGGCAGCTCGCGCAGTCTGGGGCCTGGCAGCTCGCGCAGTCTGGGGCCTGGCAGCTCGCGCAGTCTGGGGCCTGGCAGCTCGCGCAGTCTGGGGCCTGGCAGCTCGCGCAGTCTGGGGCCTGGCAGCTCGTGCAGTCTGGGGTCTGGCAGCTCGCGCAGTCTGGGGTCTGGCAGCTCGCGCAGTCTGGGGTCTGGCAGCATGCGCAGTCTGGGGTCTGGCAGCATGCGCAGTCTGCGGTCTGGGGCCTGGGGCCTGGCAGCTCGGGCAGCTTGCGCAGTCTGGGGCCTGGCAGCTCGCGCAGTCTGGGGCCTGGCAGCTCACGCAGTCTGGGGCCTGGCAGCTCGCGCAGTCTGGGGCCTGGCAGCTCGCGCAGTCTGGGGCCTGGCAGCTCGCGCAGTCTGGGGCCTGGCAGCACGCGCAGTCCGGGGCCTGGCAGCTCGCACAGTCCGGGGCCTGGCAGCACGCGCAGTCTGCGGTCTGGTGCCTGGCAGCACGCGCAGTCTGCGGTCTGGGGCCTGGCAGAACGCGCAGTCTGCGGTCTGGGGCCTGGCAGCACGCTCAGTCTGCGGTCTGGGGCCTGGCAGCACGCGCAGTCTGCGGTCTGGGGCCTGGCAGCACGCGCAGTCTGCGGTCTGGGGCCTGGCATCTCGCGCAGTCTGGGGCCTGGCAGCTCGCGCAGTCTGGGGTCTGGCAGCTCGCGCAGTCTGGGGTCAGGCAGCACGCGCAGTCTGGGGTCAGGCAGCACGCACAGTCTGGGGCCAAGCAGCACGCGCAGTCTGCGGTCCGGGGCCCCGCAGCACGCGCAGTCTGCGGTCTGGGGCCTGGCAGCACGCGCAGTCTGCGGTCTGGGGCCTGGCAGCACGCGCAGTCTGCGTTCTGGGGCCTGGCAGCACGCGCAGTCTGCGGTCTGGGGCCTGGCAGCACGCGCAGTCTGCGGTCTGGGGCCTGGCAGCTCGTGCAGTCTGCGGTCTGGGGCCTGGCAGCTCGCGCAGTCTGCAATCTGGGGCCTGGCAGCTCGCGCAGTCTGGGGCCTGGTAGCTCGCGCAGTCTGGGGCCTGGCAGCTCGCGCAGTCTGGGGTCTGGCAGCTCGCACAGTCTGGGGTCTGGCAGCTTGCGCAGTCTGGGGTCTGGCAGCTCGCGCAGTCTGGGGCCTGGCAGCTCGCGCAGTCTGGGGCCTGGCAGCTCGCGCAGTCTGGGGTCTGGCAGCTCGTGCAGTCTGGGGTCTGGCAGCTCGTGCAGTCTGGGGTCTGGCAGCTCGCGCAGTCTGGGGTCTGGCAGCTTGCGCAGTCTGGGGTCTGGCAGCATGCGCAGTCTGGGGTCTGGCAGCATGCGCAGTCTGCGGTCTGGGGCCTGGGGCCTGGCAGCTCGGGCAGCTCGCGCAGTCTGGGGCCTGGCAGCTCGCGCAGTCTGGGGCCTGGCAGCTCGCGCAGTCTGGGGGCTGGGAGCTCGCGCAGTCTGGGGCCTGGCAGCTCGCGCAGTCTGGGGCCTGGCAGCTCGCGCAGTCTGGGGCCTGGCAGCTCGCGCAGTCTGGGGCCTGGCAGCACGCGCAGTCTGGGGCCTGGCAGCACGCACAGTCCGGGGCCTGGCAGCTCGCACAGTCCGGGGCCTGGCAGCACGCGCAGTCTGCGGTCTGGGGCCTGGCAGCACGCGCAGTCTGCGGTCTGGGGCCTGGCAGCACGCGCAGTCTGCGGTCTGGGGCCTGGCAGCACGCTCAGTCTGCGGTCTGGGGCCTGGCAGCACGCGCAGTCTGCGGTCTGGGGCCTGGCAGCACGCGCAGTCTGCGGTCTGGGGCCTGGCATCTCGCGCAGTCTGGGGCCTGGCAGCTCGCGCAGTCTGGGGTCTGGCAGCTCGCGCAGTCTGGGGTCAGGCAGCACGCGCAGTCTGGGGTCAGGCAGCACGCACAGTCCGGGGCCTGGCAGCACGCGCAGTCTGCGGTCCGGGGCCTGGCAGCACGCGCAGTCTGCGGTCTGGGGCCTGGCAGCACGCGCAGTCTGCGGTCTGGGGCCTGGCAACACGCGCAGTCTGCGGTCTGGGGCCTGGCAGCATGCGCAGTCTGTGGTCTGGGGCCTGGCAGCTCGCGCAGTCTGCGGTCTGGGGCCTGGCAGCTCGCGCAGTCTGCAATCTGGGGCCTGGCAGCTCGCGCAGTCTGGGGCCTGGTAGCTCGCGCAGTCTGGGGCCTGGCAGTTCGCGCAGTCTGGGGTCTGGCAGCTCGCGCAGTCTGGGGTCTGGCAGCTCGCACAGTCTGGGGCCTGGCAGCTCGCGCAGTCTGGGGCCTGGCAGCTCGCGCAGTCTGGGGCCTGGCAGCTCGCGCAGTCTGGGGCCTGGCAGCTCGCGCAGTCTGGGGTCTGGCAGCTCGTGCAGTCTGGGGTCTGGCAGCTCGCGCAGTCTGGGGTCTGGCAGCTCGCGCAGTCTGGGGTCTGGCAGCATGCGCAGTCTGGGGTCTGGCAGCATGCGCAGTCTGCGGTCTGGGGCCTGGGGCCTGGCAGCTCGGGCAGCACGCGCAGTCTGCGGTCTTGGGCCTGGCAGCACGCGCAGTCTGCGGTCTAGGGCCTGGCAGCACGCGCAGTCTGCGGTCTGGGGCCTGGCATCTCGCGCAGTCTGGGGCCTGGCAGCTCGCGCAGTCTGGGGTCTGGCAGCTCGCGCAGTTTGGGGTCAGGCAGCACGCGCAGTCTGGGGTCAGGCAGCACGCGCAGTCTGGGGTCAGGCAGCACGCGCAGTCTGCGGTCTGGCAGCACGCGCAGTCTGCGGTCTGGGGCTTGGGGCCTGGCAGCTGGCGCAGTCTGCGGTCTGGGGCCTGGCAACTCGCGCAGTCTGGGGCCTGGCAGCTCGCGCAGTCTGGGGCCTGGCAGCTCGCGCAGTCTGCGGTCCGGGGCCTGGCAGCTCGCGCAGTCCGGGGCCTGGCAGCTCGCGCAGTCCGGGGCCTGGCAGCTCGCGCAGTCTGCGGTCTGGGGCCTGGCAGCTCGCGCAGTCTGCGGTCTGGGGCCTGGCAGCACGCGCAGTCTGCGGTCTGGGGCCTGGCAGCACGCGCAGTCTGCGGTCTGGGGCCTGGCAGCACGCACAGTCTGCGGTCTGGGGCCTGGCAGCTCGCGCAGTCTGCGGTCTGGGGCCTGGCAGCTCGCGCAGTCTGCGGTCTGGGGCCTGGCAGCTCGCGCAGTCTGCGGTCCGGGGCCTGGCAGCTTGCGCAGTCTGCGGTCTGGGGCCTGGCAGCACGCGCAGTCTGCGGTCTGGGGCCTGGCAGCACGCACAGTCTGCGGTCTGGGGCCTGGCAGCACGTGCAGTCTGCGGTCTGGGGCCTGGCAGCTCGCGCAGTCTGCGGTCTGGGGCCTGGCAGCACGCGCAGTCTGCGGTCTGGGGCCTGGCAGCACGCGCAGTCTGCGGTCTGGGGCCTGGCAGCACGCGCAGTCTGCGGTCTGGGGCCTGGCAGCTCGCGCAGTCTGCGGTCTGGGGCCTGGCAGCTCTCTCAGTCTGGGGCCTGGCAGCTCGCGCAGTCTGGGGCCTGGCAGCTCTCTCAGTCTGGGGCCTGGCAGCTCGCGCAGTCTGGGGCCTGGCAGCTCGCGCAGTCTGGGGCCTGGCAGCTCGCGCAGTCTGGGGCCTGGCAGCTCGCGCAGTCTGGGGCCTGGCAGCTCGCGCAGTCTGGGGCCTGGCAGCTCGCGCAGTCTGGGGTCAGGCAGCACGCACAGTCCGGGGCCTGGCAGCACGCGCAGTCTGCGGTCCGGGGCCTGGCAGCACGCGCAGTCTGCGGTCTGGGGCCTGGCAGCACGCGCAGTCTGCGGTCTGGGGCCTGGCAGCACGCGCAGTCTGCGGTCTGGGGCCTGGCAGCATGCGCAGTCTGCGGTCTGGGGCCTGGCAGCTCGCGCAGTCTGCGGTCTGGGGCCTGGCAGCTCGCGCAGTCTGCAATCTGGGGCCTGGCAGCTCGCGCAGTCTGGGGCCTGGTAGCTCGCGCAGTCTGGGGCCTGGCAGTTCGCGCAGTCTGGGGTCTGGCAGCTCGCGCAGTCTGGGGTCTGGCAGCTCGCGCAGTCTGGGGCCTGGCAGCTCGCGCAGTCTGGGGCCTGGCAGCTCGCGCAGTCTGGGGCCTGGCAGCTCGCGCAGTCTGGGGCCTGGCAGCTCGCGCAGTCTGGGGTCTGGCAGCTCGTGCAGTCTGGGGTCTGGCAGCTCGTGCAGTCTGGGGTCTGGCAGCTCGCGCAGTCTGGGGTCTGGCAGCATGCGCAGTCTGGGGTCTGGCAGCATGCGCAGTCTGCGGTCTGGGGCCTGGGGCCTGGCAGCTCGGGCAGCACGCGCAGTCTGCGGTCTTGGGCCTGGCAGCACGCGCAGTCTGCGGTCTGGGGCCTGGCAGCACGCGCAGTCTGCGGTCTAGGGCCTGGCAGCACGCGCAGTCTGCGGTCTGGGGCCTGGCATCTCGCGCAGTCTGGGGCCTGGCAGCTCGCGCAGTCTGTGGTCTGGCAGCTCGCGCAGTTTGGGGTCAGGCAGCACGCGCAGTCTGGGGTCAGGCAGCACGCGCAGTCTGGGGTCAGGCAGCACGCGCAGTCTGCGGTCTGGCAGCACGCGCAGTCTGCGGTCTGGGGCTTGGGGCCTGGCAGCTGGCGCAGTCTGCGGTCTGGGGCCTGGCAGCTCGCGCAGTCTGGGGCCTGGCAGCTCGCGCAGTCTGGGGCCTGGCAGCTCGCGCAGTCTGCGGTCCGGGGCCTGGCAGCTCGCGCAGTCCGGGGCCTGGCAGCTCGCGCAGTCCGGGGCCTGGCAGCTCGCGCAGTCCGGGGCCTGGCAGCTCCCGCAGTCCGGGGCCTGGCAGCTCGAGCAGTCCGGGGCCTGGCAGCTCGCGCAGTCCCGGGCCTGGCAGCTCGCGCAGTCCGGGGCCTGGCAGCTCGCGCAGTCCGGGGCCTGGCAGCTCGCGCAGTCCGGGGTCTGGCAGCTCGCGCAGTCCGGGGTCTGGCAGCTCGCGCAGTCCGGGGTCTGGCAGCTCGCGCAGTCCGGGGTCTGGCAGCTCGCGCAGTCCGGGGTCTGGCAGCTCGTGCAGTCCGGGGCCTGGCAGCTCGCGCAGTCCGGGGCCTGGCAGCTCGCGCAGTCTGGGGCCTGGCAGCTCGTGCTGTCCGGGGCCTGGCAGCTCGCGCAGTATGGGGCCTGGCAGCTCGCACAGTCTGTGGTCTGGGGCCTGGCAGCACGCGCAGTCTGCGGTCTGGGGCCTGGCAGCACGCGCAGTCTGCGGTCTGGGGCCTGGCAGCACGCGCAGTCTGGGGCCTGGCAGCACGCGCAGTCTGCGGTCTGGGGCCTGGCAGCACGCGCAGTCTGCGGTCTGGGGCCTGGCAGCTCGCGCAGTCTGCGGTCTGGGGCCTGGCAGCACGCGCAGTCTGCGGTCTGGGGCCTGGCAGCACGCGCAGTCTGCGGTTTGGGGCCTGGCAGCACGCGCAGTCTGCGGTCTGGGGCCTGGCAGCACGCGCAGTCTGCGGTCTGGGGCCTGGCAGCACGCGTAGTCTGCGGTCTGGGGCCTGGCAGCACGCGCAATCTGCGGTCTGGGGCCTGGCAGCACGCGCAGTCTGCGGTCTGGGGCCTGGCAGCTCGCGCAGTCTGCAATCTGGGGCCTGGCAGCTCGCGCTGTCTGGGGCCTGGCAGCTCGTGCAGTCTGGGGCCTGGCAGCTCGCGCAGTCTGGGGCCTGGCAGCTCGCGCAGTCTGGGGCCTGGCAGCTCGCGCAGTCTGGGGCCTGGCAGCTCGCGCAGTCCGGGGTCTGGCAGCTCGCGCAGTCCGGGGTCTGGCAGCTCGTGCAGTCCGGGGCCTGGCAGCTCGCGCAGTCCGGGGCCTGGCAGCTCGCGCAGTCTGGGGCCTGGCAGCTCGTGCTGTCCGGGGCCTGGCAGCTCGCGCAGTATGGGGCCTGGCAGCTCGCACAGTCTGTGGTCTGGGGCCTGGCAGCACGCGCAGTCTGCGGTCTGGGGCCTGGCAGCACGCGCAGTCTGCGGTCTGGGGCCTGGCAGCACGCGCAGTCTGGGGCCTGGCAGCACGCGCAGTCTGCGGTCTGGGGCCTGGCAGCACGCGCAGTCTGCGGTCTGGGGCCTGGCAGCTCGCGCAGTCTGCGGTCTGGGGCCTGGCAGCACGCGCAGTCTGCGGTCTGGGGCCTGGCAGCACGCGCAGTCTGCGGTTTGGGGCCTGGCAGCACGCGCAGTCTGCGGTCTGGGGCCTGGCAGCACGCGCAGTCTGCGGTCTGGGGCCTGGCAGCACGCGTAGTCTGCGGTCTGGGGCCTGGCAGCACGCGCAATCTGCGGTCTGGGGCCTGGCAGCACGCGCAGTCTGCGGTCTGGGGCCTGGCAGCTCGCGCAGTCTGCAATCTGGGGCCTGGCAGCTCGCGCTGTCTGGGGCCTGGCAGCTCGTGCAGTCTGCGGTCTGGGGCCTGGCAGCACGCGCAGTCTGCGGTCTGGGGCCTGGTAGCACGCACAGTCTGCGGTCTGGGGCCTGGCAGCACGCACAGTCTGCGGTCTGGGGCCTGGCAGCTCGCGCAGTCTGCGGTCTGGGGCCTGGCAGCTCGCGCAGTCTGCGGTCTGGGGCCTGGCAGCTCGCGCAGTCTGCGGTCCGGGGCCTGGCAGCTTGCGCAGTCTGCGGTCTGGGGCCTGGCAGCACGCGCAGTCTGCGGTCTGGGGCCTGGCAGCACGCGCAGTCTGCGGTCTGGGGCCTGGCAGCACGCGCAGTCTGCGGTCTGGGGCCTGGCAGCACGCGCAGTCTGCGGTCTGGGGCCTGGCAGCTCGCGCAGTCTGCGGTCTGGGGCCTGGCAGCTCTCTCAGTCTGGGGCCTGGCAGCTCGCGCAGTCTGGGGCCTGGCAGCTCTCTCAGTCTGGGGCCTGGCAGCTCGCGCAGTCTGGGGCCTGGCAGCTCGCGCAGTCTGGGGCCTGGCAGCTCGCGCAGTCTGGGGCCTGGCAGCTCGCGCAGTCTGGGGCCTGGCAGCTCGCGCAGTCTGGGGTCAGGCAGCACGCACAGTCCGGGGCCTGGCAGCACGCGCAGTCTGCGGTCTGGGGCCTGGCAGCTCGCGCAGTCTGCGGTCTGGGGCCTGGCAGCTCGCGCAGTCTGCGGTCTGGGGCCTGGCAGCTCGCGCAGTCTGCGGTCCGGGCCTGGCAGCTTGCGCAGTCTGCGGTCTGGGGCCTGGCAGCACGCGCAGTCTGCGGTCTGGGGCCTGGCAGCACGCGCAGTCTGCGGTCTGGGGCCTGGCAGCACGCGCAGTCTGCGGTCTGGGGCCTGGCAGCACGCGCAGTCTGCGGTCTGGGGCCTGGCAGCTCGTGCAGTCTGCGGTCTGGGGCCTGGCAGCTCTCTCAGTCTGGGGCCTGGCAGCTCGCGCAGTCTGGGGCCTGGCAGCTCTCTCAGTCTGGGGCCTGGCAGCTCGCGCAGTCTGGGGCCTGGCAGCTCGCGCAG
The DNA here is from genome assembly GCF_964263255.1 of Lissotriton vulgaris. Classification (NCBI taxonomy): domain Eukaryota; kingdom Metazoa; phylum Chordata; class Amphibia; order Caudata; family Salamandridae; genus Lissotriton; species Lissotriton vulgaris. Next base: position 1,507,538,515 of record NC_141695.1, on the reverse strand, counting down.
TCTGGGGCCTGGCAGCTCGCGCAGTCTGGGGCCTGGCAGCTCGCGCAGTCTGGGGCCTGGCAGCTCGCGCAGTCTGGGGCCTGGCAGCTCGCGCAGTCTGGGGTCAGGCAGCACGCACAGTCCGGGGCCTGGCAGCACGCGCAGTCTGCGGTCCGGGGCCTGGCAGCATGCGCAGTCTGCGGTCTGGGGCCTGGCAGCACGCGCAGTCTGCGGTCTGGGGCCTGGCAGCACGCGCAGTCTGCGGTCTGGGGCCTGGCAGCATGCGCAGTCTGCGGTCTGGGGCCTGGCAGCTCGCGCAGTCTGCGGTCTGGGGCCTGGCAGCTCGCGCAGTCTGCAATCTGGGGCCTGGCAGCTCGCGCAGTCTGGGGCCTGGTAGCTCGCGCAGTCTGGGGCCTGGCAGTTCGCGCAGTCTGGGGTCTGGCAGCTCGCGCAGTCTGGGGTCTGGCAGCTCGCGCAGTCTGGGGCCTGGCAGCTCGCGCAGTCTGGGGCCTGGCAGCTCGCGCAGTCTGGGGCCTGGCAGCTCGCGCAGTCTGGGGCCTGGCAGCTCGCGCAGTCTGGGGTCTGGCAGCTCGTGCAGTCTGGGGTCTGGCAGCTCGCGCAGTCTGGGGTCTGGCAGCTCGCGCAGTCTGGGGTCTGGCAGCATGCGCAGTCTGGGGTCTGGCAGCATGCGCAGTCTGCGGTCTGGGGCCTGGGGCCTGGCAGCTCGGGCAGCACGCGCAGTCTGCGGTCTTGGGCCTGGCAGCACGCGCAGTCTGCGGTCTGGGGCCTGGCAGCACGCGCAGTCTGCGGTCTAGGGCCTGGCAGCACGCGCAGTCTGCGGTCTGGGGCCTGGCATCTCGCGCAGTCTGGGGCCTGGCAGCTCGCGCAGTCTGGGGTCTGGCAGCTCGCGCAGTTTGGGGTCAGGCAGCACGCGCAGTCTGGGGTCAGGCAGCACGCGCAGTCTGGGGTCAGGCAGCACGCGCAGTCTGGGGTCAGGCAGCACGCGCAGTCTGCGGTCTGGCAGCACGCGCAGTCTGCGGTCTGGGGCTTGGGGCCTGGCAGCTGGCGCAGTCTGCGGTCTGGGGCCTGGCAGCTCGCGCAGTCTGGGGCCTGGCAGCTCGCGCAGTCTGGGGCCTGGCAGCTCGCGCAGTCTGCGGTCCGGGGCCTGGCAGCTCGCGCAGTCCGGGGCCTGGCAGCTCGCGCAGTCCGGGGCCTGGCAGCTCGCGCAGTCCGGGGCCTGGCAGCTCGTGCAGTCCGGGGCCTGGCAGCTCGCGCAGTCCGGGGCCTGGCAGCTCGCGCAGTCCGGGGTCTGGCAGCTCGCGCAGTCCGGGGTCTGGCAGCTCGCGCAGTCCGGGGTCTGGCAGCTCGCGCAGTCCGGGGTCTGGCAGCTCGCGCAGTCCGGGGCCTGGCAGCTCGCGCAGTCTGGGGCCTGGCAGCTCGCGCAGTCTGGGGCCTGGCAGCTCGCGCAGTCTGGGGCCTGGCAGCTCGCGCAGTCTGGGGCCTGGCAGCTCGCGCAGTCTGGGGCCTGGCAGCACGCGCAGTCCGGGGCCTGGCAGCTCGCACAGTCCGGGGCCTGGCAGCACGTGCAGTCTGCGGTCTGGGGCCTGGCAGCACGCGCAGTCTGCGGTCTGGGGCCTGGCAGCACGCGCAGTCTGCGGTCCGGGGCCTGGCAGCACACGCAGTCTGTGGTCCGGGGCCCGGCAGCTGGCGCAGTCCGGGGCCTGGCAGCTCGCGCAGTCTGGGGCCTGGCAGCTCGTGCTGTCCGGGGCCTGGCAGCTCGCGCAGTCCGGGGCCTGGCAGCTCGCGCAGTCCGGGGCCTGGCAGCTCGCGCAGTCCGGGGCCTGGCAGCTCGCGCAGTCCGGGGCCTGGCAGCTCGTGCAGTCCGGGGCCTGGCAGCTCGTGCAGTCCGGGGCCTGGCAGCTCGCGCAGTCCGGGGCCTGGCAGCTCGCGCAGTCCGGGGTCTGGCAGCTCGCGCAGTCCGGGGTCTGGCAGCTCGCGCAGTATGGGGCCTGGCAGCTCGCACAGTCTGTGGTCTGGGGCCTGGCAGCACGCGCAGTCTGCGGTCTGGGGCCTGGCAGCACGCGCAGTCTGCGGTCTGGGGCCTGGCAGCACGCGCAGTCTGGGGCCTGGCAGCACGCGCAGCCTGCGGTCTGGGGCCTGGCAGCACGCGCAGTCTGCGGTCTGGGGCCTGGCAGCTCGCGCAGTCTGCGGTCTGGGGCCTGGCAGCACGCGCAGTCTGCGGTCTGGGGCCTGGCAGCACGCGCAGTCTGCGGTCTGGGGCCTGGCAGCACGCGCAGTCTGCGGTCTGGGCCTGGCAGCACGCGCAGTCTGCGGTCTGGGGCCTGGCAGCACGCGCAGTCTGCGGTCTGGGGCCTGGCAGCACGCGCAGTTTGCGGTCTGGGGCCTGGCAGCACGCGCAGTCTGCGGTCTGGGGCCTGGCAGCACGCGCAGTCTGCGGTCTGGGGCCTGGCAGCACGCGCAGTCTGCGGTCTGGGGCCTGGCAGCTCGCGCAGTCTGCAATCCGGGGCCTGGCAGCTCGCGCAGTCTGGGGCCTGGCAGCTCGCGCAGTCTGCGGTCTGGGGCCTGGCAGCACGCGCAGTCTGCGGTCTGGGGCCTGGCAGCACGCGCAGTCTGCGGTCTGGGGCCTGGCAGCACGCGCAGTCTGCGGTCTGGGGCCTGGCAGCACGCGCAGTCTGCGGTCTGGGGCCTGGCAGCACGCGCAGTCTGCGGTCTGGGGCCTGGCAGCACGCGCAGTCTGCGGTCTGGGGCCTGGCAGCACGCGCAATCTGCGGTCTGGGGCCTGGCAGCACGCGTAGTCTGCGGTCTGGGGCCTGGCAGCACGCTCAGTCTGCGGTCTGGGGCCTGGCAGCACGCGCAGTCTGCGGTCTGGGGCCTGGCAGCTCGCGCAGTCTGCAATCTGGGGCCTGGCAGCTCGCGCAGTCTGGGGCCTGGCAGCTCGCGCAGTCTGCGGTCTGGGGCCTGGCAGCACGCGCAGTCTGCGGTCTGGGGCCTGGCAGCACGCACAGTCTGCGGTCTGGGGCCTGGCAGCACGCGCAGTCTGCGGTCTGGGGCCTGGCAGCACGCGCAGTCTGCGGTCTGGGGCCTGGCAGCACGCGCAGTCTACGGTCTGGGGCCTGGCAGCTCGCGCAGTCTGCGGTCTGGGGCCTGGCAGCACGCGCAGTCTGCGGTCTGGGGCCTGGCAGCACGCGCAGTCTGCGGTCTGGGGCCTGGCAGCACGCGCAGTCTGCGGTCTGGGGCCTGGCAGCTCGTGCAGTCTGCGGTCTGGGGCCTGGCAGCTCGCGCAGTCTGCAATCTGGGGCCTGGCAGCTCGCGCAGTCTGGGGCCTGGTAGCTCGCGCAGTCTGGGGCCTGGCAGCTCGCGCAGTCTGGGGTCTGGCAGCTCGCACAGTCTGGGGTCTGGCAGCTTGCGCAGTCTGGGGTCTGGCAGCTCGCGCAGTCTGGGGCCTGGCAGCTCGCGCAGTCTGGGGCCTGGCAGCTCGCGCAGTCTGGGGTCTGGCAGCTCGTGCAGTCTGGGGTCTGGCAGCTCGTGCAGTCTGGGGTCTGGCAGCTCGCGCAGTCTGGGGTCTGGCAGCTTGCGCAGTCTGGGGTCTGGCAGCATGCGCAGTCTGGGGTCTGGCAGCATGCGCAGTCTGCGGTCTGGGGCCTGGGGCCTGGCAGCTCGGGCAGCTCGCGCAGTCTGGGGCCTGGCAGCTCGCGCAGTCTGGGGCCTGGCAGCTCGCGCAGTCTGGGGGCTGGGAGCTCGCGCAGTCTGGGGCCTGGCAGCTCGCGCAGTCTGGGGCCTGGCAGCTCGCGCAGTCTGGGGCCTGGCAGCTCGCGCAGTCTGGGGCCTGGCAGCACGCGCAGTCTGGGGCCTGGCAGCACGCACAGTCCGGGGCCTGGCAGCTCGCACAGTCCGGGGCCTGGCAGCACGCGCAGTCTGCGGTCTGGGGCCTGGCAGCACGCGCAGTCTGCGGTCTGGGGCCTGGCAGCACGCGCAGTCTGCGGTCTGGGGCCTGGCAGCACGCTCAGTCTGCGGTCTGGGGCCTGGCAGCACGCGCAGTCTGCGGTCTGGGGCCTGGCAGCACGCGCAGTCTGCGGTCTGGGGCCTGGCATCTCGCGCAGTCTGGGGCCTGGCAGCTCGCGCAGTCTGGGGTCTGGCAGCTCGCGCAGTCTGGGGTCAGGCAGCACGCGCAGTCTGGGGTCAGGCAGCACGCACAGTCCGGGGCCTGGCAGCACGCGCAGTCTGCGGTCCGGGGCCTGGCAGCACGCGCAGTCTGCGGTCTGGGGCCTGGCAGCACGCGCAGTCTGCGGTCTGGGGCCTGGCAACACGCGCAGTCTGCGGTCTGGGGCCTGGCAGCATGCGCAGTCTGTGGTCTGGGGCCTGGCAGCTCGCGCAGTCTGCGGTCTGGGGCCTGGCAGCTCGCGCAGTCTGCAATCTGGGGCCTGGCAGCTCGCGCAGTCTGGGGCCTGGTAGCTCGCGCAGTCTGGGGCCTGGCAGCTCGCGCAGTCTGGGGTCTGGCAGCTCGCACAGTCTGGGGCCTGGCAGCTCGCGCAGTCTGGGGCCTGGCAGCTCGCGCAGTCTGGGGCCTGGCAGCTCGCGCAGTCTGGGGCCTGGCAGCTCGCGCAGTCTGGGGCCTGGCAGCTCGCGCAGTCTGGGGTCTGGCAGCTCGCGCAGTCTGGGGTCTGGCAGCTCGCGCAGTCTGGGGTCTGGCAGCTCGCGCAGTCTGGGGTCTGGCAGCATGCGCAGTCTGGGGTCTGGCAGCATGCGCAGTCTGCGGTCTGGGGCCTGGGGCCTGGCAGCTCGGGCAGCACGCGCAGTCTGCGGTCTTGGGCCTGGCAGCACGCGCAGTCTGCGGTCTAGGGCCTGGCAGCACGCGCAGTCTGCGGTCTGGGGCCTGGCATCTCGCGCAGTCTGGGGCCTGGCAGCTCGCGCAGTCTGGGGTCTGGCAGCTCGCGCAGTTTGGGGTCAGGCAGCACGCGCAGTCTGGGGTCAGGCAGCACGCGCAGTCTGGGGTCAGGCAGCACGCGCAGTCTGCGGTCTGGCAGCACGCGCAGTCTGCGGTCTGGGGCTTGGGGCCTGGCAGCTGGCGCAGTCTGCGGTCTGGGGCCTGGCAACTCGCGCAGTCTGGGGCCTGGCAGCTCGCGCAGTCTGGGGCCTGGCAGCTCGCGCAGTCTGCGGTCCGGGGCCTGGCAGCTCGCGCAGTCCGGGGCCTGGCAGCTCGCGCAGTCCGGGGCCTGGCAGCTCGCGCAGTCTGCGGTCTGGGGCCTGGCAGCTCGCGCAGTCTGCGGTCTGGGGCCTGGCAGCACGCGCAGTCTGCGGTCTGGGGCCTGGCAGCACGCGCAGTCTGCGGTCTGGGGCCTGGCAGCACGCACAGTCTGCGGTCTGGGGCCTGGCAGCTCGCGCAGTCTGCGGTCTGGGGCCTGGCAGCTCGCGCAGTCTGCGGTCTGGGGCCTGGCAGCTCGCGCAGTCTGCGGTCCGGGGCCTGGCAGCTTGCGCAGTCTGCGGTCTGGGGCCTGGCAGCACGCGCAGTCTGCGGTCTGGGGCCTGGCAGCACGCACAGTCTGCGGTCTGGGGCCTGGCAGCACGTGCAGTCTGCGGTCTGGGGCCTGGCAGCTCGCGCAGTCTGCGGTCTGGGGCCTGGCAGCACGCGCAGTCTGCGGTCTGGGGCCTGGCAGCACGCGCAGTCTGCGGTCTGGGGCCTGGCAGCACGCGCAGTCTGCGGTCTGGGGCCTGGCAGCTCACGCAGTCTGCGGTCTGGGGCCTGGCAGCTCTCTCAGTCTGGGGCCTGGCAGCTCGCGCAGTCTGGGGCCTGGCAGCTCTCTCAGTCTGGGGCCTGGCAGCTCGCGCAGTCTGGGGCCTGGCAGCTCGCGCAGTCTGGGGCCTGGCAGCTCGCGCAGTCTGGGGCCTGGCAGCTCGCGCAGTCTGGGGCCTGGCAGCTCGCGCAGTCTGGGGCCTGGCAGCTCGCGCAGTCTGGGGTCAGGCAGCACGCACAGTCCGGGGCCTGGCAGCACGCGCAGTCTGCGGTCCGGGGCCTGGCAGCACGCGCAGTCTGCGGTCTGGGGCCTGGCAGCACGCGCAGTCTGCGGTCTGGGGCCTGGCAGCACGCGCAGTCTGCGGTCTGGGGCCTGGCAGCATGCGCAGTCTGCGGTCTGGGGCCTGGCAGCTCGCGCAGTCTGCGGTCTGGGGCCTGGCAGCTCGCGCAGTCTGCAATCTGGGGCCTGGCAGCTCGCGCAGTCTGGGGCCTGGTAGCTCGCGCAGTCTGGGGCCTGGCAGTTCGCGCAGTCTGGGGTCTGGCAGCTCGCGCAGTCTGGGGTCTGGCAGCTCGCGCAGTCTGGGGCCTGGCAGCTCGCGCAGTCTGGGGCCTGGCAGCTCGCGCAGTCTGGGGCCTGGCAGCTCGCGCAGTCTGGGGCCTGGCAGCTCGCGCAGTCTGGGGTCTGGCAGCTCGTGCAGTCTGGGGTCTGGCAGCTCGTGCAGTCTGGGGTCTGGCAGCTCGCGCAGTCTGGGGTCTGGCAGCATGCGCAGTCTGGGGTCTGGCAGCATGCGCAGTCTGCGGTCTGGGGCCTGGGGCCTGGCAGCTCGGGCAGCACGCGCAGTCTGCGGTCTTGGGCCTGGCAGCACGCGCAGTCTGCGGTCTGGGGCCTGGCAGCACGCGCAGTCTGCGGTCTAGGGCCTGGCAGCACGCGCAGTCTGCGGTCTGGGGCCTGGCATCTCGCGCAGTCTGGGGCCTGGCAGCTCGCGCAGTCTGTGGTCTGGCAGCTCGCGCAGTTTGGGGTCAGGCAGCACGCGCAGTCTGGGGTCAGGCAGCACGCGCAGTCTGGGGTCAGGCAGCACGCGCAGTCTGCGGTCTGGCAGCACGCGCAGTCTGCGGTCTGGGGCTTGGGGCCTGGCAGCTGGCGCAGTCTGCGGTCTGGGGCCTGGCAGCTCGCGCAGTCTGGGGCCTGGCAGCTCGCGCAGTCTGGGGCCTGGCAGCTCGCGCAGTCTGCGGTCCGGGGCCTGGCAGCTCGCGCAGTCCGGGGCCTGGCAGCTCGCGCAGTCCGGGGCCTGGCAGCTCGCGCAGTCCGGGGCCTGGCAGCTCCCGCAGTCCGGGGCCTGGCAGCTCGAGCAGTCCGGGGCCTGGCAGCTCGCGCAGTCCCGGGCCTGGCAGCTCGCGCAGTCCGGGGCCTGGCAGCTCGCGCAGTCCGGGGTCTGGCAGCTCGCGCAGTCCGGGGTCTGGCAGCTCGCGCAGTCCGGGGTCTGGCAGCTCGCGCAGTCCGGGGTCTGGCAGCTCGCGCAGTCCGGGGTCTGGCAGCTCGTGCAGTCCGGGGCCTGGCAGCTCGCGCAGTCCGGGGCCTGGCAGCTCGCGCAGTCTGGGGCCTGGCAGCTCGTGCTGTCCGGGGCCTGGCAGCTCGCGCAGTATGGGGCCTGGCAGCTCGCACAGTCTGTGGTCTGGGGCCTGGCAGCACGCGCAGTCTGCGGTCTGGGGCCTGGCAGCACGCGCAGTCTGCGGTCTGGGGCCTGGCAGCACGCGCAGTCTGGGGCCTGGCAGCACGCGCAGTCTGCGGTCTGGGGCCTGGCAGCACGCGCAGTCTGCGGTCTGGGGCCTGGCAGCTCGCGCAGTCTGCGGTCTGGGGCCTGGCAGCACGCGCAGTCTGCGGTCTGGGGCCTGGCAGCACGCGCAGTCTGCGGTTTGGGGCCTGGCAGCACGCGCAGTCTGCGGTCTGGGGCCTGGCAGCACGCGCAGTCTGCGGTCTGGGGCCTGGCAGCACGCGTAGTCTGCGGTCTGGGGCCTGGCAGCACGCGCAATCTGCGGTCTGGGGCCTGGCAGCACGCGCAGTCTGCGGTCTGGGGCCTGGCAGCTCGCGCAGTCTGCAATCTGGGGCCTGGCAGCTCGCGCTGTCTGGGGCCTGGCAGCTCGTGCAGTCTGCGGTCTGGGGCCTGGCAGCACGCGCAGTCTGCGGTCTGGGGCCTGGCAGCACGCACAGTCTGCGGTCTGGGGCCTGGCAGCACGCACAGTCTGCGGTCTGGGGCCTGGCAGCTCGCGCAGTCTGCGGTCTGGGGCCTGGCAGCTCGCGCAGTCTGCGGTCTGGGGCCTGGCAGCTCGCGCAGTCTGCGGTCCGGGGCCTGGCAGCTTGCGCAGTCTGCGGTCTGGGGCCTGGCAGCACGCGCAGTCTGCGGTCTGGGGCCTGGCAGCACGCGCAGTCTGCGGTCTGGGGCCTGGCAGCACGCGCAGTCTGCGGTCTGGGGCCTGGCAGCACGCGCAGTCTGCGGTCTGGGGCCTGGCAGCTCGCGCAGTCTGCGGTCTGGGGCCTGGCAGCTCTCTCAGTCTGGGGCCTGGCAGCTCGCGCAGTCTGGGGCCTGGCAGCTCTCTCAGTCTGGGGCCTGGCAGCTCGCGCAGTCTGGGGCCTGGCAGCTCGCGCAGTCTGGGGCCTGGCAGCTCGCGCAGTCTGGGGCCTGGCAGCTCGCGCAGTCTGGGGCCTGGCAGCTCGCGCAGTCTGGGGCCTGGCAGCTCACGCAGTCTGGGGTCAGGCAGCACGCACAGTCCGGGGCCTGGCAGCACGCGCAGTCTGCGGTCTGGGGCCTGGCAGCTCGCGCAGTCTGCGGTCTGGGGCCTGGCAGCTCGCGCAGTCTGCGGTCTGGGGCCTGGCAGCTCGCGCAGTCTGCGGTCCGGGCCTGGCAGCTTGTGCAGTCTGCGGTCTGGGGCCTGGCAGCACGCGCAGTCTGCGGTCTGGGGCCTGGCAGCACGCGCAGTCTGCGGTCTGGGGCCTGGCAGCACGCGCAGTCTGCGGTCTGGGGCCTGGCAGCACGCGCAGTCTGCGGTCTGGGGCCTGGCAGCTCGTGCAGTCTGCGGTCTGGGGCCTGGCAGCTCTCTCAGTCTGGGGCCTGGCAGCTCGCGCAGTCTGGGGCCTGGCAGCTCTCTCAGTCTGGGGCCTGGCAGCTCGCGCAGTCTGGGGCCTGGCAGCTCGCGCAGTCTGGGGCCTGGCAGCTCGCGCAGTCTGGGGCCTGGCAGCTCGCGCAGTCTGGGGCCTGGCAGCTCGCGCAGTCTGGGGCCTGGCAGCTCGCGCAGTCTGGGGTCAGGCAGCACGCACAGTCCGGGGCCTGGCAGCACGCGCAGTCTGCGGTCCGGGGCCTGGCAGCATGCGCAGTCTGCGGTCTGGGGCCTGGCAGCACGCGCAGTCTGCGGTCTGGGGCCTGGCAGCACGCGCAGTCTGCGGTCTGGGGCCTGGCAGCATGCGCAGTCTGCGGTCTGGGGCCTGGCAGCTCGCGCAGTCTGCGGTCTGGGGCCTGGCAGCTCGCGCAGTCGGCAATCTGGGGCCTGGCAGCTCGCGCAGTCTGGGGCCTGGTAGCTCGCGCAGTCTGGGGCCTGGCAGTTCGCGCAGTCTGGGGTCTGGCAGCTCGCGCAGTCTGGGGTCTGGCAGCTCGCGCAGTCTGGGGCCTGGCAGCTCGCGCAGTCTGGGGCCTGGCAGCTCGCGCAGTCTGGGGCCTGGCAGCTCGCGCAGTCTGGGGCCTGGCAGCTCGCGCAGTCTGGGGTCTGGCAGCTCGTGCAGTCTGGGGTCTGGCAGCTCGCGCAGTCTGGGGTCTGGCAGCTCGCGCAGTCTGGGGTCTGGCAGCATGCGCAGTCTGGGGTCTGGCAGCATGCGCAGTCTGCGGTCTGGGGCCTGGGGCCTGGCAGCTCGGGCAGCACGCGCAGTCTGCGGTCTTGGGCCTGGCAGCACGCGCAGTCTGCGGTCTGGGGCCTGGCAGCACGCGCAGTCTGCGGTCTAGGGCCTGGCAGCACGCGCAGTCTGCGGTCTGGGGCCTGGCATCTCGCGCAGTCTGGGGCCTGGCAGCTCGCGCAGTCTGGGGTCTGGCAGCTCGCGCAGTTTGGGGTCAGGCAGCACGCGCAGTCTGGGGTCAGGCAGCACGCGCAGTCTGGGGTCAGGCAGCACGCGCAGTCTGGGGTCAGGCAGCACGCGCAGTCTGCGGTCTGGCAGCACGCGCAGTCTGCGGTCTGGGGCTTGGGGCCTGGCAGCTGGCGCAGTCTGCGGTCTGGGGCCTGGCAGCTCGCGCAGTCTGGGGCCTGGCAGCTCGCGCAGTCTGGGGCCTGGCAGCTCGCGCAGTCTGCGGTCCGGGGCCTGGCAGCTCGCGCAGTCCGGGGCCTGGCAGCTCGCGCAGTCCGGGGCCTGGCAGCTCGCGCAGTCCGGGGCCTGGCAGCTCGTGCAGTCCGGGGCCTGGCAGCTCGCGCAGTCCGGGGCCTGGCAGCTCGCGCAGTCCGGGGTCTGGCAGCTCGCGCAGTCCGGGGTCTGGCAGCTCGCGCAGTCCGGGGTCTGGCAGCTCGCGCAGTCCGGGGTCTGGCAGCTCGCGCAGTCCGGGGCCTGGCAGCTCGCGCAGTCTGGGGCCTGGCAGCTCGCGCAGTCTGGGGCCTGGCAGCTCGCGCAGTCTGGGGCCTGGCAGCTCGCGCAGTCTGGGGCCTGGCAGCTCGCGCAGTCTGGGGCCTGGCAGCACGCGCAGTCCGGGGCCTGGCAGCTCGCACAGTCCGGGGCCTGGCAGCACGTGCAGTCTGCGGTCTGGGGCCTGGCAGCACGCGCAGTCTGCGGTCTGGGGCCTGGCAGCACGCGCAGTCTGCGGTCCGGGGCCTGGCAGCACACGCAGTCTGTGGTCCGGGGCCCGGCAGCTGGCGCAGTCCGGGGCCTGGCAGCTCGCGCAGTCTGGGGCCTGGCAGCTCGTGCTGTCCGGGGCCTGGCAGCTCGCGCAGTCCGGGGCCTGGCAGCTCGCGCAGTCCGGGGCCTGGCAGCTCGCGCAGTCCGGGGCCTGGCAGCTCGCGCAGTCCGGGGCCTGGCAGCTCGTGCAGTCCGGGGCCTGGCAGCTCGTGCAGTCCGGGGCCTGGCAGCTCGCGCAGTCCGGGGCCTGGCAGCTCGCGCAGTCCGGGGTCTGGCAGCTCGCGCAGTCCGGGGTCTGGCAGCTCGCGCAGTATGGGGCCTGGCAGCTCGCACAGTCTGTGGTCTGGGGCCTGGCAGCACGCGCAGTCTGCGGTCTGGGGCCTGGCAGCACGCGCAGTCTGCGGTCTGGGGCCTGGCAGCACGCGCAGTCTGGGGCCTGGCAGCACGCGCAGCCTGCGGTCTGGGGCCTGGCAGCACGCGCAGTCTGCGGTCTGGGGCCTGGCAGCTCGCGCAGTCTGCGGTCTGGGGCCTGGCAGCACGCGCAGTCTGCGGTCTGGGGCCTGGCAGCACGCGCAGTCTGCGGTCTGGGGCCTGGCAGCACGCGCAGTCTGCGGTCTGGGCCTGGCAGCACGCGCAGTCTGCGGTCTGGGGCCTGGCAGCACGCGCAGTCTGCGGTCTGGGGCCTGGCAGCACGCGCAGTTTGCGGTCTGGGGCCTGGCAGCACGCGCAGTCTGCGGTCTGGGGCCTGGCAGCACGCGCAGTCTGCGGTCTGGGGCCTGGCAGCACGCGCAGTCTGCGGTCTGGGGCCTGGCAGCTCGCGCAGTCTGCAATCCGGGGCCTGGCAGCTCGCGCAGTCTGGGGCCTGGCAGCTCGCGCAGTCTGCGGTCTGGGGCCTGGCAGCACGCGCAGTCTGCGGTCTGGGGCCTGGCAGCACGCGCAGTCTGCGGTCTGGGGCCTGGCAGCACGCGCAGTCTGCGGTCTGGGGCCTGGCAGCACGCGCAGTCTGCGGTCTGGGGCCTGGCAGCACGCGCAGTCTGCGGTCTGGGGCCTGGCAGCACGCGCAATCTGCGGTCTGGGGCCTGGCAGCACGCGTAGTCTGCGGTCTGGGGCCTGGCAGCACGCTCAGTCTGCGGTCTGGGGCCTGGCAGCACGCGCAGTCTGCGGTCTGGGGCCTGGCAGCTCGCGCAGTCTGCAATCTGGGGCCTGGCAGCTCGCGCAGTCTGGGGCCTGGCAGCTCGCGCAGTCTGCGGTCTGGGGCCTGGCAGCACGCGCAGTCTGCGGTCTGGGGCCTGGCAGCACGCACAGTCTGCGGTCTGGGGCCTGGCAGCACGCGCAGTCTGCGGTCTGGGGCCTGGCAGCACGCGCAGTCTGCGGTCTGGGGCCTGGCAGCACGCGCAGTCTACGGTCTGGGGCCTGGCAGCTCGCGCAGTCTGCGGTCTGGGGCCTGGCAGCACGCGCAGTCTGCGGTCTGGGGCCTGGCAGCACGCGCAGTCTGCGGTCTGGGGCCTGGCAGCACGAGCAGTGTGCGGTCTGGGGCCTGGCAGCTCGCGCAGTCTGCGGTCTGGGGCCTGGCAGCACGCGCAGTCTGCAGTCTGGGGCCTGGCAGCTCTCTCAGTCTGGGGCCTGGCAGCTCGCGCAGTCTGGGGCCTGGCAGCTCGCGCAGTCTGGGGCCTGGCAGCTCGCGCAGTCTGGGGCCTGGCAGCTCGCGCAGTCTGGGGCCTGGCAGCTCGCGCAGTCTGGGGCCTGGCAGCTCGCGCAGTCTGGGGCCTGGCAGCTCGCGCAGTCTGGGGCCTGGCAGCTCGCGCAGTCTGGGGTCTGGCAGCATGCGCAGTCTGCGGTCTGGGGCCTGGGGCCTGGCAGCTCGGGCAGCTCGCGCAGTCTGGGGCCTGGCAGCTCGCGCAGTCTGGGGCCTGGCAGCTCGCGCAGTCTGGGGCCTGGCAGCTCGCGCAGTCTGGGGCCTGGCAGCTCGCGCAGTCTGGGGCCTGGCAGCACGCGCAGTCCGGGGCCTGGCAGCACGCGCAGTCTGCGGTCTGGTGCCTGGCAGCACGCGCAGTCTGCGGTCTGGGGCCTGGCAGCACGCGCAGTCTGCGGTCTGGGGCCTGGCAGCACGCTCAGTCTGCGGTCTGGGGCCTGGCAGCACGCGCAGTCTGCGGTCAGGGGCCTGGCAGCACGCGCAGTCTGCAATCTGGGGCCTGGCAGCTCGCGCAGTCTGGGGCCTGGTAGCTCGCGCAGTCTGGGGCCTGGCAGCTCGCGCAGTCTGGGGTCTGGCAGCTCGCGCAGTCTGGGGTCTGGCAGCTCGCGCAGTCTGGGGTCTGGCAGCTCGCGCAGTCTGGGGTCTGGCAGCTCGCGCAGTCTGGGGTCTGGCAGCTCGCGCAGTCTGGGGCCTGGCAGCTCGCGCAGTCTGGGGCCTGGCAGCTCGCGCAGTCTGGGGCCTGGCAGCTCGCGCAGTCTGGGGCCTGGCAGCTCGCGCAGTCTGGGGCCTGGCAGCTCGCGCAGTCTGGGGTCTGGCATCTCGTGCAGTCTGGGGTCTGGCAGCTCGCGCAGTCTGGGGTCTGGCAGCTCGCACAGTCTGGAGTCTGGCAGCTCGTGCAGTCTGGGGTCTGGCAGCATGCGCAGTCTGGGGTCTGGCAGCATGCGCAGTCTGCGGTCTGGGGCCTGGGGCCTGGCAGCTCGGGCAGCTCGCGCAGTCTGGGGCCTGGCAGCTCGCGCAGTCTGGGGCCTGGCAGCTCGCGCAGTCTGGGGCCTGGGAGCTCGCGCAGTCTGGGGCCTGGGAGCTCGCGCAGTCTGGGGCCTGGCAGCTCGCGCAGTCTGGGGCCTGGCAGCTCGCACAGTCTGGGGCCTGGCAGCTCGCGCAGTCTGGGGCCTGGCAGCTCGCGCAGTCTGGGGCCTGGCAGCTCGCGCAGTCCGGGGCCTGGCAGCACGCGCAGTCTGGGGCCTGGCAGCACGCACAGTCCGGGGCCTGGCAGCTCGCACAGTCCGGGGCCTGGCAGCACGCGCAGTCTGCGGTCTGGGGCCTGGCAGCACGCGCAGTCTGCGATCTGGGGCCTGGCAGCACGCGCAGTCTGCGGTCTGGGGCCTGGCAGCACACTCAGTCTGCGGTCTGGGGCCTGGCAGCACGCGCAGTCTGCGGTCTGGGGCCTGGCAGCACGCGCAGTCTGCGGTCTGGGCCTGGCATCTCGCGCAGTCTGGGGCCTGGCAGCTCGCGCAGTCTGGGGTCTGGCAGCTCGCGCAGTCTGGGGTCAGGCAGCACGCGCAGTCTGGGGTCAGGCAGCACGCACAGTCCGGGGCCTGGCAGCACGCTCAGTCTGCGGTCCGGGGCCTGGCAGCACGCGCAGTCTGCGGTCTGGGGCCTGGCAGCACGCGCAGTCTGCGGTCTGGGGCCTGGCAGCACGCGCAGTCTGCGGTCTGGGGCCTGGCAGCACGCGCAGTCTGCGGTCTGGGGCCTGGCAGCTCGCGCAGTCTGCGGTCTGGTGCCTGGCAGCTCGCGCAGTCTGCAATCTGGGGCCTGGCAGCTCGCGCAGTCTGGGGCCTGGTAGCTTGCACAGTCTGGGGCCTGGCAGCTCGCGCAGTCTGGGGTCTGGCAGCTCGCGCAGTCTGGGGTCTGGCAGCTCGCGCAGTCTGGGGTCTGGCAGCTCGCGCAGTCTGGGGTCTGGCAGCTCGCGCAGTCTGGGGTCTGGCAGCTCGCGCAGTCTGGGGTCTGGCAGCATGCGCAGTCTGGGGTCTGGCAGCATGCGCAGTCTGCGGTCTGGGGCCTGGGGCCTGGCAGCTCGGGCAGCACGCGCAGTCTGCGGTCTGGGGCCTGGCAGCACGCGCAGTCTGCGGTCTGGGGCCTGGCAGCACGCGCAGTCTGCGGTCTGGGGCCTGGCAGCACGCGCAGTCTGCGGTCTAGGGCCTGGCAGCACGCGCAGTCTGCGGTCTGGGGCCTGGCATCTCGCGCAGTCTGGGGCCTGGCAGCTCGCGCAGTCTGGGGCCTGGCAGCTCGCGCAGTCTGGGGCCTGGCAGCTCGCGCAGTCTGGGGTCAGGCAGCACGCGCAGTCTGGGGTCAGGCAGCACGCGCAGTCTGGGGTCAGGCAGCACGCGCAGTCTGGGGTCAGGCAGCATGCGCAGTCTGCGGTCTGGCAGCACGCGCAGTCTGCGGTCTGGGGCTTGGGGCCTGGCAGCTGGCGCAGTCTGCGGTCTGGGGCCTGGCAGCTCGCGCAGTCTGGGGCCTGGCACCTCGCGCAGTCTGGGGCCTGGCAGCTCGCGCAGTCTGCGGTCCGGGGCCTGGCAGCTCGCGCAGTCCGGGGCCTGGCAGCTCGCGCAGTCCGGGGCCTGGCAGCTCGCGCAGTCCGGGGCCTGGCAGCTCGCGCAGTCCGGGGCCTGGCAGCTCGCGCAGTCCGGGGCCTGGCAGCTCGCGCAGTCCGGGGCCTGGCAGCTCGCGCAGTCCGGGGCCTGGCAGCTCGCGCAGTCCGGGGCCTGGCAGCTCGCGCAGTCCGGGGTCTGGCAGCTCGCGCAGTCCGGGGTCTGGCAGCTCACGCAGTCCGGGGTCTGGCAGCTCGCGCAGTCCGGGGTCTGGCAGCTCGCGCAGTCCGGGGTCTGGCAGCTCGCGCAGTCCGGGGTCTGGCAGCTCGCGCAGTCCGGGGTCTGGCAGCTCGCGCAGTCCGGGGCCTGGCAGCTCGCGCAGTCTGGGGCCTGGCAGCTCGCGCAGTCTGGGGCCTGGCAGCTCGCGCGTGGGGTTTATATTACCAAGGGGGGGGGGGTTTACCCAACAAGTCGCTGGGACCTGGGTGCTAGACGATACAGAATAGGAGGGTCCCAGAGACGGAACGTAACGCAAAAAGGTACGTAGATTACTGAATCAATTAAATTTCAAGTATATCATATTTAATGAAGTCAAACATTGTCATTACATCACAATGTGCCATATGTTCAATGCAATTTAACAGTGTAAAAACATTAGAGCCCCAAAAAAGGAAAAAGGAACGGGAGTGATGTGTGAAATGAAAAGAGTAAGGTGATTGAGAGAAAAAAGTAAATTATATATTCAAATACAATACATTCATTGTCACTTATAAAAGGCTGTAACTTATTCAAGCCAATATCATACAAGAAACAAATAAAGAAATCATTCTACGGTCACAATTATGAATCATTTAATCTTGGATAGTGCCGGATGATTAAGTAAGTAGAGCCGTCGACGTTTCGACCCCTACACGGAAGGTTAACTGTAACTCTTACAACGGGGACTTCATCAGGAGGAAAAGGATTTTGGGGCAAGACAATTCTATAAAATAAAAATGTATTTCAATAAATTTCAAGGCATAGATTAATTATCAAATTTAGGTCGTTTTTAAAGGTGGAGGGTTTAAAATTTACCATTAAAAAACGGGCCAGCCGGCACCGAATCCATGAAATCTGAAGAGCAACTCCCACGAAGTCAGCAATTGATGAAGCCGACTACAGAGGAACAAGATGGAGTCTAATCAGTACAGTTATGTAGTTGAAATTGATTTACAGGAGTCAAGAGTGAAAATTGAATGTTCGCTCACATATTTTCTTTAACTACTTGGGTCTGAATATCCGGCCTTATTTGGTAGATTAATGGAGTGGAGAGGACTTCCTCAGCTGTCACTAAAGTGAAAAGGGGGGAAGGGTTAGTTCCCATGACTCGAATTGGATTAGATTAAATTAAATTAGACTAAATCTAAGACAAGGCAGGCCTCCTAATCACTAATCATGTACTTACAGATATCATATGATTAGTACTGGTATGATGGTTGAAGGTGATGTGGGGTCAGTCGGCAGTACATCCAAGTCCCTGCAAGCTTTAAGTTAGAGGAGCGAGTGTCAGTACTATTAAGATGCTCGCCAGTCGAAAAAAACATTTTAAAAAATTGAGGGACGGGGTTAAAGTACTTACATGTCCCAAGTAGTAAACGCGCTATCAATGAGTGGTTTTAGTAACTATTATGCCATCAGCGCTACATAAATCACTGTGGGCTGTAGTGGTTTGAAATCGCTCCAATCTACAAAGGAACGAAACATGCGTCAATATTATATATTATAGTCCGTCCCGCGGTAAAATCGGACAAAGAGACTCCAGGTTTTTTCAAAGGTCGACTTACTTGTGAGCATAGCCGCAGCCGCGGTCTGTAACTCCAAAAACGCCTCGCTGTTACGATAATATATAAAAATGTGTATAAAAAATAATTTTGATAAAATAAATAAAATAAACTAGCAAAAAGATTAAGAAAACATTTAGTAGTTTGTGACTTGATTTTCAGCGTCTAACTTGTGCTGATGAAATTGATGCACGTAACCCAGTTGACCAATTACCACCCCATGTTGCTGTATTTGAGCAAGTCATTAATGAGAAATTTACCAACATAACTAATTTCATTCCCAAAACACCCTTTAATTTAACAGCGGTTCAATATCAAGCAATGCAAAACATCAAACAAGATAAAAACATCACAGTGAAAGCGTGTGATAAAGGGGGGGGTATTGTTGTGTATGACACGGCTGACTATATTGCAAAAATGGAAGAAATGTTGAATGATACTAGATTTTATGCCCCAATAATAAGAGATTCTACCTCACAGACTAAAAACAGAATAAAACAACTGACAGATAAGGCTTTGAGAGAAGGAGAGATCTGTAGAAAAGAATGGGAATTCCTAAATGTCACCAACCCTAGACTGGCCAGTATATATGGAATCCCAAAAGTACATAAAAACGCTACAGACCCGCCCCTTAGGCCGATAGTCACCACTATTGGCTCAGTAACTGAGCCATTAGCAAAATACACAGACGCCATCCTTTGTCCTTACATCTCCCGGATTGCGGGCTATGTACAAGACACTAGACAGATAATCAATTTGGTGGAAAATGTCAAATTCTGTAACACTTCACAATTGTTAATTACCATGGACATAGAAGCATTGTATAGTAATGTTCCCATTATGGGAGCACTTGAGGCCACACACTGGTTTATGAAAAAATATAACATTACTGGCCCTACTATATTCATTCTAGAATGCTTAAAAATTGTACTAAATGACAACATTTTTGAGTTTAATGGTAAACTGTTTAAACAACAGCAAGGAGTTAGCATGGGAGCTTCATGAGCTCCAACAATTGCCAACATATATATGGCCAAGTTTGAGAGTCATTACATATTCAATGAGGTCACGCCGTTCTATGAATCAGTGACCGTATGGTCACGATACAGAGACGACGTTTTCTTTATTTGGGTAGATAATGAAGACAATCTGGAACAATTTTTAAATTGGATAAACTTGTGTGATCAGAATATTAGATTCAATATGGATAGAACACAAGTCGAATACTTAGATGTTTTGATTAAACACAAAAATGGGTGCCTTGCTGTGGATATATATGTTAAGCCCACAGCAAGAAATACATTACTACACTATGACAGCTATCGCCCTACTATCCAGAAGAACAGTGTCCCCTTTGGGGAGTTTTTACGTCTAAGACGTAATTGCACCAGTATATGTGACTATGATGATAATTCAGTCATGATGAAGTCTAAATTTCTGGCTCGAGGCTATCCAAAGAAAATAATAGGACATTCATATAAGCGGGTTCGCTTTTATGACCGACAGCACCTCTTGGAGCCGAAGCAAGGCAAAAAAAACCCTAATCTAGTCTTCATCACGAAACATTCAGAGCTTAATGAGAGAATCAGACAAACTATATGTGCCAATTGGCATATACTGAATGTAAAGGTTCCAAAAGAAAACCGTTTACCAAAGCCAATGTTTGCATACAAAAGAAATAAATCCTTAAAAGATCATATAGTCAGGTCACGTATGACACCCAATGTATTGAACAGCCAACAATCTCTTGTAGACCTGCAACCAGTACAAGGAACATACAGTTGCTTAAATTGCAAATCCTGCAAAACAGTGATTCAGGGTCCCACTTTGAACTTTAATAAACGATTGATTAGACCCTTGGATGTCAACAATTGCAGAAGTACAAATGTCATTTACTTAATAATTTGTCCCTGTCAGAAAGGATACGTAGGACATACAGGCCGGGCATTGAATGTTAGATTGACGGAACACAGATCTGCAATTCGAACAAAAAAATTGACAGCACCATTGGTCACCCACTATGCAGAGAACAGTCACACTCCCGAAGATATGTCTTGGTACATTCTAGAGAAGGTACACCATAAGATCGGATTAGATGTAGACAAAATCAGAAAATTGAGGGAGGTGTACTGGATTTTTATATTGGGGACAGCAATTGAGGGATTAAATATGGACATACCTTGGGAACAAGCAATACTGTAACAACTGCAATAAAACTGTAAAATAATTGAATTGTCCTGATTGTCCAAGTACATGTATAGAGTCATTACATTTGTTGATTGTCAATTGATGAACTGGATATACACATATAACAACTATAATACCTGTGTATTAATGAACAGTGCATACAGTCATCAGATGTCGATTAAAGCATATCTGCGGATAATTGGAGTGATATTCAGACCTAATATACCTCTTAGAAATACATGATACTTCTCTCTTCCCCAGTTCTCGAGTCAATTACACCCATATAGTCTCTTTTTGATTCTATCAGCAACTTATCTAGGTAGCAACTTTCTGTCATGGTTGAAAAATGTTCCATAGCGCCTAGGCCAAACAGTAAATAGAACCACCTAGAAACACAACATATATGAGTGTATGCATCACTCCTATTATGTTGCTAGTAATATCGTCCAACGGGTTAAGAGGAAAATACATACATATCAAGATTTCGAGTTTGTGTACATTTACGACAAAATATTAGCCTCCATGATAAAAGCATCTTATATTTCTGATTTTCTTTGTCCAACTAAGCTACAAATGATACAGTTAGAATTAGTTAGACATATTTTCATATCATAATAACAGCAAGCCGAAATAAACTAGCTTAAGATGGCGGATCACAATAGAGAAACACCTATACGTTCAGAACTGCTAGCAAATCCCAATCTCATCTCGCGAGATCGTTAATCTGGCGCGTTATCGAGAGCCTTAAATGAGGCAAGCACAGAGTAAACATTCTCGCGTGCGGTAATAGCAGACAAACCACACGGATACGTATACACCACATCAAAACCACAAGTAAGTACTAGCTGGCGTCGGAATCGTTCGGATCAAGCTAGTTGATAGACTAGTATCTATAGCGGGATTTAACTGCTAAATTGTGGTATAAGATACGGTTGAAGCGTTTCTACAAGATGGCATAGGGTATGGGAATGTCGTTACTGTCTACTGGTATGCGATCCATCATAGCAAGATTAAATCGCTTACATAGTTGTAGTAAGCAGGGCTGGAAGATTTATGTTTTTACACCATTACACCTGCATTCGTTGTAAATCTTTCCCTCGCTAAGACGATAGGGACATCTTGGGTGTCAGTCACTTTTTAAAGAATGTAATAATATAGAAATGGCACCATGGTGTGGGTTATTATATTCCTTGGCAAACGCTCCATTCTACCGATAACGGCAAGATTGGGTTCCTGATTTGCCAGTCCAGTACCAGTTAAAAGCTGTGACATTTTAATATACGTCAGAGAGTTAGCATTAATAACAACCGGGACGTTTTTAAATTCACAGACTCTATCAACACCCAATGTCATAAAGCGAGATCGTCTGGACGCTTATCCATCCAAGGTCCACGCCAACACGGACAATCACTAACACGCCCATCTTGATGTGGTCTGCTTGTAAGCAGGTATGTCACTTATAATCAGCTTTTCAATCTTAAACTAGAATTAGTTTCAACACGTACAGTTGATTGTAGATAGAAATTCAGTTTTTTCCATTCATAATCTTTCAGATAACAACGAGAGAGAAGTAAGAGCTCAAATAACCATTTGGAGAGTTCCCTCTGAAACTCAAATTCTGGATTGGAATAAACGTTTCGACAGTTGACTTAGCAGGTACATCTCTAAGTTGTATCCTTAGTTGCAGATCACTCTAGTTAGAGACACAATCAATTAATGGTTACATGTTACATGCCCTTAATTTTACAGCTTTTCTGGAATCCTTGCCCCTTGTGCTGCCTAGGAGAGTACATTAAAGACAGACTCCGGTCATAACATCGGAGATTCATTTTTTTCTACTAGACAGGTTTGTCTGATACACATAAATAAGAAATCTATAAGAAGGTTCCCCAGTTCATTCATCCAATAGGATATTGATTTTAATCATCTCATTGTGGCCTCCTACAAAAATAGATAATCTAGGTAGGTGGGTTTAGAATATCCTTATCCGCAGATAGGCCACTCATATTAGACTTAAAACCAAAGGTATGTAATTCATGAGGTGCAATGTGCTGTAAATAATGTATATATGTATACGATTTTTCAGTGAGATGTATAAATAGTTGTAAAATCTTGTCACACAATTGTATAAGTTAGAATACAAATTGGCTAGTTCAACTAGACATGGACCCAACAGAGTAAGGGAAGTCCCTTGTGTATAAATCATTCTCATATAGAGTCTTTATATAATTGTAGCAAAAAAAGTTACACGTTGTGATTTAAGATCAAATCTGTATGATTGTTAACAAAAATGGAAAAAAAAATCTTTACTTATTATAGTATCAACTTTTTACATTGAAAATACATAATTCCTGAGGAAGGCTAACCGCCGAAACGCGTTGAAGAGGAATTGGTTCTGTATTACAAGAAAAGACTAATAAAGTGGTTGTGATTTATGTATAATTGCAATTGACAAAGATGTGTATATAATCACTTGAACCATGATGCATTTTGTAAAAAATATAAAACATGTCAAAATAAATCGTTTAAAAAAAATACATATAAAAATGTGTATAAAAAATAATTTTGATACAATAAATAAAATAAACTAGCAAAAAGATTAAGAAAACATTTAGTAGTTTGTGACTTGATTTTCAGCGTCTAACTTGTGCTGATGAAACTGATGCATGTAACCCGGTGCAACTTTGTTCTTTTCCAAAAAGTGTATCGGCTAAATATACAGTCCACCGGGGCACCAGGCAGGGATGCCCCCTGTCCCCAATGCTGTTTGTGCTAGCACTTGAACCACTGGCCATTGCCCTTCGCCAACACGCAGCGGAGCTGGGTATACCTATGGCGGGGACGTCCCATCTCATATCAGAATATGCGGACGACATGTTATTATACCTCCGGGATTTGGAAGCCAACCATGGGAGGTTATATGACACCTTCCGCCGATTCGAAACAGTATCGGGACTGGCCATCAACCCAGAAAAATATGTGGGATTTTACTTCCGTGACGGGCCTCATCCGCCCTCCCTGCCATTTGGCGCCTACACGATCCCGGTAGCCCAATCCAGCTTTAAATACCTGGGAATCCGCATATATAGGAGACTGGAGGACCAGCTGGAGGGTAATGTTTCTAGGGCCATCGCCGGCCTCCGTGGTAGCATCGGTTTTTGGACCTCACTCCCCTTATCAGTCATGGGACGCATTGGGATAGAAAAGATGGTAATGCTGCCACGCTTGCTGTATTACTTCGTGAATCTACCTATCTGTATCCCACATTGTATCTTTATGACCCTTAAGTCTTTATTGATTACTCTTATATGGGGATCAGGCAGGAGACAAATTAGTCTGAGTAAATTACAACTTGGCACCTCTCAGGGGGGACTGGGTGCCCCTGACTTCCAGGCATACTATTATTCAAGTCAACTGCAATGGTTGTCTTATTGGCTGGCCGGGAGAAACCTCCATGAGATCGGGTGGACAACGGACCGGCTAGGCCGGGGGGACATACATACTTTACTGCTGCCCAAGAGTAGACTTCCACGAGAATGTCATCCGCTGCTCCGCACTGCCCTTCTTTGTTGGAGGAAGGCGTTGGCTTACACATCTTTGGTACAGCCATACGCAGACAATATTCCCTTACTAGGTATCCCGACACCGCAGGGGAAACTTACCAGATGCGCCCTGAGGGAATGAACGGCGTGCGGGATTGAGGGGGTGGGCAGTTTCTTCGGGGAAAATCTGTTGCTGGACCATCGCACCTTTGTACAAGTGACTGGGTCTTCGGACAGACACTACTTCTTACACGCCACTGTCTCTCATTTTATCAGGGCGGCTTGGGCGCCACAACAAATACAACAACAGCAACACAAACTAGTACACCTCGTACACTATATGGGGGCTGGCGGCCACTTGGTAAGATGGTTGTACACAGGGCTTAGGACACATGCTGCATTACCCCTTGACACCCTGCGGGAGACCTGGGCACGGGACACTGGGGAGGATTTTACTGACGCAACTTGGTGGGTGGCCCTAGAACATCCCAAAAGAGTTTCCCGGAATGTGAGATTCAAATACACCCAAGCCATGATACTCCATAGGGCATACCTTACCCCAGAGAAGATCCATAGGATGTTCCCCGACGCCTCATCAGTGCCCGCGCTGCAGGGCAGATGAGGCCGGCCTCCTGCATATGCTTTGGTCGTGCCCACAATTGGGCGTTTACTGGAGTGAGGTCTGCTGGACAGTGCGAGAAGTGTCTCAGATCCAGGTGAGGGAGAGTGCATTGTATTGCCTAGTGGGAGCCCGCCCTCGCCCTAAATCGTTAAAACCCAAACTGCGATTTGTGGACTTAGCTCTCCTCTTGGCGATCAGGAAGATTACAATGCAATGGAAGTCCCAGAGAGCGCCTAGGGCGGAGGCATGGCGGGCGGATGTGGTGAAATGGGGTAGATCGGAATGTGTTGCCCTTAGAAAGGAGGAAGAAGGCGGGAGGAGAAAAACCCAGATGGCACTGGATTGGGAGGTCATGCTACTAGAATTAGATAGTATGGATCGGCCGCTGTCCCAGGACACCTGAGCACACTGAGACCCCGAGGAATTACTGTAGTAGCTACCGAGTACTGAGGCGGGACAGAGGTGGTTTAATGAGCTTCTATTGTATAATCCTGGTAGAGAGTGGTCAGCGTTGGGGAGCTGGAATGGAACAGTTAGGAGGAATTGGACACCTGAGTTGGTTGGGTAGGGGAGGTATAGTTGGGGAGGGTGGGTATGGGAACGTGTTTTGATAATAATTAGGACTCTAATAATGTGTACAATAATGTACGGAACTGTCCTGGAAGAGGAGTCTCTCCCATTTGTCTACGAATTGGGAGTAAATTGAAAAGCGTGATGTATAGTATATCTGCTGCCATAACAACATATATATGTGATGAATATTCATTCACGAATAAAGTTTTGAGAAAAAAAAAAGATGCGTGAGATTTGGCACCTCACGCGAGATGCGTGGAATTTGGCATGGGCGTGCCTACGATGACGTCAGCGGCCGCGCCCAGTTCCCCTGCCCACTATTTAGCGTCTTTTGGTGAAGGAGGAAGAGGATCTTGGGGCTCCGTTTCTCTGCGTGGCCAGCTTTCTTCTTTTGATCGGTGGAGAGTTCTGGGTGCCTGGAGACTGCTACAGCGCTCGCTGAGCTGCAGGAGGAGTTTAGAATCTGCGGAGGCTTCTCTTCTTGATCGGCTCCCGGTGAGGCTAGCTTTTGGAGGTTACCTGTCACTAACCCAGATTCAGAAGTAGAGTAGGTCGTATTCTACAGGTAAGATTGCGAATCTTGTTAAAACCATCTCAAGATCATTACCATATTCACAAGTGTGATTCTTGTTCAGTAGAAATTCTATGCACGTTTTCTCTAGTTCATTACCATATTCACAAGTGTGATTCTTGTTCTATAGTAGTTCCATGAATGTTTTTGGGAATACTTTTAGGATTAAATATTTTTATTGAGCATGTCAAGACAGGATGGATACAATACAGCCGTATAGAGTCACCCGCCAAACAGACAAGCGACAGGCAAGTCAATGCATCAAGTGGGAATAAAGCACAGGTCTCAGTTGCGAGGGTGCAGTTATACACAGCAAGCCACCTACAACCCAGTTTGGGCCGGCTGCGTTTAAAAACCAGGCAACGTGCATGCATGAATGAGCGTCGTCACCGGCTCCGACATGGAGGAGGACCTGAATGTGAAACAATGTCTCGCGGCCTGCTGTCCATCCCTCTGACCTGCATTACCCCC
This sequence comes from Lissotriton vulgaris, assembly GCF_964263255.1. Lineage (NCBI taxonomy): Eukaryota > Metazoa > Chordata > Amphibia > Caudata > Salamandridae > Lissotriton > Lissotriton vulgaris. Next base: position 1,507,513,853 of record NC_141695.1, on the reverse strand, counting down.
TTGCCAGAGGCTGCGTAGTCCGCCAGGTGCTGGTGTATCTCCATCTGTGACATACATAGTGAACAACCTGCCCGCTCCCAGCCCCACCAACTCCACCCCAATAGAAACCAAGCCAGCCGCCCCCCTACCGCACCCGGACCCCCGGTCCTCCCCAACAACTCTCCACCTCCCCGCCAGCCCCCCCCCCCGGTGTGGTCCATGGTCCGTTCTTCTGTCCTATCCCCTTCAACTCCCCCACCTATCGGATGGGTCCATCCCTCCCCTTCTCCTGTACAGTTTCCGTTAGCCGCAGCAGTCTCAGATACCTCGGGCAAGTTACCTCCACAAATTCAGACGACAGGAGGGCCAAAAATGGCTTCCAAAGCTCCGCATACCTGGCCCCCTCTCCTGCTTTATATAGGGAGAGCCGTTCCATGCCCAATACTGTCCATAGGCGGTGGAGCCAGCCCTGTCGCGTAGGGAGTTGCGCCGAACGCCAGTGCGCCAGGATATTCTGCGTCGCCGACCCCAGTTCGATGGCTATCAAGCGGCCCCACCTAGACCTCAATGGATAAGTCAACGCGTCAGGCAACCCCAGAATGACATACGAGGGAAAGCGTGGGATTTCTGTGTAAAAGTGGGCATCCACATCGCTCAAGACCTGCCGCCAGTAGTCCTGCAGGAACCTGCATTCCCAGAGGATGTGTGTTAACGTTCCCAAGTGGCCACAGCCCCGCCAGCATAGAGGATCTTTACTACTATCCATCTCATAAAGACGCTCTGGGGTGTAGTACCAATAGGTCGCCCCGAGTGTCGCGCTCTGTAGTATATTCCTTCCCATTCCTTGTGTGAGAGAGTTCTCCCCAGCTCCCGCTCCCAGCGTGCCCTACTCGCGCTGTATGTGTACCTGTGTTTGTGCATGAGTGTCTTATAAAGGTCTGAGATTAGCTGCTTGTCAGATGTGCGGGAAATCAGCAAGTGCTCAAAGTCTGTCGTCCGCCTGTCCGCTGTAGATCTAATCGCGGGATTAAGAGCCCAGTGTCTGACCTGGAAATATCGGAGTCTCTCGGACTCGGGGAGGCCAAACTCTTGACGGAACTGTGGGAAGGGGACAGCTCCCTCTGGCCCGTACATATGGCAAAGAGCACGGCAGCCCGCAGGTTTCCAACGTTCGAAGGCCTTCTTATCCATCCCCAGTTGGAAGTCAGGATTGTCAAGGATGGGCGTAAGCGGCGACGGTAAAGTAGTAAGACCTAGCGAGACCCCTACCCGATCCCAGATCTCAATCGGGACTCGCGTGATGAACGACGTGTAAAGGTTGGGCGGCCTGTGTATACGGTGCATGAACGGTATCTCCTGCAGGGTCCTCCCGGCGATCGCCTGGTCCTGAAACAGCCAGTGTTTCCCGGACTCCCAGCGGACCCATTCCGCCAGGAAGCGTAGTTGTGACGCCTGGAAGTATGTAGCCAGATTCGGGATTCCAATTCCGCCCTGCTCCGGTGCGAGCATCGCTATCTGCGCCTTCAGGCGGGGCTTCCTCCCATTCCAAATAAATTGTGAGAGCTCTGACTGTGTCAGCTTAATCCAACCCTTGGGTGGAGTAAGGGGTATGGTGCAAAAGATGTATAGTATTTGGGGGAGAACCGTCATCTTGACTGCCGCAACCCGGCCGAGCCATGACAGCGGGTAGTGTTTCCACTGTCCTAGCTCCTGTCTGATTTTCCGCCGCAGCTGGGAGTAATTAATATCCACTGTGGTCTGAAGAGAGGGGACCAAGCGTATCCCGAGGTATGGGACCGCCTACTTGGCCCACTGCAGAGGAAACTCGTCTTGCAAATCTGCGCGAGTGCCCGGGTCTAAGGACAGGTCTAACGTTTCCGACTTCGTCATGTTGACTTTGAAGCCTGACACTCGGCCAAACCTAGTTAGGTCGTCGAGGCATGCCGGGAGAGAGCTCCGGGGGTTCGGCAAGGGACAAAAGGACATCATCAGCATACAGGCTTATGGTATGCACGTCCCCTCCGAACTTCATCCCCTTGACCTCCGGGTCCATGCAAATTAACTGCGCCAACGGTTCCATAAATAACGCGAACAGCAGGGGAGATAGTGGACATCCCTGTCTGGTGCCTCGTTCGATCTTGAAACGCGGCGAGGAGCAACCGTTCACCTGGACCGTAGCCGAGGGGTATTTATAGCAGTTCAGTACCCTGGTTCTGAACTTAGGACCCATACCCGCCTTTACCAAGACCTTCTCCAAATAGGGCCAGTGCACCCGGTCGAATGCCTTCTCGGCATCGATGGCCAACATCATGTATTCCCCTTGCGTTCGAGATGCTTTTTCCAAGAGATGGAGTGCCCGTTTGGTGTTGTCGGAGGTCTGGCGCTCTGGTATGAATCCGGACTGGTCCGGATTGATCAGTCCCCCCCCATGTATGGGGCCAACCTGGAAGCAAGAATCCCCGTGTAGAGTTTGAGGTCCACGTTCAGAAGGGAGATGGGCCTAAATGCCCCACAGTCCGTGTGATCCTTACCCGGCTTAGGTATGACCGCAATGGAGGCCTCAAGTAGATCTCCCGAGATCGTCCCATCCTCGGCGAATGAGGTGAAGAGCCTGGAGAGCAGTGGGGCAAGCTGTGCACAGAAGGTCTTATAAAAGCTCGCCGGGAAGCCATCCGGGCCAGGAGCCTTGCCCAGCTTAAGTCGGGAGATAGCCGAGATAACCTCCTCCGGGTGGATGTCTTTCTCCAGACTGTCAATCTGTTCCTGTTTCAGAGCTGGCAATGGGATCGACGTTAAGAAATCCAGTTTGGCCTCTGGGTCGGGAGGGCTGGCCTCATATAGCTCTGCGTAGTAGTCACTAAAGGCCTCGGCTATTGCCCGATCCCCCGTGACAGGTAGACTGTCCCTTCCCCTCAGCTCCCGAACCTCCCGTTTCTGAGTAGTTGTGCGCAACTTGTGCGCCAGGAGACGCCCACATCTGTCACCGACAGTATAATAAACATGCTTGAGCCTCAATGCCGCGTATTCCGCCCTGCCTAAATCTAATGCCGCCAATTGCTGACAAGCAGCTTTCAATTGACGACATATTCGAGGAACCCCCGTTCTCCTATGAATCTGCTCCTGTTCCCTAGTCTTCTGGGTGAGTTTGTCTCTTTTAGTTTGGCGGTCCGCGTTCTCCGCCGCCGAGATAGAGATAAATTCTCCCCTTAAAACCGCCTTCATAGCCGCCCACTGAGTGGCCAATGTGGTGTCCTCGGTACTGTTGTGAGACAGATAATCTTTTATCGCCCTTTGGATTGTGGCGACTGCTTCCCCTTTGTGCAGCAATGATTCTCGTAGCCGCCACACCCTATTGGCCCGCGGTGTCACCGGCCCGGAAAGGGTGATGGTGACTGGCGCGTGGTCGGAGAGAGACGCTGTGGCAATTTCGACACCTGTGACAAGAGACTGCGTAGACACTGAGACAAGCAAGTAATCTAGGCGTGCGTATGTTTTGTGTGCAGCTAAAAAGTGTGTGTAATCCCCTTTCCCCGGGGTGTAGCGTGCGCCAAGCATCTACTAACCCTAGCTCCTTCAGGCGAAGCACACCTGCTGGTGGTAGCGCCCCCACTTGACTAGTGCGCTGGCATGACCTGTCTAGCATATTGTCAAAGATTAGGTTGAGATCCCCTCCAAGCAAGAGATGACGATCTATCGTGTCAGTGGCATCAGCAAGCACTTTATGCAGGAATTTCTCCTGCCCCTCATTGGGCCCGTAGATGGAGCCAATCGTGTAGTTCAATCCACCAATTGCAAACCTATAGACTAACAATCGACATTTAATTTCCGCAATTTTACCCAGTACCTTGCCCCATAACTTGCGCGCAACTAGAATTGCCTCTCCGGCCTTCTTGTCCGGACAGGAGGAATAGAACTGAAGGGGGAATTTACTAGACTGAAGGCGATGACAATCCCTAGCCAGCAGATGTGTTTCTTGTAAGAGGCAGATGGGACTGTTCCAGGAACAGTAGGACGGCTTTACGCTTCACCGGATTGTTCAGTCCTCTTACGTTCAACGTGAGAACAACCACTTCACTCAACCCCATCTATGGGAATGAGACCCCCACGTTGCCATGATATCGGGCTCGATCTGGTCTGCCTGTGGATCCCAGCGCCAAGCCTCTGCACTCGCAACCAACCCTCCAGGACATCGAACCGTCCCCCCCCCTACCGACCATGGACCCACACTGACTCCCTCAACCCCATCCACCCTCCCCTCCCCAAACTTTAGAACCTAGAAACTGAATATGTCCATTGTCCACACATGACCAATCAACCTGGAAAACAAGTTGGGGAAATGTGTTCGGATCCATTGAATCCCCCACCCGCCGCCGACCACCGCTTCACTCCTTGCCCACGCACAGGGACTCCGGGGCGTTGAGATCAGAGTAAATCCGTTGTCCGTCGCCGCCAACTCCAAGGCCGCTGTCTCGACCGCCGCTCTCTGACCCCCCTGAATCTCCCCTGGGGGTGGGCGTCTCGGCCTGCGCCTCCTCCTTTGCTGCCGCCATTGACCGGTGGACCTGGATTCAGGGACCCCCCCAGCGTGGAGCCTCCCTCTGCCTCGGGCTCCTCAATGCCCAAGAGTTGGCACGCGTCTGAGCGACCTCAGCTGGTACACTTTGTTCTCCCATTTGAACACCAGGTGGAACGGGTGTCCCCAGCTGTTCGGTATGCTGAGGCGTCTCAGCTCGGTGGTGACCGGCTTGAAGGACCTCGTTTTTCCAGGGTGATGGCGGCCAGATCCTGGTATAGGGTTGGCGAGTGACCGCCAAAGGAGATGGACCCCATCTGTCGCGCCTTGCCTAGGATCTCTTCCTTAGTGCGGAAGTCCTGGACGCAGACCAAAATGTCTGCCGGCAGTGCCACAGCTGCTCTGGGCGGGCCAGTCCGGTGCGCTCTGTCCAGGCGTATGTCCGTATACGCCGGCCTGCCCAAGATATAATTGAAGAGGCTTTGTGTGAAATGGAAGAGGTCTTCAGTGTCGGGGGAGTGCTTCACCCCTCGGATCCTAATGTTATGCCGCCGAGAGCGGTTCTCCAAATCCTCGACGTGGGATTGTAGGTCGACCTGTTGATCATGTATGCGTATGATCTCCTGCTGAAGCGCCTCAATCTCAACGTCTCGGCTATCGCTCTTCGTCTCCAGGTCCGCCACTCTCTCTCCTATGGCATCCGTGTCCCGACGAAGCTCCCTAATCTCCTCCTTCAGTTCCGTTTAAGGAGTCGGAGGTCTTCCCGCAGACCACTGAACAGGGACTCCAAGAAAGTTTTAGTGATGGGCTCCTCCGCGCGCTGGGCGTGCTGGCCGCCATTTTGTTGGTTCCTGCCTGTTGCCCAGGGACGTGGGGCTCCGTCTTCTTCCCCGCAGTGGTAGGGGTGAACAGGTCCTTGATGGATCTATCCTTGCGCACTCTCGCCACGGCCATGTCCTGCGACAGGCGAGGAGCGGTGTGGCGTGGCAAGCGGCGCTGGATTATCCGTGCGCAAGAGCCCAGGTCTGTGTAGACGGGGTCGTGATCGTCGGCCCTGGATCCCTTCCGTGGAGCCCGCCCGTGCCACTCTTCTCAACTCTGGGGGTCGCTGAGCCCGACTCCAGTCGTCCACCTGAGTCTTGCCGATCAATCCCCCACCATGGGTGCCCAGGTGTAGCTATCCAGACTCCCCCATCCGAACTCAGGCCTCAGGGGTGAACTGCTGCTGAACTGTGGCGCTCAGCTGCCATTCCGTTGTGCGGGTGCGTGTCTATCTATGGCAGGCCAGGGCACCCATGGTGTCTGTTGCTTGTCGCTTTACAAGATGGCGGCCCGTGGTATGCTGCACCTTGGAGACCACGAGTCGCCCAACCGTCTCTCAGGGTCGGTGACAAGCCTGCTTGCGCCGCCTGCCGTGTGCCCTCTCCGGCCGCCTCCTCGTCTCCCCGTTGGGTGGGCCACTCCTCACTGCCGTGGCGCAGCTGCCCCGGGATGTGCAAATCCGGGGGGGGGGGAGCCTCGCAGAAACCCACCGCTCCTCACCTCTTCACACCTGCGGGTGGGTCCCGATGATGCGCTCCTGGCGCTCGTCCCCCGGCAGCCGCCGTCACAACCGAGTCACCTCGGCCCCCTCTCCTTCCTCTAGGCCGGTGGCAGCAGGTCCGCAGAAGCCCCCCGGTGTGTAACCTCAGGGGGCCTCACGCTGTATCGCGCGGGTCAGACCCGCCACCAGAGTACCGGACTGCGGTGAGCCGCGCCCCGCTCAGGATTCTTTAGGGCCGGGCACACAGCGCCGCCCACCTCGGCCTCGCTTTCACTGCTCCAGTCTCCACAGGCCTCGCAAGGCCGCACCCGGTCAGCCCGAACTCGGCGTCCCCCAGGCGTCGCCGCTACCCGCTCCGGGCCCCGCCGACAGCTGGTACACAGGCGCAGCAATCGGGCCACACGGGAGTCCAAACCAGGGCAGAGAGGTGCTATATAGATCGCTATTAAGGCGGCCGGCGGCGGGAGCTCCGAGAAGCACGTCCGCTCACACCGCCATCTTGGCCACGCCCCGGGAATACTTTTAAAGTCACATAAAATAAGGAAATATAAGACACTGATTGTTTAGGTGATTGAAAACCTAGTCATAGAAAGACCTAAACCAAATTCTGCCGCTTATGTCTTTGAGCAGTTGATACTGAAGTGAAGTATTATCGCCACAATATAGCGGATCTAAGAAAGGCCAACTAAGAGTCTGATTGTCTGAATAAACGCAAGCCACGAAGCTCTTAAGCTAGTTCCTGATTGAAGGACAGAATCTGATGTACTAATTTACGTCTTTGTGCAAAGGAAAGTGCGTGTATTTTTGTTTGTGAGTAACTTTTCCTTTTCAGATCTCCTTCCCAGCTGTTCCCTTCCAAATTACCTTTCCCCCCGCTTAATCACTTCAGTACTCTGTGTAATCATTACAATCAGAGTTGGAGGTATTGAGAGGTGGGCCCCTATATCATCACTCCAGACCCTGAGGAAGAAGCAACCTGACAAGCACAAGCACGTTGTCCACTTTACTCTTGCTAACCAGTGGTAGAGGCCTATAGCCAGCAAAAGCAAGTTCCTCACAAAGTGGCAAACAGACGGTGGAATAACACAAAAGATGGTGATTTTAAACAGTAGCCTTTCATAATTAGCTCTAAATATGAATGGAGTTAAGGGATCCACCTCTACATTTAAAAGCTGAAGAGAGCCTTGTGAAAGTTGCTTTATCCATTGTATGTATTGGAAACCTGGAAGCCAGGCAGAACAAGATCTGCCAGTGTTTCTTGTGTCCGATTTATGAACAATAATAAAATCTCATTGCGGAATTAAGTTTGGTAACTTGCAGGTTATGTTGTCCATTACCAGATTGAAAAACCAAGCCATAAGGGTACATGCAGATATGATCATTCCAATGGCACTTAAGAAAAATTATATTCACAATTGGTCTTTGAGGCAGGAATATATTGTTAAAGTACGCTAAGAATTGTCAGCTAACTATACCTTTCTGCCCTCTACAAAGGGCACTGTATAGGACATGTTCAAGGGAAATAGCGTACTTTAGCTAACAGAACAAATTCAACAATTTTCTTAAACAAATGACCTTATATCAAGTTAGTTCAAATATGCCTCCTGCACAACTATTCACATACTATTTAGAAGTCAGTTTGCATACGCTCTCAAAGAAACCAGGTGAATTCAGATTGCCATTCGAGTGTCCACTTTAACGCGTGTTTGGTTTTTTTTGTTGTTTTTTTAGCAATTCACAATTTAACTTTTGGCGCCTCGCGCGAGATGCATCGGGTTTGGCGCCTCGCGCGAGATGCGTCGGGTTTGGCGCCTCGCGCGAGATGCGTCGGGTTTGGCGCCTCGCGCGAGATGCGTCGGGTTTGGCGCCTCGCGCGAGATGCGTCGGGTTTGGCGCCTCGCGCGAGATGCGTCGGGTTTGGCGCCTCGCGCGAGATGCGTCGGGTTTGGCGCCTCGCGCGAGATGCGTCGGGTTTGGCGCCTCGCGCGAGATGCGTCGGGTTTGGCGCCTCGCGCGAGATGCGTCGGGTTTGGCGCCTCACGCGAGATGCGTCGGGTTTGGGGCCTCACGCGAGATGCGTCGGGTTTGGGGCCTCACGCGAGATGCGTCGGGTTTGGGGCCTCACGCGAGATGCGTCGGGTTTGGCGCCTCACGCGAGATGCGTCGGGTTTGGCGCCTCACGCGAGTTGCGTCGGGTTTGGCGCCTCACGTGAGTTTCGTGGGGGGCGTGGCCGAACAGCCACGATGGCGGACAGCTCTTGCTAGAGCTCCGTGCCCGGCCGGGCTTTCACCGACATATACGGACCCGTGGAGGTCACCCGTCCACTGAACTGTGCGGCACAGCTGTAGGACCCGGGCAGGAGCACAGGAGTTGGTGCAGAGGCGTGGAGGATGGCCAGGACGGACGGCTCGGGGACGCACTGGGAATCGCGGCGAGGGCCTCTGAAGCCGGGAGGTCGAGTGGCGCTGTGGCCCGGCGGCGGGCCTGTGCATCCTGGGACTCACAGGAAGGTGATCGCCGGACTAGCGGAGGCGGGGCCTGCGGTCCTTGTGCAGCGGCGGCGGCTGCCTGCCCCCCCCCCGGACACTGCCAGAAAGCGGGAACAACGGTGGACCAAGGTGAAGAGGAGGGGGCAAGGCGCGCAGAGTCCCGTGGCCGACCTGGAGACATTAAACCGGGAGGTGACGCCATTTTGAGACTGCCAGCTGGGGGGGTGCCGCGGGACCACGACGTAGCCCCTGCAGAGCGCGGGCCTTTGTAAATCTCCTGTAGCCTGCTCCCCCCCTCGCTATCTCTGTAGCCAGCAGACCGGCCCCATTGGGGGGGTCGGGGAAGACCCTCGAAACAAGAGACAGTAAAGCATCGCCTCGCGGCACCAAGCTCACAATTTGGGCGGTGGCTGTGGGGGGGAGCTGCCCTTAGTCTCCATACTCACCCTGAGCAGGCCTCGCGGCCGGAGGAGACGCCCTTACGGAGCGAGCCGCAGACAGCTGTACCCTGGTGGGGTTTGGAACCCCCTGTGTGACGACCCTGTTCGGGGCTGGTGCCCCCTGCTCACCGGCTCTTTCACCACCTGGGTGCACGGAGGGGCCCAGGCGCCCGGGAGGCCGGCTCACCTATAGGGCGGCTAAAAACACTACAGGACAAGTGCACAATGGTCCGGAAGGGCCAGAGGAACGTGGAAGGCCCGGGGGAGCCGTCGGGACCCGGTCCGCAGGCGGGAGCGGGGCGAGCGGTGGCGGACCTGGCCTGGCTGACCAAACGATGCTGAGTACCCAACAGCCGGACAAGCTGGACCTTATACTCCAAGAAATCCGGGATTCCCGAAAAGCGCTGGAGCACCAACTCGGAACCTCTCCCTTCTAAAAGCCGATCATGGCAAGCTGGCAGACAAAGTCAAAGACCATGGCCTGACACTCACAGACCTTGCGCCCAAGGTGGCTGATCATGGCACGTCCATCCAAGAAATACAAGGCCAGGTCGCCGTGCTTATGGAACGGGTCGAGGACGCGGAAGGCCGCAACCGAAGGAATAATATAAGGGTGATCGGCCTGCCAGAAAAATGTGAGGAACCGCGGGCTGAAGAGTTTATGGAGCGGTGGTTCAGAGAACACGTGGCAACGGAAGGGCTCTCTCCGTACTTCTGTGTGGAGAGAGCGCACAGGATCCCGACGGGACAGCCTCGGCCGGGGCGCCCTCCGCGCCCTTGCATTGTTCGTATCCTTAACTACCGCGACAGGGACGCCCTCCTGAGAAAAGCCCGTGAGAAATCCATCATCCATTTTGAGAATCAGAGGGTGTCGCTCTACCCGGATTATACGAACATGGTACAAAAACAGTGGACCTCCTACATGGAGGTGAAGAAGAAACTGAGAGGCGCACAGCTAAAATATGCGTTACTCTTCCCCGCCTGCTTGAAAGTTGTCCACGGGAAGAAATCTCACTTGGGTTTGGACGGCAGCCAGGAAGCATCCCAGGAGGCGGTGGCGAGGACGTCTGAGAAGAGCTCCGGGGGTAGCGCCGCTCCCCCTCTGGATCAGGTGGCAGACCTGCTGAGCGCGGCCCGTCGTGGGATCACCAGAAGGAGGACCAGTTGGAGGCTCTCACGCTTACCGGTACCTTCAGAGAGGACTCGGCGAAAGTAGCCACGGACTCTGACGACAACACTGTGCATTCCGACTCGGAAAACAGTGTGCTGCTCTTTCCTACAATCACGCGCAGAGCCGCTGATGACCTCATCGATAGCTAACCTGTCAGGTGATATCCAGGACTGACACCTCTGCAGCTGTCACTGCACGGTATCCTTTTTTATTGAACTTGGGGCTTCTGATGCCTGCCCTATTTGAGAAGATATGTGTGGGGGATGGGGGTGATACACGTGATGAACAGATGATGACTCTTTTTACAATAGACATCACATCCCCTAGACTTGGCACTGTACTAGGTACTTGGGGACAAGGCTTGAGGTTGCTCACTGACATCTCCACAGGCGATGTCTGTATACCACACTGACTTTTCTTATAAGCATCAAGGGCCCAGCCGGGCCACTATTGAGCCGGCGGAGACCGGAACTGGTAACAAAATGGAGACGTATGTGCTAGGCCACCCCTCCCCCCCCCCCCCCCCCCCCCCCACCCAATGGCGAATGCACCAAACTTTGGTTCTCTTTATTTCTATTATCAATGTTGGGCACAGCCATGTTCACTGGCTGCTCCAAGTTTGTTTTAATTTTGTTAGATGTTTTTAAAGGTGTACTCTCCTGGATTCGGCTCCCCGGAGTTTTCGGAACACGACCACTGACAGTAATGGTTCCGCCACAGGTAGATTATGGCTGATCACTCTGGAATGTACAAAGTTGTCACCTGGAATGTGCGAGGGCTAGGGGCAGTGCAGAAAAGACACAGGGTACACTCTTACCTAATTAGACAGCAGACGCAAATCGCCTTCCTACAGGAAACGCACCTCACGGTGTCTGAGGCTCAGAAGTTACGGAAGAAATGGAGAGGGACTATATATTCCATGTCATACTCAGCATTTTCCAGGGGGGCCACTATTTGGGTGAAACACATGACCCCGTTTACTGAAGTGGAAAGGAAGGTGAATGAGCAGGGCAGGTACATCCTAATCAAAGGTACCCTAGACGGCAAACTGATTGTCCTGGGCAGCATCTACGCCCCGAATTATGACCAGGATTTGTTCCTACAGATGGTCGGGAGGGAACTCTCCTCGTGGGCTGAGATCCCCTGGATACTCGGGGGGATTGGAACGCCGTGCTGGATCTGGCCCTGGACAGGTCACACCCACCCCTACAGGCTGCCGGCGCTATTAAGCTTACTGCCATCTTCAAGGCCTGGGTGGAGGGTTGGAGGCTGAGGGATGTTTGGCGAGAGGTACACCCCACACACAAAGAATATTCCTTCTACTCCCCTGTACACGACTTACACACACAGAACGATAGGCTCCTGTGCTCTCAGGCGCCGATTGAGAGGATGAGTGCCCCAGAATACCTAGCAAAGACCTTTTCGGATCACAGGCCACTAAAATGCACCTTCTCCTGGGGCAGGGTCCCGACCCCAGTCCCCACATGGTGACTCAATCCGCAGCACTTGGAAGACGGATCGTTCAGGGCGACTCTTTTGGAGGCCCCGACACACTACTGGGAGATCAATTGGGATACTGCCTCCTCCAACTTGGTGGTCTGGGACGCGATGAAAGTGGTAGTGCGGGGGTAGCGATTGGGTCCGTGTCAGGCAAGAGATACACAGGAAGTTATGAGAGGTGAAGGATCGACTAACGGGGCTTGAAAGAGAGGTAATTGAAGAGCCGGGGAAAAGACAGGTTCTGCAGGAACACCCTATCCTACACGCAGAGACATTAGAAACACTACGCACCCTTGATTTCAAAGCTTACTTGCAGAGACAACACACGGAAGCGGACCGCTCTGGTGCACTGTTGGCCCGACTGGTACGAGACTGGCCTGACACTCCAACTATCACTCAGATTCGTAACCATGTGGGTGACCTAGTAGGCACACAACTTGACATCAATCGGGCATTCCATGACCACTTACAGGCCCTATATAGCTGGACCGGGTCGGACGATCCTACTCGCATGCTTTACTTAATCCGGGACCTCCCCTTCCCCCGACTGACAGCAGAGACACAAAAGTCGATCGAGGGACCCTTTACCCAACAAGAAATACGCGCTGCAATCAAACATTTAAACAGAAATAAGACGCCGGGCATGGACAGACTCCCGGTGGAGTTCTATTCCACTTATGCCGACTCACTGGTACCGGTTCTGGAAAAGGTCTACAAGGAATCCCAAACACAACCATGCAGGCCATGGTGATCTCTATACCTAAGCCGGGTAGGGACAGCTTGGAGCTAGCAAACTATAGACCATTATCCATGCTGGACACGGAATATAAAATCTTGAGCAAAGCTATAGCCCTCCGAGTCCAACCCCACCTGACTGCGCTTATACACTGCGACCAGTGTGGGTTTCTGCCGGGGCGCAGCACCTCCCTCAACACGAGATGCCTTCACGCTATAATGACAGCGTCGCCGGCGGAGATGCCATAGGCGGGTTGTAAAGCTTTCGATCTCAAACAAGCGTTTGATTCACTTTCCTGGTCCTTTATGTTCGCAGTCCTGCACAGATTTGGTTTTCCTGACCCGTTAATATGGTGGATCAGGCTGCTGTATACCAACCCCACGGCAAGGGCGAGAACGGGACGGTATGTATCGGCTGAATATACAGTCCACCGGGGCACCAGGCAGGGATGCCCCCTGTCCCCAATGCTGTTTGTGCTAGCACTTGAACCACTGGCCATTGCCCTTCGCCAACACGCAGCGGAGCTGAGTATACCTATGGCGGGGACGTCCCATCTCATATCAGTATATGTGGACGACATGTTATTATACCTCCGGGATTTGGAAGCCGACCATGGGAGGTTGTATGACACCTTCCGCCGATTCGAAACAGTATCGCGACTGGCCATCAACTCAGAAAAATCGGTGGGATTTTACTTCCGTGACGGGCCTCATCCGCCCTCCCTGCCGTTTGGCGCCTACACGATCCCGGTAGCCCAATCCAGCTTTAAATACCTGGGAATCCGCATATATAGGAGACTGGAGGACCAGCTGGATGGTAATGTTTCTAGGGCCATCGCCGGCCTCCGTGGTAGCATCGGTTTTTGGACCTCACTCACCTTCATCAGTCATGGGACGCATTGCGATTGCAAAGATGGTAATGCTGCCAAGCTTGCTGTATTACTTCGTGAATCTGCCTATCTGTATCCCACATCGTATCTTTATGACCCTTAAGTCTTTATTGATTACTCTTATATGGGGATCAGGCAGGAGACGAATTAGTCTGAGTAAATTACAACTTGGCACCTCTCAGGGGGGACTGGGTGCCCCTGACTTCCAGGCATACAATCATGAAAGTCAACTGCAATGGTTGTCTTATTGGCTGGCCGGGAGAAACCTCCATGAGATCGGGTGGACGACGGACCGGCTAGGCCGGGGGGACTTACATGCTTTACTGCTGCCCAAGAGTAGACTTCCGCGAGAATGTCATCCGCTGCTCCGCACTGCCCTTCTTTGTTGGAGGAAGGCGTTGGCTTACACATCTTCGGTACAGCCATACGCAGACAATATTCCCTTACTAGGTATCCCGACACCGCAGGGGAAACTTACCAGATATGACCTGAGGGAATGGACGGCGTGCGGGATTGAGGGGGTGGGCAGTTTCTTCGGGGACAATCTGTTGCTGGACCATCGCACCTTTGTACAAGTGACTGGGTCTTCGGACAGACACAACTTCTTTCACGCCACTGTCTCTCATTTTATCAGGACGTCTTGGGCGCCACAACAAATACAACCACAGCAACACGAACTAGTACACCTCGTACACTATATGGGGGCTGGCGGCCACTTGGTAAGATGGCTGTACACAGGGCTTAGGACACATGCTGCATTACCCCTGGACACCCTGTGGGAGACCTGGGCACGGAACACTGGGGAGGATTTTACTGACGTAACTTGGCGGGTGGCCCTAGAACATCCCAAAAGAGTTTCCCGGAATGTGAGATTCAAATACATCCAAGCCATGATACTCCATAGGGCATACCTTACCCCGGAGAAGATCCATAGGATGTTCCCCGACGCCTCTCATCAGTGCCCGCGCTGCAGGGCGGATGAGGCAGGCCTCCTGCATATGCTTTGGTCGTGCCCAAAATTGGGCGGTTACTGGAGCGAGGTCTGCCAGACAGTGCAAGAGGTGTCTCAGATCCAGGTGAAGACTCGCACTAAGACAGACGATACTCAGACCATCCCCACTAGCCCCGCATAGGCAAAATATACGGCCATATACTTCAACGCTAGATCCATCCCAAGACACGCTTTGGAGATATGGAGCCTTCTTGACCTCGAAAAGCCAGATCTGTGCTTTATATCTGAGACATGACTACATGAGCACGCCATTCCCGACCTTCACATAGCCTTTCCCCAGCAGTACTCTATAGTCAGGTCTGATAGAACAGGGGGAAGGGTGGGGGGGGAGGAGTACTGATAGCAGCTAAGAAGAGCATGAATGTTCACAAGAAGAAGCCTTGTGGTAAATGAATCTGAAATCATAGTTTTCAGAGTGAATGGCCTGGGAAAAGAAGAAACATAGAAAGGGGCTTTGCTATATCGACCCCCAGGGAATAAAGGAGACTTCGCCAACACCTTATTAGAAACTATAGCCCCTCATGTATTGACAGCGGACTATTTTTTATTATTGGGCGATTTAAATTATCACGCTGACGACCCGTCAAACACTGACACCAAAAAATTAATCTCCTCTATGAACACCCTCAATTTGACTAAAAAAAATCACAGGTCCCACCCATCAAGCTGGCCACACGCTTGATCTCCTATTCACTAATTCTCCTAATGTCTCGACGGCCACCCCTATTCACTACTGTGGACTGACCATTATCTGGTGAAATTCGCTACAGACCAGAAATGACAAGTAATAAAGACAAAAAATCTTGCAGAAATATGAAAAAGATTATTTTAGCTGCCTTCTCTGAGAATTTTGTGGCAGATCAAACAGATCCGAAGGAAAGTGTTAATCTTGCAGCTATGCATCTGGAGTCTGCCGTTGGCAAGGCACTGGACAAGATCGCCCCTCTACGAATGGTCCATTGTAGGGAGAAAATTTCGCCCTGGTTCACTGACCAATTAAAAAACCTTAAAACCTTAACAAGAAATGCTGAGAAAACCTGGCGGAAAAGTAAAAATCCTAACGACCGTAAAACCTATCAAACCCTACACACTAAATATATGAGGGAAATAAAAACAGCAAAAAGAACACACTTAGCCGAACGAATAACCAAAGCTGAGAACTCGTCTAAGGAGCTTCACCACATCTTAAAGGAATTCACCTCCTTTAAAAGTCCACAATCAACACCAAAAACTGAAGAATGGACGGAAGACCTTTCTAAATTCTTAGATGATAAAATCATAAACATATGCAAATCATTCGAACTGGATAACCCACCCCTTCAATATTCAGAACAGGACCCATACATGAAAGAATATGTATATACAAATGATTCTTCCCCGAGATGGGCCACTTTCGATTTGTTGGACAATGAAAAAACTATGCTAGTAGGACGGAAAATTAAATCAGGCTCCCCTAGTGACCAACTAACTTCCAAACTATTTGCCATCCTTACCCCAGCGCTAGTAGACTCTCTTTCTGGCCTTTTAAACAAATCCCTGAAAGAAGCAGAGTTCCCAAAAATTTGGAAGGCGGCAAGAGTTAAACCTATATTAAAAAAACCTGGCGCTGATGCAAATGCTTTTTTAAACTATCGCCCTATTTCTTTGTTGCCATACTCAGGGAAAGTGTTGGAAGCATTTGTAAATGAACAACTGGTAAACTACTTGGAGACGAACAACTTACTCGATCCCTCACAGTCAGGTTTCCGTGCTGCCCACAGCACGGAAACAAGTTGCCGACAATATTAGGCTTGCTCTGGACAAACGCCAATCCTCTATTCTTGTCCTTTTAGATTTGTCGGCTGCCTTTGACACCATCTCCCACCAGATCTTGATCAGAAGACTGTGGTGTCAGAGGGCAGGTTTTAAAATGGCTTGTCAGTTACTTGACGAACCGAACAACCACAGTACAAGTAGACAATACTCTTGCCAGTACTCGGCCCGTCATAAGAGGTGTGCATCAGGGCTCTATTTTAAGCCCTTCGCTTTTTAATGTTTATATGGCCCCCCTGGCCAAAGTGATCAGGGCATGCAGGTTTGACGTGTTATCATACACGGATGATACGCAAATATTGGTCACACTTGGCCCTGACGCAAACGACACCAAAAGGCGTTTTAGAATGTGTATGGTAGAGGTAAAAAAATGGATGGGCCAAAACCATCTCCAGCTGAATGGCACCAAATCTATGTGGGAAGACAGACCTAGGACGTCAACCGAGTAAATGACCAATTATACCAAAATCAGTAGTGTGAAGAAATGACAAAAAATAAACTGTATACATATATATATTTAATTAGTATAAATAAAAATCATATAGTAACACAGGCTATATGATAAGATAAAAATATAGATCATAAAAATGCAAATACACAGACTTCAGATTAATATAGTTCCTATAAATCATACAATTATATCACAAGGCACAACACAATCACAATAGTTAATGACATAAGGAGTATGAAATTATTAATCATAAAACACTCGACGCGCGTTTCGGCAGAAAACCGCCTTCTTCAGGAGTCTCTGCTGATATTCTAAAAAAAAATGTATAAAAAAAGAATACATATAAAGACGGAGTTTTGTTGATTTAGTTTAACATACATCATTCTCAAATAGCATCTATATGTTCTCAGTGGCATATGTATCATTATAAACAAAAATTCATCTTATATCTAAAAACAGTGTCATTCTTTACAATCTACCAACAAAGGACATTAAATGTGGTCATTTCTTGTCATATGATTGACAGATATTTATAACTCCATTGTACAGTACTTAGTCATACAAAAAAACTTTTCTGTATAAAGGTAATGATCCCTTTTGATTTGGGTTACATAACCTATAAAACATTGAGAATAGAGACACATGATCTAATTTCTACGTGGACCGTAGGATCCCATTTGAAATCGATGAACACTTACATTGATACAGTTCATGGAAGCTGAAAAAACATCTTCATACATGCGGGTAGTCAGAGCCTCTTGATAGAGGCTAATACCTGATAAAAAATAATAATATAAAGATAGCTTTAGGGGAGAGAGGGATAAATGGCTAGGGTAGTTAAAAAGAACATGAATGGGTCACTTTGAACACTCAGCGCCATATAGATACAACGTCTGACCATTTATATGGCCCCCCTGGCCAAAGTGATCAGGGCATGCAGGTTTGACGTGTTATCATACACAGATGATACGCAAATATTGGTCACACTTGGCCCTGACGCAAACGACACCAAAAGGCGTTTTAGAATGTGTATGGTAGAGGTAAAAAAATTGGATAGGCCAAAACCATCTCCAGCTGAATGGCACCAAATCTGAAGTCATGCTATTTGGGCGAGCAAGTGAGCACTGGACCCAAGATTGGTGGCCTTTGGAACTAGGGGAGTGTCCCGTCCCAAAAGAATCAGTCCGCAACTTATGGTTCCGCATGGACAACAAGTTATCCATGAAGGACCAAGTAAAACATACGGTGGGTACCTGCTTCGGAATAATGCGGAGTCTACGCAAGGTCTTTAAATGGATACCAACCGAAGCACGCAGAATTCTGGTTCAGGGCCTCATTGTAAATAGGCTAGATTATGGCAATTCACTCCTCCTTGCCATAAACGAGTGCCATATCAGGAAACTGCAGGTTGTACAAAATACGGCTGCTCGTCTGATTCTAGGCCTACCCAGACGATCTCCCTCATTGCCATGCTTGAGAATCCTACATTGGCTCCCTGTAAAAAAAAGAACTATCTTCAAGAGCATGTGTCTGATTCACAAACACATGTACGGTCGAGGACCAAAATACTGGACTCAGAAATTGACATGGTACCTGCCTGGTCGACAGCTGAGATCAAGCACTAAGTCACAGCTCACGCCGCTCAGAGTTCAAACTGCCAGAAATGGCGGTCGTGCCTTTTCTTTCATGGCACCATCCCTATGGAACGAACTTCCTCTAAGCCTACGTACAACCACTGAACTTATGAGCTTCCGCAAAAAATTGAAAACCTGGCTCTTCTGCTAGTTCCATCTTCTGGCTCATTCCCCCACCTCAGGATCGTCCGCATCCGCCATGAGACTCCCTTCGGGATGTGATATGTACGCAATACAAGTATCCAGACTAGACTAGACTTCTTGTGTCCGATTTATGAACAATAATAAAATCTCAAAGCGGAATTAAGTTTGGTAACTTGCAGGTTATGTTGTCCATTACCAGATTGCATGTACCCTTATGGCTTGGTTTTTCAGATATGATCATTCCAATGGCACTTAAAAAAATTATATTCACAATTGGTCTTTGAGGCAGGAATATATTGTTAAAGTACGCTAAGAATTGTCAGTTAACGATACCTTTCTGCCCTCTACAAAGGGCACTGTATAGGACATGTTCAAGGGAAAAAAGCGTACTTTAGCTAACAGAACAAATTCAACAATTTTCTTAAACAAATGACCTTATATCAAGTTAGTTCAAATATGCCTCCTGCACAACTATTCACATACTATTTAGAAGTCAGTTTGCATACGCTCTCAAAGAAACTAGGTGAATTCAGATTGCCATTCGAGTGTCCACTTTAACATGGGGTTTGTGTTTATTTTGTAGTTTTTTTTTAGCAATTCACAATTTAACTTCTTGGGTGGGATTTTTCATACCAGGTTCATTAGCTGTCCTTTACAATAAATACATCCCATGCTAACTGCTGCACCATTTTGATTGATATGAAGGGATGACACCTCTGTCACTGTGGGACTTATTAAAGTCAAGTCTTCCCTTAGCTCAAGAAAAACTCACTTCTTTAAAACACAAGGCCATTCATCAATGCCAATTGGGTCCTACAGAGCACACTATGCAATAATGTATGGACATTCAGCCTAAAGAGATATATACTTAAGTCCAAGTACCACTACGATGCTGGAGAATTTGTCCCCAGACAAAGCTCAAGCTGGTCTTAATTGGCCAAGTCTCTATGCAGCCACTGCATTGTGAAAAGTTAAAGCTCCAGTCTACATAGAAAAAAACGCAATGTTATTTCTTCCATCAGCAGCAGACTACTATTCTGTGCAATACACCACAACTGCTATTAAAACATTACAGTATATCTTATGCCTTTCAGAGGTTTGTTACCAAGATTTCGTCCCTCAAACATCAATGGCATTACAGCCACAATTTCCCATAACCGATAATGTATAATGAGATGGCAATCCATTGTATTACGTTTTTATTACAGTAACTGGTCTGTAATTATTAATCTTTGAGTAACAATGTTATGCCAAGTATGCATACTATCTATTATACATAATAAGCACAATGTTTACCAGCTACACAGTCCTCATCATACTCCTGCACACATGCAGAACAAAGCTGTACTTCGCACATGTGTAACTCATATGAGTCATGCAAAATGCAGCACAAGGGACGTTTGCCTGATATCAGTGGGCGGCGGATAGACTGCTTAGCTGCATTCAGCCTAAGAGACATGCCGGACTGAGGCTAAGCCATTCAGGGAAGGCTTTAGTGCAGGTTGTCCTTTGCAATGGGAAGCAATAGCCAGCAAACAAACATGTATTCTGTTAAGTGATCTTTTAATGAAACATGGCACCCACAAGCTATTGAAATATATTTTTTAACAGTACGACGAGTAGTGTTCTAACAATTCTTCCTTTGGGACAAGGATTTTGCAACAAATTAAAGGTGGATGCCCATTTGCCATTCGGCACCAGGTCTGCAGACCACATTTCACAGGCTGGCAGTTACAGGGAGACAAATACTGGACCAGGCGAAGCGCTAAAATAGCGCGCGCCGCCCTTATGGCGGTCGAGCTTGTCCCCGGGGGAAAGGAGGAGGTGGGAGCACTCCCACCTTCCCCATTATCACCCAGTAGGCCCGTTACTGCGGGGCATAAACCGAAAGCACTTTAAATTCTTCCGGTACGCACAGACACCCAGCAGCGTGGTCCGACCAGTTTAGACTGGCCACTGCCCACCCTTTAAAAAAGGGGTGTGCGGAGCAGAACAGTCTCCTGTTCTTACACTCACCACGGGTACAGCACCCGGGCCGCCAGCAGCTCGTAATTTCTTTTCCCCACCCACCATCCCCCAAGGCAGATAATTTAAATGTGTTGTTCAGGAATGTATTTTGATGTTTCTCTAAAGTTTATCATTACAGGTATCTCGGGAGATAGCATTAATGTAAGCTTGATGAGTAGGTACCTGTTAATGATGTCTGTCAGTAATGCATTTGCTTTGTTCTCTTACTTTATTGCAGGTATCTCAGGAAATAGTTAGTGTAAATGTGATGTTTTGGTGAATTTATAATAAAAAAGTGTCAATATTTGTAAGCTTGTCAAGAACAGGTTTGGTTAATACAGAGTTATCTTTTTTTTTAAGAAGTCTTTATTGCGATTTCTCATCTTAAAAGACAGGACAGTTAAATAATTACATGTTACAACAAAATTCAACCGTTAAAACACCATAAAAACTGGTAAGAATATAAATACCTATTTACAATTTTAAGAATCAATATATTAAAACAGGATTAAATATATCACACGCACAAGACTTTACTAAATACCGAACCCTGGAGAAATTAATGTATAGCTATTGCAACCCCCCCATTTCTCTCCCGCAAAACCCAAGCCCAACTCAGGAACTTAGATACCCCTATTATTGCGATGTCATTACAACCGGTTTTCAGTAGCCTTTTGGCAGACAGCGCAGAGCGCGTCCCCAGATTTCTGCGTGTTGGTTTAAGCCACGTACTTCTGAGTTGCTGGTACTCCGGACAAATATATACAAAATGGTCGATATCTTCTACTCAATCCGGGCAAAATGGGCATTTATCACTAGTTCCTGGTAACCATTTGCATGTGAAATTCCTAAGCGGTAGCGTCTCAACTCTGAACTGGTGATAGAGTTTACCATCTCGGGGTTTTGTTATTAAATCCCAAGTGTTATTTATTCAACATTACACACTTCAATTAGATGTCAGTACATGTTATTGATTTCAGGTAATAATGTTGTATTTAGTCGTGTGTCTCCGGTCAGGCGGTAAGCATAGTCTTCGGTCCTTAGCGGTCAAACATACAACTCCAGGGGCAGTGACAGCCGGTAGGTAGGCTGTCGGGGTGCGGGGGCCGGGGGAGTCTTTCTTCCCAGTGTGCCTGTAACCACCCCCAAACACGCATGCGCTGCAGGGCGCAAGTATGCGGAATTTCTGCAGCCCCCGTTATGGAGTTAAAGGCACAGGACGTAGGGGGGTGTCCGGGGGAAAGTATCCGTCCGATAAGCTGTACCCCCTGCACAAGCAGACTCCGGCTGAGTAATTTTTCGTAGTTAGCTGGGATCAGGAGGCTGCCAGTTTATTTATTTATTTGCACACTTGTACCGCTCTGGGAATCGACTCCCTGAGGAGTATCTCCGCGCCTTTGGCAGCATCAGAAAGCAAAAGGCCCTATCTTGTGTAGTTAAATGCTCAACCATAACTAGTAATTAAACAAGAAAGTTTTTAGTTTTTTCCTAAAAGGAAAATGTTCCTTACACAATCTAATTTCATAAGGAAGTTCATTCCAGAGCTTCGGGCCTGCTACTGATAGAGCCCTACCCCCTTGTCGTGTCTTCCAGAATCTGGGGACACATAGCAATTCACGGTCTCCAGTCATTGACCTTGCCGTAGGCTCTAGAGGGGACACGCAGAAAGTGTATATAGGGGACACGCAAAAGGGGATATAGGCATTGTTAGATTTACAGTAGGAGTGTTGTGTGTATTAGAGTTAAGTTTAGCCATGTGACAACATTAGTCTAACAATGTATCTGGCCTCCCTGCGTAATTGTACAGAATGTTATTAAATAATGTTTTTTAATTTTGTAATAAATACGGCCGGGGGGGGGGTTACCCCCCTAATCCAAACATTCCAAAATTGGTGTGGTCTCAATACTTGCCATGAAAGAGGGAGGGAGACCCTATCCGGGCAAGGGCTGGCCGAAGGTACCAAAGGTAAAAAAGGGGACTTGGGGGGGGGGGAGTACCAGGCCATAACACAATGTTCTGCATATTAATGTCCCTACAAATGTTGCCTGTACTGTAATCGTGGTACCTACATTCTGCAAAAGGGCAGTGCATAATAACGATCTGTAGAAACAAGAATGTGCACTTACGAATGGGAGCCTAACTACAGACTCGCCGCTGCCCCTTTGGCAGGACATTGCAAATCTTCAATCTTACTGGGCCCAACAGAATGTCAAATGGTCTATGAGACCCCAATCTTCTCTCCACTCCATAAGGTCCATAGGCTACATTACAGGCTCTTCAGGGCAAAAAGGCTTACTGGTTGTAACCAAATCCATCACAAGCCGTAAACAAAACATGGAGGTCACACAAGAAGCAACTATTGATAGCAACACAAGCAATAAATGAAATCCTTTAGGAGGACTTGTATCACCAAACAACATCCTGGTCAGGTCTGAAAATATTTAGAGTTAGAAGCACTAGCCATCTGTACTCCCTCCACACAGAGGTATAATATTATCCAATAGCACAGAAGACAGATGTGCAGCAGCATGAGGAGACTAGACAGCCATCGCACCACAAAACAAAACTCAGACCAACAAGAAATTTGAGACAGTAAAGTCAAAGGTATTCCCAGCCACGAGAACCTTGCCTTTTAAAGGTCATGGGCTTCTTGTAGCAGCAGGAAGTTGTGATTGGAGTGCTTGAGTGCATCTTGGCATACTGTGCAAGCTAAGTCACCATCATCCTTGCAGAACAAAAGCAGTTTCTCATCATGGTCCGTGCATAAGCCATCGTTGGGCCTCGCCGGGCTTCGTAATGGGAATTCTCCTCTCACTTTCTCCACCAGGTTGGCCAGCACCAAGCTAGAAGTGTATCCACCTCGCATGAACTCTGTTCTGCAGAAAGGACAGGAGACTAACAGTTTGCGGCCAAAGACATGATCAATACAGCTTCTACAGAAGGGGTGCCCACACGGTAGAAGCACTGGTTTTTCAAAAAGCTCCAGGCAGACTGAGCAAGTCAGCTCGTCCTTGAGGTCTCTAGTAGCTGCAACATCTGTAACAAGAAAAAAATGAACGTGAAAGGGAAGGATAGTGGTAAAGTAAGTACACACTTCTGAATACAGCACTCTAGAAAGTTTTATTTACTTAAGGTCATGCTCCAGGTAAAAATGTTCTTGGGAAAAGAGAAAGAGGGGACTGATGCAGACATTACATGGTATTTTAAGGGACATTAAGGTAGTGACTTGATGAGAGTTTGTAGGAATGAGGCTCAACATGCATAAAGAGAAAGAGAAACTGAAGACACTTTGCAGTACTAATTGAGATAGTATTTGGAATATTGCATGGCAAGTGGGAATGGGTGGTGTTTGAAGGGCTTGTAGTTGGAGGAATGCAGGCTGAAAGGACAACTACATCAATGAGTTCTTCATGCGGGGATATGGCAAAGTATAGTCATAAGATTGTGTATCGACTTACACATTAAAACTTATCACCTCTCATCAAGCCCTAGCAGTAGATAACCCCAAAAGCATGACAACTATACATTCACGTGGTCATCAGTTATTATCTGTGTGAAAAGTACACTAAATAAATAACATTTGTTGGAGGAAATAAAATGAAGAAATTACACTACAGCAGACAACAGTAGAAAGCTATATAAAATGATGTGTGGTGAAAAAGCCATGCAGGCCCAAATCCATTGCTGATGTAAGAGATGAAAATGTCACTAGGAAATAGAGTGCATGACCGGGAAAGGTCTTAGTTAAAGGAAAACCAATGTTTGTAAAAGCCTGAAAGAATTTATGATGTTAGCATAACAAGCATGTTTTCAGTTGTCCTAGTAACTTGGGGCCCGATGTAGGTAAATGCCATTTACCGATTTTGAAATACCGAATCCTCCCGATTCGGTATTTCAAAATCGGTAAATGGTATGTAGGTCCCAACATCTGGATTCGTTACCGAATCCTTAACAATTCTTTAATTACCGATTCGGTAAATACCGAATCGGTAATGCCCATTCATTCCTATGGGCTTTGAAGCCCATAGGAATGATTAGGCATTACCGATTCGGTATTTACCGAATCGGTAATTAAAGAATTCACAAGGGTGCAGGGGGTGTCACTTTGACACCCTCTGGCACCCCCAAAACAGGCACACGTGCCATGTGGCAGGCATACCTGCCCTAAGGGCAGGTCTGCCTGTCACATGACATAGGTGTGCATGCACACCGGAATCGGTATTTTACCATGGATTTGTATTCCATGGTAAAATACCGATTCTGTAAGCCATGTGCAGAAGGTACATTGCCTACCTACCTACATTGCATTTTCGGTAATTTTACCGAATCGGTAAAATTACCGAAAATGTGCCCCTACATCTCGGTAGCCCTTTACCGATCGGAAACGGCCGAAAATCGGTATTTTCGGCCGATTCGGATCGGTAAAGGGCTACCTACATCGGGCCCTTAGAAACATGACTTGAAGCATAAGAGCAGGAGATTGCATTAGCCAAGAGTACATAGAATCTGATAAAAGGTCTTGAGAGCAGAATGATAAAACACACACAATATACACATGCATTCAAAAGTAATAAATAGTTAAGCATTATCAGAACTGCAATAAAGAAGGTGTGGGAAATAGGTTAAAAGTTTGGGGACACAGGCGACAAGATGTTTTTCTGTAACAAATATGTAATTGCAGAGTAACCTATAATTTGGCCTTTTGTTAGAAGCATTGAGCATGTTGCTGTTGAAGTGGCTGCCTGTAAAGCAGCAAATTGACACCAGCTGTTAACCTGTGTGGGGATGGATACTCTCCCTGCCGCGGCAGAAAACCTGCTTTTATCTTGTCAAGAGGAATCTGGTCTTTTTTCTTTATTTTTAAGTTTTCCCGCACCTTAAAGAATCCTTTTAGAAGCAATAGTGAAATAAATATTTCATGCAAGATGCTCTCACAACAACTGGGAACATTCTGACCCACTCCTTACAAATCTGCTTAAGCTCAGTGATGTTTCAGAGCATTATTTTATGAACAGCTATTCAGGTTGCATCACAGCAACTCAAGTCTGCCGAGGTCTGAACTTTCATTTGGCCACTCCAAAATGTGGACTCTCTTTTTCAGCCATAGATTTCCAGAGGTCTTGTGATCTAGCTGCTCGGCAACCCTAATCTGTGGAGAAATATTTTGGGGGAGAAAACTGAATTTCTACTATTTGTTAACTCTTTTCCCATTGGAAGAATCATGTACTCCGAGTACTGAAATGAAAGAGCCCTGTACACACCTGGATATATCTTTGGAGTTCTCAGTTTTTGAGGAAGACAGGGATGAGGCACGGAAGGAAACAAGAAGCTGGGTTCAGCGAAAGTAAGAGATAAGTGAGAGGCGAGCCGACATAAATTGGCTAGGCAAGCAAAGCAGAGTTTTGAAGGAAGCCGTGTAGCATCATAGTTGCGACAGCATGCTGTAGGGAAACTGTAGGAGAGTGAAGACACTGCTTGAGAAACACGGTGTGACTTGCTGGAAGTGGGAACCCAGATGAGAAGCCTCAAAGACTGGGTCAGTGAGAAAGTAGCAATTCTCTGGAAGCGCACGCTGCATGGGAACCACCTAAAATATTTCTGGCAAGCGGTTCAAATAGATTACAGTTTGGGAGTAATTGTGCACTTTGCAATCAGTCGGTATCCCATAGGTCACATCCAGGTAAGAGTTTTGTTGGTTACTGAATGCTGTGCAGACAAAAACACAGCAGAGGGCAGCAGTGCCCAGTTTATATGAGCAAATGGTGAGGCACATAAAGGTTGTTGTGACGTGAAAGGAGCATAAGGGAAGAGGTTATCAAGTGTGACAGGTCAGACTGTTCAAATAGAGGGTGTTTGGGGTAGGGGGGGTTAAAAGAGACAAGGTTGACGATCAAAGTGATACTGAAGGCAAGGGATAGGAAAGAAAGGGTGAACAGGTAGCAAAATAGAAATTACTGATTTTTTTATCCAAAGGGTGAAGGCAACTGAGGCATGTTGTGAAGGTGGGTCAAGCACCCCCCCACCCCAAAAACAAAACAAAACATCAAAAATACACCACAAGTGTAGGATCAGTTGCAAATGATAGGAATTACATTAAAGAGGATAGTGGTGATGAGGAAGCATTACAACCTTTAGTATGGAAGATTGCAAGGCCAGTATTTTAGGAGAAAAGACAGATGGGTTGGGTCGATGAAGATGAAAGGAAGCCAAAATTAGAAAAGGGAGGGCACTCCGGTGTTCAGAATACAGACGGTGCCCTTGGGGCGCAAGATACATCTCAGTCTGTTTTCTGCACCCTCACAGCCCTGTTGTATTACAGAAATAAATAAAATAAAATCGTAAATCATACGTTCTTTTATAGCGCCTTTCACCATAAGGTCTCAAGGCGCTTGCTTTGGGAACCCGTCCTGGCCTTTCCCTGCGAGATTACCCCTACTGGGCATCCCCAAGGTGAAGACCAGGCATCCCATCGCGGTGGGGCCGTAGTGGAGATTAAGCAAGCTATTGCCCAGAGATGCAGAGTGTGAACCCACGATTCGAGTAGGCACCGAGGCGAGAATTATCAAGTCCGTGGACATTTTGAGCTCAGGCCCTGCCGCGTCGGGGATTGATCCCTGGTCCCGGGTCTGACCTCTGCATCAGGGACTGCCTCCTCTAACCGGTGAGGCACAATGCTGGTGCAGCCGCTCTGTAATACAAATAATGCTGGAACAGACAGTACTGGTGCCATTTTAAGAGGGCATTCTCTCATTTGCATGGGAGGTGGGACCCCTTGCAAATAAGGAAAACACTGCCTGTACGCTGAATTATGGACATTTGTGCAGAGACAGTCAGGAGGGGCACTATGTCCCACAAAAAGACGGTGCACAGCCAGTGCACCCCAAGGCAGCCCTCTGTCTCAGGGGAAGTGAGGGGAAAAAAAAAAAGGACCCCAGACATCGCCTTCAAGCAAATGCCGTCCTTCACTGCACTCACTTACTTACAGGGAAGATCTGTCACCCCCCTCACCTTGAAGTGCAGGTGGGCGCCACCTACATAGCGAAAGACTGAGCAGCTGCTTTAGTCAGCTTCTCTGTATTTCACTAATGTACTGCCTAGAGGTGGCGCCTACCCAGATAGGGGCGCATCATATGGATTACACTGTACGTGTTTGCACCCAGCACACAAATACAACAGATTTGTGCCATAGTGAGAACGACATGGAGTATGTGGAGGGTGCGATAGTGGAAAGTGGGAATGGCTGATAATGTATTGGGAGACAGAGTGGAAATAGCAAAAAGGTAAATATACTGCGAATAAAGTTTTGATGCATTATAGATGGACAGCACAGAGCAATAACGAACAACAGGAGAAGTGAAGAGGTCAGCAGGGTGGTGTAGCAGAGTCTGGGATACATTTGGCCCCAGGTAAAAGCTTAGTGGTCAGCAGAGTGGAAATTAGATATCAGCAAAGGTTAAGAGTTGGAAGCATAAGACAGTCATGGTGGGTGAAGACATACCATGGAATAAAAAAAAAACAATCCTGTTGTGACCACTAACAAAAGGGACTGATTGTTACAGTGGGCTGTAAAATACCATTGATGCCAATGGTAGGTTGGGCTGTAAAATACCATTGACTGCAATGGTAGGTTGGTTGTTACAGCAGTAGGCACAGATGTGGAAGAGATAATGGGAGCATGGATAAAAAAAAGCAGTCGGAAGAGTCAAGTGGTGAATGGAAGACTGAGCAAGTATTGGCAGCAAGGGATCCTGGATACCGCACCACTACGAGTGCTCAATATTTTTAATAAGGGTAAGTATTTAAATAGACTTCTGATAATTGCCCACCTCAAAAAGCTAGCTACCAATGATAAGTTTTCATATTTCAATAAAAATAAACAGAGTGGCAACTTTTAACCCAAAAACATGATTCAACACATTGCTGTATTCATAGGAAAAGGATGATACGAGAGGTCTTTTCTTTGCTTGTATTCATTCTTTTATTCAATATCTTCTAATTTATGACAAACAGTTATGCACAGCCAAAGCATTTTGCCCAACATTTGGGCTTCCTCAGGGCCAGAAACAAACAAGATATATTTTTAGAACTCCATAACTTCTCCCATTTGATTCTACATCCGTGGTGGTACCTCACTTGAAGTTAGACTCAGTCCAAATTTGATTTACACCAGTTGCCCGCGTCGTGTGATATGCTGAACAAGGGCATGTGGATTGAGTAAAGGAAGGATTTGATTTTGAACTACATACTCTATTTAAATATTTAATGTAATAATTGGAGATTCAGGCGACTGAATCTAACTTCAAGCAAGGTACCACTGCAGATGTAGAATCAAATGGAGAAGTTATGGATTTCTGAGAAACATATTTTGTTTGCATACTATGGTATATCTAATCAGGGAGGTTGTTTGAGGCCGTAACAAACCTTAGCAGCATCAGCCACATCGCAAGTCAGTGCTGCATCCCAGCAGTTACCCCGAAATGCATAACCTCTCCTCGACCACGGGCAGGCAGCATCTCCTACCCAAACAAGCATTTGCAATGCAATAGGTCTCGCATTAGGAAAGTTTGAGCTATTGGTATTGTAAATAACACATTTTTTATTTATGTTCTGGTTTTGAAAATAGCAAAATTAATAGCTTTGTCATTTACAATACCAATAGTTTTAACTGTCGCAAACGTGACACCTATAGCATTTGTAATACAATATGTGTTGTTTTTACATGACTTAGATGTATTAATATTACAAATAACAATGGCTTTTATTTTTTTTAATGATTAATACTTAAATAAAAGTTATTGTTATTTATAATGGCAATAGCTTAACCTTTTGAAAATAACTTTTGGGAAGAATATGTTCAGTGTATTTTATTGTGATGAAAATCCAAGAACAGAAGTGAAATATTAACATTTTTTTGTGACATTTGTAATAAAGCTTGAAACATTGAGAGAACATATTAGAACCAGTTGTTGTTGAATGGTTGCACAGAGTGATGCTGTGGCGTTCAGTGGGGCTGAGTGATGATGTGGCCTTCAGCGGTGCTGAGTGATGCTGTGGCCTACAATGGTGCTGAGTGATGCTGTGGCCTACAATGGTGCTGAGTGATGCTGTGGCCTACAATGGTGCTGAGTGATGCTGTGGCATTCAGTGGTGCTGAGTGATGCTGTGGCATTCAGTGGTGCTGAGTGATGCTGTGGCATTCAGTGGTGCTGAGTGATGCTGTGGCATTCAGTGGTGCACACCACCTCCCGAGTAGGCCCTGGGCTGTTCAACTTCACTACCATGAGCGAGTCAAGCTCTACACTGGGGTGCTTGGTACCCAGGGAGGGGGTAATTGTGGACCTATTACTTGCGGAGGCCTCAAATCCTGCACAACTAATATCACGGTTTCCCTACACAATGCGTATTTGTTCAACAGTTTATTGAAATATCTGCTTTCTGCAATGTGCTCAAGTTTATGTTTTTTCTTATGCAAACAATAATAGCCGAAAGCATTTAGCACTTACATTTACTCCTACAGAAAACTAGAACTACATCACCGGATTCCCAATTCATTTTTACCCTCTGCTGCTGCAAAGTCCACCTCGAGTCAAATGGACAAAATATACCGTACCAACTGCTAAAAAAAATCCAAACATTTCAAGTAATGGATTTCAACTGCCGAAAACAAGAACAAGTGTCCTAAATAAATAAATACGGTTAGATGCACCTTCTGGTGTTGTGGTCTTAATAAACAGTTTAGCATGGGCTGCTAATGGGCACACTTAAAAACGCTGTTTATCAAACTGCTCAACTTATTGTTAAGGAACTTTTTTGTTCCCAGAAAATTACGTAGTGAACATGAGACAATTGTTTCGATCAGCAGGACTTCTGTGACTTTTATTTTAATTAAGAGCAGATCATAAAAACTATTTACCTTCCAAAAGCAAGCCTGGTAGTTTGTCACATAGTTCTGGCCTGATGCTTTCTGCCAAGATTGATTCTATCAGGTTAGACCAAGATTTCACTAACCATATTGTGCAAATTGATATGGCCTTGCTAATGTCTAGAAAGAAATTGGACTTTCCACGCTGAAAGGTTTGTCAGAGTTCTTTGAAACTGCAAGAATGGTCAAATAGGCAGGGCTACGACAAATGGTGACTAAAATAGCTTGGAAGCTTCTAAGCTTGCTATGTCACAAACTGAATAGCGCTGTTCAGCCTCGGTGTAGCTTATTCCAGCTGGAAAATATAAATCACCAATGACAATAAAATAATTCTTATGTCAGTCACAAGAAGAAGCAATTCATAATCTTTCTTACACAATCAACAGCACGAGGGTCAACTTTGGCAGAGACAGTAGGCTTGTACAGCTAAAAATAGGATTAATAAATAATAATTTGAGAACAGTCTTATAATTATTTCGAATTGGCAGATACTTTTCTGAATAGTTCTTAACTTTTTTCAGAGTAAAATCAACTGCATAACGTAGATGTCTAGAAAGTAATCCTGAGGCAAAAGGCACAAGTCGGCTGTGAGTAAATATGTGTTTAACTATCCAGACTTCTGTACCAGACTGAATGGACAGGAGAAGCAGCTCTGTCCACAAGCACCTTCCATTTCATGTCAACAGAGCGATTAGGCCTAATTTATGATGCGGATGAGGGCTACTTCGGTCCGTTCCCAATCAGACGCACTCAGAATCTGCTTCGAAGGTGCAGATGTTGTTGGGTCACTGCGTACTTTAATGCATCCGACATTAAAATAGATGTATTACTCGAGTCAAAAAAGGAAAGCACAAGAGGGTGTGGCAACTGGGCCATTCTCCTCTTAATCATGTCAGGGTGTCTAAAGATTCCTAAACTCCAAGACTGGCGGTAATGGTTAGAATTGCACCACGGTAGCATGGAGTGTATGTTTTGTGGCTCACAGCACACCCTCTGCACCGACATATCCCGTTCTAGCCCCAGTGCACAACCCAGAGGGCGCCACTGTCACAGAGTCATCGGGCACTGCAGTCCACTTCCGAAAGTGACCCGGGCTCATCTCCCCTGTGACTTGGGAAGGTCTCTGCCCGATTACGAGCACCGCATCATTTCTTACACTTGATTTTCTGTGAGGCTTGGGCACTTGGAAATGAAATTTGATAGATTTGTAAGAGCGCACAGACACCTAAAAGAATCAAGGCACTAAAAACTAGTTAGTTCAGACGAGCGAAAAGTCCTACCAAGATCTCTATCCTGGGCATCTGCGCGACCTCAGTTTATAAAGTAATGAGCCTGGGTTACAAGCTAGTCCTAAAGGACGTACGATACATGCCATAGTTTGCCCGTGACCACCCAGAAGGCTCTACTTACCCATCTTGCTTTCTGAAATTTGGGGACCACTACCAAATTTTGATTCGCCGAGCAAAGCTGTCTGGTAGGTACATACCACTGGAATATTGTTCTAATTGCTCAAGGCCCTGATCTATTTAGGGCCTTGTGAGCAATACACAAAGCTTTAAAGATAATACGCTTTTTCACGGGTGACCAGTGTAGCTAGTTTAGTCCTGCTGAGACCAAATGTATTTTGGGACTGTCTAATATCAGTTTCGCTGCTGCATTTTGTACAGTTTACAGCTTGGTTAAGGCCAACTTGTTGATGTCAAGATAGAATGTACTGCAGTAATCAAGTCGAGAAGATATTAGTGCCAGAACCACTTGTTTGCGCACAGGTACTGGGATAAAGGGGAAAACTTTTCGAAGAATCCTAAAAATAAAACAAGCAGCTGAAAAGAAAGCCAAGCATCTGGCGGAAAGCGAGGGATAGAGAGGAGGCGGTGCGGGGAGCAGAGCCGGGGAAGTACATGCAAGTCACGGCCTGCGGTCGTGAATAAGTGACGGCGGGGGGCGGGGCAGCGGAAGCCTTTGATGTGGCAAATGCTGCTGGCAGGGAGAAGTGGATCAGCGAGGTGGGAGGGAGGCTGATAGGCAGAAGGCTCGGGAAGATGTGGCATTAGAGGGAGGGGATGGGCTGCCAGCAACTCGAGCGACCATATGGAGAGGGAGGGGGTAGGGCTGCCTGCTGGGAGAAGCTTGTGTGCCTTTGATGATCGAATGCAAGCTCGTGCACGGGGAGCTTGTGGTCACGTGATTTCACGTGAACTGTTGAAAATCTTCATCGTAAAAAGTCAGCTTTGTGGATGGGCGGCAATAGGTCTCTCTACGAGACCTAAAAAAGTGTTCGCTAATAACATTTTAACACTGGGGGTATTGAGCAAATGCAGGGGCAGAGCTCAAGAAGCACAAAAAGTGTGATTTAAAAGTGGTGATGCGGTAATGCAGGTACCATGACTGAAACAGGTTAATTTAACCACTGATATCTGACACTTGGCAGAGCTGTTAATCTTTTGGGATGTCTGATCAGATGCAGCCTCAGTACCTTTGTCTGAGACTTGAAGCAGAGTTAACCATGCTTGGAAGGGCCCAAACATATTGTGGGGCCGCATCTCACGCAAATGGTGCTTTGGCTGCAGCCGGCATGCCAGAGCCGAGTGTGCATTTGAATTTGCACAAGCACGTTTGATTGGACAATAATTAAAGCATACAGCACATCAAGCGAACTGGAGATATATATATATATATATATCCATATCCAAGACAGCACCCCTCCAATAAAGAACGGTGAGAAGTCACACGGGGAAACCTTTTAGAGGCTTTATTTAGAACACTGCGGCATGATGCATTTCGGCTCGACACGCGCCTTCCTCAGATGCCCGTTGAAACACAGTCTCTCAGGTCCCACACCTTTGAATACCTCATGATGCATTCCGATTGGTCGGGGAGCACCTGCCCTTGATCACATGTCAGCGCACCTTCTGCAGCATGATGTAAAAACTACAGGCCCCAGAGTTCTCTTTACCGGGACTGGCATTGCTGGGAATATATATATATATATATATATATATATATATATATATATATCCCCCCAAGGTGCCCAGAGCTCCAAGGACGCCACTCCGCAGGGGATAGTTTCACAACCCTTTTAATTGAAACAGGTGCTGGCATTTCGGACAATTCTTTCCCTTTCCCGACACGTTTCAGAGCAAACGTGCTACTTCTTCATGGGAGGAAGATTGACAGGAACGGAACCATTTTCTGCTTATAAATGCGCTCCCGAGTGTGGAGCATGCCGGTAATTGTAGTTTTTTGTTCAATCCCCATCATGGGGTCCGTTACCTTATCAACAACCAATTGTCACTTCCATTTGCTATAATGTTTAAAACCCTCCAGTGGGTTCCCGAAATTCAGTGCCGTTTTAATGATGCAATCCTCTGTGCTGAAAACCGGCTGGGGACATTTCCCAACCTACAGACCTGACTGGGAAAGAATTGTCCAAAATGTCAGCACCTGTTTCAATAAAAAGAGTTGTGAAACTATCCCCTGCGGAGTGGCGTCCTTGGAGCTTTGGGCACCTTGGGTGACACACACACATATATGTATATATATGTATATATATATCTAAAACACAGTATCCCACCTGGGGCCAGCCGAACTCGCGGCGGGTGCAACCGGGAAGCGGTGGTGGAAACCGCTTGTAACACAGCAAAAACAAGGAGTTCATGGTACTCCCAAGGTCCGGTGCACGCTCGGGTTGTGTGTCGGCTAGGAAGTATCCGCAGACGCGTTTCAGGCTCTTGCCGTCATCAGTGCGGAAGCCGTCAGTAAAGCGGCACAGTAATTTAAACGGAACTGCCATGTTGTTGGTGGATCCTTGGCCAATGAAAAGGCCAATGGCGCTCCCATAGCGAAAAACTTTATTGGCAGCCGTAACAACTGTGCCTGCACATCCCCTCGCCTGCAGCTAATAGAACGAAGACGCTGTGAGTGTCACACAATGGTGGAGCACTCTAGCTTTGTATAAGCCACAACCTGCATGGGTCAACAGCGTCCGTAAGCGGCGTTTCGGCAGCCCAAATTGAATCCAAAACACAGTATCCCACCTGGGGCCAGCCGAACTCGCGGCGGGTGCAACCGGGAAGCGGTGGTGGAAACCGCTTGTAACACAGCAAAAACAAGGAGTTCATGGTACTCCCAAGGTCCAGTGCACGCTCGGGTTGTGTGTCGGCTAGGAAGTATCCGCAGACGCGTTTCTGGCTCTTGCCGTCATCAGTGCGGAAGCCGTCAGTAAAGCGGCACAGTAATTTAAACGGAACTGCCATGTTGTTGGTGGATCCTTGGCCAATGAAAAGGCCAATGGCGCTCCCATAGCGAAAAACTTTATTGGCAGCCGTAACAACTGTGCCTGCACATCCCCTCGCCTGCCGCTAATAGAACGAAGACGCTGTGAGTGTCACACAATGGTGGAGCACTCTAGCTTTGTATAAGCCACAACCTGCATGGGTCAACAGCGTCCGTAAGCGGCGTTTCGGCAGCCCAAATTGAATCCAAAACACAGTATCCCACCTGGGGCCAGCCGAACTCGCGGCGGGTGCAACCGGGAAGCGGTGGTGGAAACCGCTTGTAACACAGCAAAAACAAGGAGTTCATGGTACTCCCAAGGTCCGGTGCACGCTCGGGTTGTGTGTCGGCTAGGAAGTATCCGCAGACGCGTTTCTGGCTCTTGCCGTCATCAGTGCGGAAGCCGTCAGTAAAGCGGCACAGTAATTTAAACGGAACTGCCATGTTGTTGGTGGATCCTTGGCCAATGAAAAGGCCAATGGCGCTCCCATAGCGGAAAACTTTATTGGCAGCCGTAACAACTGTACCTGCACATCCCCTCGCCTGCCGCTAATAGAACGAAGACGCTGTGAGTGTCACACAATGGTGGAGCACTCTAGCTTTGTATAAGCCACAACCTGCATGGGTCAACAGTGTCCGTAAGCGGCGTTTCGGCAGCCCAAATTGAATCCAAAACCCAGTATCCCACCTGGGGCCAGCCGAACTTGCGGCGGGTGCAACCGGGAAGCGGTGGTGGAAACCGCTTGTAACACAGCAAAAACAAGGAGTTCATGGTACTCCCAAGGTCCGGTGCACGCTCGGGTTGTGTGTCGGCTAGGAAGTATCCGCAGACGCGTTTCTGGCTCTTGCCGTCATCAGTGCGGAAGCCGTTAGTAAAGCGGCACAGTAATTTAAACGGAACTGCCATGTTGTTGGTGGATCCTTGGCCAATGAAAAGGCCAATGGCGCTCCCATAGCGAAAAACTTTATTGGCAGCCGTAACAACTGTGCCTGCACATCCCCTTGCCTGCCGCTAATAGAACGAAGACGCTGTGAGTGTCACACAATGGTGGAGCACTCTAGCTTTGTATAAGCCACAACCTGCATGGGTCAACAGCGTCCGTAAGCGGCGTTTCGGCAGCCCAAATTGAATCCAAAACACAGTATCCCACCTGGGGCCAGGTGAACTCGCGGCGGGTGCAACCGGGAAGCAGTGGTGGAAACCGCTTGTAACACAGCAAAAACAAGGAGTTCATGGTACTCCCAAGGTCCGGTGCACGCTCGGGTTGTGTGTCGGCTAGGAAGTATCCGCAGACGTGTTTCTGGCTCTTGCCGTCATCAGTGCGGAAGCCGTCAGTAAAGCGGCACAGTAATTTAAACGGAACTGCCATGTTGTTGGTGGATCCTTGGCCAATGAAAAGGCCAATGGCGCTCCCATAGCGAAAAACTTTATTGGCAGCCGTAACAACTGTGCCTGCACATCCCCTCGCCTGCCGCTAATAGAACGAAGACGCTGTGAGTGTCACACAATGGTGGAGCACTCTAGCTTTGTATAAGCCACAACCTGCATGGGTCAACAGCGTCCGTAAGCGGCGATTCGGCAGCCCAAATTGAATCCAAAACCCAGTATCCCACCTGGGGCCAGCCGAACTCGCGGCGGGTGCAACCGGGAAGCGGTGGTGGAAACCGCTTGTAACACAGCAAAAACAAGGAGTTCATGGTACTCCCAAGGTCCGGTGCACGCTCGGGTTGTGTGTCGGCTAGGAAGTATCCGCAGACGCGTTTCTGGCTCTTGCCGTCATCAGTGCGGAAGCCGTCAGTAAAGCGGCACAGTAATTTAAACGGAACTGCCATGTTGTTGGTGGATCCTTGGCCAAAAAAAAGGCCAATGGCGCTCCCATAGCGAAAAACTTTATTGGCAGCCGTAACAACTGTGCCTGCACATCCCCTCGCCTGCCGCTAATAGAACGAAGACGCTGTGAGTGTCACACAATGGTGGAGCACTCTAGCTTTGTATAAGCCACAACCTGCATGGGTCAACAGCGTCCGTAAGCGGCGATTCGGCAGCCCAAATTGAATCCAAAACCCAGTATCCCACCTGGGGCCAGCCGAACTCGCGGCGGGTGCAACCGGGAAGCGGTGGTGGAAACCGCTTGTAACACAGCAAAAACAAGGAGTTCATGGTACTCCCAAGGTCCGGTGCACGCTCGGGTTGTGTGTCGGCTAGGAAGTATCCGCATACGCGTTTCTGGCTCTTGCCGTCATCAGTGCGGAAGCCGTCAGTAAAGCGGCACAGTAATTTAAACGGAACTGCCATGTTGTTGGTGGATCCTTGGCCAATGAAAAGGCCAATGGCGCTCCCATAGCGAAAAACTTTATTGGCAGCCGTAACAACTGTGCCTGCACATCTCCTTGCCTGCCGCTAATAGAACGAAGACGCTGTGAGTGTCACACAATGGTGGAGCACTCTAGCTTTGTATAAGCCACAACCTGCATGGGTCAACAGCGTCCGTGAGCGGCGTTTCGGCAGCCCAAATTGAATCCAAAACACAGTATCCCACCTGGGGCCAGCCGAACTCGTGGCAGGTGCAACCGGGAAGCGGTGGTGGAAATCGCTTGTAACACAGCAAAAACAAGGAGTTCATGGTACTCCCAAGGTCCGGTGCACGCTCGGGTTGTGTGTCGGCTAGGAAGTATCCGCAGACGCGTTTCTGGCTCTTGCCGTCATCAGTGCGGAAGCCGTCAGTAAAGCGGCACAGTAATTTAAACGGAACTGCCATGTTGTTGGTGGATCCTTGGCCAATGAAAAGGCCAATGGCGCTCCCATAGCGAAAAACTTTATTGGCAGCCGTAACAACTGTGCCTGCACATCCCCTCGCCTGCCGCTAATAGAACGAAGACGCTGTGAGTGTCACACAATGGTGGAGCACTCTAGCTTTGTATAAGCCACAACCTGCATGGGTCAACAGCGTCCGTAAGCGGCGTTTCGGCAGCCCAAATTGAATCCAAAACACAGTATCCATCCTGGGGCCAGCCGAACTCGCGGCGGGTGCAACCGGGAAGCGGTGGTGGAAACCGCTTGTAACACAGCAAAAACAAGGAGTTCATGGTACTCCCAAGGTCCGGTGCACGCTCGGGTTGTGTGTCGGCTAGGAAGTATCCGCAGACGCGTTTCTGGCTCTTGCCGTCATCAGTGCGGAAGCCGTCAGTAAAGCGGCACAGTAATTTAAACGGAACTGCCATGTTGTTGGTGGATCCTTGGCCAATGAAAGGCCAATGGCGCTCCCATAGCGAAAAACTTTATTGGCAGCCGTAACAACTGTGCCTGCACATCCCCTCGCCTGCCGCTAATAGAACGAAGATGCTGTGAGTGTCACACAATGGTGGAGCACTCTAGCTTTGTATAAGCCAAGACCTGCATGGGTCAACAGCGTCCGTAAGCGGCGATTCGGCAGCCCAAATTGAATCCAAAACCCAGTATCCCACCTGGGGCCAGCCGAACTCGCGGCGGGTGCAACCGGGAAGCGGTGGTGGAAACCGCTTGTAACACAGCAAAAACAAGGAGCTCATGGTACTCCCAAGGTCCGGTGCACGCTCGGGTTGTGTGTCGGCTAGGAAGTATCCGCATACGCGTTTCTGGCTCTTGCCGTCATCAGTGCGGAAGCCGTCAGTAAAGCGGCACAGTAATTTAAACGGAACTGCCATGTTGTTGGTGGATCCTTGGCCAATGAAAAGGCCAATGGGGCTCCCATAGCGAAAAACTTTATTGGCAGCCGTAACAACTGTGCCTGCACATCCCCTTGCCTGCCGCTAATAGAACGAAGACGCTGTGAGTGTCACACAATGGTGGAGCACTCTAGCTTTGTATAAGCCACAACCTGCATGGGTCAACAGCGTCCGTAAGCGGCGTTTCGGCAGCCCAAATTGAATCCAAAACACAGTATCCCACCTGGGGCCAGCCGAACTCGCGGCAGGTGCAACCGGGAAGCGGTGGTGGAAACCGCTTGTAACACAGCAAAAACAAGGAGTTCATGGTACTCCCAAGGTCCGGTGCACGCTCGGGTTGTGTGTCGGCTAGGAAGTATCCGCAGACGCGTTTCTGGCTCTTGCCGTCATCAGTGCGGAAGCCGTCAGTAAAGCGGCACAGTAATTTAAACGGAACTGCCATGTTGTTGGTGGATCCTTGGCCAATGAAAAGGCCAATGGCGCTCCCATAGCGAAAAACTTTATTGGCAGCCGTAACAACTGTGCCTGCACATCCCCTCGCCTGCCGCTAATAGAACGAAGATGCTGTGAGTGTCACACAATGGTGGAGCACTCTAGCTTTGTATAAGCCAAGACCTGCATGGGTCAACAGCGTCCGTAAGCGGCGATTCGGCAGCCCAAATTGAATCCAAAACACAGTATCCCACCTGGGGCCAGCCGAACTTGCGGCGGGTGCAACCGGGAAGCGGTGGTGGAAACCGCTTGTA
This sequence comes from Lissotriton vulgaris, assembly GCF_964263255.1. Classification (NCBI taxonomy): domain Eukaryota; kingdom Metazoa; phylum Chordata; class Amphibia; order Caudata; family Salamandridae; genus Lissotriton; species Lissotriton vulgaris. The sequence goes on along the minus strand of NC_141695.1, from coordinate 1,507,474,883 downwards.
ACACAGCAAAAACAAGGAGCTCATGGTACTCCCAAGGTCCGGTGCACGCTCGGGTTGTGTGTCGGCTAGGAAGTATCCGCATACGCGTTTCTGGCTCTTGCCGCCATCAGTGCGGAAGCCGTCAGTAAAGCGGCACAGTAATTTAAACGGAACTGCCATGTTGTTGGTGGATCCTTGGCCAATGAAAAGGCCAATGGGGCTCCCATAGCAAAAAACTTTATTGGCAGCCGTAACAACTGTGCCTGCACATCCCCTTGCCTGCCGCTAATAGAACGAAGACGCTGTGAGTGTCACACAATGGTGGAGCACTCTAGCTTTGTATAAGCCACAACCTGCATGGGTCAACAGCGTCCGTAAGCGGCGTTTCGGCAGCCCAAATTGAATCCAAAACACAGTATCCCACCTGGGGCCAGCCGAACTCGCGGCGGGTGCAACCGGGAAGCGGTGGTGGAAACCGCTTGTAACACAGCAAAAACAAGGAGTTCATGGTACTCCCAAGGTCCGGTGCACGCTCGGGTTGTGTGTCGGCTAGGAAGTATCCGCTGACGCGTTTCTGGCTCTTGCCGTCATCAGTGCGGAAGCCGTCAGTAAAGCGGCACAGTAATTTAAACGGAACTGCCATGTTGTTGGTGGATCCTTGGCCAATGAAAAGGCCAATGGCGCTCCCATAGCGAAAAACTTTATTGGTAGCCGTAACAACTGTGCCTGCACATCCCCTCGCCTGCCGCTAATAGAACGAAGACGCTGTGAGTGTCACACAATGGTGGAGCACTCTAGCTTTGTATAAGCCACAACCTGCATGGGTCAACAGCGTCCGTAAGCGGCGTTTCGGCAGCCCAAATTGAATCCAAAACACAGTATCCCACCTGGGGCCAGCCGAACTCGCGGCGGGTGCAACCGGGAAGCGGTGGTGGAAACCGCTTGTAACACAGCAAAAACAAGGAGTTCATGGTACTCCCAAGGTCCGGTGCACGCTCGGGTTGTGTGTCGGCTAGGAAGTATCCACAGACGCGTTTCTGACTCTTGCCGTCATCAGTGCGGAAGCCGTCAGTAAAGCGGCACAGTAATTTAAACGGAACTGCCATGTTGTTGGTGGATCCTTGGCCAATGAAAAGGCCAATGGCGCTCCCATAGCGAAAAACTTTATTGGCAGCCGTAACAACTGTGCCTGCACATCCCCTCGCCTGCCGCTAATAGAACGAAGACGCTGTGAGTGTCACACAATGGTGGAGCACTCTACCTTTGTATAAGCCACAACCTGCATGGGTCAACAGCGTCCGTAAGCGGCGTTTCAGCAGCCCAAATTGAATCTAAAACACAGTATCCCACCTGGGGCCAGCCGAACTCGCGGCGGGTGCAACCGGGAAGCGGTGGTGGAAACCGCTTGTAACACAGCAAAAACAAGGAGTTCATGGTACTCCCAAGGTCCGGTGCACGCTCGGGTTGTGTGTCGGCTAGGAAGTATCCGCTGACGCGTTTCTGGCTCTTGCCGTCATCAGTGCGGAAGCCGTCAGTAAAGCGGCACAGTAATTTAAACGGAACTGCCATGTTGTTGGTGGATCCTTGGCCAATGAAAAGGCCAATGGCGCTCCCATAGCGAAAAACTTTATTGGTAGCCGTAACAACTGTGCCTGCACATCCCCTCGCCTGCCGCTAATAGAACGAAGATGCTGTGAGTGTCACACAATGGTGGAGCACTCTAGCTTTGTATAAGCCACAACCTGCATGGGTCAACAGCGTCCGTAAGTGGCGTTTCGGCAGCCCAAATTGAATCCAAAACACAGTATCCCACCTGGGGCCAGCCGAACTCGCGGCGGGTGCAGCCGGGAAGCGGTGGTGGAAACCGCTTGTAACACAGCAAAAACAAGGAGTTCATGGTACTCCCAAGGTCCGGTGCACGCTCGGGTTGTGTGTCGGCTAGGAAGTATCCACAGACGCGTTTCTGGCTCTTGCCGTCATCAGTGCGGAAGCCGTCAGTAAAGCGGCACAGTAATTTAAACGGAACTGCCATGTTGTTGGTGGATCCTTGGCCAATGAAAAGGCCAATGGCGCTCCCATAGCGAAAAACTTTATTGGCAGCCGTAACAACTGTGCCTGCACATCCCCTCGCCTGCCGCTAATAGAACGAAGACGCTGTGAGTGTCAAACAATGGTGGAGCACTCTAGCTTTGTATAAGCCACAACCTGCATGGGTCAACAGCGTCCGTAAGCGGCGTTTATATGTATATATATATATATATATATATATATATAATATATATATATATATATTTTATATATATATATATATATATATATATATATATATATATATAAATAATGGTCGGCACTGCTCTGGAATACATTTTTATTGTGCATTCCAAAGGAGCGCCAGCCATCTTATATGCTGATCCTCCTGACTCACACAGAGAATGTAGCACAAGGGCTAGTGCGCCAACTTTAAAGCCGAAGAACAGGGTTCAAGTCTAAGGCAGGAGTCACAACTGCCCCTTTTAAACTGGTGCTCATGTAAAGTGCTCCAATACCTTCTCTCAAGTTAAATTGATAAAATAAGAGAACAAACAGCAGGAGGGGGATGGAAAACAAATACACGCTTGATCACAGATAAAAAAGAAGGGCATCAGATGAAAATGAGTACTTCGGCCCCAGGACACTGATGAGAGAAATACAAGCAATAACAGGAAATAGTATGCTACAGTCAACAGAAACGGAGGAAAATAAGTGGCAAACACACAAACCAATTAAAAGTAAGGGTGGGAAGTAAGCCCCTTTCAAAATCTATATTAAATACAATAGATTTCACAGCTTTGCAGGCAAAACTTTAAAAAGGTATGTATCAGGAAAGTGCAAATGTTGGGACATATGAATCCTGCATTTAAGGTGATAATAGAGAGAACTTTTTATAAAAGGTTAGGATTTTCCATGGCAGAAGCACTGGTGCTCCATCAAAAGGTACACTTGGAGATGATTTTGGTATGGGTCTAATTTTTTAAACATAGGAATAGAGTTACAATGTTGTCAATGGATGGCAAAATGTATTGGAAAGTGTGAATCTAATCAGATGCTGCAAGTGGTTTTTATACAGAAGTAGTAGGTCGCCATTCTGAGGGCACTAGGGGAGAAGCTATGGTGTACAAGGCAAAGAACAGTTTCTAGATAGACTGCAACAGCAGAGGTTATATGGGAGGGGGCGGGGCACGGGGGCCTGGCTACGCACGCAGCGAGACTGGCTGCGTTTTAGAGGAGCTCCGGCGTGACCCTCCACATCGGGGGTGATTTATCCGTCAAATTCCTCGACTGGCTGGCCGCGACTCGGGGCATCCCACCGCGAGACTGCTGTCCAACGGCGGACCAAGTTTCAGGATCCAACAAGCTCCGGGACCGCACCGGTCCTTCGGGGCCCAGCCTAGCCGGGAAAGGAGCGACGCCGCAGGCAGGGCCCCTCAGGCAAGCCCGGGGACTGCACCGGAAATACAGGCCGCGATGGCCGGAGACACCTGGTGGCCGTGCGGAAGGAGTGGATCCGGGGTGCCGCCGACCATCGCTGGCCCCCGGTGGACATCGAGAGCTGTAGCGGCCGGCGGGGGCCGCCTCCTCGGCAGACAACTGCGCTGGACTGAGACCGGCGCCGACAGGGGCACGGGCTGACAAAGGAGCCCCCGATGCAGAAATGAGCCCCTCCTCCCTCGCCCGCTGGCCGTGGTATCCGCCGAGGAGAACCCTAGGGAGAACGGTAGCGGACTCCGGTGACGGTAAGTGGAGTCCAGCTGCCAAGTGACCAGCACGCCCGCCCACGACCACAGGCACCATGAACCGGCGAGGGCACCCGGGGGATCAGGAGCGCCTGGCCCAGATGTTGGAGGCCCCCGCACCGCCGACCCGGACCCGGGGAGCGTGAGAGACGCGGCGGGCACTACCGGGGCACCCTCTTGGCAACTTGGGGAGGGGACGCCCTAACCAACATGGCGGCACCGGCCGGCGGCCGCTTCACACGGCCTTCCCTACCAGCCTGAACATGAAGCTGGTGAGGCGCCACTGAACCGAGAGACCCTCGGAGCCAAAGCTTGACTCCACGCCACTGGACAGGGGCGGTGATTAATGAGGAGCGCCGGGGTCGGACCCGGGTATGGGCCACACGGACACCGAGGCACACATGCACCTGCCACCATTGGCCGCCTGACCGGAGAGCGCACCGCCCGGCCACGCCCGGCGTGGCCACAGAGGTACAGCGGGAAGGATCCACCACGGCCCACAGCAGGAGGCGACCCCCCACGCCGCCTTGACCGGGACCGGGAGGGGTAGGCGACCGCATGCGGCCCTGCTGACCGACAGCCTTGCACGCAGCTAGGATGCTGTGACCCATGCCGCGCACGGCCGGCTGCCTGTGGGACCCGGTCCCCTCTACACTCCTGCCCCGCCAACTGAATAGCACGGTGGCGGAACAACACAGGCCATGCAACCACGACCTCTGGTGCCAAGCAACGCAACGAACCGTGCCTGGCCGAGCGCCTGGGAAGGACAACCTGCACGGCCAAATCGGGCCCAACAATCCTGACCTTGCAACCGGAGGACCCTCCCTACTTAGTGATACTGGACCCTGGACTGCGGACAGGCAGAAGAGCTGCACACCACTCCGACAACCAGATTGAAGCACAGGACTCTGCCCATGTCTGGAGGTGCGGGGAAGCGCACGGGAGCTGGGAGCACACACCCAAAGGGCAAGATGGACAAGCCTCAGAAGTCGAACGACGCGGACACGGTGACGGCCAGGTTGGATTCGGTCCTGGCGGCCATGGAGCGGCTGGAGAACTCAATACAGCCTACCAGGGCGTCACTCGAGGCGAAAATAGACGGGGTCGCCATAGACCTGACGCACCTGAAAGCGGACCACAAGAAGTTGGCTGAACGCACCACAACCCTGGAGCACACCGTAACAGATCTGGAGCCCCGGGTCACACAATCGGATAAACAAATAAAAGATCTCCTCAACAGAGTGGAGTTTCTGGAGGACAGGGCGGAGGATGCGGAAGGACGGGCGAGACGCAACAACGTCCGTATAGTGGGACTGCCTGAAAAATGGGAAGGGAGAGATCCGACAACGCACGTGGAAGACTGGCTTCGCACCTTGCTGCCGGAGGGTGCCCTGTCGCCCCACTTTGTGGTTGAACGGGCGCACAGAGTCCCGACCAGACCGCTCCCAACTGGCTCTAATCCGCGCCCACTTCTCATCCGGATCCTAAACTACAGAGACCGAGACTCGGTCCCGAGAGAAACCCGCAAACTTGCACCATCCAGGTGGATAATGCGAGCATAATGTTTTTCCCAGACTATACCATCCAGGTGCAGCGCCAGAGACATTCTTTCCTGATAGTGAAAAGGTGATTGCGCCAGCTTGGACTCACGTACTCCCTCCTTTTCCCGGCAAAGCTCAGAGTCATAGCTAACGAAAAGACCCACTTCTTTAATACCCCGGAGGAGGTGGAAGCATGGCTGGACAACGGGACGGACAAAAGCACGAAGAGGCAAGGAGACCAGCCCCGGACGAGGAGACGCAGAGGATCCAAACGGAGACGCGGCAATAGATCGCCCTCACCGGCAGCGAGTGGTACTCAACATAGCACAAGCCCACCCGAGGAGGAAATACGCGGGGAACAGCAGGAAGTCCTGCGGATGGTCACGGAGCTCAGCAGTTCGCCGACCCAACGCTCCCAGCCACCCAACAGCCCCAGGGCACTACCGAGCGACGATGAGGCGATCTAAGGACTACCAGATTCGCAAGTCTCGGGTGACCTGCCTGATATCACACCGCAAACGTCGGACCTGTTCGGCTGATGGAGCGACACGCACCAGCGGCCCGTTTGCCGTACTCCACCCACCCTCCTGTCCCCCTCCCCAACGGCTCCCGATCGGAACGTGCGGAGCAATCGAGGGAGGCGGCCACAGGGTATTGAGTATCTGCACGCGATGGACACGACGAACCAGCCCCTTCCTACGGAAGCACCGCCTGGGACGCAGTGAGTAGACACTGAGACATGCATAATGCTGGCTAATGCCAGGTGGATGGCCTGAGGTGCCCACTTTTCACTGGTCATGCTGCCGCTGGGGTGCCTTCAGGTGGGTCCGGACCGCCGCCATACTCTGAGATCTGGTAACATTGGTCCCACATGACTCACTGGGCGTACTGCTCTGCCATCGGTGGAGCCCACTAGGTGGCCAGCCTGAAGCATGCACTCCCCCCCCATGTGTGATTGTACATGCACCCATGCACTGCTTGATGTTTGTATTTCATTCGCCCTGCGTGGCGGGCAGCAACCCCCCAGACTTGAACGTTAACTGTCTTGGCAGAGTGTTTGGACGGCTGCACGTTTGGCAGCCGACCCTGTGGTATCATCCCCAGTTCATGTTCTCCCTTCTCCCTTCTGTTGAAATGTGCTGCATCTACAGTTTGGTGATGACTCTGCTGTACTCACTATTGTGCCCAACAGGTTTACGTGGAAATGTTGTTGAGACGGGTGGTGAATGGCTATCCGGGGGAACAAGTGGAGCTGGAGAGAGGGAGGATGTGACCCACCTGACATACTGTGATGGCTGAGGTTAGGATCTGCACTTGGAATGTACGTGGTATACACATACCATCGCGTAGATATATAATTTACTCATACCTGAAGAGGCACAGGGTCCAAATAGCACTCCTGCAGGAGACACACCTGACGACACCTGAGGTACATACACTACGCAGACGGTGGGAGGACAGTTGCATGCGACTGGGTTCTCCTCCTATGCGAGGGGTGTGCTAGTGTGGGTGAGGCCGGGGATCCCGTTTGCCATTGAGGATTCACACATAGACGGAGAGGGGAGACTGGTGGCTGTAAAGGGACGCCTGGACGGACACCCATTAGTGTTGGCGTCGATCTACGCTCCCAACACGGACCAGCAGGGTTTCTTCACAAAAGTATCGGCGACTCTATCACACTGGCATGGGATACCCTGGATACTGGGAGGGGACTACAACTGTGTGCTGGATACCACATTAGACCGCTCCTTACCACCATTGCCTAATGCGCCAGTGGTAGGTGCCATGAAGGACCTCAGGGCCTGGGCCGCGCATTGGAACCTCTGGGATGTGTGGAGACACCGAAACTCGACCACCCGGACATACTCATATTACTCGGGGGCTCATACCTTACATACTCGACTGGACAGGTACATGCTCACTGAAGACTTACTCCCGTTGGTGATGGATGCACATTACATGGGGAGGACGCATTCGGACCACAACCCTCATATGTTGACAGTTTCTTGGGCAAGCGCACACTCCCCTATTCCCACCTGGAGACTGCAACCGGATCTCCTGCTGGACGCACCCTTTCGGGACTCACTGTTCACGCACATAGTGCACTACTTTGAGGAGAACGCGGGTTCAGCCACCACCCCCCAAATTGAATGGGATGCATTCAAAGTGGTCATAAGAGGGCAATGTCTGGGTATGCAGGTCAACCTTAAACGGAGCGTTGAGAGAGAACTTCAAGGGGTCGAGGCAGAATTGATGCAACATGAACAGGACTCCGTACAGGGCGACGGGGCTGAGTTACAAGCCGCGCAGGCGAGACACGAAAAGTTACTGGAGAGGCTGCGGTGTTTAAACTATGCAGCCCACGCAGCGCGCACTCATGATAGAGGGGACAAACCAGGCAAGCTATTGTCCTGGCTAATCAGCAGGGAGGAAAAGACAAAATCAGTCACAAAAGTGCTGGGAGCCGATGGGACGCTCCTACACACTCAACAGGGAATACACTCCGCATTTGCTGAGCATTATGACGCGCTATACCGCTCCTACCTGCCCACTCCCGCCCCAGACACGGAGGGATACCTCAGCCAAATACCACTACTGGCACTACGCGACACACAATGCGAAGACCTAGCGGCGCCCATTACCACAGAGGAACTCCGGGTAGTCATGGCAGCGCTCTCCAATGGGAAATCCCCGGGCCCCGACGGACTCCCAGCGGAGTTCTACAAGGCGTATCCGGACCTCCTGATCCCCGAACTAATTAAAATGTATTAGTCGGCGATTGAGGACTCCCTACCGCCCTCTCTAAATGAGGCCACCCTGGTCTCCCTCTTGAAGCCTGGGAAGGACGAGACGTTGTTGGGTTCGTACAGGCCACTTGCCCTCCTGAATACTGACTATAAAATACTAGCGTCCACACTAGCCCGAAGGCTTGCTCAATACACACCCACCCTGGTCCACACAGACCAGAACGGTTTTGTGCCCGCACGCAGTACGTTGCAAAACATCCGCCGGCTATTTAGGGTGCAGGAGTACGCGAGGGTGCCCTGGCCACAGTCAGGATGCCTTGTACTAGACCTGGAAAAGGCATTTGATTCAGTCGAGTGGCCATACCTCAGGGCAGTCATGCGGAAATTCGACCTGGGAGAGGAATACCTGGAAATGGTGGGCCTCCTCTACCAAACGCCTGGCGTTCGGGTCCGGACTGGGGGCCTCCTATCAGACATCATACGAGTCAGACGGGGCACGAGGCAAGGCTGCCCCCTGTCGCCTCTGCTCTTTTCCTTAGCAATGGAACCGCTGGCGGAGTTGCTGAGGAGACGGGGTGCAGAATGGGGCATCCCATTGATGGACGGCACGCACACGGTCTCGCTGTACGCAGACGACCTGCTCCTCTACATTAGGGACCTCACTCGGATACCGCAGGACCTCACGGACACCCTACGAGACTTCACAGCCCACTCGGGACTGAGAGTCAACTGGGGGAAATCCGGGGTCTACCCCTTCCACCCCAACATGCAGGAATGCGAGGTGCAACTGGGTGGAACGACGTTGGCTTGGCACGCGGGTACCTTCAAATATCTAGGCATCCATATATATCGGTCTCCGGCAGACATACTGGACGGCAACCTGGTCAGGGTCATATCCTCCTTGCGAGCCCAGGTGGCTTTCTGGGGCACACTCCCGTTGAACGTCCCAGCCAGAATCACTGTAACGAAAATGATCGTCTTACAGAGACTCCTTTATTACTACTCGAACATACCGGTATACGTCCCCGCCCGGATTTTTAAAGAACTGGAGTCAATGATACGAGCACTCATATGGAACAAAGGGAGACCCAGAGTGGCCCTGAAGAAGCTGTACGCCCCGACGTTACTGGGGGGACTCGCGGTTCCCAATCAGGAACTTTATTACCTTGCAGCGCAGCTTCAATGGGTGGTGGCCTGGCTTGCGGGAAGAAACCTAAGCGACACGACCTCGACGGCACCGGCCCTGACACACGCGGGGCTCTCGCGATGTTCCATCCCTTAAATACAGCTGCCCGTGGGGCACAGCTACATCTCACGGTGGCACTTAAATGCTACAGACGCGCACTTCGACTCACGTGGGAGGCCACCCCCTATGCCCCAGCACTCCCACTACGGGGTATGCCCAGACCGGGAGGGGCGGTCACCGCGACGCAGTTGGACAGCTGGGAGCGTGCAGGGACAGAGTCGATGGCGGATCTATACAATGAAGGCGCCCTAATCCCGTTTGAGAGACTGGTGGAGGCCACTGACATACCGGCGGGGCAGTTACTGGTACACGCCTCCATGGTCCGGGAACTCACGAGACACTGGGGAGACATTACGGAGGAACCTCAGACGCACCTGTTGATACAATACCTCCACATCATGGGGAAGGGGTCCCACGTGATACATTGGCTGACACAGGCATTACAGTCCCACACAACATGCAATCTTCAGCCACTGAGAGACAAATGGATGGCCAATAGAGGGAGGGACTGGACAGACAAGGAGTGGGAAAGAATCCTGGAAGGCCCCCGTCACATACCCCGCAATTCGAGGTTCAAAATGATACAATTCTACATCATACACAGGGCGTACCTGTCCCCGGACAAGATCAACCGTTACTTCGCGCTGGACACCTCCAGCTGCCCGCGATGCCCGCTGCTGAACGCAGACCTCCTGCATATGCTGTGGGAATGCCCCAGGCTTCAGGCGTACTGGCGGGATGTGACCACACTCTTGACTAAGGGGACAGAAATTGAACTACGGCACGATTGGGATACCCGCGTGCGAGGCCTGTTTAAAAGGACGAAACAAAACAAAGCTCATGCCAGGTTCTGGGATTTGGGGCTGATAACCGCCAAGCGACTCATAACGCGACATTGGAAGGACGCAAACCCACCACTGACGAAACACTGGTGTGCCTCTCTCACCTACTGGGCGACGGCTGAGGGCACGGTCCTCCGCAGGGAAGAGACCGCGGGACGGAGAGCCATCCCAATAGCGCAGATCTGGGACGACATCCTACAGACATTCAGCAAGGCCTGCCGAGAACAGGGGATAACATAGACGGGGCGTCTCTTCCCCCCTCCCCCCTCCCTCCTCCCTTCCTAGTAGTGCGGAGGTGTACTGCAGGGAAGTGGGACACTGGGTAAGAGCAATGTGATAGGCACACACACATAGGGGTACGCGAGCAACACCACATCTGTTCCTCCACCCTCCACTCACCGACCCTCCCTTCCCTCCCCCATTCCTTCCTCTACCTGCTCGGGACGACCGACCGCACAACCGACCCACTCGGGACCACATCGCCCCACAGCTAGTAGCCCCCGTGACTCACCCACATACACCGACTCACATGTGTAACACATCTCCACCCCGCATAAACTCGATACCTGGATATGGGACTTAGACAATAGGAACCGCAACGCAGCATCCCCCTTCCCCCTTTTGAACTCAGGTTCACTTGACCCCCTGATTTTCTATTATTTCCTCCCCTGATTTGGAGGTTAGTTCTGCAGATAGTCGCCCCCCAGTTGACTGGACTGCACTTTAGTAGCTGATAAACATGCACATGAACACACGCTACGCGGCAACCCGGGCCACAACCCTCAATCACACTGCGACAATGATCAGGAAGCACACATAGACACCAGCACAATTGCTCTGATCTCAACGACGGTTCTGACCGGCGAGGTCGGCTCCTTGGGAAAATGGCGCATTATAGTACCGAGTGGAGGGTTGTGGACATCACTGGGGGCTCCGATCAGGAGCGCACCCTGAACGACAGGGTGGGCCGGATGCTCTGGTGAGATAGATGACGCAACATACGATGGTGTGTAATGAGCGACTGTTATTTTGTGGTACCAACGGGATAACCCCCCATCGCAGCCGATCACGTAGCTCAATGATGATTGTCTTCACTGGACTTTGGCTGATGTAATAGCTCTCACAAACTATGTACGAACTGATTATCCTACTGTTACCTGATTGTACTATGCTCACGATACAGTAACTGTATGTTAAATGTTTCAATAAAACATATCTAAAAAAAAAAAAAAAATGGGAGGGGGCGGGGCACAACAAACACAACAGAGTAGGATTTTCCTGGGTGGCAGGAGAAAAAACAGAATTGTAAAAGCAGAAGCGGCTGTGTGTCTCTGAAAACGCGAATCAATGTCTGAATAGGGTGGAAAGGATGCATTATAGGGAGTAGTAAAAAAAAAATAATAATAATAATAATTTGATTCTAGAAACCCAGTGTTGTACCTGTTGAAAGAAAGGGAGGCAGCCGATAGCTATAGTGAAAAGAAGTCCATACAAACTCAAGAAGAGGAGATGGCTCAGGCTCGAACGCATGCACCTGAAAACTGAATGAATGTATATATACACACACATATAATTAAACCGAGTCACACAAATTTAGCAGGTGAGGATTGCGAGGGAGTTCACAACTGACCAAACACCCCAGTCAGTCCCTTTATGGAACGCATACATCCAAAAACTGATTGACTGAAAATATATATATATATATATATATATATTTGAACACTTCGCTCGGAAATAAGGCCGCTCACCACTCGCAGGTCGGTTTCCAAAACCTTTATTCGAGAAACATGCAGCTTGCAAGTCCTGTATTTTCATCCTTTGGCCTTACGCGTTTCGAAGCATTTTCGCTTCTCATCAGAGGCCGCATCACACGAATCCAATTCATTGCGGTTACATCTCCCACGTGCTTTCTTATAATTGCAATTGGCCCCAGCTGTGCCCAAATTTCAAAGTACAATGTTTGCTGGGAGATGTAGTCCTTTTTACAAATGTTATGCCCTCCAATGGGTCCGATTCCTGTGTGCCAGTGCAGGATCTTTTTGTAGCCCTCCAGTGTGCTCCAGGCTTGCAAGCGACATGTTCAATTCTGCTGCCTGCCGTGCCATTGCAGAGGAAGCTCGTTCTCTCCCCTGCGGTCCTTTACCCCTCTAGGCAGTGCGATCCCTCCACGGCCGGAGCCGCCGTGATAAACATTTGAACACTTCGCTCGGAAATGAGGCCGCTCACCACTCGCAGGTCGGTTTCCAAAACCTTTATTCGAGAAACATGCAGTTTGCAAGTCCTGTATTTTCATCCTTTGGCCTTACGCGTTTCGAAGCATTTTCGCTTCTCATCAGAGGCCGCATCACACGAATCCAATTCATTGCGGTTACATCTCCCACGTGCTTTCTTATAATTGCAATTGGCCCCAGCTGTGCCCAAATTTCAAAGTACAATGTTTGCTGGGAGATGTAGTCCTTTTTACAAATTTTATGCCCTCCAATGGGTCCGATTCCTGTGTGCCAGTGCAGGATCTTTTTGTAGCCCTCCAGTGTGCTCCAAATTTGCAAGCGACATGTTCAATTCTGCTGCCTGCCGTGCCATTGCAGAGGAAGCTCGTTCTCTCCCCTGCGGTCCTTTACCCCTCTAGGCAGTGCGATCCCTCCACGGCCAGAGCCGTCGTGATAAACATTTGAACACTTCGCTCGGAAATGAGGCCGCTCACCACTCGCAGGTCGGTTTCCAAAACCTTTATTCGAGAAACATGCAGCTTGCAAGTCCTGTATTTTCATCCTTTGGCCTTACGCGTTTCGAAGCATTTTCGCTTCTCATCAGAGGCCGCATCACACGAATCCAATTCATTGCGGTTACATCTTCCACGTGCTTTCTTATAATTGCAATTGGCCCCAGCTGTGCCCAAATTTCAAAGTACAATGTTTGCTGGGAGATGTAGTCCTTTTTACAAATTTTATGCCCTCCAATGGGTCCGATTCCTGTGTGCCAGTGCAGGATCTTTTTGTAGCCCTCCAGTGTGCTCCAGCCTTGCAAGCGACATGTTCAATTCTGCTGCCTGCCGTGCCATTGCAGAGGAAGCTCGTTCTCTCCCCTGCGGTCCTTTACCCCTCTAGGCAGTGCGATCCCTCCACGGCCGGAGCCGCCGTGATAAACATTTGAACACTTCGCTCGGAAATGAGGCCGCTCACCACTCGCAGGTCGGTTTCCAAAACCTTTATTCGAGAAACATGCAGCTTGCAAGTCCTGTATTTTCATCCTTTGGCCTTACGCGTTTCGAAGCATTTTCGCTTCTCATCAGAGGCCGCATCACACGAATCCAATTCATTGCGGTTACATCTCCCACGTGCTTTCTTATAATTGCAATTGGCCCCAGCTGTGCCCAAATTTCAAAGTACAATGTTTGCTGGGAGATGTAGTCCTTTTTACAAATTGTATGCCCTCCAATGGGTCCGATTCCTGTGTGCCAGTGCAGGATCTTTTTGTAGCCCTCCAGTGTGCTCCAGGCTTGCAAGCGACATGTTCAATTCTGCTGCCTGCCGTGCCATTGCAGAGGAAGCTCGATCTCTCCCCTGCGGTCCTTTAACCACTCTAGGCCGTACGATCCCTCCACGGCCGGAGATGCCGTGATAAACATTTGAACACTTCGCTCGGAAATGAGGCCGCTCACCACTCGCAGGTCGGTTTCCAAAACCTTTATTCGAGAAACATGCAGCTTGCAAGTCCTGTATTTTCATCCTTTGGCCTTACGCGTTTCGAAGCATTTTCGCTTCTCATCAGAGGCCGCATCACACGAATCCAATTCATTGCGGTTACATCTCCCACGTGCTTTCTTATAATTGCAATTGGCCCCAGCTGTGCCCAAATTTCAAAGTACAATGCTTGCTGGGAGATGTAGTCCTTTTTACAAATTTTATGCCCTCCAATGGGTCCGATTCCTGTGTGCCAGTGCAGGTTCTTTTTGTAGCCCTCCAGTGTGCTCCAGGCTTGCAAGCGACATGTTCAATTCTGCTGCCTGCCGTGCCATTGCAGAGGAAGCTCGTTCTCTCCCCTGCGGTCCTTTACCCCTCTAGGCAGTGCGATCCCTCCATGGCCGGAGCCGCCGTGATAAACATTTGAACACTTCGCTCGGAAATGAGGCCGCTCACCACTCGCAGGTCGGTTTCCAAAACCTTTATTCGAGAAACATGCAGCTTGCAAGTCCTGTATTTTCATCCTTTGGCCTTACGCGTTTCGAAGCATTTTCGCTTCTCATCAGAGGCCGCATCACACGAATCCAATTCATTGCGGTTACATCTCCCACGTGCTTTCTTATAATTGCAATTGGCCCCAGCTGTGCCCAAATTTCAAAGTACAATGTTTGCTGGGAGATGTAGTCCTTTTTACAAATTTTATGCCCTCCAATGGGTCCGATTCCTGTGTGCCAGTGCAGGATCTTTTTGTAGCCCTCCAGTGTGCTCCAGGCTTGCAAGCGACATGTTCAATTCTGCTGCCTGCCGTGCCATTGCAGAGGAAGCTCGTTCTCTCCCCTGCGGTCCTTTACCCCTCTAGGCAGTGCGATCCCTCCACGGCCGGAGCCGCCGTGATAAACATTTGAACACTTCGCTCGGAAATGAGGCCGCTCACCACTCGCAGGTCGGTTTCCAAAACCTTTATTCGAGAAACATGCAGCTTGCAAGTCCTGTATTTTCATCCTTTGGCCTTACGCGTTTCGAAGCATTTTCGCTTCTCATCAGAGGCCGCATCACACGAATCCAATTCATTGCGGTTACATCTCCCACGTGCTTATATATATATTCCACTCCTTCCTGCTTCTCCAAGCACGGCACACAGGACACAAGGACCACCACACAGCTTGTCCAGTACACAAGGTCAATTTATTACCCCTTTCTGTTTCTCTCTGGCATGACGTGTTTCGGGTAGGCACTACCCTTGATCACATAACGGTTCGGTGGTACAGAGTACCTTTAAATACTCATTTTTTTCTCTTCACTATGCATACCACGTGATTAATAGAGAGTGGAGACATACTAGTAAAGGACAGGGTGAGCGGCTACTTCGTTAGTCCTAAAACACATTCTGTTGTATTACTTTCTAAATTTATCATCAGAGCTTTCACATCCTATCATAGCATAAATGCGTTTGTGTATATATATATATATATATATTCACAGAACAAACCATAGGTTATAGACCATATATAGTTAGGAATTTGCATTTACAAAACCTTGAAAATTCACTGAAAAAAACATAGGTTATAGACCATATATAGTTAGGGATTAGCATTTAAAAAACCTTATTTTATTTGCACAAAACCATTGAAATTCCATATATAGTTAGTTGCACTAACTATATATCGCGGACCCGCAATCCACTGCTAATGATGTCACATATTACATCATTCATGACATGGTCAGTGACATCACTGATGACATCACTGATGACATCTCAAATGACATCACTGATGACATCACTGATGACATCACTGATGACAACACCCAGTGACTGTATGTTTCTGTAAAGTTAAAATAAGTCTTACATATTGAAGAATGAGTGGATGTATAAGTGTCTGGATGAAGGATTTAGTAGGTGCATGACTGACTGTATGAGAGAATGATTAAATGTGTCTCACTGAGTGTATGGGTTAGTGATTAAAGTGTCTTAATTTGGCAATCATTATTTATGTTGTTCTGTAAACTGCTGCATGTTTAAATCAGTAGCTATATCAGTAACTATATGGGTTATTGAATGGTTGCCCAAGTATTTGTATGGGAGACTGAGTATGTGTGTGGGTGGCTGGGAGGTGTATAACTCTGTGCATAGATGTGTGAGCAGTTGATTCCCTAGGTGTATGGGTTCAAAAGTGCATGTAGAAACAGCTGTATGGACAGTTGACTGTGTGCATGAGTATATTGGTGAGTGAATGGATATCTCAGTGCTACATGTCAAAGTAAGTACATATGTAAAACACACTCCATGTGAGAGTTGACATATATAAATAACTGAACATAAGAGCCAGTGAATGTGTGAGTGGCTGTATGAATCATTGTGAACTTGTATCAAGGATTGTATAAGAGAGTAAATATGTGTTACTATATGTTTGAATAAGTAAGGTGTGTATAACTGTATAGTTGAGGAAATGGAGATGTGATTGATTCTTTCCATGACTGACTAGGTGTGTGAGTAACTCCATGGATGTGTGACAGTCTGTGAGTGCCTGTTTACACTGAGTGTATCTAAGGTTATATTAGAGTCTGAAGATGTATTATCACATAAATGATATCATCAGTGATGTAATCAGTAATGTCAAATGAGATGTCAGTGATGTCATCAGTGATGTCATTTGAGTTGTCATCAGTGATGTCATCAGTGATGTCATTTGAGATGTCATCAGTGATGTCATCAGTGATGTCACTGACCATGTCATGAATGATGTAATATGTGACATCATTAGCAGTGGATTGCGGGTCCGCGATATATAGTTAGTGCAACTAACTATATATGGAATTTCAATGGTTTTGTGCAAATAAAATAAGGTTTTTTAAATGCTAATCCCTAACTATATATGGTCTATAACCTATGGTTTTTTCAGTGAATTTTCAAGGTTTTGTAAATGCAAATTCCTAACTATATATGGTCTATAACCTATGGTTTGTTCTGTGAATTTCATTGGTTTTTTAAAAGCTAATATCTATAGCTGTAAAATATATTCTTTATTAAGTGACGTATCACGTAGCCCGTGAGACGCCTCATGATGCATCGCATAACCGTGACGTATCGTCTCTGCAGCGCAAACCGAACCCAAAACGTAAGCGCGCCAGAACACGCTTAAAGATATATATATATTTTTTTAACCTTAATTAGACAAAATCCACACGTGCACATATCACAAACGTTCAAAAAACACAATATGTCGGACTCCCGTTACGCTGCCGGTTAGCTGCCCGGTTAACGTACCAGGAAGCACCTTTACCGCGAAAAATCGCAATTTTATTTTCTTTTGCCCCGCAGGGAACTTTAATAGCCCCCTCATCAATCCTAGGGGTTCAGGAGGGGTCTGCCTTACCCCTTTCATTCATTTACACCTTTTTTTTTTCCACCTCTTGTCTCTCGATCCCACAGAGAGACAAGATGGCGGCCGCTCCAGACTGTTTACAATGATAACAGCCAATCAGCTTCTCCTCAGACTCCTGTTACACTGCCGGTTAGCTTCCCGGTTAGCTGCCCGGTTAGCTGCCCGGTTCGCGTACCAAGACGCGTCTCTACGGCGAAAAAATCTTTTTTTTTTTTTTTTTTTTGGCCCCGCGTGGCTTTATAATATCCCCCTCATCAATCCTATGGGGTCAGAAGGGGTCTACCTTGCCCTCTTTCCTTCATTTCCCTCTTTGTTTTGGTCTCCTCTTGTCTCTCGATCCTACCGAGAGACAAGATGGCGGCCGCTCCGGACTGTTTACAATGTTGACAGCCAATCAGCTACTCCTCAGACTCCCATTACACTGCCGGTTAGCTTCCCGGTTAGCTGCCCGGTTAGCTGCCCGGTTCGCGTACCAAGACGCGTCTCTACAACGAAAAAATCTGAATGTTTTTTTTTTTTTGGGGCCCCGCGTGGCTCTATAATATCCCCCTCATCAATCCTAGGGGGTCAGAAGGGGTCTACCTTGCCCCCTTTCCTTCATTTCCCCCTTTGTTTTGGCCTCCTCTTGTCTCTCGATCCTACCGAGAGACAAGATGGCGGCCGCTCCGGACTGTTTAGAATGTTGACAGACACCGGAGAGCCAATCAGCTTCGCTTCGCAAAGTTCCGATACGCGAAAAAAAGTTCGCGAACCGGAGCGCTACCCGGAGCGCTGTTACAGATATATATCTTGTTTTAAACGTTAATTTCTCAAAATCCACTGAAGCACATATATTGAGACCTAGCAAAGGCACATCGGGCTAACAGTCCCTACAATTTTGCCAAGTTTCGTGGAAATCCATTCAGCCGTTCGGGCTAAAAGTGAGGCCAACCGCCCTATGGAAATTAACATGGGAAAAACGCGTTTTGGGACCCCCCTTTTTTCTCAGCCCCCCCTTGACGAACCCCCCCCAAATTTCCAGGAGCTGCTCAGAAACAAAATGTGCCATTTTCCTGAAAATTTCAGCCAATTCCGTCCACAAACGCCAAAGTTATTAGGCATAGAATTTTCAAAAGTTCCATAGAGAAAAAATCCTAACTATATATACCTACTGGCTATCGCCAGTAGGTAATATATATATATATATATATATATATATGATTCAAGCTCCTGCTCCGTTCTTACTCGAGGAAAAGCATTCCGTGAACAAAGAAAGCCACAGGTACAGACCACTCCACAGCGCTAAAGTTGCAATTCAAAGGTAGTTTATTCTCTCGTAATTGCCAGCATGACGCGTTTCGGCTACGTCACGGTAGCCTTGATCACATGCCAAATATATATATATATACACACACAAACACACACACACATAATTAAACGGAGTCACACAAAATTAACAGGTGAGGATAGCGAGAGAGTTCACAACTGACCAAACACCCCAGTCCCTTTATGTTACAACTGGAGGCCAAGAGGAACCACCTAAGTGGCAAGAGAAAGTATGTTACAGAGAATAAAGGTGCAAGAGTAAGAGCAACTTCCAAAAAGGCCCAACGTATAAATTACAAATAAAAGCAGAAACGCAGCTCGTTGTACTTTGAAGTGCAATGCAATGATTTAAAAAAGCGGAGGGCATGTCTGGGCTGAAGGTGAAAGGCTGGAGCCAGGGCCGGCTCTAGGCTCATGGTGGCCCTGGGCAAGGAGGGTAGGTAGGGGGCCCGGAAGAGGTGGTCCGGGCGGGGTGGAGCGCGCAGGCCAGTAAAGAGGGGAGGAGGTCAGGATGTTTAGTAGTGGAACAGAACCGGAGGCCGCCAAATCCCTGCCAGGGGCCACCACGCAAATATGTATCCATCCTCAGAGGATTAATATATTAAGGATATATATTGGCGTGGTGGCCCCTGGGGTTTGGTGGCCCTGTGCAGGTGCACAGCTTGCACATGCCTAGAGCCGGCCCTGCTGGAGCACTGGTGATGTTGTGAAAGTAGAAAGGCCATAACAATTACTGTGGGTGGAAACGAAAAATCAACAATGGCACGAAATATAGTCTCAGAAAAACGAAATCCTAACACCTTAAACTTTTTAGGACTGTTGCAAAACATTTAGCCTCATCAAGCTTGCTATAACTATTTAAAGTACACTAAAACAAAAAATTATGCGCCCACTTTTTAACAAACCTACTGTACCAGTTCAACCTTCCTAAAACGGCAAGTTACTGTAAACTTCCTTTTAACGGCCAAGAACACAAGTACGAAATCCACAACGTGACAGGACGTTAGCAAACTCACACTTATGACGCAGCAATATGGTTGCAGTATGTCTGATGCTCTTACCCGCTTCGGAAGGCTGTACACGGGGTAGTTTAAGGGAGTCCATGAAAGAAAAGCGCACTGAGAGGTCAATGCAAGAAAGAAAGGCAGATAAAATAACAAAAAGCTGCTTTGTAGCAGTCAACAATGAACGCCCAGCCAAACTGCAGCGCCGCTATCGTTAATAGGAATGGGCTGTTTCTTCTTAGTTTAAAGGGCGCAGGTGATGGAAATTAGGTGCTTGCATGAAAAGAAGCCCAACTACTGAAACACGACGAAAAGAAGCCCGACTACCCCGAGGGAAAAATGCAAAGTAGGTAATGATGACGATTACCAGCAACAGGGATGGACTTTTAAAAATGAAAAGTTAAAACTCTTGCCTGAGCCCCCCCCCCAACCACCACTCGTCACTCACCTACCCGGCGCATTGAATAGTTAGACGCACTGTAATATTTTCTGTTCAATTGTTTTCATTGACTTTCATAAAAGAAAAAATCATACTCTCATCATAAATACATACAATGAGGGATTCTTGTTCATGCTTTTGTAAAATCCTGTAACCAAAAATACATAAAAAACATGTCTGATTCTTAGTTACCTTTGAAGCATTGCTGGTGGCTGGTTCATTGGGGAAAGAGACGGGGGAGAAATAGACGAGAGATTGAGCCAACCCTGTAATTAGGGTTAGGTAGGCGTTGAGTCCGTGTGGTGGTCATTTTATAATTCATCATCTCTCTGATTCTTGTAGGGGAGGTGAGGTGACAGGTGATCGTCTGATTGAGTAATTCATGCGTGGAGCGTGGTTATAGGAGATCCACTTTTTGTATATTTAGGTCAAATTTGTTTGATCATCTGTGTGGTGATTGGATGAAACCTTCGTGTTGATTGCTGAGTTGCCTGCACTTCTGGCAAAGCAGACCCAAGCCCACCAGTTATGGTAGGATAGATTCTGATAAGTTTAAATTTGCATAGTATATTTTTAATCCCAATAATTATTAATAAGTCTAGAAGAAGGAGGCGTTTAGCATTTAGATACAGAGTAAGTGTCAGGGTGCATGGGCCAAGGGTTACCACATAGTAGTTGAGGGTAGAGTTGAATACTTTATTTATGGTGGTTTAAATTTCTCTTACAGTTGAAGAACATATGTTCAAGGGAGCCTGGTGCTATGTGACAGTTTCAGCATTGGTAAGCTACAATAGGGCCAGTTTAAAGACGTTTCTCAGGTGACCAATATGCCCTATGTTGGGTGCACAGTTCAAATTGAAATAAGATGTGGCATATTTTGTTTTTTAGGAAGATTTCCAAATATTTTTCCATGAATATCCATTCACAACTATGGGTGGCTCTGTTGTGGTATTTTGCCATTTTTTGGGGATAGCTAGGCTGAGCTTTTTATTGACGTTGTTAGAGTTTAATATTTTTTAGATTCTGGCAGATGCGTGTGGCAGGGTAGCTAATTTATTAATAGATTGAGCAGAGAAGATTCATGTGTTCTATTGCATTTGCTCAGTGAAACTTTAAGTTTTAAGAAGCTGTAGAAATCAATGTGGTTTATATTATGAGCACATTGTACCTCAGCAACGGTTTTAGGCATTTTATACGGGAGTAGGTCTTTGATGATTAAGCTATCTTTTTCTGCCCAGTTCAACCACATCAGAGACTTACCTTCTATTTAAATGTTTGTAATTTCCCACAGAGAGGCATACGCTGATCCTTAAATCTTGTTGGTAAGGTTTGTGCCTAGGGTTTTAAGGGCCGAAATAGTGTCTCTGATGATATTGTAGGAGAGTGGAATTTTAAGTTGTTTCATAGCAGAGTGGAAAGTAAGGATAATGGATTTATGAGATGCTCTTCAATAAGGGGTTGTCACCCTCTCTGGAGTAGGTCCACCATGTGGTCTGCCTTATTAGAAAGGCTATTGATCTATAAAGAGGTTAGGCAGTCTAATTCCACCTTCAGATTTGTAGATTCTTAGCTTATTAAGAGAGACTGTATTTCTCTTGTTTTATTCTCACGAAATCAAATATCAGATTGTCTAAATATTTGAAGAAGTTGTTTGAGAGTTGTAGGGGGAGCATGAATGTGATAAAGTTGCTTTGAGGGGGTTTTCATCATTTTGATACATTCTGCTCATCCCCACCAAGTCATACATTTTGAGGACCATGTGGAGATTAGATCTTTAAGTTTTTGAAGAAGGCTATCTTCCATCTGCTTTCTTTTTTCCTCCAGGTTTCGCCTAAATTGTATCCCAAGTATTTAATTTGGGTATATTGCCACTATAGCTTTGTGTTAGTTAATATTGATGGTGAACATAGACTGTTTAATGGGAACATTTTAGTTTTATCTAGGTTTAGTGAGTAACCTGATACCTCCGCATGAAGGTTATGTCTAAAATTATGGCAACGGCAGACTCGGCTTCTTGTGATAAAATGAACATATCATCAGCGTATGTCGTGACTTTCCATGTTTCGTTAGTAAAGAAAATACACTTGATGGATGTGTTCATTCTAATTGCTGATAGCAAGAGTTTGATTGCTAGCAAAAATAGTGGTGGTGATAGTGGACATCTTTGCCTTGTCCCTTGGGAGAGATGTTTTTTACCAGAGAGGTATCCATTAACCCGTATCCAGGCAGAATGTTGGGCATAAAACGCAAAAACCATTTGGACAAAATCGTTACCAAGGTTCAGTTTGTGCATGACTAAACACAGGATGGTCCACAAAACCTTATCAACAACCTTCTCTGCATTCAGAGCCATGGCCATCGTGTGGGAGGATAGTTGATTAGCCTTTTCTATAACGTGGCAAAAAAGTCTGATGTTGTCAGATGCAAGTCTTCCTTTAACAAGGCCAGTATGGGATCGACAAATCAATAGGGGAAGGACTTTTTCAGTCTCAGTGCTAAAATGTTTGTATAGATCTTGCAGTCTACATTTAATAGGGAAATTGTTCTGTAGTTTATTACCTCTAGTGGGTCTTTCCCATCTTTGTGTATAATAGGAGTTGTACCTCCGATGCTGTACCTAATATTTTCCCAGACATTTCAAAGTTTTTATATAAGAACTCCAAGTGAAGTAGTAGGCTGTCTTGAAGCATTTGTAAGTGCTCAATGACAGCCCATCAAGCCCTGGAGCTTTCTTGGATTTTAGGGAGTTAATCATTGGTGGATTTCCGAGGAGGATATGCTATGGTTAAGAGATTTATTGTTGGAGTCACTAAGTTGTGGAAATAGTATTTTGTCCAGGCGAACTTGGTATTTTAACTGGGGGTGTTGAGGGTGGGTTGATTGTTGGCTGTATAGTTTAGTGTAGTATTCTCAAAAGGCTTTTGTGATTTTAAGAGGGTATAAGATATTGATACCATATTTGTTTTTAATGACAGTTCTGAGAGTATTATTGGTCTTATATTTAAGATAGTTGGCTAGTATTCTTCCTGAGTTATTTGACTCCTTATTTTTTACGCCTTATTAATTTGAACCAAGGAGTGAGCACGGGTGCAAATTATTTTGTTATATCCATGTTTCATTGGTTTCAGTTTGTGTTAGTACTCTGGATTTCTTGTGCTAAATAGTTCATGTTCTAGAAACAACATTTCAGTTTCTAAATCATTTCAGTCTTTTATTCATAGTTTATTTCTTGTGGACCTAATATTAATGGTCATACCCCGAATTGTTGCTTTCATCGCATTCTAAGGAGTTTCAGTGGAGATGTCGTCAGTATTACTTTCATTAAAAAAAATTCGGTGCTTACTTGATTTTTTTGTGTTTGGTCCAGAAAGACCTCTTCGTCCATTCCCCATTATTTTCCTTAGGAGTGTTTTGGGATATTTGTAGTTCGAGAGTGACGCAGGAGTGGTCAAATATAACAATTGGCTCAATGGTGGAACTTTTGGCTTTGAGTGAAAGGATGTTGTTAAACAAGATGCACTTGATTCTGGATAGTGTGTTATGTGGATGGGAGTGGAGGTGAAATCGCTCCCAGTAGGGTTATACAAGACCTACATGCCATTTAGGCAGTGATGATTAAACACATTTTATTTTAGTTTGTGGGATTTATTAGGTCTATCATTGCAGGAGGAGCTTTTGTCTAAAATTGAGCCACAGGGAAGATTAACATCTCCAGCTGCTAAGATATTTGAGTCTTTAGGTAGTTCACATAATTTTTTATTTAGGGAAATCCAGAACTGAAAGGCATCCACAGTCGGGGCATAGACATTCACTATATAGAAGCGAGAGGTGTTGATAGCAACTTTCGTAATTAACTTTCTTCCCTCGCTAAAATGGACATTTTCCACGATAGTGAGATCTGATTTTTTTATATTAGTGTTACAACACGTTTCTGTTCTTTATGGGCTGGGGAGCACATCAAGCTTTGGATCCAGTGATATCGCATTGTTTTCGTTCTTGGACACCTATTTTGGTTTCTTGCAAAAGAATGAGGTCAACTTTAAGTAAAAAACGTTAGACCACCATGGTGAGGTTCTGTAAATTGCAAATTAGTTCGTGCTCAGCTTCCATTTTGTGATCGCCGCCGTTTTATGTTGCCCTAACTCAGGCAGCTCGGCAAACGCAATTTTTTTGTCGTTTCTGCCTTTGCGTGTCAGGTGGCTTCCGCGCCTATGTTTACTAACGAGTGTCAGGGTCTGGCCGAGTACAGTATCTTAACTGCTGTCCTTTGCTACATGTCTCATGCATTCTCCTGTTTCACGAATGCACTTCTACAACACGCAGCTGTGTTTTCTCTGCTTGTAAATCGAATTGTGTGGATTCATTTGTGATTTACTTAAGGGGTCGAGTGACAAACAGAACCGGGAACTTGAGTTGCTTTGGTCTTAAAACATTGTCTATAACGTTTGCCTATAGCTCATGCTCTTGTGTGATTGCATTTTGCATTGTATTGTATCGTATATAAACCTGTGCGCCACGGAGTTAAGTGGTAGTCTCTTTTGAACCTAGTTGTACTGACGACTTCTAAGACCACTGTACTAGCTGCAGCTAATAAATACTATCTTCTACGCCAGACGAAGAGTCCGTGTCTCTGTTTTGACAAGGCAGGTGAATCCCGGGGATTTCAGGCGTACCCTGCGCCGCCAGGCACTAAAGGCTGCGGTTCTCCAACTGGCGCCCAATGTGGGGCGACTTCAGCGGTAGCGGTTGAGCCCGAGGGTCGTGAGGAGCCCCGCAAGAAAACCCTGGAGGAAGCGCACCACGTGATCGACCCCTGTATGTCGGAAGTGGACCGAAGGTCTTTGACAGCGCAGCTACTCCTCTCCTGCTGACGACTGCTGCCCTGACTGTCGCCCTGCCTTGGCCCTTCTGATGAGTTTTGGTAGAGCGAGATGATAGACGGACCTTCGCTGGTGCAGAACTATTCTTAGTTAAGTATTTGGTGGGCCGCTCCCACAGACCTTTGTTTTGTTTTGTTTTTGGGGTTTTATTCAGGTATTGCAATAGCTGAAGCCAAGGGGTAAGTACGATTGTACTGTTTCACTGATCTATACCCCTTGTTGTTTGTGATCAGTCTAGAGAAGTGACAATGCCTGGGCTGAGTAAGTTCAAAAGATTTTGTTTTTTGGGTTGTACAAGGGATTCCCAGTTGGAGGAATCATGTCCAATCCCTCCAGTTGGAACTCCCACTTATGAGCTCTATTCAAAACACGGTATTGGTCCCATTACCTTTAACGAGACATGGGTCTGATACACGAAAAATAGTGGAGTTTTGAGATGGTCCCAGAATGGTAGCTTTGATCCTGCTATACTAGATAATTTGGAAACAATTCTGTTTAGAAGAAAAGCCCGGCCGGTTATGTTTGACTCCTTTCGCCTTTGGCGTAAAGAAGCCAAACAGAAAGAAATCAAACAAGCAAAAAAGGATAAGAAAGCACAAGATATGTCAATTTTACAGGCTGCCCAGCAGTTTAAATACAACGAAGTAGATGATGCGAAGGAGGTACTAGAGAGACAACATCGTATGGCGATAGATAGATAGATGCTATCCGATGCTGCCTACTTCCTCTTCAGATAAAAGTAAGGAATTAGAAGAAGATGTCCTAATGTCTTATTAATTGAATTCCCCTCCGCCTTATGTCCAAAATGCTAATGCACCTCCGTTACCCCCTCCCGTCGCTCAACAAGTGGTTGCTCAATTACCGATTGTCCAGCAACCGGCGCAGCCTCTTAATGCTTCTTTGCCTGCTTCTGCTCCGCCCTCACAGTCTGTAATTCAGACCCCACCTTCTCCCGCTCTTACTCTTCAGTCTGCTACGTTTCAGTCTCCGTTGCCTTCTACATCTGTAATGCCTCCTATCCTCTCGAGGGATTCTCCACTTTCACAGAGGAGGATAGCAGATGCTGTTTCAAGTTTCTTTTCTCCTTTTGTTAGGTCTTTAAAAATGTCTCCAGCTTTCTCTAAATGACAATCTCGTTGTCAACTTCCTCGTGCGGACGAGAAAGTAGTTTTGGGTTCTCTCGCTCGTAAATGGATTGAGCATGGACCAGAATATAGTACTGAAGATATCATGAGTTGCTTTCATCAATGGCGGGAGCCCATGCAGAGATATATTTTTAACATTATGTGTCAAACTCTTATTAGAGGTTGGGAAGATATGGAATTAGATATGGTTCCTTCGGAACTACTGAAATTACAAGCTGATTTTGATAAGGGTTTTATTGGAGGACATCGAGTTGAAGAGGCAGTGAATAGACTCATTGCGTTTCGGACAATGTTTTTGTCCCTGTCCTTTTCCGAGGCTGATCCCGCCAATAAGCAAGGTAGCAAGAATTATCCGATGCGTGAAGTTCCTCCCGTATGGAGAGAAGCGGTGCTTGGTCCACCTCCTGTCCCTGCTCATTTCCAGCGTATATGGGTCCACTAGCCCTGGAAAAGGTCTGAAGTATTGGCACTCAAGCAAACTCTTCCCGACCCCCGTAAAAATCTTGCTGGATATTACAAAGAATTGTCCCAAACAGTTGACACTTGTATTATGAATTTGGCCGACATTGATATGTTATTTGGAAATGTTGTTCCGCAAGGTATATGGGCACGGATTCGTAGGGAAAATCATGTGGCTGAATTAGGTGGTGATTGGGCTGCTATTATAGCTGCGGATGCGAATCAGGTGGGTGGTGCAAAACCCGAGGATTTGATTACGGCTTTACCAGGTAGAATAATTGAATTGATGAAGACAATGATGCCTGCGGTGCGAATAAATTGGGATAAGCTAGCCGCATGCAAGCAAAAGAAAGATGAAAGCGTCTCGGATTTCTTCACTCGCTTCGAAGAAATGTTTATAGACCACAGTGGTCAGGATTTGAGTGTAGAGGGTGGTCAGCGGTTGTTTGTGGACAAGTTTGCATATAATTTGCTTCCCGAGTTATCGAATAAACTAAAGAGTTCTGAAAGTGCATGGGCTGTCTCTTCTCCTGCTAAAATATTGGCTACTGCACAGTATTACGAGAATAGGGATAAGGAGGAGAAGGAGAAGCAAGAGAAGAAAAATAAAGATTTGAAAACAAAAGTTCTTTTACAGCAGACATATCCGCCTCGCTCGCAACGGCATCAGCAAAACTCTCAGTTTCAGCAGCTTCCACAGTTTCAGAGATTGTTGCAGAAGCCTGAGTATTTCACGCCGTGACCTTCATTAGGTCCTAATCAATGTGCATATTGTAGGGAAGAAGCATATTTCAAGAATAGTTGTCCTGTTTTATTACAGCGTAATAATGGGATGTCTGCTTCCCGAGGTCGTGGTAATTTTCAGACAGGATCTAGAGGTAGAGGACGAGGTGCGTCCTCTCAGGAGCAGCGTTCTTTTCCCTCATCTACCTCGAATTACTTTGATCAGCAGACAGTTCCGTCTACGCAGTATTACAATGATGATTATTACGTTGAAGAGAGGGCTGACAATTTTCAGACTGAATAGGACAGCCATGGACGAAGTGAGGGAGTTGTGTCGATTCCAGTAGATCAAAATGGGCCGTATGTCACTGTCAATACAATGGGTGTTTCAGAACCGTTTCCTTTGGATACGGGTGCAATTATTTATTTATTTTATTTATTTATTGAACTTGTATTGCGCACAGCTACCCGCAGTGGGTTTCCCGGCGCCAGGGACAGACTGGAGAAGAAAACAAGCAATAGCCGAGAGAAAAGAAAAACAGAACCGAGGAACCTAAAACAGAAGAGTCTTCAATTTTTTACGGAAAGCAAGAAGACTCGTTTCTGTTTTTAGCGCCAACGGGAGAGCATTCCACATCTTGGGTCCTAGATATGCAAATGAACGGCCTCCCATTTTTGCCAGTCGGATTCTAGGAATCACAAGATTGCCATTGTTGGATGACCTAAGAGAGCGGCCGGGCTGATATGGCTGGGCAAGATTTTGCAGGTAGATGGGAGCAGAACCCTGACGAATCTTAAATAGGAAGCACAAAGTTTTGAAGACCACACGAGCAGAAATTTTAACCAGTGAAGGTCACGCAGAGCTTGCATTGCGGACATTCTCCGTGGAACATTGCGTAGCAGGCGAGCAGCTGAGTTCTGTACAACCTGGAGTTTATTGATTGCGGCTTTATCTGCTCCTAGATAAAGCACATTGCCATAGTCGATGCGGGACATCACAAGGGCCTGTACGACAGTTCTTCGAGTGGACTCATGTAACATCCATATGATCTTTTGCAACCAGCGTAGAGTATTAAAACAGATTGCAGCGACCTTAGTTGACTGCTGCCTCATCGAGAGTTTATCGTCGATCAGGACACCGAGGTTACGGGCAACAGGCACGGGGGTAGGCAGCGGACCCATATCACTGGGCCAGTGTCTAGAGCCCCACAGATCTTTATGTTTGCCTAGTATGATCACCTCGGTCTTGTCTCCGTTGAGCTTTAGCAGATGCACTTGCATCCAAGCTGCAACGCGAGAAAGGCCAGTTTTAAGGGCAGAAGTGTCCTGAGCCCTGCTGCTAGACAAAGAAAACACAATCTGCGTATCGTCTGCATATGAGTATATAGACAGACCGGCGTCCTCTACGATAGAAGCAAGTGGTCTGATGTAAATATTGAACAACAAAGGGCTCAATATAGACCTTTGAGGGACGCCGTAAGCAGAGGAGTGAATCGCAGATTCAGCTTTGTTTGAGAAAACCTGAAAGGTGCACTCATTGAGAAATGAGGCCACCCAGGCAAGCGCTGGTCCAACAAAACCAAGGGAGCAGAGGGACTCCAATAAGATGGAATGAGACACGGTATCGAAAGCAGCGCTTAAATCAAGAAGAATAAGCGCAAAGGTCTCACCGCTATCGATACCGTGTCGGAGTCGCTCAGTCACCCCAATTAGAAGTTCTATTATTCATTCTAAACTCCCTGGGGCACCTTTGTCTGGCTTAATGAATACCTCTGTGGAATTTTCTGGCGCCCCAGTCCGTAATCCGGTTTCTTGCCCTTTTCCTGTTTCGATTGGCCCTTATGATTTGGATGCTTCACTTATTTTGACAACTGGTTGTGGTGAGAATTTGCTGGGTTTGGATTTGTTGAAAAGACTACATGCAACATTGTATTGTTCTCCTTCTGGTGTACATCTTACATTGGGAAAGAAATTAACGTCTTCCATGTATATGTCTCGAGACTAGTTTCCACCTGAGTTACTTTCGCTCCCAGAAAGCCTTTGGGCCACGGGCCCGAATGACGTGGCTCATCTTGCGATCCCACCTTATGTTGTCACAGTTAAAGATAATGTTAGAATGCCACGCATTCCTCAATATCGTATTTCTAGTGACGGAGAGAGAGCACTGTTGGCTATTGTTGATGATTTTATTCAGAAAGTTGTGGTCGAAGAGACCAGAGGCAATGTTTGTAACAGCCCTGTTCTTCCGATCCTTAAGAGGACGGATCCTTCACAGCCTCCTGTCTATAGATTTGTTATTGACCTGAGAGAAGTCAATAAAATAGTGGTACCACAGTTCCCCGTTGTTCCGGACATTACAGCTTTATTGACAATGATTCCTGCTTCGGTGGCTTGGTTTTCGGTGATAGACCTTAAGAACGCTTTCTTTAGCATTCCCATTGCTGAAGAAAGTAGGGATATCTTTGGTTTCTCTCTGGGTGGCCGAAGTTTCCGATTTAAAAGAGCTCCTCGAGGCTATTGTGAAAGTCCCTCTATATATAGCAAAGCTCTTAAATGTCAACTTGATACTTTCTCTTTGCCTCCAGGTGCTACGCTTGTTCAGTATGTGGATGATTTACTGGTGGCTGCTGATACGGAAGATGTGTTTAAGAATGTGACTGTTGCGTTGTTCCATCATTTGGCTGTTTTGAATCATAAAGTATCGCCCTCCAAGTTGCAGTATGTCCGACAAGAAGTGACCTATTTAGGTCATCTCTTGACGGAGGAGGGAAGACGATTGACCCCAGAACGTATTCATGCTATTTCACAGATGTCTGTACCCACCACACAAAGAGAAGTACGTGCCTTTTTGGGTATCACTTCCTACTGTAGACAATGGATTCCCAATTTTTCACTTTTGGCGAAACCATTGGTGGCACTAACGTTGAAAGATACACCCATCCGCTCCCTTGGACGGATGAATGTCAGAAAAGTTTTGTTGACCTACGTACTGCTTTGTGTTCTGCTCCATTGTTGGGTACCCCAGATTATAGTAAGTCCTTTACATTGTACGATCACGAGAGAGAAGGTTGCGCGTTGTCAGTTTTGACACAGCAATTCGGAGAAAAGCAGAGGCCATGTGCCTATTTTTCCGCTACATTAGACCCAGTAGCTAAAGCTTTGCCCAGTTGTCTTAGAGCTACAGCAGCTGCCGCAATTTCTATTAGACAGTCTGCCGGATTAGTGTTGGATAACACACTTATTGTTATGGTTCCACATGCAGTGGATACTTTGCTAAATAGAACCAAGACGCAGCATCTCACGAGTGCTCGTTTGTCTGGTTACGAGCTGACACTTCTAGCGAGCCATATACATATTAAAAGATGTAACACGCTAAATCCAGCTACACTGTTGCCACTCCCAGATGAGAAAGACGATCAGGAAAAGCATGATTGTTTTCTTCGAACAAAAGAAGAAACGAAGGGTAGGATTGATTTAAAGGACACTCCGCTCAAGGACCCGGACGGGATCCTATGGGTGGACGGTTCTTGTTTTAAGCTTCCAAATGGAGAAACCACTTCTGCCTATGCTGTCACCACTTTATGCACAATTGTTGAGACGGCACGTATTGGACATAATTCAGCCCAAGCAGCTGAATTGATAGCTTTGACTAGAGCGTGTGTGCTGTCGAAGGGAAAGAGAGTGAATGTGTACACGGATAATCAGTACGCTTTCGGCGTTGCACATAGTTTTGGCAAGTTGTGGAGGGAAAGAGGATTCTTTACCTCCCACGGGACAAAGATTCAGCATGGTCAGTTAGTGACTGATCTTCTTGAGTCACTTACCTTACCTGCACAGATAGCGATCATAAAGTGCAGTGCACATAAGAAAGTCACAGATGATGTGGGTCGTGGAAATGCGTTTGCAGACGAAGTAGCGAAACTTACAGCTAGAAACACCACCAGTCGAATGTATGTGGCAGGTCCTGCAAACTGGGTGAGGGAAATTGGAATGTGTAAAGACACGATTGAGAGTGTGAAAACGATTCAGGGAGAGGCTACTGAGAAGGAATTGAGTACGTGGAAAGAAAGTACGGGAATGTTAGATTCGACGGGTTGTTGGACGGAGTTGTCGGAACATCAGCGATGGTTGTTACCGGACGCTTATGTGTTACCGGTCGTGACTATGGCTCATGGTCCAGCTCACATTAGTGCAAAAGGCATATGTAAGCTTTAGGCTCCTGTGTGGCAGAATGAAGGAATCCCGAAATGTGCAGAAAATGTGGTTAAGCATTGCATTGTTTGTTTAATGCATAACCCAGGAAAGGGTACCCCAGCCCCAGCAGGTCATTTTGCTCCCCCGTCATATCCCTTTGAAGTGTTGCAGATCGATTACATTCACATGGATCGCTGCAACAACCTCAAGTATGTTCTGGTGGTGGTATATGCCTTTTCCCGTTGGATAGAGGCCTACCCCTTGAAAGATAACACTGCTCTGTCGACTGCTAAAGTACTGATTAAGGAATTCTTTCCTAGATTTGGTTTGCCGCGCATTGTCTGGAGTGACAATGGAAGTAAATTTGTGGGCCAGATTATGCAGAAAGTGTGTTCTGGTCTCGGTATTAGACAAAAATTCCATGTGGCGAACCATCCACAGTCAGCGGGTTTGGTTGAGTGTTACAATGGTACGCTCAAGCTTAAGCTGGCGAAGATTCAAGCCAGTACAGGTCTCGCTTGGCCTGATGCGTTGCCCCTAGCTCTTTTGTCAACCAGAACTACTGTGCACTCTCGTATGGGACTTAGCCCATTTGAAGTGGTATTTGGACGCCCAGCTAATATTTGGGGCGTCCCCCGCCCCAAAAGATACTCAGACATACCATACCCTCTGTTAATTGACTATTTGCATGATTTGACTACTAAATTAAGTGTTATTCACCAACAGGTACAAAGTGTTTTGCCGGAGGCCTCCACAAACCCAGGTCACACCATCTTGCCCGGTGACTGGGTCTGCATCAAGAACTTTCAACGGACTAAGAATTTGGAGCCTCGCTGGTCTACGCCTACGCAAGTTCTGCTCGTCACTCGCACGGCTGTGAAAGTGGTTGGCAAGCGTAACTGGGTGCATGGAGTGCACTGTAAAAAGGTGCCACTTCCATTACCCTTCGATCACTGGATTCGCAGTGGTGTAAGGGAATCGGACACTGCAGCAGTTCCTTGTTTTGTTCCTTTCAGTGATGCTCAGATTTATGGGACTCAGTCTGAAAAAGCAGATGATGATATTCTTCAAGCCGCTGTGCCTGTGCATCGTCGAATAGACACCACCAATCCAGAAACTCTGTTCAAGGATCAGACCGTGCCGAGCAAAACACGTTACAACTTAAGACCGAGAGCTAACAAGGAAAGCTGAATATTTTGAAAATTTTTACTACTTAAAGACATTCCTTTTTTGGTCCTTTTTGCTTGTTTTTTGATGTGATATTAGTATTAGATGTGCCATCTGTCTTCCTCGCAGGGTCACGGTAGGAGACTCAGACTGTAACCTAATTTTTGTTCTTTTAGTAAGTGGCTAGTGCCTCAGGATATACAGAAGTGAGTAGCTGAGTGATTAAGGAAGATTGCCGTGAGCGACTTTTTTTTTAGATAAAGATGGATGGTACAACAATCGTAGGTAGGGAAAATAGGAAGCAGGAAATGAGATCAAAGTATTGTAAATTATTGCGTAGTCGATTTGGCGTAACTTTGTATTTTATTAGCTTGCACAGGTTGGATCATACATGTTTTGCAATCAAGAAATGTTGCTAATTCTACGACTTCTTTGCCTTCTCGTCTTTCTTTCTTTTCACACAAAATGCATACTCTACCCTCTCATGAACAGATAAGTAGAGACGAATATATGAATAATACGTTTATTCAGTTGTTGGACCAACATCAGTTGGCCATTAATATGACTGATTGTTGGGTGTGCGGACTCATGCCACACAATACACAAAAGGGAATGCCATATCTGGTTCTCCCTTTCTCATACGAAGCTTCAGCTTGGGCCTATTTGACAATGTTTTCAGCCGCTTACCACAACAGACTTAGAAGCCCTGTGAGAACTTCTGGGAATGGATTAGATTTCAGTCATAGCTCTTTAATTAAAGGTATAGTGGTAATGGCTAAGATTATAGAAAAGAGTACGATTCCATTAGATGAGAAGAGAGCCTATGACGGATGGAATGTTACCACTATGTTTCTATCCTTGGCGACAAAACTAGAAAGGGTGAGTCTTCCCCAGTGTGCCCCATCAAGGTAATTTTTGTCTCCAAGTCAACAGTGAGAAAGCTGAGGTCAATCAGAAATGTTCATACACATATATTTTCTCGTCTCTTGATTTCCCTCCGTTAGTTCCGTCTCAAGGAACATATTTTGTCTGTAATGATCGAGCTTATACTTGGCTACCTTCCAACTTTTCTGGAACTTGTTACATAGCTTTTCTCCTTCCCCCTACATATACGGCTCCGTCAGACCACCACAGAGTTAGACATAGCAGAGGTGTATTTGATGCCAAAGACACTGCAGAACAAGAGGGAGGAGATTTCCTTAAAGGATTTCTTCCCTTTTGGGGCCCGATGGTCAACATCAGACACATCAGGCAACTGGTTCGGGTGGTTGAGACCACTATTAATGTTACTGCAGGTGCGATAGGTAACATTACAGCAGAACTTCAGGCTGACCGTCTTATGACGTTGCAAAATCGAATTGCGCTAGATGCGATCTTAGCAGACTGAGGAGGTGTCTGTAGATTGATCGGATCTAGTTGCTGCATTTATATTCCAGATGATGCTCCGGCAGTATACCAAGCCATTTCCAAATTGCACACTGTCTCCGAGTCGATTCATCAGGACGAAGGAGATTGGTCTTTTATGGGATGGTTTTGGGGAATATTGTCAACTTGGGGATGGAAGATCTTAACGTTCCTTGGGGCAATTTTAGCCATCATATTCTCTTGTTGCCTATGCGTTCAGTGTGGTCCTGCGGTTTGTGGCCTGTTGGCTACTTTATGTGTTCCACAACCTGCGACTCAGAATTCAGAGAATATTAGAATGATGGTGCAGCAACAGCTTGAAGATCTCATGAACATCAGTGTTGATTCTGACTCAGATTAGAATGAGTTGGTTTGTTTTTGCCTGAGTAATGGCAAAAGGAGGGTCTGAGGTTCTGTAAATTACGAATTTGTTCGTGCTCAGCCTCCATTTTGTGATCGCCGCCATTTTATGTTGCCCTAACTCAGGCAGCTCGGCGAACGCGATGTTTTTGTCTTTTCTGCCTTTGCGTGTCAGGTGGCTTCCGCGCCTATGTTTACTAACGAGTGTCAGGGTCTGGCCGAGTACACTAATTCCTGTCTGAGCTGATTAATCCCCGTCCGGACTACATGTCGTTTCACACAATTGTTTCCTTTAAGTTATCTTATCTGCTGTCCTTTGCTACATGTCTCATGCATTCTCCTGTTTCACGACTGTCCCTCTACAACACGCAGCTGTGATTTCTCTGCTTGTAAATCGAATTGTGTGGATTTATTTGTGATTTACTTAAGGGGTCGAGTGACAAACAGAACCGGGAACTTGAGTTGCTTTGGTCTTAAAACATTGTCTATAACGTTTGCCTATAGCTCATGCTCTTGTGTGATTGCATTTTGCATTGTAGTGTATCGTATATAAACCTGTGCGCCACTGAGTTAAGCGGCAGTCTCTTTTGAACCTCGTTGTACTGACGACTTCTAAGACCACTGTACTAGCTGCAGCTAATAAATACTATCTTCTACGCCAGACGAAGAGTCCGTGTCTCTGTTTTGACAAGGCAGGTGAATCCCGGGGATTTCAAGCGTACCCTGCGCCGCCGGGCCTTAAAGCCTGCGGTTCTCCAATGGGTTTGATTTATCGCACTTGTAGATATATTACTATGTTGCCCAGGCACAATTCTCCACACACTGGTTCCATAACCAAGTATCACACCGAGATTTGGAATGGGAGTAGTGACCCCACTTAAGCTTACAAATGTCATTCTGAAAGCCCCAACAAGACCGGGATCTGAAATTCAAGTGGTGTAATGCACAGTGTGGGCGTGTGCGGAGCTAGCTCGAATCTACAGTATAGACATCATGTACTCCCTGCATATAAAACTGATTCACAATCCCAAATTGCATTTCACTAGCAAAACCCTCATGGTACACCACTTACCGGAAAGATGAATCCTTTCACTGGGAGATTTGTATGTGGGAGTGGTGGGAGATTTATTACCCTGGAAGGAGACCTGCTAAAAGGCTGTTCAGGTGACATTTCCCTATATCAGACTTTGCCAATGAGTTAGGAGGGCATGCCATACATATACCCTGGAGCTAGCAGATTAGAGATTACTGAGCCTTATCTCAGCTGGCTCACTGACCACAAAAACAATTTCCGTAATGCGCACTGCCTAAGGAGGAACACCGTTCCCGGGACAACTGGTCTAGAGAGCTAGGCAAGCGCTTAACTGATGCACAACGGGAATATTATTGTCGACACACTAAAGAGGTCTCCATGAACGGCAGGCAGAGATTACCCCATTATAATTTTCTCTATCAGGTCTACTAGAACCCTGGTAACATTATATAAATATGACGGGAGGGCCAATGATGCATGTAAGAGATGTCATAGTCCTGGGGCAGATTTCCTGCACCTGGTGTGGGACTGTGCTTATTGACTATTGGAACAAACTCTTTCGAGTACTGAATGACATTGTGCGCCTGACATTGAGAACAGAGGTCTTACAGGCGCTCGTGGGTTTTGTTAAAGTGAAACCTAAGTCAGTAGAAAGTTTGTTGGTTTGGTCCCGGTGCTGGGTAAACTACGGGGAACATGTAATAGGGAAGGGGTGAATCCCTTGCAGTGGACAACAGGCTTACAAGTGAATCTGCTGCAGTGGACAAATGGTTTACTGATTTAGCATCCTGTGGCATGAACTTTGAGATATGCTCCACACTAAAGAACAGAGGGTCACGTCAGAGGGACGAATAGAACATGTAACAATGCACATGTTTACAACGCATGCAATTATAACGCGGTCATTACAACCGTGTTGTTGCATCACATACCATTACAACGCAAGTTGTTACAATGTCTTGCTGTAGAGGGGGGCGCTGGAGTTTGGAATAGCATAATTTACTATTCCAACTCCAGTCTGTGAAACAGTAGGGAAGGTGTTGGATTTAAAACCCAACACCTTCTGCCCCTTACAGCAAGTTGTTGTAATGACTTGCGTTGTAATGGTATGCGATGTAACAACAATATTGTTGTAATGACCGTATTGTAATGGCATGTGCTGTGTCGCATGTGTTGTAAACGATGTTTCCTCGAGGGACATATGGGATCCTCTGCAAACTTATCTTGCTGGAAGAGACCATGTAGAGAACACTAAAAGAGGGAGCTCCTGACCCCACTGGATCAACATCATTAAGCAAATTAGGTGGGAGGACTTAATGCTGCTTAGCAGGCTTTGCTGATCCCTTATTATTATTTTTTTCTTCCTTCTTTTCCATGCAAAACAATTTGCACACTACTGTAGCATGTTGTTTCAGTTGTATCGTATGAATGCTGTTGAAGTTGAAATATTGTATTGTACTATAAGAACAGTAGTCCAGGAGTTTCTTCCTTTTAACTGGGAGCTTAATGCCTTTGGTATTAAGGGAAATCATTTTTAACATTCCATTGGCCATGGATTGGGGAATATTGCTGTGTTTTATTGTTGGTTTGGTTTCTTTTTGTTAAACGTCATGTCTCAGTGTCTCAGAGATTCCCAGTTTGGAAGATTCACAGATTGTGGTGACATAGTGTGCAGTGAGGATTTAGCTAGACTTTGTAAGGAACTAACATATTATCATTGAAGTGTTGTAATCACGTTAATGAAGCTAAGTAGCATTCCTAGTGTGGAAGAAATATTGACCAGATTGGCATAAGGAGAAAATCTCAGAAGGAGGAGGTGGGTTTGGAAAGAGATACCCACCGCAACAAGGGGAGAAAAAAAGGGAGTTAGAGAGAGATAGATGGACAGAAGCAGATGGACCACCAAAAACCCACCTATCTCCATACCATTTAGGGTATGGTAGAGCATCGTAAGCCAGAGAGGGCTAAATCCTATAGAGTTCTAAAAAGAAGCTGTAGACGGAGGAGCCCAATATACAATACATTACATAACATTATATTTCATTACAATGGATGACATGACAAAACATTCATGCAAGTATAATTTCATGCCACTCACCTGGCGTTCGTCTGCAGAGACGATGCTGGACCGCCTATTTCTCCTAGGGTGGTGTCTGATTAGGGAATTGTAACCGTACATTAACTGCCACCCTAGAAGGGGGTGTTTGGACAAAATAAAATAGAGAGAGACCTGTGTGCCTTCGAGCTCAGTCATCGACTTCTTGGAGTCGTACGTCTGCCTCTTCTTAGTCCTGGAGAGCGTCGCCGTGAAATGTACGTAATGTAGTGCACAGTGAGTGGTACTGAAAATACAAATAGAGAGGTTATTCAACAAAAGAGTAGTTGTGAAATCTTCCCTCCCACCGTTGACATAGTACTAACAGCTACTTACTCAATAATGAATCTATTGCTACATAGACTTACAATAATCAACCGTTACCCTTGGAGATGCAGCTCTCTCGGCAGAAGCTAAATCATGTTTTCACATCACACACTAAGGTACACCTTGTTTGTTCAAACTAGGAACAAGGTGTGCAAGAGTGTGCTTTTGGATTCACAGACTACAGCACAATAAAGAATGGCACATAAGAATGTCACTGGGCATTATTACCAAGGCTTCGGTATGCATGGTAAATGATACCCACAATGTCTCAATGTTCAAGGGTAGTCCTGTTTTCTGAATTTCAGCATCATAAAAAGAAGTTTTTGGTTGATATGCTTTCCATTAGTGCACTAACAAAGGATGGTACTTAACCATGTTTTCTCCTTTTTGGGACGACATTACAGATATGCTATTCGCTGCATCACTGGATTTGCAGGGGAGAAGATGTCTGCAGCATTGGAGAGTCGCATGAGATTCGTGCTGCATTGCAGGGATGGCGTTTACTGCATTGCTGGATTTGCAAGGGAGAAGATGTTCACAACATCGGAGATTCGTAGGATAGCCACAATGCAGAAGAAGCTCGGCCCGATCTTGGAGACATTTAGGTGAGCGGGATCGCTGATGAGGATCTGCCCTCTTCAGCCAGTGGGCAAGCCAAGCCCTGCCTCATGGTTTGAGTGCGGTATAAATTCTGCTCCCTAATTGTGACGAGTCAGTCTAAATACCCCCATAGTCATGTGCCTATGAGTCAGCTCAAATATCTCCATAGTCATGATGAGTCAGTTTAAAGGCCCTGGGGGATGTTACTGTTTGTACTTTGGTGTTCATTGACTTGATGGCCTAGGGCCCCCAGCGATAATTACCATGCCAAGAACGCTGTCAAGCCTACGGGGAAATGAGTACCATGAACAAGCCAGGGAGGCATTGCAATGTGAGCTCGATCCTGCAAGCCCCCCACACACAAGGTACAGACGGAGTGAGAACACAAGGAGGTTAGGGTCATGACATATAGCAGTGGGAATGGTGGCAACATATTGCTAATGGTGAATGTTGAGAACTGGCACAGACAAAGGTGAGGCCATATACCTCTTCTAACACAGTAGTTAGTAAGAGACACTTTGGATCAACTTGAACTTTTCAACAACACCTTCCTCGCAATAAGAGGTGGATAACTGTACAATCATGAAATATCTCCTAATTAGTAATTTGTAGGTGTAAGTTGAATAGATGAAATCAGTGCTGTATATCAATTCCATTATTTGAAGAAAACATCTAAACATTGAAACTCAGATCATTAAGATAAAGTAAAATAATCCTTTGAGCAGTGTGAGAGAAATGACTCAGTTACATAATATAGGAGTGAGAGCATGCTACAACCAATGGTAATCCGGTAGCACCTTTAGTGTTGTTAAATACAAAGAGTATGCAAAGAGGACAGAAACCCAATGTATTAAAAATGGTAGCAATTATAGCACCAATTGGGTTAATGTTGCTGATCGTATGAACCATGGGTGTGACAAATTGCTTAATGAGGAAGAGCCGAGTGAAGGTTTGGACAAACAGTAAGTAAGGTATTGTTAATACTTAAGCAACACCTTGAGTTATGATGTGTTAGAGGTGTGGAGATGGTCAGCTGTTAGTGCACACTTAGGGCTTGATTAGGATCGCGGTTTTCCCGCATCCTCCGGGCCGGCGGAAGCCACCACCGGCCCGGAGGATGCGGGAAAACCGCTGCGGAGGCACAGAAGACCCACCGCCAAATTAGGATGGCGGTGGGTCTCAAAATCCGTCCGCTGCTTTTCCGCCTCGCTCGCCTTCCGACCGCGGCGGAAAAGCTCTAATATGGCTGGCGGTGTCTGTCAGACACCGCCAGCCATATTAGGATAGCGGAAAACATATGCTTTTCCACGGCGGCTTTTCTGCCGTGGAAAAGCATACAGAGATTGCCTTCGGGGGCCAGTTGCAGGCCCCCTTGGTGACGGGGGTGGGGTGGGGGGTACCTATGGTACCCCCCTGCATTTGCGTGGACAAAGCGGCGGGCACCGCGCAGTGCCTGCTGCTTTGTGCACACGAATGCCGTGCATGCTTTTTTAACATTGCGGCGGTGCAGCTTGAAGCTGCACCCGCCGAAATGTTAAAGATTGAGGATGTGACCACCACCCTGGCGGTCACATCCTAATCTGCACGGAGGGACCTCCACAGCCCCTGCGGACGGTCCCTCCTACTCTATGGTGGCGGACGGACTCAAGTCCGTCCACCATCATAATCGGCCCCTAAGTGTGTAAATGAAACTATTATGAAGTGGAAGTACTTAAATTGCGAAGGGCAAATATACCAGGAATAAATCAGTATAAAAGGCAAATATAAATATGAGAGAGTAAATTACAGCAGGTTTGCTGGTACAGATCCATTTCAGTTTGTTATTGTTTTGTCGATAAAAGGTTCAAGCTCGGTGGGGTCATCAACAATGATCTTTTCCAATTAGCTATGATTCTCATTTTTGAAGAGCCTGTGAAGTAGAAGAATATGTTTCCAATCTTTCATTTTATTCCTCTAAACGAAGACTCTGCATTGTATTTGGATTCCTCATGTTCATTTCATATTGCCACTTGCCTTCCATAATTTTGCAGGTCATTATCATTATAGGTGGGCGGCAGTGCATAGCTGTCAAGTTTTCAGTGTGTTTTAGGTGAGACATTTCGCTGTCTTTGGCATGCGTATGTGTCACCTTTCAATGCATTATGTGTGACACTTTGAGTGACACTTCATTGCAAGAAGGACAAGGCAGTAATATTCATGCGATTAGGAAAATGTCTGATATTCTTAGACTTTCCTCCAGTGTAATTTTCTAGTAACACCGGCACCTGCCTTTTAGAACTGCATGTGCTGTGCACCGGCAAGACCCGGCCCACTTAAAGCCCTGACTGACATATATACTGAAACAATTTACATTGCACAATGACATTCTTTATGAATCAGGGTAACCATATGGTAGCCTCTGGCTATGTACTATAAACAATACCTTACCCGCAGCCTTTTAGTCTTGCCTAGCTGATTCTGTTCCACCCAATACTCCTCCAGCAGTGCCCACTGGGCACCATTTTGAGCACACCTGATTCACTCCCTTGCCCTGTGCCCTCTCAGCATGACTTGCTGATGGACGCAGAGCGTGATCCATTTAGGTTTTAGAGTTCGAGTCTTGCCGCTAGAGGCCCTTCCAGGGGTTAATTATAAATTATAACATCGGAAATAGTGAGGTGTACATATATTAATGAGAACGTCAGACAATCTGGAATCCAAAATGTGCTTTACGGAAGAGGGAAATAGATTTAAATGGCATTCATCAGTTCCCCGAGGAATGCAATTTCGTGCGTCTTGTTAAAAAATATCGCAGAGGGAGAGCAGCAAGCTTATTGTTTGAAGCAGTGAACAATGAACGCGTGTGGTCAAAGACCAAAGATAGGGCCCACATGGTCCTGCCAGTCACTCTTCTAAGAGCGCCGCGATGTAGAGCTATTGTCTGCATTATGAGAGCATTGGAATCCCGCCCACTGCGCCTTGTTAGAGCCGTTATTTATAAATACATCGTATCCTTTCCCTCCCTTCAGCCTGCGCTTTCTCTCGCGTTCTCGGCTAGGGCGGGAGCTGCCTTACCTGCAGTGACATCAGGCGGGCAACTATAGCTAAATTTCCTGGGCGGGGGGGGGGGGGGGACTGGCTGAAAAATATTTCGGGGGGGGGGCTAATTCTTTGAACCATAGACAGAGTGACTGAAAGAAGGGGTTAAAACACAACAAAAGCCTAATTTACAAGTAAATGGTCTTTTAAAGAGCTGGGTCAGCCCGGGCTGACACACACGAGGGGGGGGGGGGGGGGGCGGTGGATGGGGTGCCGTGAGCCCAATGGGTGTTGCGCGCCTGAGTGACATTACAGTATCCCACCTGCCCAACAGTATGAACATACCAAGGTCGTGATGTTAACTGCATGCAGGCCTCCAACATATTTTTTTAGAAGGTTCTGCTTAGTTCCGGAAGTTTGGAGAAAATATGTATTGCTTCTTTAGGAGTAAAACGCGTAAACCTCACTGCTGATGGGATCATTTTCAAAAGGGTAAAATATTATGTAATCGTAAACTGTACGCATTTTTGTTATGAACCATGTTTGTAACCAAGCAATTTCAATTTCAAATGTCTTTATTTCGATTCAATTCATCATAAAAGACAGTTTGTACTGTATGTACAACCACAGGGAAAACAAACAGTAGATCATAAATATAGTTAAAAGGACAATTTCCATAAGCTAAAAAAAGACACTTAGCAATTAAGATAAACGATGGTAAGACATCATTTAAAATACAATATACACTGTGTGCTAGATAAAAACTTTTAAAAACTTTAAAAAGAATGCTACACTGATTCTGTCCTGGCCCTAATAATCCATACCCATCCTAGGAATTTTGCTACGGCGATAACAATAGGTTTGCTAGTGTCATACCTTAGGACCCTTAAGGCTTCGGATCCCACCCTTGCGCCCAGGTTTCAACAAATCGGTTTTAACCATTTAATCCGTGGGGCCACATAGGCCGGACACTCAAAAAAAATATGGCCTATAGATTCCCTGCGATCCATACACCATCTACAAGAATCACCAACCTGTCCCCGCCAGTTTTTGGTGAATAAACGGATGGGTAGACAGCCAACCCTAAGCTGATGATATAATTTCCTATCACTGGACCTAGTAATAGTATCCCAATATTCTTCTAATAGAGGGTCGTTTTTTTGTTCCAGAAAAATCCCAGACAGTGAGGTGGCCGACATCTGACTGAAGTGTTTCAGGCTAATCATGGTCCAGTACTGCATTTTAAATAGCTTTTTTGGTGGAAAATGACTGTTAACAGGGTCAGACCACAAATTTCCCAATCCCATAGCCTCCAAGAGCAGTCTGATCTGTTTAAACCATGGGAGAATTCCAGAACCCATAATGGAACGTACATCCAACACTACCTTTGCATACATAGCCAATTCTGGGGTACACCATAACCTCCTCCATAGAGCTAGTGGTTTAAAGCGGGCAATGTCATCTATGGCATGGCACCCTAGGTCCATTAATAACAGTTTCATGAGGCTAGAACTGGGGAGACCTATTAGATTTCTTAAAAATTTGTTTTGGGCCTTAACCAAAGAGGAAAGGTCAGCAAAACCCCATAGGTCCCCACCGTACAGGATCGCTGAACCTATCCTGGAGTTATATATTTTCATAGCTGGGCCTATCCTTTTGGTCTGAGACAATCTCTGTTCTTTTATCAGGCACCCTGTTAGTTGGGCAAACTTGAGAGTTAGAGTATCAATTTGCGGCTTCCAACTTATTTTACTCTCTAGTACGATGCCCAAGTATGTCATTATGTTAGTCTGCTCTAATTTTATGTTATTCATTGTGACGTGGCCCGCAACAGGTCTACCCCTGTTTAATACCATGAACTTGGTCTTTGAGACATTAACCCACAGATTGTGATCATTACAAAATTCATCAAACTTATCTAGGGCGGCCTGCAGGCCCTTCTGCGTCTGGGACAATAAAAGCGTATCATCCGCAAACATTAATAGCAGATATTTGGTCCCACCCAGGGAGGGGGCGTCCGTTGAAAAGTTTGAAAAGTACTGCACAAACCTGTTAATGTATAACAGAAACAGGGTTGGCGCAAGGACGCACCCTTGCCTGACACCCCTTGACACTGGAAATCTGCTTGTGACCTGCCCTTGCTTACCCCATCGCACTTGGGCGAAATTTGCCTCGTGGAGACTATTTACAATATTGAGAAGTTCCAGGGGCATCCCCATACTATCTAGGACTCCACACAATTTGGCCCTAGGGACAAGGTCAAATGCTGACCTAAGGTCAACGAAGGCGGCGAACAGGGTACCATCGCCAAGGCTGACAATTTTCCAGTAGATAAGTTTGAACCTAAGGACCTGTTCAATGGTGCCGGTGCATGATCTAAACCCAGCCTGGAGGGGTGATAAAATTCCCTCAAGCTCCATTTAGCTTTGTATTCGAGCCAGAACCATCCTTGCAATGATTTTTTGGATTGTATCTATCAAGCTGATAGGGCGATAGTTACCCGGGTTTGTACGGTCCCCCTTCTTATATATTGGCAATATCTCGGCGCCGCTCCATGATTCTGGGATAACAGCCCCTTTGATATGGCATTAGCCAAAAAAGTGATATAGGGTACCCAGTTGTCTAAATCATGTTTGAAGAGGTCTGCCGGAA
Organism: Lissotriton vulgaris; assembly: GCF_964263255.1. NCBI lineage: Eukaryota > Metazoa > Chordata > Amphibia > Caudata > Salamandridae > Lissotriton > Lissotriton vulgaris. The sequence goes on along the minus strand of NC_141695.1, from coordinate 1,507,430,884 downwards.
TGCAGTCAATACCCGGGCCTTTCCACTAGGGATCTCACTCAAGGTCTCCTCGACTTCTCTACTTTCGAAGACTAGGTCATCCATACTGGCCATATCTTGGGTGACAGGGGGAATAACAGCCTCATTCAGGTTTAACCCTGAAAATTGGGACTCAAAGTGCTCGACCCATCTGCCTACAGGGACATGGTTTGCGGGTACCTGCGAGTTTTGAGAGTTACCCCACTTCACGATGTGCCAGAACTTGGTCAGGTTTTTTTTTTACTGGCGACTAGGAGATCCTGCCAGTGGTCATTGTCCCACTCTTGCTTGGCCTGGTTTTTGGCTTTGGAGTAACTCCGCCTGGCTGTTCTGATAGCATCCATGTTCTTTGCTTTGATGGCTGCTGCTAGTAGACCATATTTCTCCCTACACTGTTTGTTATATCAATTTTTGGACTTGTGTTGACCCCCCTTCCCCTTTGGATTACCAGATTTGGTGAAGTGCATCTTTAGGTCAGAAAACAGGTCTACATGAAGTTGTGTTATCTTCATGTTTATGTCTGCCTGTGTTGGAAAAGAGCGCAAGGTTTCAAGGGCCCTAGTTACTTTGATTTTTATTGCATCTAGTGGCCCCGGATTGATAGCAACCTTTGCCCAGCGCACCCTACGTTGGTCATTGGTTAAAAGGGCATCAGCCCTGACTATCTCCATATTCTCTTTATAGTGCGGATCTCCGCTTAGCTGAAAAGAAGCTACAAGGGGGTTGTGGTTGCTCTCAGGGCGATCCACAATCATAATGGGCCCGATGTAGTTAAATCCGATTTACCGACTCTCAAATACCGAATCATACCGATTCGGTATTTAAGAGTCGGTAAATCGGAAGGGGGAAGATGTAGCTAATTCTCAATTACGAATTACCGAATCGGTAGGATTCGGTATTTACCGATTCGGTAAATACCGAATCTGTATTGCCCATTGATTCCTATGGGCCTTGAAGCCCATAGGAATCAATGGGCAATACCGATTTGTTATTTACCGAATCGGTAAATACTGAATCCTGCAAGGGTGCAGGGGGTGTCACTTTGACACCCTCTAGCACCCCAAGTACGGGCTTGTGTGCCATGTGGCACACATACATGCCCTAAGGGCATGTCTGTGTGTCACATGGCACAGGTGTAAATGCACAGATGTGCATGTACACCTGAATTCGGTATTTTACCACCCAATTGTATTGGGTGGTAAAATACCGAATTCTGAAGGCCTGTAGCACTGTAAACAGTGCAACCTACATCAGGAATTTTCCAAATCGGTAAAATTACCGATTCGGTATTTTACAGAATCGGTAAATTTACCTAATCGGTAAATTTACTGATTCTGTAAAATATAGCCCCCTACATCTCAATCACCAAATACCGGTCGGTAACGGCCGAATTCGGCCGCTACCGACCGGTATTTGGTGACCTACATCGGGCCACATATTCCTTAAGGTTGACCAACACTCTACCTTGAAAGGATCTAATCTATTCTATTTTTGTGCAAGCCATTGTCAAAAGTGTCCCTGCCCAATTTGTCAGAGATAGACCACCCATTTGTCGCCCTAAAACCACGTTCTAGGCAGATACCCAACCATTGTAGGGCCGATTCTGTCCATTTCTTAATGGGTATAAGGTTGAGGGGGGGGGATGTTCCATTGGGCGTCTAGTTCTGTCAGAAAAGTATCCCCATCGGCGTTCAATGGCTCGAAAGAACAATTTAGGTCCCCTGCTATTATTGTGTTTGTACCCGGATTAACTGTATCCAAAAAGCTGTCAAGGTTTTGAAAGGTAACGGTACCACGCCCACCAGGCAGGCCTCTATTATAAACATTAATAATCAGTATGTCAGGGCAGCCGGAAAAATGCAGCTTTATGGCCAAAAGGTGTGGGTTGTCTATGGCTAATTCCATGGGGCTGCCATTAATAGTTTGCCTGACCCAGATACATAGGCCACGCATAGGTCTACCCTGTACCCCTTTGGCTGCTGCTTTATAAAAGTTAAGAAAGCCTGGTAAATAGACCGGCTCAACTGCCCATGTAACCAAGCATGCATGTAAATCGTAATTCGCGTAAAGGAAAATGTATAATTCATTTTCACATTAGACACTTCAGCTGAGTCATTCAAAACTTTAGGAGAAGTAAAAAAGACCAATAATTGGGTTATCAAATATTTCGTCTTTTGTGTATTAGAGTTTCTTTAATAACCGTGAGCTGCAGCTATAATGCTAGACTTTTTCCCAGTAAAATATCACCACAGAACTCCGGTAAGCATACAAAAACACGCTGGCAGACTACTGCAAGATTCCCGTATTGTACGCCAAACATGGGAAATTTGCTCATGTGTTTTTTTTTTTTATCTGCAAATTTGGGTCGATCTGCTGGTCCATGAGAAACCCGAAGCCAAAAACATGGCTGCTTTAACATTTTACGTAAGGCCATTAGCATTAAGGTCAATATCTTGCCTGGACACCCAACATTGAACTTTAACTAACTAACTTTAACTTTGTTAGGGGCTAAGCAATGTTTTTAACCCTTCGACTGCAAACGTTCTTCCCCTGGTGCTAAGCCCTTGTTGGATGTTTGGGTTAACTCCGGATTAAATCTTGATAACATTTTTCCTTGTTCTAAAGGTACCCAGGGTTTGTACACTCCCCTGGAGGGAACCAATAGAATAGGCAAAATATAGCAAAAAGTTGCTTCTTGTGGAAAAAGTGGGAAAAAAGTTCCTTCCAAGAGGTCATGTTTTCTTTATTTCTAAAATGGCATCAACAAAAGGCTTACTTGCTGTGCTATGATAACCGCCTTCCCTGCTTTTACGAACAAGTAGAGCTGTATAAAAAAAAATCACGCTTCCCTCCTGTTTTGCATTTTTCTAAGAGACAGTTCAGTTTTAGGTCAAGCCTACAGCGCACATTTGCTGTCTGCAAGACCTGTTGTAATCAATTACACAATGTTATTACCGGCTGCTGCTTGCCATAGGTTCCTTCCAGCGTCCCTCTTAATTGCTGCATCCTGACTCGTTCTGGTAGCCCATAACTCACTTCTATTGAAATCAGAGGAGCACCGGCCAATTACAGTCTTGTACAGTTTCATTCTTTATTTTTTTTGGAGAACTTTTTTCTTATTCACTGCAGTCACGGTGCAGCTTGCATTGCAAAGGCTTGAGGGTGTATTGTTTTTCTTTTGAAGTTGCATTAGTGCCTGTTAGAAAAGTATTTTTGGAACCAACCTTTTGTGTGTATTTATTTAGATTCAGGCATTTCAGCATGGAAAGTGCTGCTGGAACCATGTGACGCTATGCGTCGTAAGCACTAGGGCGCGGTGTGCTAGGCGTGCACTGCTGCCCTGCATGGGCCTCTAATGCTTATCTCCTCTGTAGGGGTGACAAAATAAAGCTTCCCACTTACGTTTTTCAAAATAACTGCATTCACCACCTACCCCTCGTTTCCTCTCTGTTCCACTGTAAATGCACATCACGGCATCGGATACAAAAGCCTGAAACAGGCAATGCTTTAGATCGTACTCCAACAAGAATATGACGGTCACTAAATTTAGGGACCTTGTTGGCCAGACCCATTCGGCCTGGAGGGAAAATATCTCCGCCCTCTAGAATCCATCGAATTGCGATCAATTTCTCAAGCAAATATTTCAAACGTGGTTGGAGATAGAGACTGCGGGTGCCCCAGTTTGGCATTGAAATCCCCTGCCACCATCAACTTAAGGGGTCATTCAGCCCAGGCTTCTTTCTCTACAAGCATGCCAATCACTGTAAAGAGACCTTGAAAATTGCAATCGCCTTTACACGAAAAATTGTTATTATAAAAGTTTACCTGGTCGATTTTATGGCTTTCATTCCAGCTAAGGCAGAATGCCTGCGCCTCCCCCTGCTCCTGAAAAAGCGTTAGAATAGAACAGCCAATATTGACCTTAAACCAGGCAGTCAGTTCCCCTTGTGCTCTGCCCACTGGGGATGGAATCTCAGGTAAACGAAAGCACGTAAATCCATCAAATACTATTTCATTTACCTCCCAGGTTTCCTGCATTAAAATATATTGAAGTTTATAATAAAAGATTGCCATCCTTCAATCGAGATTTTGTAGGCTAAACAGCAATGTTCCAGCTTAAAAATTGAATACATACATTATCTATTGGACCTTCGACCATGGATGGAAACGTGCCAGACCCTTTGGGAAGATGGTTCAGTACAGGATTGGTGGTCAATTGAGCAACAGAGATAGGACCATCAAGTACTCCACCCTTATCCAATGCGCCGGAGTGATCATGCTCCTCCCTAAACCATCAATCAATGTCCTCCATCCCAGCCAAGACTGCAAATCTATTGTTCAGGGGGACTTTCGATTGAGTAGGGAGTCTAGTCAGAACTCTCCTTTGTACAATTGATCAGTCAAGATTGGAGAGTGGGTAAACAAGATGCTGATAAAAAAAGCCAAGTAGCAATTTCTTAACAGGACTAGTTTTAACCATTCCTACGCTCTCTTTATGCAGTATTTCCTGAACAACCATACGATAATCTAAGTTAACCACAATAACAACACCATTATACCCTTTTCCTCCCCCACCAATCCCCCCACATGTCTTGGCAACAGTATCTCTTTTGATATGTCCCAATTGACAGGAACATTGCTGGTCAACTGTTAGAAATGGGGTCTCTAGTTGGCGGAGGTAGGTACCTTTGTCCAAATAGGGACCCTTACTTCTAGTCAGGGTAAGGGGTATACACTCCTAAAATAACCCCTGCTCACTCGCTTGGTAGCTTGGCACAAGCAGACCGGCTTATCTCAGAGGCAGCGTGTAAAGCATTTGTGAACGCATACAGTAACACAGTGAAGACACTACAAATGGACACCACACCAGTTTAGAAAAATAAGTAATCTTTATCTAAACCAAAACAAGACCAAATGACAAAAATCCACCATACAGTATCAAAACTATTCTTAAAAATAGGTTATTCACTCAAGTAAAGTTCCTAGTAACAAATAACTCCAATTGGAGTTATTACGACGTCGTGACAGATGAAAATCCTCGCTGACTGCGAGGTGCATGGTGCGCGGCATCGGGCCCGGAGTCAAGCAGACCCACAAAGATCAGCACATGAAATTTGATGAAAGCAAAGATGGTGCACGGCATGGGGAGGTGATGCTTTGTCAGTTCCTTATGACCCTAGGGGAGGTGATGCCTCGATTCCTTACTGCAGCGCAGGGGAGGTGAGACGTTGGCTCCTTACTGTCTCGGGGAGGTGACGTCACGAATGGCAGCGAGGCGGCGGTTCTTTACAATGGTGCGATGTCAATGGATTCTCCACGTTGATGAAGCACCGCGTTGGTGCAGCCGGGGCTGCGGTGTGATGCAGGACGGTGCGTCGTGGACATCACGAGCAGTGTCCTTGGCTCCGGTGCAGGCAGCGGCTTCGATGTCCATGCGGCGTCAGCAGGCATCCGGCCCACGGTGCAAGTCGGGGTGGTGGGTTGTGCTCTTCAAGAGCGGTGCTCACGGCTTTGGTGCAGGTAACGGCATCGCTCGCCAGCGTCTGTGCTGCAATTTCCTCCTATAGCAGCTGAGACAGCAGTTCCAGAGGCAGAGAGTCAGAAGGGGTGACATCTTTGTGTTCATGAGACTTTAGAACAGGAGGCAAGCTCAGTTTTAAGCCTTTGGAGATCTTTTCTTCAAGCAGGTGACAAAGTAAAACAACAAATTCCTTCTTCTCCTTTCCTTGGCAGCAAGCAGACACTGCAGGCCAACCCCCAACAGCAAACACTGCAGGGACAGTATGCCCCCTCAGCTTCTCCAGCTCTTCTCCTTGGCAAAAGGGTCCTCTTGATTTACCACAAGTGATCTAAAGTTCTGGGGCCTGGGCCCCAATATTTATACCACAAAATCCTTTGTTCTCTGAAGGCAGAGAGTGTCTGTATCCAGCCAAAACCAGTTCTGTCTTCACTGGTACAGCTTCCTTGCAGGAGGTGGAGACAGCATTGTTAAAGGCAGACCAGGCCCATTCAGGTGAAAAGGAAACAAAACTTTTCTTTTCTATCTTGTTCCCAGGGTTAGTTATGTTTGTAAGATGTTATTAATGAACTACTCATTCTGTCCTATAGGAACAGATAGCCTTGCAATAGTAAAAAACTAAATTGGCATTATTTCACTATCAGGAGATGCCACACACATCAGCACATGTCCTACATTTCACATACAATGCACCCTGCCCACAGGGGTACTTTGGGCCTATCTTCGGGGTGACTAATATGTAAAAAAGGGAAGATTTAGGGGCTGGCAAGTGTGTGCACTTGCCAAGTCGACATGGCAGTCCCAGACTACACACAGGCTCTGTAATGGCAGGCCTGCGTTACATTTTACAGGCTGCTTCTGTGGGTGGCACAATCAGTGCCGCAGCACACTAGCAGCATTTGATTTACAGACCCTGGGCACACATAGTGCACTGAACTAGGGTCTGACAAGTACATCAAATAAGCCAATCATGGAATCACTAATCCATAACAATACTTTACAAAGGGAGCACTTGCACTTTGGCACTGAACAGCAGTGGCAACAATACTTTACAAAGGGAGCACTTGCACTTTGGCACTGAACAGCAGTGGCAAAGTGTCCAAAGCACTTAGACCAGCAAAAATGGAGTCCAATACACAGCAAATCACATGAGGTGGAGGCAAAAAAATGGAAGTGAGACCCACGCCAATGGTGCCAGGTCTAACATCAACCAATATAAAGATTTGTTTCTTAAACCCCTGGTGGATTCCGTACTGCCAGCTGCAGTTGGTCAGGCCAACAAGATGAGGAGCAGATGCTAGGAGAAGATTGATCACAGGAAAGTCACATGTTACTGGTTGCTTGAAAGGTGGTTTATCCTTTGTATGGCACACTTCCATGATCTGGGCGGCTTTGTTTTGGGGTAAATCAGTGACCAAATACTGAGAACATGTAGAAGCCCTGGGAGCTGATGGCTACACTTTGCCTTCTCTGATGCCAGGGGTCGCAGAGGAAGTGCCAGGAGTAGCAGGGTGCAAGCTAGTGGTCACAGCTGCAACCCCTGACTACTATCAAATGACACCCATGGGTATTACCCACCAATCTATTCATGCCCTGGGACTCCCTTTGGTGGTGGCATGCAGTGTAAGTCAATACTCTGAAAGGAATTAATACAGGGCGCACTCCATATTCAGGTTATCGGCTAGCGCAATCCATATGACTTATTTAACATTCGCATGAAGCATTCAGCTTCCTTATTCGCCTGGGGACATCTAGGAGTGATTCTCCTGTGACAAATACCTCTAGATGGCGGATAGTCCACAAATTCCGGACTGGAAAACAGGGGCCCATTATCCATACAGAGCTTATTCAGCGAACCATGAGTAGACATGATCTTCTCGAAATGGGGCGCGGTCTGACTCGTGGTCATGGAATCAAGGATTTCAACCTAAGGATATTTTTTAAAGTTATCAGCACTAGCTCCTAGCTCTGTGCAATGGGACAATGGTAATGTCTTCCATGAGACTAGGTGCTGGGGGATCGGCTGGGTCAGAAGCCTGACATTGCAGGCAGAGGTGCACGGTTTGCTGCATCATCTCATCCAGCCCATGGGACCACACCTTGCATCAAAGTCTGGATTAGTTTTGACTACCCCATGGCGACCTGTATGAGCCAGATCCCCCACATGCTGTTGCAATCGTCCAGTTATCACTAGCGTGGGTCTTATCAATAAACAGCTTTCAGGGGATGCTGCAGCTCATGGCGGACATGATGCAACAAAAGAGGCCACCTGGAGACATTCGTCCACTCTTGCTGCATGAACATTCTCGGGTAATGAGATCGCCAGAGGGTGAGACCTTTCGACCACAAACTTCACATACTTCAGCTTTGTACTTCTTGCAGATAGTGACTGGCTTTGCATGTCTGGATAGATATTGTGCAGGATTCAGGGTCCCAGGCCAGTATGCCACAAAGAACCAGTATCACTGCAACTGGAGAATCCATTTCTCTATTCTCAGAGGTGGCTTGGGCAAGAAACCAGTGAATAGGGGAATTGGAGTTTTGTGGTCTGTGTATAGATAGGTATGAAAATGTCTGCACCTCCAATAAATAGCAATGCCCTTCTTCTTGATATGAGAGTATCTCTGCTCTGTGTCAATCAAGGCATGACTGGCATAGGCAATGGGGGCCCATTCACCATTATCATGTCTTTGCAACACTACAGCCCCAAGACCAGTGGAGCTGGCATCCACTGAGAGTTCGAGGCATGGTAAGGATCAAAATAGGCTAGCATGGTGTGTTCTGAGAGGGCTTGTTTAGTTGCTTGAAAAGCTCTTTCTTAGTCAGGGCCCCATTTCCAAACAGCATGCGTCTCTGTCAGTTCTCTCAGTGGGCCTGTGAGGGTGGTTGAGTTCTGAATAAAACAACCACTGTAAGTCACTATCCCTAGAAAACTGCGTACCCCAGTTACACTGGTGGGAACAGGGGCTGAATGAATGTCTTTCACCTTCGAAGGATGTCTCCATTCTCAGAAAACAATATCCCCAAAAACTAATTTCACTCTGAAGAAACGCACATTTTGCTGAAACGTCACCCATAGTCTGTTGAGGTGTTCGTCGTGAGTGGGGACGTGAACCAGGATATCATCACTGATATAAATGACACCCGGGAGTCCTGCCAGCACCCCCGGATTGTATCCCGAAAAACTTCCACAGAAATGGACCCCCCTAAAGCTGGGGCATTTAAACCTCCTCAAACCTACACGGGTGGAACATGTGGTGATTGCTGTGGATTCAGAGGTTATCATTAACTGATATCCTGCTCCTAGGTCAATTTTTGAAAACCACCTCAATCTGGTGACTTCTGCCATAATATCATCGACCGTGGGTGTCAAATGTCTTTCACATTTAATCGCCTGTTGGGAAACCACATATCCGCACAACTTGTAACCTTCCAGGGTTGCTTAGGCTTTGACGGCACCAGTATCGGAGACACCCATGAAGTAGGGCCATCTACCTTTTCAATAATATCAGCTTTTACCAGTTTTTGTAGTTCATCCTCATCGTTGGGACGGAGATGAAATGCCACGCGGCAATGTCGCATGGCAACTGACTGGACTCAATTATCAATGTGGAAGTCTATCATGCGACATTCGAGGCACTTAATGCCCTCAAATAACGGTTCGAGCTTGGCCAGCAGTGCTTCAACATTCAACAAATGCACACTGAGCGCAAAGGACACTAACTGGAGACGGTCCACTGTCAGGCAACTAAGCAGCATTACCGTACCTCCTTTGGTGACATACACTTTTGCTTGTGTTGAGCGTGAATACGACTGCCAGCGGGAGGGGCGAAATCAAACCAAAGGCATTTTTCGACTGTTTCGACATGGGGCGCACAACAGGGTGCTGCGGAGGAGTCTGATGGACTGTCTGCACCAAGATGTTGATCAATTAACCCGTGTCTATCAAAGGTGGCATTTGGTAACCAGCGATTGTAGCCATGCATCGTGCATCCACTGTGGCACTCTTCGGGTTGCATGGCATGTATGATGTGGACTGCGCCATCCACTTCATCATCATGCATGTCCTCCATGCTTTTTTGGGACATAGAGATCTCCATGGCATTCACTGATTTGGACTTATGCACCTTCTGGGAGGCAGTAGAGCTAAATTCATAGGTGAAGTGATTGAGTTTGTTGCACGGCGAAGACCTTTTCGCTTGCGCTGGACAGTCCCCCTGATGGTGGGCAAGGGCATTTGCACCAGTGACAATACTTGGGATTTCTAGCTGACTTGGAGCAAGCCTTTTTCTTCTCCACACCAGCTTTAGTAACCAAATTAACTGGTTCAGTTTTGACGGGTTGTTGTAGAGCCGCCTTCATGTATATGGCACAACTGGGTATAAGACAAGTCCATAGAGTCTTCTGGCTGCTGCCTGGCTGGACGTAAGAGAAACTGCTTGTAGTCGGGATTTGCAAGTGGCTCTAAATTTACTTGTAGGGCTTGTTTCAGGGTATTGTATGTGAATGGGGGCCAGCTTCCACAACTGACTTTGTAATCTTATGGATGCTGGTTCCCCCAAAATGTAATAGCATTGGGCACCTCTGTCATTTTCCAATTCTATAGCAGCAAAGTAAGTTTCCAACCATTCCAACCACCTATTAAGACGGGTCCATCCACCACAAACACCTCAAGGGCTGGGACAGATGCCTTGGGAACCCTCTTAGTGTTCCGAACCGTGCAGGAGGTGAGACACTGGGAGAGAGACAGACACAACCCTGCGACAGGCCCCACTGTTCTTCCCAAAGGTGATGTTGACTGTCCAAATGGCCTGGGCTGTGGATGTGATAGGCAGCAAGACACATCAGGGGCACCCCTCCAAGGGCAAGGTAGGCAGTGGGTGTGGGGACCTGGAGTACAGGAGTCCAACTTACCACCAGAAGACCATTATGTGACAGGGTCCCAAGTTATAAGCCACTGACAGTCATGGCAAGGAGCACCAGGTCCCTGTTCCATGTGCCAGCCTCACCACAGCCCTCCGGACATCAATTGACTGGTCGGCAGCGCTTGTACCCCATGCTGAAGGCACAATTGCCGCTCCTCTAGGGCCAGTTGACCAAATGTGGCTGGGGCAGGAGGCAGTTGAAATCCTTGCTGGTGTGACGCCATTGGAGCAGCCCTAGAGAATGTGGGTCCTGACACCACTGGTAATCAGGTCCAAAAACGGGCTCCAGCATAGCCGTGGACACGGAACTCCCAGGCTAGCCAGACGAGAGCACCCAGCATGCCGGTGAGGCACCTGCACTAGGGCCGGCATGGCCAAATCCCAGAGGGGGCCACTGGAGCATGATGAGGAGCCAAAGTGATTAGGTCAGGAACCACAAAGTGCTCACACAGGCGGCACAGCAGGACGCAAGGTGGACACGCCATACAGCAGATAAGCAGATACAACAGCTGACAGAGCAGCGGATGAATTGACCACAGGGTCACCGGAGCTCCCCTCATCGGCAGTTGTTGGTAGTCTGGGGCCCTTGGCTAGCAGACTGGGTGTTAGCCTTGCGCTGTGTACCCTGGACCCACCACAATAATTTAGACCAGACACAGGTGGTGCTTAAACGAACCATGAGGTCAGGGTCCATGCCTTTTGTTAGCAATCCCCCTGCATGTGATGGCTGAAACCATTACTGTGCCCATGCTAGGGGTTTATTCTAAAAAAACCTCCCTTACCTCACATGTTGGGACCACCCATATCCCAGCATAACAGATGCTATCACATAACAAGTACAGTGACTGATCTCCATGCAATTTTGCAAAGAAGCAAATATAAGCAAAGTTAAAGTGCTCGTGCGCTTGGGAGGGCTAAGGGAGAGTAACTTTCAAAACGAGTTCCTAACATTTCATAGGCATTTATTTGTTAACTGACTGAAAGAATTATTTTGGGGGTTCCCCAGGTGAGCTCACACAGTTCTAAAAACCATGCTGCTGTAATGAGACAAACTGCTATTACTCAAACTGCCTGATAATTCGACTACCAGTTGCTGTTCTGGAGTTACCTAAAAAGTGAATGACAGTGGTTGCAGAGGGCAGAAATATTGTCCTATACAATGTATGGTATCCTGTGGGCTGAGCCAACATTTTATTGAAAGTGTCTCCACCCGGAGGAGCGCGCGGCGGCGGCGGCAAGATGGCCGCAGCCGGAAGAGCTCTGTAAGCCAAGAAACGTTTGAGTTTGAAGAGTCTCTTTTACCGCAACGCTGACGTCTACCGAAGAATGCACTGTACGGTGCCGCGGCCATTTGGGCAAGTTTCCGGCTGACTTTGTAGCCATCTGAGCTCATTTTGCCTGCTTGTTATTTTCCGCCCTAGTGCCCCTGTGGCTTGCGGCCGCCATTTTGCGCTTTCTTGTGGCGGGGCTAGTTATAATATCGTTTCCAGCGCATACATGATGAGCTGCTTATCGCTACTTCTACCTTAACGTCGACGACTGTTTGGAATGAAACAGCATTTTTTTCCATTTTTTTTTTAATGGTTTTCATGATAGTCAGCACCTAAACTTATAGGATGGTGGAATTTATCCTGTCAATTGTCTGGACTGCTTATTTGTCTGCCTCATTTTTGGTCTGACAGAGTGCTGGGCTTTATTGCAGCTGGTCACCTGATGCAGTGCTGTTGATACTCCTTTGCTTGCAGTTTCTCTATGCCTCAGTGCCCCCGGAGTCGGCGGCAGCCATTTTTAGCTTTTCTGCGGCAGCGCTAAATTACTTGTTATGTTGCCTTCCTTAAGCCCACATGATGAGCTGGTTATCATTGCTCATACTCTAACACTGATGACTTGTTTAGAATATAACACCACTTATTTATTATTTCATTACAACTAGTGCCTAATTTTGTTTACTGGAAATACTTCTCCTGTCAGGATATTAGAACTGTTTCTTTATCTGTGTCTTTACCAGTCTAACGGAGTGCTGTTTTTTTTTTTACAGCTGGTCAACTGCTTCGAGATATGATTGCTATTTCTTTTTCCTGTGCTTTCTCAACGCACTTGGAGGCCAACATCTGTGTGAATTGGTGGCCTGTTTAACCACATATTGTGTGACTTAATTACCTTTTCTTGGCCTTTATAAATAGCGTTTGGTGTCTGCCTCTATCACCTTTTTTTACCATGGATCACTCGCAGTCCAACAAGAACCATGGAGCTACAGGTGCTTCTTCTAGATGTCGCAAAGACTCTACAGCTAATACTAGTAAGCAACTTAAAAAGGATCCTTCCTCTCCATCTAAATCACCTCTTCCCCTCACATTAGAAGACGTTATGGATGAACTGCACCTTATTCGCCCTTTTATGTCGGACACTACCATCACTCTCCAAAGAATTGAAGAAAAGTGGTCGGGTCTCGAATTACGACTCTCTGATGTCGAACAAAAGATAAGCGATGCACAAGATATCATAGCCGGATGTATGACGTTACAACGCATGCTTTTACCACGCATGCCTTTACAACACGGTTTTTACAACGCATGCCTTTACAAAGCATAGTGATTTGGGGCGCTGAATAATGAATAGTTTAATTTACTATTCCAACCCCAGTCCCCGTGGATAGTAGGGAAGGTGTTGGATAGTACATTAAACCTATTCCCTATCCCAGAGCACCCCGCGCAATGCGTTGTAATGGTTTGTGTTCTAAAAGTTGCGTCGTAATGGTAGTGCGTTGTAAAAGTTTCGTTGTAAAGGTTGTTTACCGGCTAAGGTTGACAGTCTCACCAAAAAGGTTACCCAACTCAAGAAGACTACAGAGGACTTGGAAAATCGAAATCGACATTATAACCTGCGTATCTGTGAAATTCCGGAGGGTTCCGAAGGTAATAACATGATCTCTTTTCTGAAATCTCAAGTCTTACAAATTATTGGCCTTCCAAAATAAATGGACTTCAACATTCAAAGGGCGCACAGATTGGGGCCTCAATATGCATCTTCTTCTTCTAAACCTGGAGGTATCATTGCCTATTGTCTGCTGTACTCTGACCTTATGGCAATCTTGAATGCTGCTAAACAACATAAGCAGATGTTCTGGAAACCAATAGTCATCCCCCATCGATAGCCAATGAGGAAATCCGGTGCCTTCAGTACACCGACGACCTAGTACTATTAAGCCAAACTCCAATCGGCTTACAACGAGGAATGATCGCCTTAGCCAAATATTTGTCAGCACAAGGGCTGTGCGGTTGGTGGATGCCAAATACAAGAGATTCATATGCCATATAGAGGGTAAAAAAGTTGAAGCGGTCACCTCCTATAAATATCTTGGGTTCATGGTAGAACAAAAATTGAGCTATAAATCACAGCTCACCTCAATGAGGTCAAAATCTCAAAACCTGATATATGGTTTTAACGTTCTAAAAAAGAAATTAAGTTGTCCATCATACGGTAACCTATTAACCGTCATGCAGGCACAGTTAATGCCAACAGTAACCTACGGCACTGAAATAATGAAAGGTTGTGACATCCCTGCCTTGAACAAAATACAAACAAAAGTTTACAAAAATGTTTTTCATATACAACAATGTGCATCACCAGCCCAGGTGCGACTAGAGTTTGGCTTACAAAATCAGGAATTTCGAAGCAAAGGCGCCTTTATTAAATTATGTTGGAGGTTATGTGCTTCTGAAAGCGGGTCCATATACCAACTATGCTGGAAAGAAATAGGAAGACAAAAAGAAAAGAGGATACCCGGATCCTGGGGTAGTTATTTAAACCAGGTGAAAGAGGATCTGTCTGCGTAAGACATCTGGAATCTCAGCATAGGGAAAAAGGCTTTTAACAAATTAATCACTCAACGGATGAGAACACCTTACTCCTAAGAAGGCATGCCTGGACTGTTATCAGCACATATGGAAAAAGGAAGCCACAGGAATATTTATCAGCTTATTTCTTGCCTACCCTAAAACATCAATTTATGAGGCTGCGTCTTGGCATGTGGGAAACAAAAGATTTAATCCAAGCATGGACGGACAAAATTGATAACCGAGACTGAAGACTTTGTGGATACAAACACGAATCGATCCAACATATTTTTTGTGTATGCCCGAAGTTACTAAAAGAACGGAAGTCACTAATAAAAGCACTACTGAATAGTATGAACATTCGAACGTACAGGGAAGCTGTAATCACCTGGCTTGTCAGGTCCTCAATCCCTCTAGTATGCAGGGGGGTGAAACTTTTAAATGTGTATTTAAAGGAAATTGGATGAAACTCCGTGGAGATCACAATAGACTGTCATAAAGACAAGAACTCCCAAATCTCCATTTTAAATGGAATTTTAAATAATTGATGTATAGTAGTATGTTTTAGATCAACCGTGTAAAAATTCTACTAATGATTTAACGTGTTTATATACATGCAACTGAAGATTTAATTGTGGGTGGCGATTGTAACCAGCTCATGGACCCCTTTTTAGACCAGAAATCACAAACCAAATATGTTCCCAATAAGATGCAAAATCCTTTCACAAAACAATCTCTTTCAGAGGCCTTATAGATTCCTGGAGAATATCCCATCCTGACTCACTTGAATTTTTTTTTCTTTCTCCAGTGCATGCTTCACACTCTCACATTGATTACATCTTCCTCACTCAACATGCCTTCCAATTTATGACTATCTCTGAAATAGGCTCCATGCTTATCTCAGACCACGCCCCGTCATTTTGGTCATGGATTACCCCTGTCCTATTCCTGCTTCTCGACGCTGGCCCTAACTCTCTCCTTTTAGATTCCCAGTTTATTGATCATTTTACGATTTTCATGGAAGAATTTTTTCACAATAACCTTCACTCTGCCTCTGACTTTCATTTAATTTGGGATGCCTTCAAGGCTGCCGCTAGAGGTTTGAATTATTGATTTTGTATCCTGAAAGAATAAAAAAGCCCTCTCACATTCATCTCAAATTCTTAAACAAATTAAAGAACTTGAACACCTCTACTTTACCACTAATTCCTCTGACACACTGACTTCTCTTATCAAAGCCAAAATGCAATACAATAAACATTCCTGGGACTCTGCTTCCACTAACCTTCTCAAATGTAATGCCAAAATGTATGGCGGGTGTAACAAAGCAGGCAAATCACTTGTGAATTATCTTAAAATTAAAAAAAAATCTAAAATTATAGACATTACTGACTCTCAGGGAGTTTCTCAGTCCACAAATGCTAAAATCCTTGACTGCTTCGTCCAATACTATTCTTCCCTCTACACTCCAGAATCCAGTACCTCCTCAGCACAAATTGACTCCTTCTTTCAGTCTATCCCCAAATCCCTTGACAATCCTGTGGATCTTTCATCCCTGGACATTCCTATTTTGGAGAAGGAAATACTTAACAATATTACTTTTCTGCCCAAGGACAAAACAACTGGTCCAGATGGCTTTACTGTGCATTTTTATCTCCACTTTAAAAATGTTCTAATACCACACTTAGGGGGTCATTAGGATCGTGGACGGACTTGAGTCCGTCCCCAACCCCTGAGTAGGAGGGAACGTCCGCATGGGCTGCGGCATTTCCTCTGTGCAGATTAGGATGTGACCGCCACCCTGGCGGTCACATCCTCTATTTTTAACATTGCGGCGGGTGGAACTTCAAGCTGCACCCGCAGCAATGTTAAAAATGCACGCATTGCATTTGTATGTAGAAAGTGGCAGGCACTGCGCGGTGCCTGCAGCTTTCTGCATACAAATGCAGGGGGGTACCATAGGTACCCCCCATGTGCACCCCCCACACCTCCTTCACCTAGGGGGCCCACAACAGGCCCCCGCAGTGAAGTTACACATGCTTTTCCACGGTGGAAAAGCCACAGCGGAAAAGCATGTTTCCGAGCTCATCCTAATCTGGCTGACGGTGTCTGAGAGACACCGTCACCATATTAGTGCTTTTCTGCCGCGGTTGTAAGCCAGCCGCGGCGGAAAAGCTGCAGACGGAAACCAGGACCCACCAGCCATCCTAATGTGGCGGTGGGTCTTGGTGGGTCCGCAGAGGATTTTCCACATCCTCCGGGCCGGCGGTGGCTTCCGCCGGCCCGGAGGATGCGGAAAATCCTCCATCCTAATAAGCCCCTTACCTCCCTTGATCAACTACTTTCTTGCTAAAGGTGAATCTAGGGGATCCTTCACACAGGCAATGCGTTGCCTTAGTCCTAAAAATTATAAAGATCCCTCCCTCTGCAAAAATTATCGGCCTATCTCCCTAATTAATACAGATTGTAAAATATATGCCAAAATCCTAGCTATTCGTATTAATAAAGTCATCTCTGATCTTGTAATAGATTCGTTAAAGGTAGATCTATTACTGACAACTTGAGAACTCTTCCTAATATTATACACCTCGCTTCAAAGATGGATTCCCCTATTGCAGCTATTACATTAGATGCTGAGAAGGCCTTCGATAAGGGAAATTGGGATTTTATGTTTAGAGCATTGAGATGGCATGGTTTTAGTCCCCCTATCATTCATTATATTCAACTGCTGTATTCTGATCCTTCTACTTCTATTTGGATCAATGGTACACAATCAAAATATTTCTCCCTTCATAGAGGAACCAGACAAGGTTGTCCCCTCTCTCCCCTTCTTTTCGTCCTTGCTTTAGAACCTTTCTTAGAAAAAAGATGGTGTTCATCATCTTATACTGCATTCACATATAAGAATATTGAGATTAACTTTACTGCTTATGCAGACAATATTTTACTCTATATTTCTAATCCGGCCACTTCTTTGCCTGCACTTTTTTCTTTATTACATGATTACTCCTTAGTTTCTGGATATAAATTGAATATAGACAGATCTGAAGTTTTACCTCTCAATAAATTCTGCTTCTCCAATATGTTCCAGGGATCATGCTTTGAATGGAATCCCAGAAATATTAAATGTCTAGGTATTCTTTATGCCAATACTATTAGAGAAACCATCAAAATCAATCACAAGGATATACTTAAAAAAGTCTCCCCACTCATAGATGGGTGGTCCCCTCTTTTCTTGTGTTGGTGGGGGAGACTAGCAAATGTTAAAATGATGCTACTTCCTGTTGTCAATTTTTATCTTCCGATGCTTCCCCTCTCTCTCCCGCATTTTTTTTCAAAACCATTAATCGCCTCCTAACAAAATTCTTATGGAATAATCGCAAAGCTAGGATTTCTCTCTCTCGCCTCCAATAACCCAAAGATTTAGGTGGGGTCAATGTTCCCAGTATTTCTCGCTTTCACTCAGCCTTTACTCTCAAACAAATTTGGCCTTTCCTAACAGAAACTTTCTCTCCTCCCTTAACAGCCTGGAGCTCACTAGAACTTGTGCAACTCGCTCCTTTTTCTTTACTTACAGCTACTCGTTTAACTCAACCTCCGAAGAGATTTTTTACCCCAACATTTAAACACTCCAAAGAACTAGCCCTTTCATTGTTTCGCTCTTTTCTCTCACAAGCTGATCTTTATTCTCTTACTTCGATCTGGTCCAATAAATTCCTAAAGATTAATAACAGAGAGATTTTCTGGAAAGAATGGATTGATAAAGTTATCATCACCTATGATCACTTACTTAATGATAATTCCTTGAGAACTTTCCCAGACATCCGCGACACCTTTCATCTCTCTAACGCATACTCTTCCCAATTTCCCGTACTTAAACATGCCCTAACCTGTATTATTTCTCAAAATAGCTCCCCAACCACAATTGCCCCGACTCTCTCACCACCACCAGATTTTTCTATTCCTTTCAGAGCTGCTGTTATCTATAAAATAATTTCCCCGCCCACTACTTATAGGTTCAAATCTAAACTTGAGCTTTTATGGGAAAAAGACGTAGCTCAAGAATTTTCTCTCCAGGTTTGGACATTATTTGGTCCAAAATACACACAGTTTCCCAGTCCGCAAGCACCACACAGACTTTTTATTTGTTTTTACAATAGACTTTTTGTTTACTCCCGCTTATGTACACAATTTCAAGTTACTTGATTCCAAAAAGTGTTGGTCCTGCTCACATGACAATAGGGTTTTTTTACACATGTTTTTTTAATGTCCGTTGGTTAAGTCCCTTTGGTCTCCCATTTGGTCAAAACTAAACAATATTTTAGCCACTGATTATCCCTTTGAGATTGTGCACAATTGTTTGGGTGGTTCTTCACCTCTATGGAATGTTCATTGCAATGTACGTAAATGTATAGATCTTTTTATAGCAATTTCTTTTCATATAATTACAACCAACTGGAAAGATACTACAAAGATATCATATAATGCTTGGTGGAACTTATTATGTCATCATCATAGGCTTGACCGCGCCTTTGCCACCATTGTACCTTTACTAATCATAAGAGACTTGTTATGATTGCCGTTAACGGAGTTCCTTTCTAGACACGTCCCTTGAATGTTTATTTTTTATTCTCTTATCTTCTAATGTTGTTTAATTTTATTTTTCATTGTTTTGTCTTTATAGAAATTTCAAGTATTAAGTTTGTTTTCTAGGTTGTCCTATTTTTCTTCCTCTTTTTCTTTTCTCTTTCTCCTCCCCTCCCACAAAACAAAATACCTTTAAAAGCTTTGTTACTTGGTACAGTTTATTTACCCCCTTTGGGGTTGCGGTTTTCATAATTATCACATTTTAATACTTTTTTACCTCTTTTCATTGTCATTTATTTATGAAATTATGTTTTACTTTGTATATCTTATTTAATAACACTTTCTAAACTCGAAAATGTCTCCACCCAATGCCTGAAGAAGGATGTACCAAAGCCCACTACATGTATATTATATACAAATTTTTAAATAAAAACAAAAGGTCTTGGCTTATGCCAGACCTAAAAATGTTTGTAAAGCGAGTTACTTTTAGCAGCCTCCAGCTATCATGCGTTTTTGTCACATGATGTTAATGATAAACGGAAATGTGTGATGAATCCTATGATCCTCTCTAATGTGTGGTTTGAATCCCATTAAACAAGCAACTGTATGATCCAGGTGCAGCACCGAGGAAGGAGGAGACTTTATAACTGAGAAAATGAACACCTGTATGAATTCCCTAACGGAATATAAAAAATGCAGGATATGTTATGGCAGCCTGCAGCTATCACGTTGTCAAGTCACATGGTGCTAAGGATCAGTGGAGCGGCCAACTTAAAATATATGATGAAAATGGCACTCTTTATTCATATTGGATTTCTAGACTGAGGTAACGAGCAATAAAAAAGTGAACTGTTTTAGAAAAAAAATTGGCTTAACAACAAAAGAAAGGAACACATGTATACTCTGTGTGTGGATTGTATAACATTGCAAGACAATCATATAGGCCTGTGCGTGGACCATATGCCTAGGTGTCCTTGCTGTGCAAGATCACACATGCTAACTCTATCGGCTGTGTACAAGCCAGACAGCAAAAAAAACACATTTTGCATTTGGACATTGACTTACCAAATGCCAGGGGTAGCAGAAGTGACATCACATACCCCTTGAACTTAATGACATCACAGGAAGTGACATCATATGACCATTGATTCAGTTTATTTGTTTTTCCAGGAAGGGCTGTCAAATGACAACAACATCACAATTTACATCACTGAAGTTCCATAATAACTGCATGATTAGAATATCAACACAACATAGACAAATGTATATTTCTAATACCACCTACATTCTGGTGCTGATTTGATCTTTGTAAGGTCCAGGGCGTACTAAGTGCCTTGAATTGTAGTGAGCAAGAAAAACAAGTGTGCTAAAATGCCAGAGGTGTACTAAGGGAAATTCATTAAATATTCAAATCCTTTCATCGTGTGCCAGCAAAGGAAAATCAGATGAAGTAACAAGGAGAAATCTTTTCATTTTTCCTCATTTGCTCAACTTTTCATGTGTGATGCATTTTACAGCACACATACAAAGCGTGAAAAGCCGTAAAGCATAGTAATGTTCTGGAACAGACCACTTACCTGTACACAACCGATGTTTCAGAGGACGCATACACCCTTGCACTATGGCACAAGGGTGTGTGCATTGGCGCATGGCTGAGGAAAGTGCACCAGAGCACTTGAAGAGAAAAAATGCACCATATCTTATTAGATATGGCACATGTCCCCTCTCCCCTTGGTTTAAGGCTGTGCAGCAACTTTGGTGCAGTGTGCCTTGTGTAAAACAATAGTACACCTGGACCTCAATCATGCACAGTCTCACTCACTACTTGTTGCTGACCCTTGCTCACTTTCTTGTCACACTCGGTGAGTAGCCAAAATATTGAGATTAAAATATCGATATACAACAATATCGATGTTTTAATTTCGATGGCACAGAATATCGATGTGCAGTAATATCGATGGACAGAATATCGACTTTAAGGTAAGTAATATCGAAGTTAGTAATATTGATATCAAATATATTGATGTTACTAATATCGAAATTTTGTTCAGTGTTATGTATTTTTATATGTTTTTTATATGTTTGTTAAATATGTTTTTTAATGTATGTTTAGAAATTAGTAATTTTGTTTACATTTTGCGTTTTAGTATCAGAGCGGGTTGTGGCTTTATAGAGGAATAGAGTGGGAAGTAATTTAAATATAATTAATAATATTTTTTAAATATTATTGATTAATAATTAATTGTTCATTAATAATTAATTGTTAATTAATTACTATTAATTAGTTAATTACAATAATTAGATTTAAAGTATAAATATTTTAAATGTTTTGTTATTGTTAATCAATAATTAATTAGTAATTAATTATTATTAAGTGATTAAATGATAATTACATTTTTGATGTGATTTATTTATGTGTAGCGGGTTGTGTGTTTATAGGGGAATAGGGTGTGAAATAATTAAATTAAATTAATTAAAGAGAGTGCATTTATTTATTGGTATTTATTATTAATTAATTGTTAATTAATTAATTGGTAATTAGTATTTTTTATTTATTTTATAATAATAATTATAAATAATTTATTAATAAATATTGTTTATTCTTATTGTAAATTTCTTGTTATTTATTATTTGATCATTAATTATTAATTGGTAATTAATAATTGTTATTTACTAAATGTATAATTACATCAATTTAATAATATTAATTGTTATTAATTGATTCATTGATATTTTGATTAATTGTGTTTGTATGTGTAGTGTGTTGTGTGTTAAAGGGGGAGTAGCGTGGAAAGTAATATTTTGTTATTTAAGTAAATATGTTTTATAAATATTTGGTATTTAGTAGTATATTTTTGTAAATAAAATATAATTAAAAAAAAAAAAATTTAAATATGTAATTGATAAGTATGTTAATATAATGCCTACACTATCCTGTGCTTTTCTCTACTGTTGCACCCTCTGGAGTGGGAATAGTAATTTTTACCCCTACGCTATCCAATGCTTCCCTTACTGTTGCACGCTCTAGAGTGGGAACAGAAATATTTACCCCTTCGCCATCCAACGCTTTCCCTACTGTTGCACCCTCTGGAGTGGGAATAGTAATTTTTACCCCTACGCCATCCAACGCTTTCCCTACTGTTACACCCTTTGGAGTGGGAATAGTAATTTTTACCCCTACGCTATCCAACGCTTTCCCTACTGTTGCACCCTCTGGAGTGGGAATAGTAATTTTTACCCCTACGCTATCCAGGGCTTTCCCTACTGTTGCACCCTCTGGAGTGGGAATAGTAATTTTTACCCCTTCGCTATCCAGCGCTTTCCCTACTGATGCAATATGTGGAGTAAGTATATATATTAATTTATATGTAGAGTTTTTAATTTATTTTAAATATATTTGTATTTGTTATTATTTTTTAAATATGTTGTAATGTTTATATCTATAATATTTTTAATTATATGTATTTTTACATTATTTTTACATTATTATTATTATATTTTAAAAAATGATATTTTTTACTTCGATATTTTTGTACTACGATATTTTTTTCCGATATTTTTGTACTTACCTTTATGTAGATACAACTTCGATATTTTTGATGTCGATATTTTTGTGTCGATATTTTTGTATGTCTATATTATGTCTGTCGATATTATGTCATACAACTGCACACTCTCATGCTTACACATAAAGACACACTTGCCCATACAAGCTCACACTCGCTCTCACTTAAACACACTATCACCTACAAACGCACACACTATAAGTCAAGTCAAGTCAAAAATATGTTTATTTAGACCATTTGATCTATAAACCACAGTTCATCCTTTATCATTTAAAATCACATAACACAAAATCATATTCTTAACAGTAAAATTTATCCTAAAAACAACCTTTATACAATTTAAAACCAAATTTCATTTGGATTATAGGACTATTGGCTATTTTGGGTCTCCAGACAGATCAGGAACTTATATACCCCCTGCATATATTTCCCGATAGCTATCGCAATGTCAAGATTTTCCATGTCAACTAAAAGCTCCCGTGCTTTAGTGCGATCCTCAACCTCATATTTTAAAAATATCGGGCGGAGAAACTGTTTACGTAAATTTAAAAACATGTAACAATCCAGCAAGATGTGCAAAATATCACATTTCATTCCTAGTTTACACACACATTTACCATCAGGATGCATTAGGGGAGTTTTTATTGGACTATTTGTAAATATCGGATTAATACCTATTCGTAATTTAAGAACTTCTGCTCTTATCCAACGGTTTGGTAGCAAGTCTATATATGGAAAGTTAGAGTCTTTCTCCCATCCTGAGCTCATAAACTTTACAGAGTCTTTCTCTCTCAGATACATTTGGTCTGTCGCCCTAGAAATTTCTTTACCATGCACTCTAAGAACATTCTTTATAACATTAATTTGGAGTGTCATAGGGTCGATGTTCACATTCAGGTAATCACAAATGGCCAGGAGTTTCCTTCTTGTTGCCTTCGCCCACTTTAACTCACTAGTCTGAATTTCTTTCATACACCATTGTGATACCTTAGTGACTTCCCCCTGACCCAAACGGTTCCAGAATCTGAGGAGACTCATCTGCACCTGAACATTCCATGCGGTTAGGCCCAATTCTACTCTAACTGCCTGGATCATTGCCGACCCAGGGAGGGACAGCAAGGCTTTTAAACATTTTCCCTCCTCTTTATCCCAGGTGCTTTTCCCATCGAAGCAGAGAACTTCAGCCCCATATTGGAATTGTGGCGGAACCATAGCTTTGAAGGCAGTCAAGAGAGGTTTATGTGACATATCGCCATAGCTATGGTTGAATCTTTTCAACCCGCATACCGCTAAATGCGCTTTTAGTTTCTGCGCTTCCAAATGGGAATCCCACTTCAGAGACCTTGTGAACCAAATCCCGAGGTATTTATATTCACTTACAGTTTCTAGCTTGGTTTGGCCCAAGTACCAGCTAAACTTTGTGCTCTTCTTCCCAAAACATAGAATTTTTGTCTTATCCATGTTTACTGTAAGTCGCTTTGCAATAGAATATTCATTGAATACATTTAACTTCCTCTGAAGCCCCACCTCTGTTTGATCCATTATTACAAGGTCATCTGCGTACAACAGACAGGACAGATGCTTACCATTTATTTTAGGGCTCGCTCCTCTGGCAGTACCCAGGAGAAGGGGCAAGTCTGCTAAAAATATGGCAAAAAGTAACGGAGCCAGAACACAGCCTTGCCTCAACCCATTGTTTATCGGTATTTCCATTGTAAGGCCGCCAGAGGTATCTTTAATCACCCGTGCCCAGTTATGGCTATGCAATTCTTGGATAATTAACAAAAGATCCGCCGGAACATCATACTTTCTCAATGTCTCCCACAAACAGTCCCTATCCACCAAGTCAAAGGCTGCTCGAAAGTCCACGAAGCAACAAAACAATTTGCCCTGCTGCTCCATGGACTTCCTGGCTACAGCCCAAAGTGCGAAGCAGTGATCAATAGTGGAGTGCCCCTCCTTGAAGCCACCTTGCTCTATTGGAACTATTGACTGCCGCTCCACCCATTCTTTCAATTTTCCCAGGACTATTTTAGAGAATACCTTTTCCCCGATGTCTAATAGGTTAATTAACCTATAGTTCTTAGGGTCTTTCTTTTCTCCTTTTTTATGCAAGGGTCTAATTATGGCACCTCTCCAGGATTTGGGGAAATGACCCAAAGCCAGGATTGCCACAAACATGTGGGATAAAAATCCAGCCCACCAATCTATCTGGGTTTTAATTAGGATGGCGGGAAGATTATCTGGACCTGCTGCACGTGATAAGTTTAATTTTTTAATAGTTTCTCTCACTTTCTCTATAGAGAAGTCTGGTATTAAACCTTCTACATCCCTTATCCGAGTTGATCTATTCTTCTCGCTTTCCGGGGACTTTTTAGCATTATAAAGGTTACTTAAATAGTCTACCAATGCTGCCTCCTCCACAACGCAGCTCATAGTACCCGGTACCCTTCCTGCAGCATCCTGTATCAACCTCCAGAATCCTTTTATATTTTTATTTTCAATTGTTTCTAAAAGGTTTGCCCAGCATTCTTCTTTAAAAATCCCTTTCTGCTTCTTTACTAGGGATTTATACTCTTTCTTCAACCCAAGCAAGAGCTCCACATTCCCAAGGTCATAGCTGATCCTCTGGCGTCGCTCTAATTTTCGTATCACACTTTTTTTACTCTGACATTCCTGATTAAACCACTTGGACTTTCCTTTCTTGGGTTGTGCAATTGCCTTGACTTGTTTCTTATCATTTAGGTACACTCTTATGCACTGCACCTCCTGTACTATTATATCCTCATACCATGCCACCTGATGCCCTTCGATCCTTTCCTTTGATAAGTTTTGTTGAAAACTTACCAGTTTCTCCACATACTCATCCGTCAGTCTTGTGGACATGCGTTTGGCATACTCCACACTTTGGGGGATTACCCTTTCACAAGTGCCCAATAACCCACCTACAATTTCACAAAACAATGCATTGTGGTCGCTATCTCTGCGCTTAATAACATAGAATTGTTTTACCAATACATAGTTCCACGCCTGGATAAAGATATAATCTATAGGGCAATGTTGGTTTCCCACTCTAAAGGTCTGTGTAGCAGGTCGATCAGTATCCTTCCTGCCGTTCAGGCATATTAAACACTTTGACCCCAAGAACTTTCCAAGAACTTCATCCTGGCTAGACGTTGGACATAATGGGAAATTTGCTGGATCTATGTTATAGGCACTCAGCATATCCTCGAACCAATGATCCAACCTTCCAAAATTTAATTTGTGATTAAAATCGCCCATTATTACCAAAGTATCCTTCCCATACTTTTCTGTCAAGTCAATTATATCCTTTTTAAAGAGGCTTAATTCTCTCTCATATTCTTTTTGAGACCCCCATTGGATATATACGTTTATGATGATCAGATGGACATCCTTCCCATTGGACCCTAGATGACATACATTACAAACCAACAGCCATTTACATAGTGAACTAATTAGTTTGGACTCTTTTACAAAACTGGTTGAAGCAAGTGTTACCATACCCCCTGAGGGGCGTCCAAATTTTTTATTTTTGCTAGCTGGTTTGTGAAAATGAACGAAACCTTCAACTACCTGGGTGTTGCCGCATAGCCATGTCTCCTGTAGACAAATAACATCAACACACTTTGCAAGCTGGTTTAGACTATCCGCCTTTGTTGTATCTCCCAGCCCGTTTATGTTCCATGAAATTAATTTCAGGCTATGCGGCAACTCAGTAACCTAATCGATCTCGCCGAGACACCCTGACTCGTTCAGGCCCCATGAACAAATACTGCTGTCCATGTCCCAGCTACCCCCAACTGTACTAGGCTTCACATTTTCCACCGCTATGGTGATATTAGCCATCTCCCCCTGTCCCCTGGTTACCCACCTCACCTGCCTTTCCCCTAGACCTGCATGGAATCTCAAGAAGCCTCCCTTTCGCTGTTTCCCTGCATCTACTTCTTCTTCCGAGATCATCCTTATACCTTCTTTTAAAATTTCTTTCTCTGCTTTCTGAATTGCCGCTTTAACAAGGCCTGAGTAGACTAGCACCTTTGTGTATTCTGCACCATTGTTATCACTGCAGAACCCTATCTGTCTCAAGTCCTTCGTCCCAATTTCTTTTAGGGATGGGCATTTTGCAAATGAAAATAGGAGCTGGGAACGATTCAGTGGGACTAACTTTCTTTGTTTTTTCCCTCCAGACATTTGTTCTATCGGTTAAAAGTAAATCCACATTTTATTATCATTGCTTTTATATGGGGTTTTTGCATCCCAGTCACCTCTTCCCTCATGTATGTTCATTCTAGGGCGTGTGTCTGCTATGCTACCTCCAGTTGCTACGCTTCTTGTGGGTACTTTCCCTCCTAACTTGTTATTAATATTTATAGGTCTCACCACCTCCCTAAAGGGGTTATGTATAGTTTTCCGTCGTGCCCTTTTCCTTTCAGCATCGACTACCGCTCCTACAAAGGCTGATTGCCTCCCTATATTGCTACTTTCTCTTATCTTGTTTTTCCGCAAGGCATTTCCTTTAGATATTTCCCTATCATGCATTTGTTTGCCATTCACTTTATTTTGAGCCTTCAGCCTCCCCTGGGTCTGACAAGGCCTTTTATGGGAGTACCTATTATTCTGATGCCTTAAAGTCTCTCCTCGCCTCCTTACCAACATAGGCCATCTAGAAATATAAACATTATTCTGTGGACCACCTTCCACTACTGGTTCAATGTTCTCTTCAATCTGGTCATCTGTCTCTGGGGCTTTTACTGTTCTAACCATTGTTGGCATCAGTTCCCTTATCCCCTGCAGTTCTTGTATCATTTTCTTAAACTGTAATTCGTGATTATTTAACAAGGTATTATTTAACACAGAAACCTCTAATAAGCCTTGGAGCATTTTTTGTAGCATCAACATAATGTCCAACATCGAGGCAGAGGATGAAGTTGTAGTATCCATACCCAATGTACCATTCCGTAAAATTTCATTTAGAGAGTCTAAGGGTTTCGGGCTTTGAAATTCGACTTCATCCAAACTTCTGTCAAAAATAGTTCTTTCCGAGGGGTTGGACAAATTGGAGCAATCCTCCTTATCTATGGTCCCGCAACCTGCCAAACCTGCCTCCTCTGCCCTTGGCGAAGAGAAAATCCTTGGCGAAGAAGAGAGTCTTGGTTCTATGGGTAACATCCTCTGGTTTAGGTCACTCTGTGTAAGGGAGGGGTCCACAATCTCCACAACCACTTCTACGCTTGGTAGCTCTTTATTAATCTCTTGGACTTCGACTTGGGCTTGAACCAGGGTTTGGCCTTTGCCTGGAGTAAGTGTTCTCTTGAAGTGCTTACCCACAAAATGTATTATTGATTTAGATACAAGGCTACCATCTTTCTCGCTGCCTTGTAATGTATTCTCCACTGTGGGCTTCTTCTTTTTCCTCTCCTTTTTATCATTTATTTCGGAGGGTTTCATTATAGCCGCTTCAGGCCCTTCTGCGACTGTTATAGCGTCAAACTCGTCGGCTTTTTCCAATGGCTCTGGGTTTGTTTCCTTTTGTTTTACCCTTCTTGGTGCCATATTCAAGCTTCTTGCCTGTTCCGTGGATTTTACCTAAACCACGTAGCTCACACAGGGTAGCCTTTCCTTCCCTCTGGCGGGGTCTACCGCCCTCGATTTTTGTAAGGCCCACTAATCCAAATACTTAAAACAAAATTAAAAAATTATTTAAAAACACTTACCTTCCCTGTGAGCTACTTTGCTGACTGTGGCAGACCTTGGATCCTCTTATTATCTTGACCCTGCCTGGACCTCACGGGGCCCCTAGACGGGCGTTTCCCCGGACCTTTAGGCCACAGGCTATAAGTAACTCTGCCAGTACCGTCAAATAGCAGACTTCTCCGTTATCTCCAAAAGCTCCTCCGCGCCGTGTACCAAGGGCTCTGTGCACCCAAACGACCCCGTCCACACCTGCAAACAATGACACAGGCTCAGGGCAGGGGGCGGAGCCCTTTGCCGTGGTAATCACAGAGGCGGCGTTCTCAGCCGATTTCAGCCGGACAGCCCTCCGTCTTCAACACCCCGGGCCAGCGCTTTCCTCCACAAACCCCCCGGGGAGGGATTATGACCCGGTGTAAGTCCGGTGTAAGACTGGACTTCGCTCCTCGATCCGGCTTGCACTTTCTCTCCGTCTCTCTCCAGTAGGCGTATTCCGTATCCCGTACACGTCCACCCGTCAGCACGACCTGGTCACGTCAGCTCGCTACACAGGGAAGGCACACTATAAATATTTTAAAACTTTCTCACTTACTACAGCTGCCCCAAGGGTCCCGTTCTAGCAAAGTGTGCTCCATTTTTATTATTCTAATAGTGAATAATTCAATATTTATTATTGGTATAATGAAAACTAGCATACAATTAAGTTAACTGGAGCTGCTCCTGTGTTCTTGGCACTAATTCTACCACCTCTGAGGCCAGGGGTCACAAAGGTCGAGCCAGGGGTCACAAAGGGGAAGTCAGGGGCTGCATGTGACCCCTAAATGATGTCATTGCATGCATTAATTAACTAAACTACATTCCTGATGATTTCTGGTCTTGTGATTGTGATAATAGACGAGGCCGCCATCTTGAAGTCATAGAACTCAATACTTTGAGTGTCTACATGAACTAAAATTACGGTCATATGACTAAGTGAATGTGTTATCATGGTGTTTGTCCATATCCTAAGTATACAGTTAATGAACTGGAGAATTGCTGAACATTATGTTGTAGTATGGTTTAAGGCCTGCTTTTGTGTGCATGTTATGTTAGCATGGCTTATTAGAAGTTTTAAACGCCATTTTACCTTTTGCTGCTTTTGCAAACGACACTGCATAGCTGTTTTTGTACTGTAGCCTTCACGAAGGTCTACACATGAGAAAAGGTTTGTTTTCGACATCTCTAGACTTACATCGTGCCCCTAGTCTGAACAGTGAGTGCTGAGCCATCAAGGTTATCAAAACATGTTAGCTGTTTTTCGACATGTCCGTGTAACCCTTTCTAGACACAACATTTTGGCAGCTGTGAGCCAAGCAAGATTCTGGCACCTTTATTATTCCACACTTGCCATGATTTCACACACTTGGAAGATTTCCATTTCCAGGGATGCAGAGAGCTTATGCTGAGCCAGATGTAATTTACTCTTACTGAGCGGAAAGGTAATGGGGTCCCCCAAACCAAGCCTAAGAGACCTTCTTTAGTTTATAATACATAGTTCCTATATAGGGAGGGTGTTAAAACTAGGCGCTATAGGACCTGTTTTCACCATCATTTTAATATGATTTGTCCTTTTGTATTTTATGGAATTGTAACCATGCTTACCATATTATTTTTAATCATATGTCTGCTTATGTTGGCTAAAATACTGCACATGAGATCACGTTGTTAAAATAAATATTTTAACCTTACCGTGTCTCTTATTTACTCCTGTTGTGGACTGGTATGAGAGTAAAACAAAAGAGTGTTCTCACTTCCCACCATTCCTGAGATGGTCCTAAGTCGCATGTTCTAGGTTGTCTAATCATTGGTTACTTTGCTATAGGACGAAGAGCTAATGTGACACTGATGCTAGCTGGTTGGGGTTTTTCTAGGTATTGAGGTGAGTTTCTGGTACACCACAATTCACTGATGTCCTAGGTCTCTGTGCACAGGTCTGTGTATGAGCAGTATCCTTGCAACATGGCGCCGCCAACAAGTGTGGTCTTATTGTGAGACACTTGAGTAGTGCTTATATCAGTCTACGACCCCCTCACTATTGTTTCCAGTTGACAGTATTGACGGATAAAACCTGCCTATAGTTACATAGGTCTTTTCAAGCTTGATATTTTAAAACGGTTTTCTATTGAATTACGACCCAGTTGTGCCTTTTTCTATTGCATTGTACTTCTCTATCACTGTGTCATTATGGCTGCAGGTAATATCCCAGCACACAGTCGCT
The DNA here is from genome assembly GCF_964263255.1 of Lissotriton vulgaris. NCBI lineage: Eukaryota > Metazoa > Chordata > Amphibia > Caudata > Salamandridae > Lissotriton > Lissotriton vulgaris. The sequence continues at coordinate 1,507,400,465 of NC_141695.1, read as the reverse complement.
TGGCTGTGCTGAATTACTTGCAGGATTACCTCATTTCATTAGAGGGACAGGCAGTTGTTTTTGTTGTATCAGCTGACGCAGTGTACCCGTTTGAGTTGTTCCACTCATGGGTCACATTTCCTGCAGTGGATGCTGTGTCTGGTGTATTTCACACTTACACCCCAGCTGCCGCGCCTGCAGAGTACGCTCCATATAGGACAGTGGAAGTTCCAATTTCTGCTTGGCAACATGCCGTTTGGTTTAATGGTGCCCTCCCACACGTAATAACGGCGGTCAGATAAGGGCCATTGTCAATCCTAGGCGCTACTTGGCCTGTTTTAGCTGCTTATACCCTGCATCCTAATGCAGGGCTGTTAACAGCTCCACAACTGAGACCCATTTACGACTCTGCTGTGTCAGTTATTAGGGGTCTGGTTCATTACATTACCCGCAATCTCCCGGGTGGGGTCCCGGGTGGTGAAGCGCATCCAGTTGAAAGGGGCGGGCTGAAGCTTAGTCCCGTCATGGTTAATGCGGTCATGGGCAAGAGTCCCAAGGATAAGGATGAGATGCCTTTTTGGCTTGCCGAGAAATTCGACCAATTGGAAGCAGTATTTCCGAATACTACTACTGCGGAGAAACACAGGATCCTTACCATCAGTTTGCAGAAAGACTTAGTGCCAGACGTAAATGGGGGGTGATTTTTGTGCAGTCTATACTAGGTGCTTCGGCACCCCAACAATGGCTGTCCTGCCCTCCGTCATTAAGCGTGTTCAGGACGAACACGGGCCGGAGGCGGCTCTGGAGTTGGGAATGCGACTCGTGGGAGCGTTTGACATGGTACGCAATCTTGTCCTTGTAAATGTCAAGGGGGATGCTATAAGTTTCCAGGTGTCTACTGCTTTACGCAATGTCCCCGACGCAGACAAACCCCGTCAGTTACCAAGAATTATTAGGAAGGCTTATAAGACCGTTGGCCGTAATAGTTTGGGTGTTAAGCCTTTTGCTAAGAAACAAACACAGCAGCAAACTCAGCAATTGTCCTCTGATAAAGATGACCGCCCAAAAGTTCAGAAACAGAATTGGAGTAAGAACAAAAAACATGGGAAACAGCAACAGAAACAGGGGTCCCGTCCTGCTTCACATACACCTGCCTCTACTGAGCATACATATGAGTTGCGCGACCGCAGTACAATAAAGTCACCTGATAGATTTCAGGTTCCTGAATAACGTTCTCCTCGCTCTTTGCAGGAAACATCGGTCTCACACACCGGTGGAGGAGGCGGCGGCAGAGGTCAGGGTGCCAAACAGAGCCGTGAGCAGCCTTGCAAGGCTGACAGAAAAGGCAAGCAAGACGAGTCACAGCGACAAAGACCCCAGTTACAAAAGAAGAAAGTTGCTGCAGTAATAGCGAGATATGCCACAGATAGTGAGAACGCAGCTTCAAAATCAGACATGGGCGCTGACTCTGTTGGACAGCGCAGGCTGAGATTACCATAGTGCTAGAGGCCCTGTGTCCACTACTGAAGGTGACAGCGACTGACACCTTCGTTGTAGTTGAGACAGCGGACACTAGGGTGGCTCCCCCTGACAGACGTTATAAATTTGTCCTCATAATTGAAGGTGACATAGAACGTACCATAAAATGGGTGTTTTGGGAAAATCTAACTACTACCTATGATATTTTGTTGGCGGAGGTCGAATGGCCCCCACTCTTTTGTCTTAGTGCTCCCCAAGTGGAGTAAGTAATCCTCCGCAGTTTTGCGCACACAGTGCCGAAAGAGCAGGCGCTGCAGTTTGCAGAAGTGTGTGCTAAGGCACTTGTGCCGGCACAAAATTTCTCCTCAACATGAGATTCCTTTGCGGTCGATGCCACAGCCTCAACCCCAGTACCCCATGCGGCAAGAAGCGAAAGCTTCTGTTGCGGAAATCCTTGAACAATTGGAATTTCAAGATGTTATTGAAACGTCTGTGTCTATGATGAATAACCCACTTTTTACTGTGACCAAGCCAGATGGCTCGTACCGGTTGGTATTGGATTACCACCACTTAAACTCACATTGTCAAACGTGTGCGGTGAAAAATACTCACAGTTCTGCTCTAGTGGATAGTCTTGTGCGTAAAAGGTTTAAAACCACACTTAACATTTCCAATGTTTTTTTTGCCCATAATCTGTTCCCACTTAGTAGTCAATGGACAGCTTTTACCAGTGGTGGCAAACAGCGCCAATTTTGCTATTTGGCTATGGGTTATAAGAATAGTCCTGGCGTCTTTGCCGCTTGCCTTGTCTCTCTCTTGGAAGGGATCGACACAGATGCATGTTCGTATGTGGATGACATTTATCTCACAGACGATGAATTATGGCCGCATCTGTGCCGAGTGGACTGCATAATTTGCAGTTTTGCGGATTTTGGCTACAAATTTAACTTTGCAAAATCTCACATTGCAGAGTACACATTGTTGTTCCTAGGCTACGAGCTCAACAATGAAGGTCAAGGTTTAGCTCCTCACTTCCTGGAGAAATGCACACTTCTCCGAGCTCCAACAATTCTGAAAAAACTACAATCCTTACTGGGCTTTTTGAATTTCAGGTGTACCTACATTCCTGATTATGCCTAGCCTTTCAAGCCTCTTTACGCGTTGATAAAACCTTCTTTTTCCAAATCGTGCTGGCTGCCTGAGCATTCAGCCATCTTGAAATCTTTGCAGGCTGATCTGCTTGAATCTAAATTCTTGCTGACGCGTGATAACCACACCAACCTGGTAATAAGAATCGTGCCAGGGGCGGTGGGTTTCATGTACCTCACTTTTAATGAGGGTGACACAGTCCCTATCGCTTACAAGTTACACTTGTACACTTCGGCTGAGTTGTGGTTTTCCACTGTGAAAAAAGTTTTGACAGCAGTGCAAATGGCAATTCTTAAGGAACGTGCACTGTCGCAGGGAAAGCGCATTTTGGTTGTTCATCCGTATCCTGCCTTGGAGGCAGTAACAAAAGCAAGTGTACCAAATTCTAAAGGTTTGCACCCTCAGTGGATATAATGGGCCACATCCTTGACATCCCCGGATGTCACGTTCATTTTTTATTCCTCTTTGCAGACTCAGGAGTTCTTGCAGTATGAATTTGTTCATCCTGCTGCTCTGACTATGCGCCCACTTGAGGATTTTCGTTGTATCATTTACACTGACAGAAGCGCGCAACAGCTACGGTTTCGAACCACACATATTCTTCGGCATGCGCAATTGTGGTTGGTACCATGGTAGATGCTGAATTCAAGTCAGATGTTGTGCATACACAGACATTAAGGGACTGTACCGCCCAATTGGAAGGCTCCGTGCTCTGATGCTTACATTAGAGTACACAGACCCCAGTGTAGACTACTCTTATTGTAAGTGACTCTTACTACTATGTTCAATCATACAATGACAATCTACCCTTTTGGACTCCAAATGATTATCGTGACTCCAAGGGGCGTACAATAAAACATAAAATGATCTGGGTTTGAGTGACTGAGCTTAAAGAACGGCTCCCACTTGTCTTTGTAATTCATACTCTGGGTCACCAGCGTGTCGGAGTTCACGCTGTTGGCAACTGTCCTACGGACGAGGCTGCGAAGACAGCAGTTGCAACATATGCAGTAGCAGCGGTTACACGTTCCAAAAGTAAGATTGATGATGACATCTTGGCAGCTATTGCCGCTACAGAGAAGGGAGGTAATTACCCTAGGGGTTTCCCTTCTAAATATTCTTATCATTTAAGTCCTGATAAAGTTCCTTATGTGAGAATTAACGACGTTGGTGACAGGTTGAATCTCAACGCGGACCACAGGCAGACTTAGATTACAGCAGCCCACGCCGGGATGTCGTCGGCTCATGCCGGCGTGTCAGCTACTGTATCTCTTCTCCAGCAACGATATTGGTAGTGGGGTTTGTACACACAAACACATGAATATGACCTTCAATGTGGCATTTGTCAGCAAATTAAACCTTCTTCTGCTGCACGTCTTCCCCAAACTCAGTTGTACATATTTAACCCCTTCCATGCTAATGACAAGGTCAGCTTGTCATGGGTGTTACCTGCGCTGTGCTTATGACGAGCTGACCTTGTCATGAACAATGGGAAATAAGGATCTGCAGCACAGGAGGGGAAAACCCCCTAGCAGCCAAGGTGCTAATAAACCACTTGTGTGTGTTTATTTAGATCACTGAGGTCCTTTCTCATCAGATACTGCATATAAGTACATCTTAGTAGCAGTTGACTCTTGTACATGCTTTGTGTGGCTATGGCCTCAAAGGAGTGCTGATTCCAGAACTGGCGTAAGGGATTTGCGTGTCTTTGTGGGATTTTTTGCGTGTGGTACCTTCCATTTGGACCAGGGTCCAGCGTTCGCCTCTAAGGTGTACAAGGATGCCATGGCTTCATTGGGGTCCAGGTCAAATTTTCGTTTCCATACCGGCCTGAGGGTAATCGTGTTGTGGAGCGGATGAACCGTGACTTAAAGCAATCCTTGACAGCTAAGGTATTAGGTACTGGCAGAGACTGGCTTAACCACCTCAATAGCGTACAGCGTGCACTAAATTCAAATTCAAATTCAAAAAGCTTTATTCAGTACATTTTTTATGACCATAAAAGCATACTAAAAAAAAAAAAGAATATCAGATATATAATTTACAATCATTATCAATATATATGAATACAGTCCATGTTCAATAAAACCAAAACATAATTCAATAAATACTATTTAAATCTCATTAATTAGGCAAAACGAGTAATCGCATGTTATATAAAATACATCAGTTTTCAGAATTATAGATATAAAGTATATAAGGGTCATTAGTTTTCATAATTTTCATACATTAAAATCTCCAAATACGAATAGGTCTTTCTTTTCTTAATTGCCATTTGGACAAATTTGCAGGCAGCATTCATATTATTTTCGTTCTCCAAGCTACAAATGATATTAAAAGCTTGCTTATAATGATAATATACATTTGTTTTGAAAAGGTGTTTCCAAGTAAGCTTACGAATTTCCCTCACGGGTTTATTCCCTATTTTTTCTGAAAATCTAAAAATCCCTTTCATACTTCGCGTAAATTTTAATTTAGCTAGATTAATATGCGATCCTCATGTCCCGTTTTCATTAAAAAGTAAACCCAAATAAGTAAAACTTGAGACCCTTTCGATCATAATACCATCCACATGATGTTGTTCAATCATTCTTTTGTTTCTGCCACAAGTCATAACAAAAATGTTTGTTAAATTTAACTTGAGATCCATTCCAGTCATAAAATGTGCACATTTTTCAATCAGATTTTGCAAGCCATTAGCGTGCACTAAATAATCTCCCTAGAAGGTCTCTGGGTGGGCGGACCCCATATAAAATGCTCTTTGGCATTAAAATGTTTGTCCTGGACCTTGATGGTCTAGACATGGCAGCGGCCGCCGCATTCTTTGACGTAGATGACATTCTAATGTTTTGCAGAACCTACAAAAGACCAGAGACAGTCTTGCAAAGGAACACTTGCCCTCCACATCTGATGCCGCGTTGCAGATTTCGGTAGTCGACTGGCTACCCCAAGTTGGAGAACTGGTCCAAGAGAAGATCGAGAACAAGAAAGAATTCAGTTCTTCCTATCGAGCTCCAGTTGCTATGCTTGGCGTGCAGGGTACAAGAACAGTCATTTTACCTCCTCTTCCTGGGCGAAAGGGGACAGGTACATCTCCATTGACAATGTCAAACTACACAGGATGGCCAATTCTTTATAGTATGACGCCTGCGGTTTCCTGTCCAGCAATGGTGCAACACTCTGTTTTGGCCCCGGATCCTGCCATTGGGCCTGATGTTGTCATTGAAATGAATCCACGTACGAATCCTTTATTGAATCTACCTGCTGGTGATCCTCTTAATGACACTGAATACACTTACCCCACTGACTTGTCTATACCTGATTTGAAGACCCATGTGGCTAATAAGTCCCGTTTTTCATTTGACAATGGCTCGTCCACATCTAAGTCCCCTTCAAAAATTTCGATTTTTGCTACCTGGTTTAAAAACATTTTTTGATTCCCCCTTGGACTTACATTTGGCTAGTACTTTTTGCAATTTTTTTATTCATGTCCATCGGATTTGTGGTGTAATTTTTTCGTTTTATAAATGGACACTACATTCAAGAAAGAACTTCAATTAGACTGATTGATGGAAATTTGGCTCCCCACTCCTCTTCGCACATCATGAAGAGGGACCAGACTTTTGTGAATATAACTGCTTGGACAGTTTTAGATGGGATTGTATGGGATGCTGTAAAGTTCCAGATACATGGGCCCACAGAGGTTATTAATGTTCCCAATGTACTCCGTGTTTCTATGGGGGATGTGGTTAAACAAAATATTGCACTGATGATTGGGACGTGCAGGCCATAGAGGCTTTCTTTTCTGATTTGAAATATTATGCTGCCTTCGATGCTGAGGATTTATATTTAGAATCTGTAAACTCTGGTGATTTGTACTGTTACCAGCATTTTGGCAATCACTTTCTGCATAAGACGAATTCATTTAGAAATGTGGTTAACTACACACAGTGGGAACATTGTCCCGCACCTGTGGAAGGCAGCTCAAAAACGCTTTAAAAAAAGTTTTCTTATTTTACTGATTTTGATCAATCAAACCCTAATGCATTTTATTTTAAGATGACTGAGAAGTCCTCTTCCAAGGTTAGACTTATCCACACAAAATTACTGTATTCAAATACTTTATTGACCAGTTGGCTGTTGGGGGTTATGAACTGTGGAAAGATACCATTGATCTTAAATCTGTTTGGGGTTCTGAAAGTTGGCAACTGCAAGTCATTGAGACTTTGCATCGTGTATGTCTCATCCCAAACCATATGTTGTTTCTGAATGCCACTATTTCACAAACCACCTGCTTTGGATTGGCTACTTCTAAAAATTTAAATGCTCCTTCATTTCCTGATTTGGGTGAATTTCCCCATTGGAATAATTACACCAGTACTTCCCTAAGTGACTTGCAAGCCCTGTTGATAAATTCCTCTTTTAATGTTTCCAGCATTCATCCCGAAGGCTGGTTGCTATGGCAAAAAGTGCAGATTCCTGCCAGCACTGTTTTCTGGGTCTGCCCCTTGGCTACACAAAGGTTAGAGTAGATCAACATTCAGTCACCACCTATTCTGTAGGCAAATTATGCCAGAGTTTGATACAGTTGACTTAAATGATTTTGTTAAAGGTCCTGCAGCAGGCAGATGAAAAAGATGGATATATGCTGTTTACAACGAGGTTTGGAAACTATCCCAAATTTTAGCTGCTTCTAGGCTCAGAGATATAGATTAGGCCAATTTAGAACAAGCATTTACAATGCAATGGTCTCGGAATTATTAAAGGTAGAGCTATTGGCATTGCTCATGACCTTTTTTTTAAAAATCATAAATAAATGGCATTGTCATTTACAATGCCAATAGCTTAATCGCTCGCATATGCATGACCTATTGCATTTACACCCACACAGAGCCACAAACCCACAAAGAGCCACCCACACAGAGTCATGCACATAGAGCCACCCACACACACCAAGCCACCTACATAGATCCACCCTCACACAGACAGAGCCACCCACACATAGAGCCACCTACAAAACAAGAAAAACTAGTGCAATCATGGGGCAGAACGCCTTCATCTGTCGAATCCCCCTCTCCCACCCGGCACCACCGCTCTTACCTGAACGGGCCGCTCCTGGTACCAGTGTCTGCCCAGCTAGTATCCACAGTACCAGTGTCTGCCCCGCCAGTACATTCAGTACCAGTGAATTCTCCGCCAATACCCTCAGTACCAGTGTTTGCCACACCATTACCTGTCTGCCAGGCGCGGTGCGTCCATTGGGGCGCGGGGGCGTAGCCCCCCCGCCCGCAGCTCCCTCTGCATTTCTGTTGAAAGACGCCAAGGCAGGAGAACTGACATTCCAATCATGCCAGTCAGCATGACATCAAATCGCCCACCCCCTTCAGAGTCTGAAGGGGGTGGGCGGGGTGGCGTCATGTTGACTGACATGATGATGTCACCAGGGCAAGCAACACAAGTACGCATGAGTGGGGACGGAGGCTGAATTTTTTACCCGTGCCCACGCATGCGCACTTACGTTTGCGCTTTTTTGCGCATGTCCATTAGGAGCCCTTTGGGCTCCTAATGGGCGTGCTGTGGGCGAAGAGAAACCTGTGCCCCAAGCGCCAGGATTGGCTGCGAGGGCTGCCAGTCTCCATTTGTGCCGTGAGGCGCCAAGGGGTCGGGAAACAGAGGTGGCGTGGACACTGACCGGCGGTAACTGAGGTAAGTTTTGTTTTTTATATTTAATATAATATAGTCAGCACCAGGCCAGGGCTCTATCCAGGAGCACATGCACATCACACGATTCCTGGCAATCAATGAAGTAGAGGAAATGGAGAGAATAGATAAGATAGGGTGGTAGTGAAAGAGATACACCGCAGCGACCCAGATAGGGGAGTCAAGAAAATGGGGTGGGGAGGAGGGGGTTAATAGGGGATTGGAAGAACAGTGTATGTCCTCGGTGTTCAGTTTTTTTTCATCCCGTTGTTGCGGGCAAGCATCTCTTCTTTGTGCTCAGACGGGGTCACTCACGCATGCCCCCCCCCTTGCCATAAGATTTGCCGGGAGAGTGCCACTGCTGGGGGGCGAGGCTTTTCTGGCAGGAACCACACCACAGCCCTCGAGTTCCAGCACACCCCCAGCACACTGCAGCCCCCACCACCAGCAGTCAACTTCCACATCTGCTCACCTGGGTGTCACCTGCATCGCCTCTGAGCCCCCTCAGCGTGCTCCGCCAAAGTTCAGCAAGTCTGAGGGGGCAGCATGCCAGCAGAGGTTGGGGGCCACGGCACCCAAGAACTGCAGGCCTCCCAGAGTTGCTCTTATATCCACGGTGCTGCGAGGCCAACAAATGATGTATGGAACATTCTAGCGCGGCCCTTCTATTGGGGAAAACCTCACGGAGCATTTTAATTCCCATTTCTCTTTTCACAGCAGAAAAGTAAATCTGTTTATACTGATAAAGTTAACTGTTCGCGCCCGGTTCATATAACTCACAATATTGATATTTTCAGGGAAAAAACGAACATTAGGTTAACGCAGGCCTGTAAATTTCCCAGATGGCTAGTTAAATTATGCAAACATCCATAATAAGGAAAGTAATGTGTGGAAATACGCTATGGGAAAATCACTGCATTTAAGCAGACCAGGAATCCATTAACTTAATTTTGCAAGTTCGTATTTTAATACTAATCATGCTAAATTCATGTGCCACTTTAGATAGCGCGTCTGTGTTTTCTGAGTGGGATGCTGCGCTCAGCCCCACGGATCTGTGGAAGGAAGGCGAGGATCCGTGGAGAGCTGACTGCGGAGTGCTCCGAAGAACTCAGTGACCCAGGGGCAGGGGCGTGCGGGCCCCGGGGGAGCTCGGCCGGCCAGTAAAGTGCGCACCGTCCCGGGGACTGTGAACTGAGGCTTCTCTGGCATCTGTGCCAGGTCCGCGGAGCTACACGAGTGCGTCTGGCATCTGTGCCAGGTCCGCGGAGGTATGCAAGTGCCTGAGAACCTCGGGAAGCTGTGGGTGGTCCCGGGAGAGTGGGGTGTTAGAGCCCTAAGGGGAGCTCTGTCTGTTTTAGGGTCTTTCGAGAGCTGTGGGTACAGGCGCTTCAGAGAGTTGAAAGTGTCAGGGCGCTAGGGAGAGCTCCGAGAGCCAATGTCCTATCGGGTAACTGTGGGTTCCAGGGTCATCGGAGAAATGGGAGTGTCAGATTTATAGAGCGGAGCAGTGGTTGCTAGGGCGCTGGGACACTGCGAGCGGCAGGGGCCACAGAAGATTGTCAGTGCCAGGGCCCCAAGAGAGCTGTGCATGCCAGGGCTCTCAGAGAACTCTTAATGTCGCGACCCTCAGAGAACAGCCAGTGCCAGGGCCCTCAGAGAGCTATGAGTGCCTAGGCCCCAAGAGAGCTGTGAGTGTCAGGGTCCTCCACGAGTTGTGAGTGCCAGGGCTCTCAGAGAGCTGTTAGCACTACGATCCTCTAGCGCTTTGAGGGCAGGAGCCTCAGACAGCTGAGAGTACAAGAGTGTTAGAGAGCTGAAGCTTACACTCTCTGTGGAGAGGCGTGGATGCCCGGGCCACCGGAAGGAGGATAGTTCCAGGCTGTAAGTGTTGGGGTTGACCGATCCGGGTGCATTGTTCCTCGATTACTGCAGACTCGCTCGCTCGCTCTGAAGGCAAAGCCCTTAGCCTGTTGTTGGTGCCAAGGATGCTCGTGTAATAGTGAAAGCCCGCAACCTCGAACAGCGTCATTAAGTAAACAGGCAAAAAAAACAGGGGACACAAGCACGAAAAACGGCACACGGGAGGAAGGGAAACCAGACGTGCGGGCGGAGGGAAGGGGTTGCCAAACAGGGAGTCAGAGGCAAGAAACAACGACACAAACAGGGGGGGGGGGGGGACGAAGAAAGCACGCACGAAAAACGGCACACGGGAGGAAGGGAAACCAGACGTGCAGGCGGAGGGAAGGGGTTGCCAAACAGGGAGTCAGAGGCAAGAAACAACGACACAAACAGGGGGGGGGGGGCACGAAGAAAGCACGCACGAAAAACGGCACACGGGAGGAAGGGAAACCAGACGTGCGGGCGGAGGGAAGGGGTTGCCAAACAGGGAGTCAGAGGCAAGAAACAACGACACAAACAGGGGGGGGGCACGAAGAAAGGCACAAACAGGGGAGCAGAGGCGTACCTGATGTCCTCGGTTGACGCTGCTCGAGCAGCAAAATGGCGTCCGGCAGCTATGAAATTTTTCGGATTCGGGGTTACTGCAGACTCGCTCGCTCGCTCTGAAGGCAAAGCCCTTAGCCTGTTGTTGGTGCCAAGGATGCTCGTGTAATAGTGAAAGCCCGCAACCTCGAACAGCGTCATTAAGCAAAATGGCGTCCGGCAGCTATGACATTTTTCGGATTCGGAGTTACTGCAGACTCGCTCGCTCTGAAGGCAAAGCCCTTAGCCTGTTGTTGGTGCCAAGGATGCTCGTGTAATAGTGAAAGCCCGCAACCTCGAACAGCGTCATTAAGTAAACAGGCAAAAAAAAACGGGACACAAGCACGAAAAACGGCACACGGGAGGAAGGGAAACCAGACGTGCGGGCGGAGGGAAGGGGTTGCCAAACAGGGACGGGAGGAAGGGAAACCAGACGTGCGGGCGGAGGGAAGGGGTTGCCAAACAGGGAGTCAGAGGCAAGAAACAACGACACAAACAGGGGGGGGGGCACGAAGAAAGGCACAAACAGGGGAGCAGAGGCTTACCTGATGTCCTCGGTTGACGCTGCTCGAGCAGCAAAATGGCGTCCGGCAGCTCTGAAATTTTTCGGATTCGGGGCGTGGTTTTGCGCCCTGAGTGACAGACGACGTCACAGGGCTAAAGAATGCAAAAAATCACGCCCCCGAATCCGAAAAAGACGGGGCTTCTTTGGAGGGACGGCTCTCTCCTCCAATGGCTGGCCTCCTTTTAGGAAGCCAGCCAATGGTGGAGAGACAGAGCAGGGGGGCGGGTTCTGAAGCCCCACTAGAGGACATTAATTCTCTGACCGGAAGCTGCTTCGCAGCTTCGTCCAGAGACCTAAAAAGTGCTTGCCGTTGTAGATAATATCATTAACACCCTTTCTTCCCGTATTTACACGTTAGATAATATTGTCTCATTTGTGGTTGATATTGTGCAAGAAGATGTTGCAGTACTGTATCATGGACAGAATCAATTGCGTTCTGTTATGCAATTTGCTTGGACTCTTCAAACGTTGAAAAATGGGAAGGTGCCTTTTGATTACATGAACACGAGTTTGTTATTTTTGCCTTTTAATTTGACTGTTGAACAATAATTTATGTCAATGAAGGATGACACGTTTTCACTGTAGCATATTAAAAAACTGGAACCATTACCTTTTTCAGTGGCCGAGTCAAATTCAGCAGTTTGGCTCATCCATTGGTTAATAACTTTACCTTTTTACCTGTTTAAATTTGAGTCATGCATGAAACACTATGCAATAGGTAGATTTGAACCTCTAGGTAGCGCTTATCTTCCTGAAGTTTGGAATCTCCCGTATATATATGCTTGAGGGAAGGAAAGGAAGTTTATTTGAAAGGTGAAGATTGCACAAACACACCAGATCACTCTTTAGTCTGTAGAAATCTGCAATGCACGGTTCTTGTAATGTACTTGCACCGAACCTTGCCTGTGTTTTAAAAGGCACTCCAGCCCCGGCTATTATACCAACTTTGACATTGCTTGCAAACGGTAGTTATTTGTTATTAAATATTGGAGATTGCTGTGGTATCCTTGCTGGTATTCCTTATATCGTTACGGTTTCCCAGCGTGTAGTTTCCTGTAAGAATGTCTTATTTCCTCCTCCACATGGGATGCTCGATGTTTCCATCTGGCCTTCTATCCCGACCTTGAAAGCAGAGTTTAACAAGATGAGTCGAATAAGAGCTCTTTTGTCCCAGAAGGAAGTCCCCCTTACATCTGTGTGTGAGACATTCGTCCTTCACGTTGAAAATACTCATACTGAGGCAAATGCCTTGTTAAACACAGACCTGCTCCTGCATTTCAGTGCTTTGATTCACACAAACTTTCATGCCTCGTCGACCCCAGGCCTGGCACACTTTTTTAAAGTAGTAAGTTCTGGCCTTGTGACCTCATTCCAAACTATATTTGGTGTGATCCCTGCATTTTTCATTCGATTTCTTCGAGTGTCTTCGGCAGTTTCCCGTTACTTCTCGCTTTAGGAATGGGCATACTGCTGTTAATTTTTTAACTCTGAACTGGATGCACAGTCTGTGCCCTACGACGATCTGCCCTGGCTGCTCCAGCTTCGTAACCGGACGCTAGAATACTATAGATCGCTGCCTCTGGCGACTCTGAGTGTGGCGTATGGTTTATCTTTCTGGTTCTCATTCTTCACTTCACTTCACTGTTTTCCATTGTCTGGATTGTGGATTTGAATGGGCCCTGGATTTGTGTCTCTGCAACACGGTGTCTCCTGACCTGGATTTTAATCTACTAATGAGTACCTTAATTGCTAATGAAATAGAAGTTTCTAGTTTCTGGATTATGGCCCGCGCAGCGGCTCATGGGGTTCTAGGCAATTGGAACATTTGGACTGCAGCCAACGACTTTCTGGCGCGCAGTTATCTTGAAGTAAGCCCGAGTTGTCCTCTGATGGGGCTAGAGGCTCCGGCAATTGAAGAACATGTATGTTCATTTCCATTACTTAATTGGATGGCTGAAATGTTCATGCATGATGATAAGAACTTGTTATTGAAGGCAGTTGCAATGTATGGTGCTTATACGCTGTAGTGTGAATTTTCTTTCTGCTTCATAAACACATACTGAGGTCTTTTTTCACACCATGGCCACCCGTGATTGTTTTCACTGACTTGGTTACTTTTTAATTCTGATTTTTACTCCCAAATCTCAAATTTGGCAAAATTCCCGAACTTGGTTCTGTCTCATTCGAACTTGAACTCTGTGTTCTATGAATCTTGCCCCCTTTATTGTGCGTTCCCCGAACAAGGGAGGGTGTAGTATGGTTTAAGGCCTGCTTTTGCGTGCATGTTATGTTAGCATGGCTTATTAGAAGTTTAAACGCCATTTTACCTTTTGCTGCTTTTGCACACAACACTGCATAGCTGTTTTTGTACGTTAGCTTTCACGAAGGTCTACACATGAGAAAAGGTTTGTTTTCGACATCTCTAGACTTACATTGTGCCCCTAGTCTGAACAGTGAGTGCTGAGCCGTCAAGGTTATCAAAACATGTTAGCTATTTTTCGACATGTCCATGTAACGCTTTCTAGACACAACAATTTGGCAGCTGTGAGCCAAGCAAGATTCTGGTGCCTTTATTATTCCACACTTGCCATGATTTCACACACTTGGAAGATTTCCGTTTACAGGGATGCAGAGAGCTTATGCTGAGCCAGATGTAATTTACTCTTACTGAGCGGAAAGGTAATGGGGTCCCCAAACGAAGCCTAAGAGACCTTCTTTAGTTTATAATACATAGTTCCTATATAGGGAGGGTGTTAAAACTAGGCGCTATAGGACCTGTTTTCACCATTATTGTAATATGATTTCTACTTTTGTATTTTATGGAATTATAACTATGCTTACCATACTATTTTTAATCATATGTCTGCTTATGTTGGCTAAAATACTGCACATGAGATCACGTCGTTAAAATAAATATTTTAACGTTACCTTGTCTCATGTTTACTTCTGTTGTGGACTGGTATGAGAGTATAACAAAAGAGTGTTCTCACTTCCCACCATTCCTGAGATGGTCCTAAGTCGCATGTTCTAGGTTGTCTAATCATTGGTTACTTTGCTTTAGGATGAAGAGCTAATGTGACACTGATGCTAGGTGGTTGGGGTTTTTCTAGGTATTGAGGTGAGTTTCTGGTACACCACAATTCACTGATGTCCTAGGTCTCTGTGCACAGTTCTGTGTATTTTCTTTTTTTTTTAAGACCAATGGTCCCAGATTTTATTTAGTTTCACAAGTAATAAGCCAATTGATCACATAATGTCATAAAAAACTACAAACATTACCCAGCTAGTAACATGTTTCGACATGTCGGTCATACATAAGTGAAAATAAACAGCAGCCAGGGGAGATGCATTAGTCCGCAATTATCAGTGCCAGGAAAAGTCTCGGGTTGCAGTGCCTGTAGCATGCATCACTGCAAAAGGACCAAGGTGGACATGAAAGCCAACAACTATTGTTCTAGGCCGTGCTCCCTGGTCGGCACGGATGTAGTCAAAGGCAGGAGTCACATCCCATATTCCCATATGGGTCGCTGGGTTACAGTCTCCTGATCGTGGCAGTGTTCGATAAGCATTGTGTAAAGGGTAAACGGGGAGGGGGAAACAAACATCATCGTGAGTACAGCAGAAACAAACTCACTGTCAACCAAGAGATACAACAGGGAAATAACGTAAGAAGAAAAAAAAGAATGGAGGGAGAAACACTTCAACAACAGTTGGACTAATGTTAGCGTGTACAGTAATGTATCAGTGATCCTAACTGTGTACGTTACGCCCTATATGGACCGTGTGGGGGTGGGGACGGCTGTGGATGTAGGGTTGCTGTGGCCGCAGGGCGGGGGGGGGGATGATAGTAAGCAGCCCTTGTCGTGTATTACCTCAGTGGCGGGAGGGGGGAGGGGGGGGGGGGTGTCATGACGGAACGGTGGATGACTGGTCCCTCACTGCTTCGTGTCAAGGCGGTCACGTTATACCGGCCTGGGTGCATGCCCGGTGGTATGCGGTCAAGGTAGTGTCCCAGTCTTGGGCAATCGGGTACATACGGAGGCCCGCCGTCTCTTCCCTGTGTAGAGACACACTCTCCGCGCGTGCCCAGTTGTCAAATGAGCGACGCCAGTCTGCAGGGCGCGGGGGGGCGTCATTCTTCCATCGTTTCGTGATGAGTCGCTTAGCCGTAATGAGCCCTAGGTCCCAGAAACGTGCCTGTAGTTTGGTCTGCTTAGTTCTTTTGTAGAGTCCCAGCAGGCATGCTTCCCACGTCTTGGGGAGGGTATCGCCCGTGGCCGCCGTCAATGTGTCAGCGACCGCCGATCAGTACAAGGTGAGGTGAGCACAACTCCAGAGTGCGTGCAGGAAGTCCGAGTTCAGGAGGCTGCACCTGGGGCATGCTGACGAGGTGAGCCCGAAGTAGCGGTTCAGTTTGTCTGGGGACAAATATGCACGGTGTATTATGTAATATTGGGTGATCTTAAAGTGCGCGTTGCGTGGAATGTTTCTGGCGCCCGCCAACACCGCGGCCCACTGTTTGTCCGTCCATTCACTACCCCGGTCGGCCGTCCACTTCTCCCTCAGTCATTGGGAGGAGAATTGAGTATGGCAGTTTAGTGCCTGTGCCAACCAGTGCACTATATGGGAACCATCGCCCATCACATGTAGGTACTGAATAAGCATGTGCGTGGTCGGCTCGTGGGTCAGGTCTCCCCATGCCTCCGTCAGCGCACGAAGAAGCCTGGCATGCGTCAGAAATTGGCCTGCCGGCAGACCGGTGTCAGTGGCCAGAGTCTCGAAGGGCAACAGCTCCCCATCGTTATACAGGTCACCCAGGCCGTCCAAGTCCGCCGCAGTCCAACTGCATAGCTCGGATGAAGACAGCGCGCCAGTTCCCAAGGGGGTCCCCTGCAGAGGCAGGTTCGGGGCATAGGGTACCGTGCACTTGGTGAGTCTGAGGCTCCGCATAAAGCACTGCCTTGCGACTGCCACATGGACCTGGTTGGGGGGCCGGCTCCGCGTCAGGGGGTGGAAGAGTGTCAGCACCTGTATGGGGGACAGGGTAGTGTCTTCCGTGGCCGTATCCATCAGGTTCTTACCACTCAGCCAATAGGCAACCCATTGTAGCTGGGCCGCTAGGTAATATTATTATTATTATTCCGAGTTTTGTATAGCGCCTGGTTACCAATAGGCATCCCCGCGCTTATCAGAACATAACACAGCTACAATAGCTCCTGATTGGGAACCGCCAAGCCTCCAGATTCCGAGGCCGCGTAGAGGGTCCTCAATTCTACCCTGGGGCGTCCTTTTTTCCAGATAAGGCGCCTGGTGAGGGCTTCCAACCCCTTGAATATGCGTGTTGGCACATACACTGGCAGGTTAGCATAAAAATAGAGGAGCCGGGGGAGCATTATCATCTTCGTCAGCGCCACTCGGGCTGGCACATTCAGTGGGAGGGAGTTCCAGAACGTGACCTGGGCCGACAGCGAGGACATGGCTCTCACGAGGTTGCCCTCCAGGAGATCAATGGGGTCCCGATATATAAGGATCCCCAGGTACCTGAATACCGTCGGGTGCCATCGGAGCGTCTCACCCATCATGCGCACATCACATTGTGGCATTGTGTCACTGAACGCATAAACTCCTGATTTAGCCCAGTTATCGCGGAGGCTTGACATGTCCCCGAACACTTGAAAGATGTCCGTGATTGCCGCAGGTATATGGGTGAGGTCCCTGATATATAACAGCAAGTCGTCGGCATACAGAGACACCGAGTGTATGCCGTCCGCCAGTGGGATACCCCAGGTGACGCCGGAGGCACGGAGCAGTTCTGCCAATGGCTCCATCACAAGGGCGAATAACAGGGGGGATAGGGGACATCCCTGCCTGGTGCCCCTCCCAATCTTTATTCTGTCAGAGAACAATCGCCCAGTCCGGACTCGTACCTCGGGCGCCTGGTAGAGGAGCCCCACCATCTGGACATAGGCATCGCCCAGCTCATACTTCTCGAGGACTCGGAGGAGATAGGGCCACTCCACCGAGTCAAACGCCTTTTCCAGGTCAAGTACTATGCACCCTGAACGTGGCCAGGTGGAAGTCGCATATCGTTGGACTCTGAAGAAGCGGCGTAAGTTGTAAGACGTGCTTCGGGTGGGCACAAAGCCGTTTTGGTCAGAGTGCACCAGCGTGGGAACTAGGGGTGCAAGCCTCTGAGCCAACGTCGCTGCTAAGATTTTGTAATCGGTGTTGAGGAGTGCTAATGGTCTGTACGAGCCGCGCTCGCACGCCTCTCTGCCCGGTTTTAGCAGGGAGATCACGCTGTCCTCGTTCAAGAACGCCGGAAGTTCAGTATCCTCAGATGCCGCCTTATACACCCTTGACAGTTCTGGTATTAGTACCAAGGAATAGGCCTTGTAGAATTCAGCCGGGAGCCCGTCTGGGCCCGGCGCCTTGCCATTAGAGAGGGAAAAAATCATCTCCCGTAGTTCCTCACTGGTAAGCTCAGCTCCCAGCTCCGCCTGGTGGGCGTGAGTGGCCGTCGGAAGTTGCAGTGTCGCCAGATAGTCCGCGATCTCCACCCCAGTGGCCCTCAGTCGTGAGCTGTATAAGGACCTGTAATGCGTCGTGAACACCTCGTGTATCTGCTTCTGGGTGAAGACTTCATGCACAGTTCTGTGTATGAGCAGGATCCTTGCAACAATGTTTGACCTCTGAGAAGTGGACTGCAACAGAAGATTTGATGTTCTTTTTACCTACATAGCATTTGTGTTCTGAAATCCTGAGTTTTCATTTTCTTTCAGTCTACCCTGTATAATAAACCAAATGGGCATTTCAGAGCATAGATGCAATTATTAGTATTGCATGTAGCTTTGTGTAAATGGTTAATAAACTCTCCTTTTATTGCATTATCACAATATACACATTGCCCTCATGGAGTCATCCCTGCTGTGTCAATGTGTGTTTTTTTCTGATTAATTTTGGTGCTAGTGAGGTGTTTGCTATTTGTAGATCTTTCAAATGATAAATAAAAGATTCCTCTTCAAAGTGTGCCAACATCCTCTTCAACTTAAACAGTTTCCCATCTTTTCTTAATTATGTTGTCCGAACTTCAAACCTTTAGTGTAGTATTTGTAGACAGGGGAATCCTACTTACAATGACTTGGAGTGGTGTAGCCAAACAGGATGTGGGAACACTCAGTGTTTTTTAAAAAAAACCTCACACACCAACAGGCCCCTTGGTGTCATGCTTCATCATAGGGGTCTTCGCACCCCTCTGGCGGGATGCGGCGTGCTGCGACCTACGACTACGCGGGAGCACTGATAGAAATGACTAAGTGTGGTGCGTGTGGTGTAGGTGAAAGGGGTATTTTAAAAAACACTGGACAACAGGACACATCACCAGTGCGTGGCCCCATGCTGGTGGGCTGAGTGCGAGGCCCTGTGCAGCCGCCCACGCTGCCCATGCCTAGCGCCGGCCCTGACCCTGTGTGTGACAAAGTATAAAATGGCTCGCAGCCTGCCACTGCAGATTTGAAGGGTAGGTCAACTTTGCTATTTAAACCAATGTCAAAGCTCCCACTTTCCCCAACAATATATGTATGTCTCCCCTAAGGAAGGCCTACTGAGCCCTAAAGCAGGGAGCTGTATATTATTAAGTGGGACATGTATTTTTTTATGTGTCCTAACAGCAACGTTTTCAAATTATCAATTTTGCTGGGGTAGAGTTAGTAGCCCATTGGCTAACACAGAATTACTGACTGACCACTCAGCCTGGCTAACATCTGGGTGACTCTTCTAAAATGGGTACTTTGGGGTATCAAATTATTTGTGGCATTAAACCTGACTTGTTGCCAACGTCGAATTTAATGTTATTTTTATGGAAACGCAACCTTTAGAAGGTTGTCATTCTGTGACCCAGTTTGTTTGCTGCCCTCCCACTTTTACTGGCCACTAGACAGCTTTCGGTCTTCCTGGTCAGTAGTGTGAATGACTCCCAGGCTCAGGAAAAACAGCAGCCTATTACAGGGAGAGGTGTTACCTCCCCGTTGCAGGAAGCCACTCAGGGTGTTGGCCCAAAAGGCAAGCTTCAAAAGCAAAGCCGCCTTTGGTGGGCAAATGGCGATAAAACTCCTGAAAGGTTGCCCCTTTGTTCAGGTAGACCGGCTAGTGGCAGGAATAGAGAGGCGAGACCCCTGGCTCTTTCACCCCAAGCAGATACACTGCTGCTGACCTCCGAGCCCTGGACACACCAAAAACAATCTCTTTGGCCCCACATTCCCACAACCCACCAAATGACCATTCTCCTGTTGACACTGCCACCTTATCTTCAGCACTGAAGCAGCCAAAGCCACCAGCAATACTGCTAACATGCCTGCCCCCATTACATCGACTGGGATCCCCCACGACACTCCAGTACATGCTACTCACTGCACGTTCTCTAGTTAAACACAGCACAGAAATCTGGGGCACAATCTACTCACTCACCCCAGATGTCATCTTCCTCACAGAAACCTGGCTTCATCTTGAACCTGCACCAGACATCACCACCGCCATACCAGAAGGTTACAAGATAACGCACTGGGACTTCAACCAACAAGCACGGCAGCAGAATCACCATTATCTACAGGGACACCATCTGCTGCATAACATTCCCAAACCTCAACTTCCAACTCCACACGGATGAGGGAAACACCATCAGAAGTGCTCTTGCCACAGACCATCAGGACCATGCCCCAGCTTCTGCAACACCATTTTAGAAATCATCGCCCCACTCACAATTGACTCCAAGCACTACATCTTCCTAGGGGACCTCAACTTCCACTGTAACTGCCACAGTGGCGCCAACTCTGCCAACCTCCTGGAAAGCATGAGCGACATTGGACACAAGCAGCTTGTCACGGATCCCACCTACATTTTAGGACACACACTCAACTCCATCTTCACCTCCATTGACCGAGTTAGATACATCCACACCACACCACTAACCTGGTCCGATCATCTGGTGTATACTTCACCATCGCAGGACCTAACCACCCCGGAGCCTGGCCCCTCTGATCCATGCAGAGAAACAGGAAAAAGATTTCTGCAGACCAGTGGAATGATGCAATCAGGTTTTACCTCCCTGGCGACACACACGACCCTGAACAAGCAGCAAAGAACTTTGCCCACTGGATCACGAAATGAGCTCATGCCATCACAGCTGCTAAGGCAACCAACGCTAAATAATACAGCAAAAAGAGCAAACTGGTTCACCGAAGAACTACACTCCAGCAAATCCAACTGGCATTAACAAGAAAGGAAGTGCCACATCAACAAAAAACTAGAAGACAGCACCACCTGCAAGATCACCCTTAGCCAGTACTACCGCCTCCTGAAAGAGACCAAGAGGAATGCACTAGCGGACTGCATCAAAGCAAGCACAAACCACAGTACAGAACTCTTCGCCATTGTGAAGGAGTTCACAAATCCCACAACCACCGAGAACAACATCACCTCCCTCTCAAGAACTGTGTTACAACCTCACTGACTACTTCCATGACAATCTCGGCCATCTACGAAATCTACATACACCAACTCTCCACTGCAGACAGCATTACCAACTCACACCCATGAACACAAATGCCAAACACCTTCTCACCCACTGGGAACTCCTCACCATGCAGGACACAATCTCCCTCATGAAATCTGTGTACTCACAGGCACCCACAGAGCCAGGGCCCCACCATGTCTTCAACCTCGGAAGCAAGACAATAGGTGATGAGCTCAGAAAGGTCCTGAACACCCCCATCACTGCAACTGCCTTCCTTCTCTGAAGACTGGAAACACGCTGACTTGAGACCCCTCCTGAAGAAACCATCCGCTGACCCTGCAGGTCTGAAGAACTACTGGCCAATCTTGCTGCTCCTCTACCCAGCAAAAGTCTTTCTGAAAACAATCAACTACTGCCTCACCCAACTGGCAGACCACAACCTCCTGGACCCCTGCCAATCTGGTTTTCCAGCTAACAACAGCACCAAGACAGCCTTGATCATGGCCACAGGCTACATCAGAGCCCTCCTGCACCGCAGGGACACAGCAGCCCTCATCCTCCTGGACTTGTCTGCTGAGTTTGACATTGTCTCCCACCACACCCTGATCAACATACTCCCCCACATCGGATTCAAGGATACGCTCTCAAATGGATCATCTCATTCCTCACTGGCAGAACCCAAGGGATCTGTCTCCCTCTGTCCACCCAAAAGGATCATAACGGGAGCCCCCAGGGCTCATCCCTCAACTCCACCCGCTTCAACATCTACATGACCCCACTGGCCATCACCCTCAGCTCACACGGACTCGACATCATCTCCTACGCCGATGACACATAGCTCATTCTCCTTGAAGGCCCCTCCAACACACAAAGCCAAATTCCACAGATGCATGATGAATGCTGTGGACTTGATGAAAGATAACTGTCTCAAACTCACCTTGGGCAAAACGGAAGTCCTCATCTGTTTGGAACAACACCTTGCCATGGAATGACTTATGGTGTCCAGCGGAGCTTGGTACACCCCCAGTCCAGCAGACAACGTCTGCAACCTCGGCATCATCCTGGTTTAAAAGCTATCTATGAAGAAACAGGTCAACGCAGTTTCTTCAGCCTACTTCCACACCCTTCCCATGCTACGCAAGATCTTCAGGTGGCTCCTTATAAACACCAGAAGGACCGTCAGACAGGCCTTCATCACCAGCAGGCTAGATTACAGAAACATGCTTTACGTGGGAATCACTGCCAACCTACTGAAGAGACTCCAAACAATACAGAACTCAGCGGCAAGACTCATACTCGACCTCCATTGAGGGACCCACATCACACCCCATCTCAGGAAACTGCACTGGCTCCCAATGCAGACGGAATGCCAGTTCAAGCTGCTGACTCACATCTACAAGGTCTGCACAATGAAGGACCAGCATACATCAACAAATGCCTAACCTTCCACCAACCTTCCAGACTTCTCCAATCAGGCTCCCTCTCTATCGTAGACACCCCCTGTATCCATCGAGCCTACAGCGAAGGACGCTCCTTCTCACACCTAGCAGCCAAGGCCTGGAACAACCTTGTGGGCTATTTGTTTCTATTAAGTGGAGAACAAACAGCTTCTACAGTATCCAATTTAGAGAAAGTGGAGAAACTCAAACAAAAAAATAAGGACACAACTGCACGCACAAGTGCTGTTAGAGCACCTTACAAATAATACAATACCCTTGGGTTTACAGGTTAGGAACATACCTGTCATTTTCCTATTTGACAAAACGTATCTGACACAGTTCAGCAGAGTGAACGCTAAATGCTCATGTGACTGGCTGGTGCTGCCAATTGAAACTGCCCTGTGGATTAGTATGGCCAAATGAAAAGCAATTGAAGCTTTAGAAAGGGAAATAGCAGAAGACCATCCCATCCGAGATGCCAAACAACTTTTAGAATCAGTGGGAAAAACTATAGCTGATTTTAAAGTACATGCAGTCAATCAGAAAACCCCGAAAATCTTGAGGGATATTAAAACTGTTAAACTCGAGAACGTTTATCCTTTTTGAAAGAATATTTCTACAAGAACAACAACCAGAGCAGTCTTAATTTACAATATCAAGGCAAGTCACAGAGAAGATTTATCACCTTCTCAGACAGTTCAAACCAAGAAACACCTTCTACTCCCAAATTCCTGTACCCAGGGGCACAACCTTTTTTTTGGCAACGGTAGTAGCATGGGGAAAGGTTGGGGAAACAGAGGACAACCACAAGGCTGAGGAGAATTCAGGACCAGGAGAAGAACGTGCAGATGTTAAATAACCCAGTATCCACCCCTACTGAACCGATCCCTATATATATTCGTTTGTCTTATACACTAACGGAAGCTGAGAAACAAGTCCTAAACAAAGGCCTTTCATTTGAACCACTGAGTCTACAAGACCCTGTAGAAACTAAGGTTGAAGGCATTTTTTCTGCATAAACTGATAACATAGAGCCTAACATTAGTGGGCCGAAGAATAAGTCCTTTTTCTGTTCTGAGAAAAGTAACATGCCTCCTGAGGTCATCGTTTTTGAGGAAACAGTGATGCAGGAGATAGACCATCTTAACATTCGTTTGTCTTATACACTAACGGAAGCTGAGAAACAAGTCCTAAACAAAGGCCTATCATTTGAACCACTGAGTCTACAAGACCCTGTAGAAACTAAGGTTGAAGGCATTTTTTCTGCATAAACTGATAACATAGAGCCTAACATTAGTGGGCCGAAGAATAAGTCCTTTTTCTGTTCTGAGAAAAGTAACATGCCTCCTGAGGTCATCGTTTTTGAGGAAACAGTGATGCAGGAGATAGACCATCCTAACATGTGTAAGATATTTTGCAAACAAAACCACAGTAAGAGTGAAAGGCAAGCCATGCTCAGTCTGGCCAATAATGCATTAATAGTGATTAAACCTGCAGTCAAAGGGGGAGGCATAGTCGTATGGAACAATGTCTCGAACGGTGATCATTTAGAGGGCAAATACATAAAAATAATTAATCAATCGGAGAGGAGAAAAAAGGGGAAAACACAAGAAATTTGTAAGGTGAAAGAAGATTCTTATTTGTAAGTAGTTATATCAGCACTACAATAAAGTGTATGCATAAGTAACCCAAAGGTGGGTGTGCACATATCATGCTTGTGACAGTGAACAGCGTAGTGACACACAAAAGTGAAAAACACAGTGGACGGCGCGAAGAAATATAATGCAGAAGACTTGGTGGTCAACAACACAATGGAGAATATGTACAAGCCAAGTATTCTGCTTAGGTTTACCACAGTAATACCAGAGATTACACTCAGTGGTCGACGGCGTTTCGACCTGTATGATTCCAGGCCATCATCAGGACCGGGTTATTTTAATCAGTATAGTGCTGTGGTGGTAGTTGAGTGTCCAGCTGGACTGAAAACGAAGGGGTGGAGGGTCCTGGATGGCTCTGCAGGGAAGGAAACAAAGAAAATGTGGGAGCACTTGAGATCCTTGTAAGGTAATTTGTAATGGACGTGCGATGCAGGGTTCAGAGGTCGGGGTCAACGAACCTCGACTGTAAATGAAATCCAGAGGCCACGTGTAGAAAAAGCAGTCCTCGGTAGTGCAGGGATATAAATCGGGCAGGGGAAAGTTGCAAAAGCGGGCGAGTGAAGAGCCCTGTATCAGAGCCCACACCTGTGGTGCATCACAATATACTCTACCCTGGTCTTGACTGGGTTAAGAGGCTTACTCCCGTTTCTCGATTTAGTTGTATGGAACAGCACATTATATGACCAAGAGGTGATGAAGCACCTTAATAATTGTGCTATAGAGGAAGATCCCACAAAAACATTATCCGCAAATCTTAATTATCTTGCTTTCAACTCACTAGAAGAAGGATGGATCTATAAAAAGGAATTTCAATTCTTAGCAGGCAGGTCTGCAGAACCTCATCCATGTATGTCCTGCCTAAGACACATAAGGACCCAATCAATTCCCCTGGGAGACCAATTATTTCTGCAATGTGGCTCAATATTAGAGCCTTTGACCTAATTTTAGACATCTTTCTTGAGCTATTCGTGTTAAGCACACAAGCCTACCTTACATTCAATGGATGTTATCAATAAGGTGGAAGGCCTGTCCTTGATGAAACCAAACATATATTAGTGACCTTAGATATTGAGACACTTTACACGAACATCCGACTCCTCGTCATATAGGACATTTTAGATACAAGAGTTAGGCTACATGATATTCCAACAGAATTCCTGGTTCCATCAGCTACACTTTGCCTGAAAAATAACTTTTTCACTTTCAAAGATAACCAGTATTTACAGGTTAAAGACATAGCAATGGGATGCAGTTTTGCACCGGAAGTGGTAAACCTTGTGATGTCATATTTTGAAAGAAAATAGGGGGGACTAGCACGGCCACATTTAACCTCAGTGCCTTCTGTTTTTCCGGCATGTATCTCCTGTGGCAAGCTGTACATACTACTGTACAGCACACTGTGTCTTTGGCACAGTTCATGCACTTCGCCCCTTCCATTGTACTGATGGGGCCCATATGCGTTTTGGCCAAACTGGCGGTTAAAATATTTATTGGAGGAGTTTTAAAAAGTTGACATTCTTCTGAACGGAGTTTGGATACACATTAAAAGAAAGGGGACTAGTGAGTCCTCAATGTGTGTGTTACTTATAAAAGACCACCTCCTAAATGTGGACTGCAGACTTATTTTCGGAGACAGACACACAGGTTCTAAATAAATGGAAGGATGAAGTATAGCTTTCATAATAGCTGTGTAAGTGTGTAATTGCCTGTCCAAAATCTTACAAGAAGATATTTGAATGTTTCTGTATTTATGATGTTTGTAAAAGATTTTGTGTCATTTATGTATTATTGTATATATATGAGAATGTGTCAGTTGATTTGTTGTCTTTTGGTGTGAGTATCAAGAGTACCGCAGTTCATAAAGATTTATTCGATTTTTACAATCATAAAAGCAATGTGCAAAACAGCAAATACATCAAGATCCCACTTTAAAACATGTATCAAGATATAAAATGTATGCACATCCCCTTGAATAAGATAGAGACAAATAAAACCATAAAAAAAGCAGGTTAAAAAGATAAAACATTAAGATATGTGCACATACCACATCATAAAAGTTGTTATTTCTGATATCAAGGACACTGTGCAATTAGACGAGCCCTCAAAGTCCATGCCCAGCCTAGAAATTTCACCATAGCTAATGCAATGGGTAGTGAGGTATCAGTGCGCAAGATGCGTTCAGCCTCCGCCGCCACCCTTGTATCCAGGAGCCTACAGACTGGTGTCAACCAAGCCCGACGTGGGGCAGCGTAGGTGTTGCAAACAAAGACTGCACTGCACCCCGGACACCTAGTCAGCGGTTGAGATGACCATTTCATCGTAAAAGATCTTACTGGGAGTGTCCCCACCCTGTACTGAAAGTACAACTTGCGATCCCTGGGTTTGGTAATTGCATCCCAATATGATTCCAACCTCGGGCGACTTTATGATCCATAAACTGGCTGGCAAGGGAAGTAGACACTTGTTGCCTTCCGTCTTTTACTCGGAACAAATCCAAATACTTGGCCTTCAGCACAGCTTTTGATGGAAAGATGGAATTTACAGGATCAGTCCACAATGCAATCAACCCTAGCTCTCCTAAGAGGTTTCGGACTGCCCTAAGCCATTTAATATGATGCAATGTGTCAGCCTTAATAATATCTTAAGAAACCCTGAGCATAGCCAGCAAGTTCAGGAGTAGACCATAATCTCCTCCAATACAGGAGGGGGCGCAGTTTGGCTACTGCTGCAATGGGTTTCTTACCCAGATCCAATAACAACAGACACATAGGGGTACTCTGGGGAAGTCCAGTAATATTTCTTAGAAAACTATTTTCAGAGAGAGTAAGAGCTACAAGGTTCTCACAGCCCCAAACTACCAAACCATATAATGCAGAGCTGACAGCTTTCAAATTATACATTTCAAGGGCTGGGCTAATAGGCTTGAAATGGGAGCGATTATACTCCTGACAGAGAGCCTCCGAAATATGTCTAAGTTTAAGTGAGGCTAAGTGAATTTGCCGATCCCACTTCATGCTACCTTGGAAGTTTACTCCTAGATAGGTGAACTCATTAACTACTTTTAAAGGTCCATCCTTCATGTTAAAACCCCTCAGATTTACCTTCCGTGGGTTGAACGCCATTAACTTTGTCTTAGACACGTTGACCTCCAAGCCCCCCTCGCAGCAAAAATCCTTAAAGTTTTTTAATGCCTTTTTTAGTCCACTAGGGGTCTTGGAGAGAATCAACGTGTCATCGGCAAACATTAGAATGGGTACTTTTTCTCCAGCTAATGTAGGGGCATCAGTTGGGGTTCTGCTCATGTAATCAGCTATTCCATTAATATATAGCGTACCAGTTATTCAGCTTGTCCTTTAGTCAATAATAAACTTGTGTTGGAGATAAATTGATCCACTTCTACCAGTGACTAATTTGTGTTTTCACTGTGATAGATTTATCGTGAGACAATCAGTCCCCACTACATGCTCATTTCTTTTGGTTTAGTTCACTTTGCCCAGTTATAGTAGGGTAATGTGGGCAAACTCCTATATTGTGATTTTTACGTGGGAATCACTGCATGCCTACTGAAGAGGCTCCAAACAATACAGAACTCAGTAGCAAGACTCATACTTAACCTCCCCAGAAAGACCCACATCACAGCCCATCTCAGGAACCTCTACTGGCTTCCAATTCAGAATACACCAACCTTCCAGACTCCTCCGATCAGCCTCCCTCTCCGTCACAGACACCCGTGTATCTGTTGAGCCTACAGCGGAGTACACTCCTTCTCACACCTGCCATCCAAGGACTGGAACAACCTCCCCTTGCACCTCAGGACTAGGCATGGGCGAATTTTGCTAATTTGCGAATTTGTGGATTTTGCGAATTTGCGTATCTGCAAATTTGCAAATTTGCGAATTTGTGAATTTTTTAAGTGGGGGGGGTCTTCCATGCGAGTTCACATGCCTCTTGTATGTATAAAAGGTCTGAGACCGATCAGAGCAGTAGATGAAGAGACAGACCCTCCTGGTCACAGGAACAGCAAAGGGATTGCGCTTGTGAAAGTCAAGGATGCAAGGCCTCTATCCAGCATCACAGCTGATTTTCGTCGGTAGATTTGGGAAGAAAGCACACCTGTCCAGCCTCGACAACGCTCATGATTGTTTTTGGGCTGAAGAATGCGTCACTGAATTTGAGCTTCAACTAGTTCCAGCGACCATGTGTGTGTTACTATGCAATCGCGCCGAAGGGCGCAGGGGTCCCCTCAGTGAGCTGTGCTGGCCTGGCTTCCATGCAAGTTCACATGCCTCTTGTGTGTATAAAAGGTCTGAGACCAATCAGAGCAGTAGATGAAGAGACAGACCCTTCTGGTCACAGGAACAGCAAAGGGATTGCGCTTGTGAAAGTCAAGGATGCAAAGGCCTCTATCCAGCATCACAGCTGATTTTCGTCTGTAGATTTGGGAAGAAAGTACACCAAAGGGCATGGTGTAACTATTTTACGATGGCGCTGGCAAGCTGCCAGCGCCATCCTAAAATAGTTACTAAATTAGCTTCAACAGGAAGCTCTAATAGATAAAATAAAGCAGGTGCTCGAGCACCTGCTTTATCTTATCTATTAGGGCTTCCTGTTGAAGCTAACTTAGTAACTATTTTAGGATGGCGCTGGCAGCTTGCCGGAGCCATCGTAAAATAGTTACAACAGGCCAGGATTCAACTTTTGCCCCTAGATCCGCCGCTCGCGGATTTGCGAATTCTCCGTAAATTTGCGGGAGTTCGCGGATCGCGAATTTACCAAAAATTCGCAAAATCCGCAAGCGGAACGGATTTTGCGCTCACCCCTACTCAGGACTGCACCATCATTCCAACTTTTCAGGTGAGAACTAAAGACCTGGCTGTTTGAGTAATCTCCTCCATGCAGTAGTGAATAGTTCCAGTGCCTTGAGAGCCTCACAGGTGATTTGCCGGGCTCTACAAATGACTGATTGATTGATTGATTGCCCAAAAGGTTTTCACATAGGCGTGTATCCCACAGGTGGCCACACCTCAAGGATGGGCTACTGATCTCCTAACTTCAGAGGAAGGATTCAGACACCTTGAGAGTGGGCAGTATAGTGCACTACATGACTGCTAAATGCTACACATAACCGTAAGTCATCACAGGATGTGCAGGGTCCTAGAAATCAATTTTCTAGTGACTGCATCATTCCCCCAGGCACTTTCTAGGCATAAATATGGCATTCTGGTACCCTGAGCCTCAGAACACGATGGAACTGGAGAAAGTACCAAAGAAGCACACTGCCTTGCTGACACCTGAACCTGACAAAGAGAGGCTTTGCCATTTACTGGACTGCCCTTGCTGTACCTTGGGCTAGTGAAGGCAGGACTGTACCTGTTGCTCCTGGCTTGAGAGAAACTTGCTCCTCAGTCCCAGCCCAAAGGAGGGACTCCAAGGGTCAGTAGGCTGACTTCCTGAGACCAGGGCCATCAAAGCAGAAGTAGCCAAACTTGACAGGTTAGTAGCCACTTCTGGAGAATCATCACTGACCACTGCTTGCCACCCAAGAAGACAGATCCTCGATGGCAGAAAGTTGCACTCGAGCCTGCCAGACCGAGGAGTGTCGCCCGAGTCCAGATTGGTCACCCAAGAGGGACACCATCTTCTAACAAAGGATACCGCTGGGATCGTGGTGGATGGAGACCTGTAGCAGCAGGCCTTCTACTTGCTCAAAGAGGACTTCAAGGATGTCCCTGTCAACTGCACAGCACTCAGAGCATCCTGCATCCGCAGCATCAGGACCACTCCATTGAAGTCTGTAGCGGTCGTGCTTTAAAGTTCAGAACTGGACTGGAGAACACTTTGGTGGCCAGGTAACTGTCCACATACCCTTAGTGCCCCTCCCTGACCTTCTCCCTGTCAAATCTGGTCACCCTAATGGGTAGCTGGATACAACTCTTACAAACCTTTCAAAAATGTTCAAACTTTTCAGTTACCAATACTTGTTTTTGGTTCAACTGAAAACTAGGTTTCTTTTCAAAATCTATATTTCGGGAATCCTTTTGTCGGTTTTGCTCATCTTAGTCTCTAAAAATGTATACAAATTGAATCTATTTTTATAAACTGATCATCAGATTTCTTTCATGTTGTGTCACTTTCTTATTTCATTGTTTGGTGCTTCTAAATGCTTTACACCAATTCTTTTGTTGAAGCCTTACTGCTCGCAGCCACAGCTATCCAGGTTGAGCTAAAGATTCTTGCAAATGAGCCTGACTAAACCCAAGACAGTTTTTGCAAGTGTGTTACATGGTAAGGTCGCACAAACATGCCCTATAATGCACCCACATCCTCACACATTCTTTTAACTCTCTCTTTAGCTTCTTGAATGACAGGTTGATGGTAACTCCTTTCCAAGATTTTGTGTCGCAAATGTTGTTTTGATCTGTGTGGCATTGCCCAGTTTTGAGGTTGTGAGGCTATTTGCTTGAGTCCACGTGAACTGTAAAAATGATAGGTGCTTTTTTAAGGATTATGGGGGGAAACTTTCAAACTGCAATATATTGTTCTTATCAGTTGGTTTGTGGTAAACTTCAGTGTTTATTTTTTATGTCTTTGAGTTTAACCAAAACCTCTAAAACAGAGAACTGTTCATTGTTAATGATATGACTGGGTTTGATATAGATGTTTTTTCAATCCAACTCCATAATGTTTTTTTTTAACTCTCCTTGTGTGCCTCTCCATATCATGAATATGTTGTCTATGAATCTTGTGTATATGAATAATCCTTTTTCGATTGATCCCTCCCAAAACTGTACTCCTCAAATTTGGTAATAAAGGTTTTCGCATAGCTGGGTACACATCTGCAAAGCCCCTTGAAGTTCTGTTTTAGTGTAAATATTATTTATCTTCTCAATGGAAGTAGCTGTGGTACAAGGAGAACTGAAGTAATTCTTTAAGACATACTGTGCTAGCCCTGATTTCTCCACTGCTTAAGTGAAGCCCATTCAATTACCTTGATACCGGCATCATGTGGGTTGGAAGTATATAATGCATTAACATCAACAGTGCCCACCCACATTTCTTTCAAGAAGTTGCTAGCTATTAATTTGAGTTCAATGTTGATGTTATCCAGTTCTTTATATCTATGGCGTAAATTTTCTTTAACAGGCATTTAAGACAGATATTGCCTGGTTTAGTTAATTCACAATTGGATCCATGGGGCTAACTTGTACCTCTTCACTAAGGGGCCGATTATGATCGCGGACGGACTTGAGTCCGTCCGCGATCACCGAGGATGAGGGAACGTCCGCATGGGCTGCGGCGTTCCCTCCTGTGCAATTAGGATGTGACCGCCACCCTGGCTGTCACATCCTCTATTTTTAACATTGCGGCGGGTGCGGCTTCAAGCTGCACCCGCAGCAATGTTAAAAATGCACGCATTGCATTTGTATGTAGAAAGTGGCTGGCACCGCGCGGTGCCTGCCGCTTTCTGCATACAAATGCAGGGGGTACCATAAGTACCCCCCATGTGCACCCCCCACCCCCCTTCACCTAGGGGGCCCGCAACGGGCCCCCGTAGTGAAGATCTGTATGCTTTTCCACGGCGGAAAACCTGCCGCGAAAAAGCATATCTTGGCAGCAATCCTAATATGGCTGGCGTTGTCTGGAAGACACCGCCACCATATTAGGGCTTTTCCGCCGCGGTTGTAAGCCGACCGCAGCAGAAAAGCTGCAGACTGAAACCAAGACCCACCAGCCATCCTAATGTGGCGGTGGGTCTTTGGTGGGTCCGCTCCGGTTTTTCCGCATCCTCCGGTGGCTTCCGGAAATTCTGCAATCATAATAGGCCCCTTAGTTTCCAGTTTAATGTATCGATTGACCCTAGAGTAGGCTCTGGCTCTACATTGTCTTGGGCACTAGTACTGTTTCTGGTCTGCTTATTGTATTTTATAAATGGTTTTGGTAACCCAGATGCCCTTTGCTATTTTGGCCATCTTATTACTCAGTAAGGAGCCCAATAAATGTAATCAATACCAGCAGATAGAGGTTCTGCATATGTTTTGTATTTTTATAGCCAAGAGAAAGCATGTTATCTTCAATCTTGATAAGGTGAGGTGGTTGTACAAACTGTACTTTAGCAAAGCTAATTAGCGACTCCAGTATACCTGAGAGTGTAGTTTGCATTAAGACAAGGGTTTCAGTGACTGAATATGCTGATTCTACTGTAATTCACAAGCAGTGCCAGCAACTGCATCTTCATCCTTCATCCACAGCAGAAAGGGATTGTTGTAGACTACTCTGATGACTGCTCCGGGTGTTCAGTAGGAAAGTATCATCTAGCGAATTGTTGTAGGAACTTCCTGGATCCAAACATGCAACCGAGCAATTTCTTGTTTCTGTGTGCGCTTGGCTAGAACTGTCAAGGCCAATAACTGCTCCACAGTAATATGTGATAGAAGAGATGGAGTATTTACTTGTTCCTCCTCTTCTTCAGTGACTCAAACTTCATTTGTAGGAGCACTTTTGTTAAATTTATGAGGCAAGACCGGAGGAGCTACAAGCTTTAACTACCGAGCAATGAAATATCTGTAGGGGTAATTTCTCGCTCTAGGATTCTTCTTGGTTTGTAGATTATCCAACTGAGTGCCAATGGATGTGTTCATATCAGATTTTCAGCAATTTATGGGGTGGTGTTTGGCTAGTGACCAAGAAGGTCGCCTGAGCTACGAGCTCCCAAAGTCGAGAAATGGAACGGCTAAATTTGTAGCATTGAGGGACCCCAAACTGCATGAAGATCGATTAGCGAAGATCTAGAGACCTGATTTCAGCTGCTGTTCCGGACGGGGGAGCGGGCTGGGAACTACAGTGAGAGAGGCAGCATCTTCTCATGGGAAAAAACAAGATGTCTGCTGCCATGTGCTGCAATCTTAAATCGACGAATCGGAGCCGATAGACAGCATGAACAGCTTTGGAGGGCGCAGGTTGTGGGCGGTCATCTGCCAGCCGGCAGATAAAATATTGAGTAACATAGGTGACTGTCCTGTGTGAGTGGTACGGTGCTGCGGGCATCAACAGTGAGGGAGGGAACAGCCCGGTGTCAGCAGCCCTGCCAAGTACCACGCATCTCAGTGTGGTGGTCCGTATCACCGCACTGAAATGGAAAGTCACATATTTATATAGTGCCTCCTCGGCTCTCAAAACAAACAGGAGCGCTGCTAAATTAACACAATACAGACAGAAAGTTGGCAGCACGCGGTGCACACAGCTTGCACACTGGCTTGTGAGGCTGGCTCAGCTCACTCTGGGCTCAGAGAGGTGAGGCTACAATGTAACTATTTCACCAACCGACGCAGTTGTGCAGAAAGTTTCTGCTGACTGTTCACAACTCGCATAACTGTTCACTTGTCGGACTAGCCAGTACCATAATGTGACGACATCGTCACCCTGACCCGTCCGCCACCAAAAGTGATGGTGCCTCAACAGGCACTTCGGCCTACAGCATTTCAGTGAGTCCAGCAGCACTGAGGCCATTATCGAAATGCTGCGCCAGAACCATCCTCAACTCGAGGCCTGGACCGAAGCCGGCCTGCTGCAGGGGAAAGTAATTGCTGCAGGATGGCCCATTAGTCCAAGTTATTGCCTCCACCAGGCGCAGGACCAGGCTCGCTGGCAGCAGAGGCTGCAAACGTAAGGGTCTGGTTACTAATTCTAGTTGCTTATGCTGTTGCTCAACTTTTTTCAGTGCGGTTAGTGAAAGAGGCACAGCACAGCTGCAATACCTCATTTTTGGGTGGCTCAGCACTAACTCTTTTTTGCTCAAGTGAGGCTGAGCTGCAGCAAAGACAGCACAATGGGGACCTCTGTGGTAATGTTCATTGCCAACACTCCCAGGATCATGCCCTCTTCGCAGAATTTCCCTTCTCTTGGCCTCCCCACCCCCACACAGTCTTTCTATCCTGCCTCACATGGTTCTTGGGATGGCCTTGTACACTGCAGCAGTGAGGCCATGAGCTGCAAGCCGTTTTCCCTACAATCATAGTGCACTTTGAGGATCAAGTTGGCTGCTGCAGCAAAGTCAGGGAACAAGGCCTCTAAAACCAGGAGACAAACCCAGGGACCAGAGGCCCCAGAACTCGCAGACGTGCCACATTAGACCTAAAAGATCAGCAAACAAAGTCTGGGACAGGAGAGACCAATATAATCTCAGGAAGGGAAGACGTCAGTGAGTCATTAACACGGAGCACCTGTGAAGGCCAGGCCTCCCAGGGAGCGAGGACAAATTATCCACGAGGGAGGGACGCCCTGAACTAGGGAAGCATGGACTGTCAACCTTTGGAAATGAGAGGTAAAGAGAGAGACAATGCTTAACTTAAAAAATAATAATAAGACGGGGCGTGGCCGAGACAGCGATGTGAGAAGACGTGTCTCGAGCGAGCTCCGTCGCCCCGCCGCTTTCTCAAGCCTGTATTAGCGTAGTTTTCGGGGGGCACACACTCCTGGAGGCCCTCTGTGTGCCACTGAGCCTGCTGGTGTCCCTCTCTGGTGATGATCTGCGGCTGAGAGTCCACACGCGGCAGCGGCTTCAAACTCCGGAGCTCCTGTGAACGGCCGTTAGCCGCCATCTTCAACGGGGCCTGCTGCCGGGCCGCCTGGACCGGCCCCCACGGCAACGAACAACACTGTGGTTTGGGTGAGGCACCGGTACACCCCTGACCCCTCCTGTAGCTCCACTGCAGCGGAACCAGCCTGACGCCGTAGGGGACGTGCCGGTGCTGTCGGGGCCGGGCATCCGACGGCAGGGCACTCAGCAGCGGCCTGGGCGCCGAGACTACGCGAGCCCTCGGCTTGAGCCGAAGCATCAGGCCCGACCCAGAAGGATTGCCGGAGACCACCCGCCTGCGGGCCCTGGCCGCGGCTCCCTCACCCACCATCGGACTCCCCAGGTGAGCTGCAGCGCATCGGCCCCCCTCCCCCCCATCTCCCGGGGGCCTGGGGACAGCGAGGCCCGGCCGCGGACCTGCCCGCCATTTTGCCCTCTTGGTGGGGGACTGGCCCCAGCATACGGAAGATCCCTGCCGGGGTGAACCCGGCTGACCTGGACACGCCGCCGCCTCTTGAGGTTCTGTGACAATTGTAAGTGGTGTTTTCGACTCGCACGAATATGGGCGAGTCTAGTATCTATGAACCGCAAATGACGAGTTTAGTAAGTGTGCGCAGTTTCGCTGTGCTAACTTAAACCGTTCGTTTGTTACGTGGGTTTTTCATCTGTACCCACGGGTTCCATCTTAGATACGGCATCCATTTTGTCTCTTGCCCTCAAGTAGCCAGCGAACGGACGCTGTCCGCTTCGCGACCCTGGGACTCCCAAGATATTTGCGGAAGACACATGTTCTTTGAAAGTGTCTTTATGATGAGGGGGTTGCTGCTGTAAGACAGATGATGCCGCTCGAGGCTCATCTTGCCGCACGGACTTATTGTCTCAGCCGTGCATCTCATTAGGCACGTCCCTTTGATGCCTGTATCTCGTGCTTCTCGATACCTCCCCTTTTTACACCCTTTCCGATCTCCCTACTGTCTCCGTCTTCCTCTGCACCTGTCTTCGTTCCTATTTCGATCTACTTTACTGCTGATTGGAATTTGCTAATGGTGGGAAGATGGGTTTTTACAGTTGGGACCCGCCAAATGTTTCCGCACTTATGATCCGGACCTTGTGTGTTTCAAAGTGATCTAAGCGACCCCTCTGAGAGCGACTTGTGGGAACCAGGTTGTAAACTATTGTGTATCATGTTATCCTATGGGTAAAAACTGTATAAAAGGAGCGATCCACAAATACAATTTGAAGCAGTCTCCCCGAACTACACTCGATGTACTTCCTGTGACTTCTGTGTTCCCTGCAGTAAATAAACCTTGACTCTTTGACGCCGAAGGAAGTGTCCCGTGTCTCTGTGACTTGTACGCCGGAGCAGGTTACCCACGAAGGTTTCAGGTGTTGTGCCCTGGCACCGCTGGGTCCAAAAGAACCCAGTCCTTCAGTTGGCGCCCAACGTGGGGCTTCATCAGTGGTATCGGTCCAAGCCCGACGATCGTGAGGAACTTCGTGTGAAATCTCCGAGGGAAGGTGCACCCCGCTTCATCGATCCTGTTGTCGAAATAAGTGGCCCGAAGACTTTTCCCGCGAAGATTCCCGCCTCCTAACGGCTGCGACGGACTGCTGCCCTGACTGTAGACCTGTTTTGGCGCCTGGCGTAGACCTTGGTATAGCGAGACGATTGACGGGCCTTCCTGAGGACGCCATTGATCTTTGAGTTAAGTATTTGTGGGTCGCTCCCAGAGTGTCTTTGTTGTAAACACTTTAGCGAGTGTTTTTGTTGTAGACACTTTAGCGGGTGTCTTTGTTGTACACGCTGTGTGAGTGTTTTTGTCGGTGACACTTTGCTAGCGTACTTTGTTGTTGTTGTATTTGTTTGACGACTGCAGCCGCCAAAAACCGAGGGTTTTGTTCTTTGCTGGGACTTGGTAAATCCCGAAATCCCGTAACCCTTGAAGTTTGTGAAACTCGGCTAGTGTGCAAGATGCCTGGTCGCAGTACTTTGTTCAGTTGCTTTAGACCTTGTGGTGCGGAGTCCCTGCTGGAGGATTCGTGTCCGATACCTCCGGTTGGAACTCCTACTTATGATTTATATAGCAAACATGGGCTAGGCCCGATTGCTTTTAACGATTATTGGATAAAATATACAAAGAAAGACGGCGATCTTCGTTGGCCACCTCACGGTAGCTTCGAAGCGTCGATCTTAGATAATTTGGAAATAAAGTTGTTCGAACGCAAATCTAGGCCGGCCATGTTTGATGCCTTTCGGTTCTGGCGCAAAGAAGCCCGACAGAAAGAGATCAGACAAAATAAACGTAGTCAGCGAGATACTGTTGCTACTATAGTGAAGAAAGCTGAGCAGTTTCAGCGTGATAAGGAGGATAAGGATAAGGAAGTGTTTGAGAGATTACAGCGTATGTCCATAGACAAATGCTATCCTGCTTTGCCTACGGAGTCGGATAAGAAGGAAGAGGCAGTTGAGGATTCTTTAATGTCTTATCTTATGAAGTCGCCACCTCCGTACGTACAGGGTACCGCAGCTCCTGTGGTCCCTGCCGTACCTGTTCTTCCACCTGTTATTCCTCCACCAGTTCCTCAACCTGCACCCGCTCTTCCGCCTGTTCCTGCTCCTTTGCCTATTTCTATTCCTACTGCTCCTCCGCTTCCACATACTCCTGTTCCCGCTACTGCTCCTGTGTTGTTAACCCCTGTTGCTGCTAATGTCTCTACTCCTTCTCTTGTTAGTCCTGTGTCTTATTCTTCTCCCTCTACTCGTAATCGTAATTCTCCCCTTGCGACAAACTTCTTCCAGTCGCTCGGACCTGTTTTTGGGTCTGCTGGTTCTGATGGTCCTCAGAGACGTAGCCAGCTTCCTGGTAATAGAGAACGTGTTGCGCTATACAATATGGCGATGGGTTGGATGATAAACCCTGTTAGAAATCCACCTCGTGTTGTCCTCGAAACGTTTGATCAATTCAACATACCAACTCAGAGATATGTGTTTGACGAAATGTGCAAGTTCCTTCATGATCAGATAGTGGCCAATGCGCCTGACGAGGTGCTGACCGCCCTGTCTGAACTTCGGCTTCAGTTCGCAACTGGACTGATAGTAGATACTAATGTCCGGCGTGCTGTTGAGCGGTTGCTATCTCTTCGTCCCGCTCCTATTCCTCATGCATTGTTCGTTGAGGACATTGAAAAACAAACCGAGTCTGGCCAATATCCTATGCGCGAAGTTCCGCCAGTTTGGATGCCAGGTAATCCTGGGGCAAACCCCCCGGTTCCGCCATTTTTCCAGAGGGTATGGATACACCTCCCATGGAAAAGATCGGAAGTATTACAGGTGAAGCAATCTTTGCCTGACCCTCGCAAAAATCCTGCAGGGTATTATAAGGAATTATCGCAGCTTGTGGATGCTACGGTAATGAATCTTGCCGATATCGACATGTTGTTCGGTAATGTCGTACCGCAACCGGTATGGGCGAAGATTCGTCAGGAGAATCACGCAAACGAACTAGGTGGTACTTGGGCGGCCATTGTAGCGGCAGATGGGTTGCAAGCTGGTGGCGCTAAGCCTGATCAGCTGATTGCTGCTCTTCCTCAGCGAATCATTGCATTAATGAAAACGCTTATGCCAGCTATGAGGGTAAATTGGGACAAGTTGTCAGCCTGTAAGCAGAAGAAAGATGAGAGTGTTTCCGATTTCTTTACGAGGTTTGAGGAAGCATTCATTGATCATAGTGGACAGGATATGGGTACTGAGGGTGGACAGAGGTTGTTTGTGGATAAGTTTGTGTCAAACTTATTGCCCGACTTGAGCAATAAATTAAGGAATTCAGAGAGTGCATGGGCCGTTTCTACCTCAGCTCAGATATTGGCTACGGCACAATATTACGAGAATAGAGAAAAAGAGGAAAATGACCGTGCTGATAAAAAGACGAAAGAGCTAAAAACTAAAGTGTTGTTACAACAAGTATATCCGCCGCGTTCTAATCAGAATGCGCCTCAGCAGAATAGATCGCAGTCGCAATCGAATCGATCGCAGCTGCGTAATGATTCTTCTTTCCAGAGATCTTCATTAGGGTACAACCAATGTGCTTATTGTAGACAGGAGGGACACATTAAATTCAATTGTCCTGCTTTAAATGACCGTAGTGGTGGTAATTCGTCTAGAGGAGGCCGTGGTGGTGCACAGCATGCATCACGTGGTAGAGGTCGTGGTGCTCAGAATGATCGCTCTGACCATTCATCAAATTCTAATAACTGTTTCGATCAACGTGGATCATCGCAAGGACGATCTGCGCAGTACAATGTAGACGATTATTACGTCGATCAGGGAACTGACGATAGTAATTACTAGGACAGCCAAAGACAAGGAAAGGGAGTGGTATCAGTTCCGGTTGATCAGAGAGGGCCTTACGTCGCAGTTGCTACATCGGGCGTCGTTGAGCCTTTTCTGTTGGACACTGGTGCAGCGAAAAGTTCTATCATGCATTCGAAACTCCCTGGCGCACCTTTGTCTGGCTTAACAAATGTTTCCGTTGGATTCTCTGGCGCCCCCGTTAGCAATCCAGTTTCGCGCCCTTTGCCCCTTAAAATTGGGCCTCGTGAGCTCGAAGCTCCATTGATTTTGTCTACTGGTTGTGGCGAAAATCTTTTGGGTCTGGATTTGCTGAAACGCTTGTATGCAACTTTGTATTGTTCTCCTGCGGGTGTAAAGCTTACGTTAGGAGAGAGAGTAGTCTCTCCCATGTACTTGTCTCTCGATAAGCTTCCACCGGAATTGGATTCTCTTCCTGCGTCTTTGTGGGCGACGGGTCCAAATGATGTGGGCCTACTTGC
Source organism: Lissotriton vulgaris (assembly GCF_964263255.1). Classification (NCBI taxonomy): domain Eukaryota; kingdom Metazoa; phylum Chordata; class Amphibia; order Caudata; family Salamandridae; genus Lissotriton; species Lissotriton vulgaris. The sequence goes on along the minus strand of NC_141695.1, from coordinate 1,507,361,098 downwards.
TATCTCCCCTTACGTTGTTCAGTTGAAATCTAATGTGCGATTGCCACGTATTCCCCAATACCGTATCTCCCTCGATGGTGAACGAGCTTTGTTAGCGATCATTTATGATTTGATCGAGAAAGATGTCATTGAAGAGACTCGGGGAAACGTGTGCAATAGTCCTGTACTGCCCATTCTTAAACGTACTGATCCTACCAAACCGCCTGTTTATCGTTTTGTTATCGATTTACGGGAGGTAAATAAAATTGTGGTTCCTCAATTCCCTGTTGTGCCTGACATCACGGCGCTACTGACTCTGATTCCAGCTACTGCTTCATGGTTTTCGGTGATTGATTTGAAAAATGCATTTTTCAGCATCCCGATTGCCGAAGAGAGTAGGGACCTTTTCGGTTTCTCTCTTGGTGGACGTAGCTTCCGGTTCAAACGCGCTCCTCAGGGCTACTGTGAAAGTCCATCGATTTACAGTCAAGCTTTGAAGGGTCAACTAGATGCGTTTAGGTTGCCGGTTGGTGCGGCTTTAATCCAATACGTCGACGACTTATTGGTGGCGGCTGATACTCAGGACATCTGCAAAATCGCTACAGTGTCGTTGCTGCAACATCTCTGTGAGTTAAATCACAAGGTGTCACCTTCTAAACTCCAATATTGTTGTCAAGAAGTCACCTACCTAGGTCACTTATTGTCAAAGGAGGGAAGGAGGTTGACCCCGGAGAGAATTGCAGCGATTGCACGCATGGCTGTGCCACAAACCCAAAGAGATGTGCGTGCCTTTTTAGGTATCACGTCGTACTGCAGGCAGTGGATTCCTAATTTTTCATTGCTAGCGAAACCATTGGTGGCTCTTACGTGCAAGGATGTTTCGACTCCTTTACCATGGACGGAAGAATGTCAGAAAAGTTTTTCTGAATTACGTGATTCATTGTGTTCGGCTCCTGTGTTAGGTACCCCTGATTACAGTAAACCGTTCACGTTATATGTTCACGAGAGGGAAGGTTGTGCTTTGAGTGTTCTAACACAACCTTTTGGTGGTAAGCAACGTCCATGTGCATATTTTTCCTCGACTTTAGACCCAGTAGCTAGAGCGTTGCCGAGTTGTTTGAGAGCAACTGCGGCAGCTGCGGTCTCCATCCGACAATCAGCAGGATTGGTCATGGATAATATGCTTACGGTGATGGTTCCGCATGCAGTCGATACTCTTTTGAATCGTACGAAAACTCAGCACTTGACGAGTGCGAGGTTATCTGGGTACGAATTGACGCTTTTGGCAAGCCACATTCAGATAAAACGTTGTAATGTCCTAAATCCGGCAACTTTGTTACCAGTTAGTGCAGAGTCAGATGAAGTAGCAGAACATGACTGTTACTTGCGGACAGAAGAGGAAACAAAAGGTCGTGTGGACCTTAAAAACACCCCATTGGAAGACCCGGATGGCACCCTGTATGTGGATGGGTCATGTTTTAAGTTGCCAAATGGTGATGTGACTACTGCTTATGCTGTGGTGACATTGAATACTGTTGTTGAGACTGCGAGATTGAATCAGAATTCTGCCCAAGCTGCAGAGCTGATTGCTCTCACTAGAGCATGTGTATTAGCAAAAGGTAAACGTGTGAATGTGTACACCGATAGTCAGTATGCTTTCGGTGTAGCGCATAGTTTTGGACGGTTGTGGAGAGAGCGTGGTTTCTTGACGTCGCATGGCACGAAAATACAGCATGGCCAGCTTGTGAACGATCTTTTGGATGCATTGACTTTGCCTGCTCAAGTTGCAATTGTTAAGTGTAGTGCGCATTGTAAAGTGACGGATGATGTTGGTCGTGGTAATGCGTTTGCAGATGAGATTGCTAAGGAGACTGCTCGGAACCTTAGCACTCGAATGTATGTGACGAGTTCGGTTAGGTGGCCTACAGAATCAAGTATGTGTGAAAATACTATAGAGAGTGTGAAAGCAATTCAGAATGAGGCCACCGACACTGAAAAGATGAAGTGGAAAGAAAGTACGGGAAGGTTGGATGTGAATGGTTGCTGGATTGATTTGTCGGATCAGAAAAGATGGATGTTGCCTGATGCGTATGTACTGGCCGTTGTGCAAATGGCACATGGATTAGCACATATTAGCGCGAAAGGTATTTGCAAGTTGCTGGCTGATGTGTGGAAGAATGATGGAATTACTAAGTGTGCAGAACGTTTGGTGAAGAATTGTATGGTGTGTATAATGTACAATCCTGGCAAAGGAACCCCAACTCCTCCTGGCAGTTTTGCTCCTCCCTCGTATCCCTTTGAGGTGATCCAATTGGACTTCATCCATATGGAGCGATGCAATAACCTGAAATACGTTTTGGTTGTGGTTTGCGCATTCTCCCGATGGATTGAGGCCTATCCCCTCAAAGACAATACTGCTTTGTCTACTGCGAAAATCCTACTGAAGGAATACTTTCCTCGGTATGGAATGCCTAGAGTCGTGTGGTCAGATAACGGAAGTGAGTTTGTTGGAAGTGTGATGAAGAGTGTGTGTAAGGGCCTTGGAATCAATCAGAAATTCCATAGCGCCAATCATCCTCAGTCAGCTGGATTGGTTGAAGGGTACAATGGCACCCTTAAACTAAAATTAGCGAAGATTCAGGCTACGACTGGACTTTCGTGGCCTGATGCTTTGCCTCTAGCATTACTGTCAACTAGGGCGACTGTACACTCCCGAATAGGGCTTAGTCCCTATGAAATAGTGTTCGGCCGTCCTGCGAATGTGTGGGGGGTTCCTAGGCCAGGAATATTCTCTGATCTTGAGTTTCCGATGTTGATTGATTACTTACATGACTTGACTGCTAAACTGAGGTTAATTCATCAACAGGTGTACGACGCCTTGCCGACGCAGACGGAGGGTCCAGGCCACCAGCTCCAGCCCGGGAACTGGGTGGTTACTCGTAACTTCTCACGAAAAAACAATCTGGACCCCCGATTCACCGGACCTTACCAGGTGCTCCTGGCCACGAGGACTGCCGTTCGTCTTGAGGGGCGGAAAAATTGGGTACATGCTACCCATTGTAAGCGAGTCCCTATTCCTTTGCCGGCAGACCCGTGGATAAGGAAAGGCATCGCGTCAACAGAAACAGAAACATTGCCGGCGTTTGTACCTTTTAGCGACGCACAGCTTGTTGGAGAACCCTCAGCGCAGCAGAAAGCCACTGTTGAACATTTGTCAGCAAAAGACTCAAGACCAGATCAACGAACTGATCAGCAGGACGCTGTCTCTTCAACAGATCCTTTGTTCGACGAGCAGACACGTCCAGGGAAACATCGATATTCTTTGCGATCTCACACTAAGGACAAATAAAATTTTCTTGCTTTGCTGAAATTGATAACTGCAATATCCTCGTTTCCCATAATCAAATTTTGAACATTCGTATCATTGAAAATTGTTTTGTATATATATATATATATATCAAGCTTCTTCTTTATATCTTTTTCCTTCCACAGCTGAGAAATATTGTGCTAAATAAATACATATTGTGTATTGAGGGCCGTAGGGCCGCGCGCGTACTTCCTTCTGGACAGTAGGTCTTGACGCTAGGTTAACGACCGTCGGTTCCTAGGAACTCCTGGGGATTGACTATTGCTGCACAGAACGAAGTGCGTCAAGAAACGTTGCGGACGGTCGTAGGGAAATGGCATTTTCGAAGCTGAATGATTTGGAAGGAGCTCAGGCGTATAGAGTCAAGCTGCAGAAACTTAGTCGTACGAAATGTTTTGTATCCCAATTGTTTGTTTTGTTTTTGACTGCTTCTGCATTTCTGGCGGGTGGGGTATATTACGCTATATCTTACGTTTTCCTTGTTACTCCTACTCCTACTCCTTACCCTAACCTTACTTCTACTGCTTCTCCTCATTCCTTTCATATGTTACCAGAACACGAACAGGCAAGACGTGTAGAATTCCGCAATAATTCCTTTATCCAGCTCCTCCATCAGCATCAGTTAGTGGTTAACACTACTAATTGTTGGGTGTGTGGGTTGATGCCACATACTACGGGTAAGGGAATTCCATATCTGGTGTTACCGTATAGTTCCCAAGGGTCAGCTCGAGCATTCCAAACAATGTTTCGAAGCGCACTGGGTTTCCACCCCACGCGAGAACAACGTTCCCCCAACTTTGGTCCTACCTCGTATCAGAGGCTGCTATCGATGGCTATAGAGGATATGGAAGATGAGATCCATGATCCTTTTCTTATCCCTAAAGAAGAGGTACAAGCTTATAGGGTCCTAAGTAGAGGGGAATATAGTATGTTCACTAATGAAAAGCAGCTTAAAAGCTCGTCTCCAATATGGGTCGTACCCCACACTGGTAATCTTTGTCTTGTGGGTCGTGGCTCGCAAGCCTCACTTGGAGCAAGTGCTTGCACTGAAAGTTACGTCCTGCCAATATCCCCGTCCCCTGTGTTTCTGGCTGCCAAGGGTACATACTTTATCTGTCATGATCGTGCATACACATGGTTGCCCGCAGACTTCATGGGCTCATGTTTCGTTGCAAATCTGTTGCCTCCGACGTTTACTGTAGATGCCGATTATCATAAGACTAGAGTTGTACGAGGCGTAATTAGCGAAGAGGATACTGCCGGTCAAGAGGCAGGAGACTTTTTCAAGGGTTTCCTCCCGTTTTGGGGACCTATGGTTAATAGTAGGAACCTGAGACATTTGACTCGAGTGGTAGAATCGACAGCTAATATTACTGCCAGTGCCCTTGGTAATATCACCACAGAACTTCAGGCGGAGAGACTTATGACATTACAAAACCGTATGGTTTTAGATGTTGTCCTAGCAGATCGTGGTGGGGTGTGTAAAGTGATCCATTCGAGCTGTTGCATTTTCATTCCAGATAATGCTCCTACTGTCTATCAAGCCATCTCGAAGTTGCATAAGATCTCCGAATCCATACACGTGGATGTAGGGGATTGGACGCTACTTGGTTGGTTTTGGGGCCTGGTGTCGGCTTGGGGTTGGAAGATTCTGACGATCATCGGGGTTGTGGTAGTGTCCCTGTTCACGTGTTGCCTTTGTGTGCAGTGTGGTCCTGCCTTATGTGGCCTCTGTGCTACAACGTGTATGAGACAACCATCTGTTACCAAGGGGACTCGATCGGACAGAGCTATGCTACAACGACATCTTGATGGTCTGATGAATATCGAATATGATTCCGACTAGTGCTTGCCTACATGAGGGCAAAAGGAGCGTCTGAGGTTCTGTGACAATTGTAAGTGGTGTTTTCGACTCGCACGAATATGGGCGAGTCTAGTATCTATGAACCGCAAATGACGAGTTTAGTAAGTGTGCGCAGTTTCGCTGTGCTAACTTAAACCGTTCGTTTGTTACGTGGGTTTTTCATCTGTACCCACGGGTTCCATCTTAGATACGGCATCCATTTTGTCTCTTGCCCTCAAGTAGCCAGCGAACGGACGCTGTCCGCTTCGCGACCCTGGGACTCCCAAGATATTTGCGGAAGACACATGTTCTTTGAAAGTGTCTTTATGATGAGGGGGTTGCTGCTGTAAGACAGATGATGCCGCTCGAGGCTCATCTTGCCGCACGGACTTATTGTCTCAGCCGTGCATCTCATTAGGCACGTCCCTTTGATGCCTGTATCTCGTGCTTCTCGATACCTCCCCTTTTTACACCCTTTCCGATCTCCCTACTGTCTCCGTCTTCCTCTGCACCTGTCTTCGTTCCTATTTCGATCTACTTTACTGCTGATTGGAATTTGCTAATGGTGGGAAGATGGGTTTTTACAGTTGGGACCCGCCAAATGTTTCCGCACTTATGATCCGGACCTTGTGTGTTTCAAAGTGATCTAAGCGACCCCTCTGAGAGCGACTTGTGGGAACCAGGTTGTAAACTATTGTGTATCATGTTATCCTATGGGTAAAAACTGTATAAAAGGAGCGATCCACAAATACAATTTGAAGCAGTCTCCCCGAACTACACTCGATGTACTTCCTGTGACTTCTGTGTTCCCTGCAGTAAATAAACCTTGACTCTTTGACGCCGAAGGAAGTGTCCCGTGTCTCTGTGACTTGTACGCCGGAGCAGGTTACCCACGAAGGTTTCAGGTGTTGTGCCCTGGCACCGCTGGGTCCAAAAGAACCCAGTCCTTCAGTCTCGCCTTGTGGCCCTGAGCCTTTGACCGTGGGACCCGGGCGCCTGGATTACGGAGGCACCGGCGCCTTTCCCCCCCGGACTACACCACACCACCGCTCTGGGACTGCGTGCAGTGCTTGACCCGGTCCCCCACCACCCATCGACGCCCCGAGTGGACTATGACCCGCGGCAAGGGGAACAAGCCGGACCCCCCACCTGCAACGACCAGAGGAACCTCAGTGGCCACCATGTGGGGTAAGGCGGGCTCGCCATCATCCTCCGGGGGCCCCGCAGCATCATCGGGGGGGAAACTCCCCCCGCCGGCCGACTCCCCACCGGTGACGCAGGCCTTCATGTCCTCCTTCATGGCTGACCTGAAGACTGAGATTGGGTCCCTCAGGACGGAGGTCCATACATGCGTCAAAGAACTGCGCAGGGAAGTCACCGATCTCGGCGACAGGGTCGACGGCCTGGAGAAGACGGTCGACTCCCGCACCGAGGACCTGGAGCAGATCTGGCAGAGGGTGGCGACCCTTGAGGAGCAACATATCCAGCTTCAGATCAAGCAGGAGGACTTGGAAAACAGAGGACGTCGCAACAACCTCCGCATTCGGGGCGTGCCTCTCGGAGAAGAGGGGACTGATACCATGGCCTACGTAGCCCTACTCCTGCAAGCGGTGTGGGGCGAGGAGGACGCCCCCCCGCCGCGCCTCGACCGCGCACACCGAGTCTTTGGAGCGGGTGGTAAAGCGGGCCTCCTGCCCGACATCGTCACCAGACTCCATTACTTCACTGAGAAGGAGGCCATCTTGAAGGCGGCTAGAGACAACCCGGACCTGCGGTATGAAGGCCACAAGATACAGATTTTCCAGGACTTGGCCCCCACCACGCTCCATAGACGGAAGGTTTTCCGCCCAGTCACGGAGAAACTCCGGACCCTCAACATCTCATATCAGTGGGGCCATCCCTTTGCGCTCATCTTCCGGTGGGAGGGCAAACGCAGGACCCTCAGGTCCTATCGAGAAGCGGCGCAACTGCTAGGCATGCCGGAGTCCCCGGATCACAGTCCAACTCGCCCTCCTCACTCGGAGAGGGCGCCTCCACGTTCAGAGTGGTCCACTGTGCGCAAACGTCGACGGTCTCCTCCGGTGGACGCACTCTCTACCTCGCAGACCAAGCAGGATATAATCGCACACATCCGCTCCCTTGAGGGCGATCGCGAGGTGCAGACCTCCCAGCCTATCGCCTCTGGATCTGAGGGTGGGGATCGCCCCACGACCCCGGAAGGCCACTGACCATTGCTAGTGTGACTCCAGCTGCCCTGATCACGCTCTTGCCCTCTGGGCACTTTGGCCTGTCCACATCCGATATGGTGACCTCACCCCACTGTGCCTGGGGGTGGGGCCCCCCCCTCCCACCAGCAGGGACCTAAGGAGATGGTCGACGCCCTTTGTCTTTACCAGGCCCTGTACTATACCACTGAGTTCCAGCGCCCTCTAGGCAACTGCATGGACCATGTAGGCCCCACGGCTCGACACACCCCCGGACTACCTTGAGGCAGCGGGGTGCACGGACTCTGAGACGACCCGATTCCATTCAACTACTCAGATCTCCGCCCCCTCCCCTTGTCCTGTAGGAAGTGACATTCCTGAGTTCATCCAAACCCTCGGGTAGAGGATGTCCGGTACCTGGGACAATGTACACCGGCCCTGTTGGCCTGTTTGGGTTCTGATTCTTCTCTGCGCCTTTACCTTCTCTTCTCGCTTTCCTTCTCCTACTTCTCTCTCACATTGCCTTCTCTTTCTGCCCTCTTCCTGCGCTTGCGGAGGGGTGACATGGTGGGTCCTGCGGGGGTTGGCGAGCTGGAGGCGAGACGAGGCTGCCACTGCCCTTTCTGCAGGGGGTTCTGCTACGCTGGGTCCCGAGCGACTTCACTCCCCCTTAGTGCTATGACAGCGAACATTCCCCCGCCCTTGAAGGTCCGCTCCCTCAACGTCAAAGGGCTCAACTCCCCCAACAAGCGGAAGCAAGTATGGCGCTACCTCCTACACCACTCCCCTGACATTATCTTCCTTCAGGAGACGCACCTTCTCAGGGGGGACATCAAACGCATGGCGCACCCTAGATACCCCACGCAATACTGGGCATCCTCTGACACCAAAACAGCGGGGGTGGCAATTCTCTGCAGGGCTGGCATTAGGCGGGGACCCGTGACACCCTTCAAGAGCGCTGATGGGCGGTTCCTCCGAGTCACGGTACAGATGGGCTGTGCCCGGCTCACTCTAGGATGTGTATATGCACCCAACCAGTCGCAGGACAAGTACCTCCAGGCGCTTCTGCGAGATCAGTTCCAACCGGGTGACACCAATGTGATCCTGGGCGGAGACTTCAATCTTGTTTGGGACCCAGAGTTAGATCGTGCGGGAGCCCCCTTTAACAATGCAGGAGCGATGTCCTCTGCCCTTAGGACGCAAATAACCGACCTGGGACTTGTAGATGCGTGGCGCTACCATAACCCGGGGGCCCAAGACTATTCCTTCTACTCACATTCCCACCGGACGTACTCTCGGATCGACTACCTCTTCACCTCCCTGGAACTGGCCCGAGACTCCCTAGCTGCCGCTATATCCAACATATCCCTGTCGGACCACGCTCACGTGGAGCTCTTGCTTCAGGATCCCCTTGCCCGCACCCCTCGTGAACGCAGGTGGGTGCTTCCACCGAGGGTCCTTCGGGACCCGGAAGACGTCGCCAGCATCCGTGACGCCATAGACTCGTATTTCGCCGTTAACGACACTTCTGACCTGCCCTTCCACACGGTCTGGGATGCTTTCAAGGCCACCATACGGGGCCACATCACCTCCCTGGCGGCGGCACGGAGGAAGGAAGCGTTCAAGTTAGAAACCGACCTGACTACCGAGATCAAACTGGCGGAGGCCCGAGACCGGGACTCCCCCTCGCGGGCGTCTAAAAGGACCCTCGCCAATCTCAGGGGGCAACTCCGCGCCCTGCGCACCAACAAGGCGGAGCACTCCCTACTGGCGCTCAAACAGCGGTATTATGAGGGAGGGGACAAGGTTGGTCGCCTACTGGCTGGCAGGCTACGGGCACGCGCTGCTAGGGCCCATATTGCTAATGTTAAGCGGCAGGATGGCACCAGTGTCACCTCTGAGAAGGCCAAGCAGGCTGCATTTGTCGATTACTACTCCACTCTGTACGCGGAGGAACCTACCTCTGCAGAAGCGCGAGAGGCTGTCCTTGCGGACTTCGAGGGGTCTCCACTATCTCCGGCATGTGCAGCCTCTTTGGAGGGTCCCCTGCTGGAAGAGGAAATAACGGACGCTGTCAAGGACCTCCCCGTGGGGAAAACCCCGGGACCGGACGGCCTGCCGCTGGCCTTCTATCGCCTGTTCCTGACCCAGCTCCGCCCGCATCTGCTGCGGCTCTACGGCTCCTTCTCCGACGCCGCTGGCCCGTCCCCTGATATGGGCCTGGCGGAAATTGCCTTGATTCCCAAGCCTGGAAAGGATCCCGACCTTTGTGCCTCATATCGCCCCATCGCCCTTCTTAACACCGATCTCAAGATCTACACTAAGATCCTGGCCAAACGGCTGGACCCCCACATGCCGGGGTTGGTGAACCCGGACCAGGTGGGATTTATACGAGATCGTCAGGGAGCCGACAATGTTCGCAGGCTGGCGCACTTGGTGGGGAAGGTGCACCATTGGAAGATCCCGGCCTGCCTCCTCTCACTTGACGCTGAAAAGGCCTTCGACCGGGTTGACTGGACCTTCCTGCGGGCGGTTCTCAGGAAACTAGGTCTTGGCCCCAACATGATTTCCAGGTGCATGGCCCCTTACCTTGGGCCACAGGCCAGAATTCGGGTCAACGGCCAACTGACATCGCCGCTTTCGATTCACAGGGGAACACAGCAGGGGTGCCCGCTCTCGCCACTTCTGTTCGCTTTAGCGATCGAGCCACTGGCGGAGCTACTTAGGCAAGCTCCTGACATTCATGGTATCCCCCTTGGGGGGCGCACCAACAAGGTAGCACTATTTGCGGACGATCTGATCCTTACTCTTACGAACCCTCGGGTTTCCCTCCCAGCGGTACACAAAGCCCTCTCGTTGTTTGAACAGGCGTCCGGCCTGAAAATTAACCATACCAAATCTTGGGCACTCAACCTCACCATCCCCGAAGAGGCGATCTCCTTCCTGAAGGGGGTTGCGCCCTACCGTTGGGCGGATGACCACATTAAATACCTGGGTCTGGACATCACGCCCCACCTCGACTCGTGGTCCTCCAGGAACTGGGCCTCTTGCCGCAGGGAGGTCCTGGCAGACCTGTGGAAATGGAAACCCTTGATGGTATCCTGGCTGGGGCGACTCAATGCGGTCAAGATGTCGGTCCTCCCCCGCATTCTATATGTCTTCCAGTGCCTACCCACTCAGATCCCGATCCACTGCATCAGGAGCCTCCAGCGCGACCTCACGTCCTTCATCTGGGGGGGCAAACGACCCCGGTTTTCGCAGAAAGTCCTCATGGAACCGAGAGACAGGGGTGGCCTAGCCTGCCCGAATCTCCTCCACTACTATTGGGCGGCACACCTCCGGTTCGTGGTTGAATGGGGAGTGCGCGAAAGCGACAAACATTGGTTTCACATGGACCGAGTGGTCACAGGGCGCACCATATGGGACCTGCCTTGGTTACCGCGGGTGGCGCGTTCTAGAAGCGCTTATATGGCAGTCCCCACGAGGACGGTGCTTGAGATTTGGGACCGAGTGGCAGTGTCCAAGGGTTTAACCACGTTCCCCTCTCCGCATACCCCCATTGCGGGTAACCCACACTTTCCCCCCGCTGCCCAGACCCGAGCTTTCGAGAGCTGGACTCAAGGAGATTGCAGGGTTGCAGGAGATCTATTCCTCGGTGGATCGCCTAAGTCATGGCTGGACTGCAGGGAAGAATTTAACCTCCCTTTCACTGCCAGCCTACAGTATGCGCAGCTGCGCCACTGGACCACGGGTGACGACATGTATCAGGCTGCGTCCAGGGCGTACACCCCGTTTGAGAAGTTGGCGCGCTCCCTCGGGGGACTGAAGCGACTCATCTCCCAAATTTATGACATCCTGCAGCATCCATCCGCCCCGCCCACACATCCCTACCAGAGACAGTGGCAGACGGCGACTGGCACTGAAATCACGCCATCCCAGTGGTCTAGGCTCTGGACCGACATCCCCAAAACTTACCGCAGCATCCCACAGAGGGAAAACGCATACAAAATACTAACGCAATGGTACTATACCCCCCTGCGACTCAGTAAAATGTTCCCCACCACCTCGCCGATGTGCTGGAGGTGTGGCACTGCGACTGGTGACTTCATACACATCTGGTGGTCGTGCCCCGCCCTGGCTGTCTTTTGGAAGGAAGTCCTCAGCCACATCAAGAAGGTGTTGGGTTTTCCCCTCCCCGAGGAGGTTTGCACGCTCCTGCTGGGCATTCGGCCCCCCACACTTAGAGCACTCACGCGCAGCGACTGGGTCCTCACCCTCCACATGCTAGGCGCTGCCAAACAACTCATTGCGCTATACTGGAAGCGGGCCGAGGCTCCGCCGATAGCTTCCTGGTTCGTGCGCCTCTGGCAGGTCTTGACCATGGAGCTGCTCACGGCGCGGATCCAATTGAGGGGGGTGCGCTTCAAGGCAGTGTGGGAACCTCTAGTGCGTCACCTGTGCTCCATCAGCTATGCCCGTCACTTGCCTCCCAGGCTCCGCGCTCTGCAGTTGTTCGAGGACGCCCTCCTCCCTGCTGACCCGAGCAGGCTAAGCTCTTAGTTGCTTCCCTCAGTGCTGGATTGCGCTCTACATTTCCCATAGGCGTCCGCAGATACACTTCCCCTGGCCTCATACCATCTCATCGCTGCTCCTCCTTTTCCGACTTTTTCTTCCTTCCTGCTTGCCACTCTGGCTTCCGCCCCTCTTTGGGGCAGTTTGGTCCCTGTTGGGCCTTTGAAAATGTGACACCACTGCTCTCCTTCCCATACGCACCTCCCCCGCACAGCGCAACACTGCCAGCTTCTGGCTACCTCTTGATACACTCTCCCCTAAGCCACGCGGCCGGCCCTCTCGGGGGTTGTAGGCAGGGCGCTGTGTTAAGGATTCCACCCCCCCCGGTGAATTACATCTGCCGACTTCTTACTGCGCGGCCGGCCCCGACAAGGGGTTGTAGGCTTATCGCTGTGTTCACAATAAAAACAGATTTGAACAAAAAAAATAATAATAAGCACATTGGTCCAAAGATTTTCTTAAGGGTCCACTGCAGGAGCAGCCGAATCCTGGGGTGCCTAAACCTGTGGTTAAATAATGCCTCTTTTTTCCACCACGCCAACACTGCTTGTTTCTTTATCTCCCTCTTGCAGGTTCTTTTTCGTCCATGCTTTCTCCTTTTTAGGTCGAGCATTCAAGACCACTTGTATATACTATAGTATATACTTATGTGTGTATGTACTTTGTGGGTTCTGGAGATCAACCCTAGGACTTGCCTGCTTCTGCTTAGGGACTTTTTTCTGTTCAACTCCCTCTTTAATAACTGTCTTGTTAGAAAACGACCAGTAAAGATCAGCAAAATACCAGAATTGCTTTCTGCTTGTTCAACTGTATCTATATAACTGTCTTGATGAAAAACGACCAGTAGAGGGCAGTAAAATACCAGAATTGCTTTCTGCTGAGGAACTTTCTTTTTTTTTCTGGCAACTGCCTCCATTTCATTTTTTGATAGAAAACGGCCAGCAGAGGTCAGTAAAATACTAGAATCACTGTAGCATTCTCTAGAGTCCAGTCCATAGAAATTGTCTTCCACGAGCACCCGTAGGCAATAACATTTTTTTTTATCCTGTCTTTTTAGTGATGTGACCACCGAAGGCCCTAATTTTATATTAAAAACAGAACTTTGGACAATACCATTTCCCGCTGAAAGGCAATATTTCACTCCATGTGTCCCCATACCTGGCATGTCACGCAGTTTTTGTGCTTACTTTCCCTCCATTTTAAAGAACAGTAGATGTTTCAGCACCCAGGATAATGTGCTGCATAGCCAAATACATATAAGGTCCCAAAGGCGAGACCGATTGCATTGCAAATGCTTATTTACTGTTTTCCTACCCTTTTTTCTTTTTCCTTTTTCTGCCTTTATCTCTTACTCCAGGTAGACTCTAATTAATAAAAAAATGGTGCCATTCCGTCAAAAAAGAGCGCGAGACCCCACCACCTGCACAAATGAGGCGCTGGAAATATAGGACTTTACCCGGATCGAATAACAGCCGGATGCCCCTTAGTCAGCAGGACACCATGTTTACAATCCAAGGCTTTCGTTTTAGGTATCTTTGTTTTCAAGTGTGTTTATACAAAGTGGTTCACTGAGGCATATCAAGACCACAACTCCCAGAATGCACCGACTTCTTAACTCGCCATAGCTGCCAAGGTTTCAGATTACTATGTGTGGCATTTTCATAGTGTCAAAGTAATTATGAGTCAGACACCGCAAGCGTTTGCACGAGTTTTAAGATCTTCTTAGAGTTTCTCTAGGCTCAAATGTGTCTAGTTTCCTTTTTTTTATTATTTCTTTTTTTAATTTTTTTATTTTTATTTATGGTATTTATACATACAGTAAATGTTTCCTTCATCTTCGTTGCTTGATTTTTGCTCACAAGAAAGTGTCACTCGTACTCGTTGAAATGTCCCTCATAATTAAACTGTAATTCTGAAAATGTCACACACAGCCATCTGAAACCTTGGCAGCTGTGTGAGCAGACCGCTGTCATCGGCATAGCAGTAAAGGAAAAGTATGTCCAGAACCGAATACCACTGTAAACCGCGTACGTGTGCACACTCAACGGATAATAAAAGAGGCATCAGTCTCGCAGCCTTGTGCTGCTTGAGTGTCTTATACAAGGACAGAATCGCTGCCTAGCCGCACTAGGAGGCTGCCAACTCGACAGACAGACAGTTGCAGCGATCTTGTATGCACAGCGTCTAATGGCTGCACTGAGACTGCTCATGCCCCCTATAGCTGCTGGTGAGTGGTAGGTCCCATTGGAGCAGAAGTAGCCAAGACAGTATCAAGGCTTGCTCCCTCACAGTGTGCCAACATATGCATGATTTTGGGGCATTTGCCCACAGACCTGTGAGCCTATTTGGGAAGAAAATCAGAATCTAACGAATGGCCAGACCCTAAAATTGGCATGGGGAAACTCGGAACAAAACACCCAGGCAGACGCAGAAGGGGAACCGAACATGAAAATGCTACTCAAAAACCTTACCTCAGTCAACAAAAAGGCAGACGCTCTCAGTGCCTGCATAGACTCAAGAGTGTCAAAAGTAGACAAACACGAAGAGCGACTGAACAAAGTGAAACAGAGGATTTTGTCAGCAGTGAATGGCCTGCCTAGTGGCAAGCAAAGGAGGCTACAAATGGATAGAGTACTCACGATTATTAAAGCAAAAAAAATCGAGACTATATTTACAAAGAGCTAGCGCTGCTGCAGCGTCATTTTTTTGACACAGCAGCGGCGCAATCAGTGCTCCACACTGCTCCATATTCGCAAACTGATGCATTGGGCCCAATGCATTCGTTTGTACAGGCCTGCGTCACATTATACCTGCGCCAGGTGTGATGTATGCAGGGTAGGCGTTCCCGTGTTAAAAGCCACGTAGAACTGACGCAGTGAAATTTACAACTTTTCACTGTGACACTCTACGACCTGACTGCGTCAAAATCCCTGCGCCTTCTCAAACCAGGCGTAAGGATTGACACAGGGGGCCTTATTTATGAAGGCCTTGCGCCACCGGTGCGTCCCTTTTAAAATGGGAAAAAGTGACGTACCGGTGGCGCAAGGGCTTCATAAATAAGGCCCAGGGTTTTTAACATGGGACTTCCTCTGTGTTCTGACGCAATGCTGGAGTATTTAGAGATAGGGGCCTGGCATTGCACATGGCCAGAGGGAAAAAGGAACTACAATACAGGAGCTGCATGATATCACTCTATCTAGACTTCATGTTAGCAGTTCAAGAAGCCAGAAGAGCATACACGTCAGCCAAGAACCAACTGCAGTACTTGGAAATCCTCTATGCCATGTTATACTCTGACAGACTGCACATTACCCTGGAAGGCAAACAGCATATTTTCCAAGAACCACAGCACGCCAAGGCCTTTAGTGTGGACCACAAAGCAACACATTATCAACTGCAACCTGTCAATGAAGGCAGTCAACCTCTGTTATCAGATGATGATTGAACAGAAGAATCTGTTGAAACCAGACCACACGTAAGGCTACATTGACAAATATTGTATGGTCTCCTGGCGGCCCACATGAAAGGTTGGTATGGATTAACATGACTCTGTTACCACATGTACCGTCTTCACGGATGCACATGACATGATCACCGACCCTCGGACGGTATGGCCATCGCTCGATGTTACACCCTGGAAGCTGCCTGCCCCTCCTTGGTACACTAGTAGGTGTTATTGGTTTATATGATCTGTGTTGTTGATTTTGTTACATTTAGCTGGGAATCATTTGAGAGGGGGTTAGGGGGTGGAAACATTTGCCAGCAACGCTTGGGGAATGTTGTGGGTTGGGGGAGGGCAGGGAACCGTTGGAATTGTACCATATTTAACTACCCTATATCTTTAAGATAACACAGATTTAACTTGTGTTGGAATTTTAAGATGTGTGCTCAAGACAACCACTCACGCAGACTACACTCACCCAGTGTAGGCTGACGTCAAAGAATAGTACAGGAAATATACAATACACCTTTATAACACATAACATTGTGGCCTTAATATTATAACCCCTGAAAAGAAAGACGTGCTTGCCTTCTCTCAACGTAGACAACTGCATGAAGCACAACTCCATAAAACTCACTTAACCCACCCTAATAATCAAAAACTGGCTGGTAAGTGGACTGGATCCTGTGCCACAGTGCCATTCTTAAAATACTCCAGAGAAGTGGCAATAGTTGTGAGCAGTGGTGTCACATTCCTCCCAACCCAAACCACAACAGACTAGACAGGTAGATATGTAAGAGTGCAGGGCATTGCAGAGATACAATATATAGCACTCATCAACATGTATGGGTCCAATGCAGGTGACTCAGACTTCCTCCTCACATTGTGGGGCATGATACAGGGACTGCCACCAGGCACCCTAATCGGGGGGGGGGGGGCTAGAATATAACCATATAACCCCCAAGCCAGCTATAGCTAGATCAAACACACCAGTTAGAAACTTCAATGCAGCGTCAGGAGTGGTGTGGAGAATTATGTCAGAGGGCGTGCTTATTAACATTCAGAGACACTGACATAACAGCAGAAGGAAGGCTACATACTACTCGGTCATACATAACATGTGGTCCAGGCAAGATTGCGACATGAGATGTGTTTACATGGGTAACAGAAGTGAAACATCTCACCCGCACCCTCTCGGACCACTCTCCGATGAAACTTATTTTACAAATACCCGAAACAAATAGACAGGAGATGATATGGTGGCTATCTGGAGGACACTCTTGGATAATCAATTCAAGGAGGAGCTGAGACCAGAAATTGGTAAGTATTTTGAACAAAATTATTGGTCTGTACCTGAGATAGCCAACCTCTGGGAGGCATTTAAGGTAGTGTTCAGAGGGCTAAGTATAGCAAAGCAACATGGGTCCTAAAGGTCCTACTCGTCACATGGAAACCCTTGAAATGAAAAGGAAACAACTAGGCCCGGCTGATCATGGAAAACTCTGCAAGCACAAGAGAAATCATTGGAAGGAAAGTAGCAGAATACAGTGAGGTGGAGTAACAAGAAGCCAAGTACTTGGGGAAATCTGCCAGAGCATAGAGTGTAGGGGAAAGGCCAGAAAGAACCCTAGCTACTCTAATCAAAAAGCCTTGGGCTGACAATAATATACTTACTATTTATGACCTTAAATGCAATGGCCATCATATAGCAAGAGATATTATGGAGGTTGTTAGCAGCTGATATTGTGATCTATACTCTAAATGCAACGCAAGCACCTCTCAAGTACTATTGTGATCCCTACTCTAAATACAACTCAAGCACCTAACGAATTCAGAAATACTTGGAAGGCATGGCCATTATCTGGCGAAGCAATGCACGCAGAGAACTTTTGGTGCTACCAATAACCCTTTAGGAAATCAAAGAAGTTATATGCAATCTACCCAATGGCAAAGCCTCAGACTCTGATCGTCTACCTGCACAAATTTACAAGGCTTATTCTGACCTGCTGGCCCTAAAGGACTAGAAATGTATTATACAGCAGAAAAGGGCTGTATCCCTCCATCACTCTGTGAGGTAATATTGATTGTCTTGTTGAAATCAGTCAAAGAAACCAGTGACTGCAAGAAGTACAGGCTCCTGCCACTGATCAACTGTGATGCCAAAATATTCGCTAAGGTGAATCCTCCCTATGCCAGAGATGATGCTGTCGGAGTAGGTGGGGCTCATGAAAGGAATTTACAATAACAGAAGCCTTTTGGATCCTGATGAACTCCATAGTGTCATGTCCTTTAGGTTAGTTCTATCATGTACATACTGATTACATACATTGCACCCATCCATACGACATACTGGTCTTACACAGATTACCTTTTACCCAGTAGCTTACTTTTGGCTCTCCGACATTAGGCTCTTGGTACCATATCTTAATACCTGTACCTGACGTACACAAACATGTCCCCAGGAACTGTAGATTTATTCTGTACAAGGGTCACCACTTTTTTCATTCATGGCCAACAGCCAGCAGTATATGATCATGTTTGTTTAGAAAAGGATTAGCAGGGGATTAGCGAATGCTTTCAAAACATTTTGATTCTAGTAAAAACCCCAGAGTGACCACTTCAGTATAAAAGACTCTCACTCCCCCTTACAAAGGCAGAGGAGAAATTCCTTCCAAGCTGAGATGAGGCTCTGCCAACTGATCCTTCGACAAGCAGAGATCTGACATCCCTTGCGGGGTGCCATCCTCAACGCAGAGACGGGGTCCTTCATTCAGAACTATCAGGTGAGGTGTTAGCACTTCCCCGGGGAATTCTTGGCTGTATTAGGCTCCATAGGCTCGAATAAGGTTCCGTTAGGACATATCCTAGCCCTTACACATACATGCTTCACCTAACCTCTAGGCTAGGTACGGTTAGGTAGGCTACGCATCGTAGGAGTATGCCAATGCTATTGTTTTATGTAATATACTTTTATACATCTTATTAGCACGATGGTAACAATGTATCTACTTTTTACAATATTGGTACTAGCAATTGCATTTGTCTGCTCCTGTCTTTTGATTGTCACAGCTAACATGTTTCATACTAGACTGACACTTGACCAATAAATAATTATGGAAACTGTTCCAATCGTCATTCTATGTATTCTGAGAAAAGTGAGCACGAGTGACTGAATGAAAGATATTGTATTATTGCCATGATACCTGAGGAATCAGGGTTGTCATGTTCAGTGGTTTCCAGAAACTACTTACCACACTGTATACTACAAGGGGATGGTAGAGGCACTGTAGAGCTAGCTTGTCTAATGCCTGGCTCATCCTGTGGGGTTGTCAAAAGTCTGTCTGCACAACAAGCCCTCAGTTTAGGTCATGCAAAACATGCAGGTCCTGGGGGGTCCTAGGAACTACACGACAGTAGAGCTATGACGTAATGAATATATTCATATATATATGAATGAGTGTATTGTATTGAATGTTGCTTTAGAATGTTTCATTCGCAGTTAAACACAGATGAATAAAGATGTGTATTACTAAGCTCCGTGTGTGGCGTAGTCATTGGTTGGGTACCCCGGCTGGGAAGAAGCTACAAATGGCGATGAGATAGGGAATAAGTAACCCAAAGATTGACAGTGCTTTCTCAAAGAGTTTGCTGTGGTCCAAGCAAACTGCTCGTGTGTGCCACATGTGCCATCGGGGAAGTACAACATTGACTTTTAATGCATGTGGAGTGAAAGCACAGTTCCAGCTGCTGTAAAGCAATTGAAAATTAAAACATTCAAAGAGAATCTACAATTTGTTTGTCAATACCTGGTAGTTAGGCCATACATAAAGGTACCACACTATTACGCAACATAGACCCGTACTGACACTGTGAATACAAGTGCTGCCAAGCAGAGATTAATCTGGTGTCAAAAAGTACAAGGCGACAGCCAAGCACAAGATAAAGCTGTGGGTATAAGTGCTGCCAGGTAGAGACAAACCAGGTGTCGAGAAAAGTACAAAGTGACAGGCAAGTGCAAGAGAATGCTGTGGTTGAAAGCAGACAAACACGTTCTATCAATGTACTTACTACAGCCTTGAAAAGGTAAGAGCTCTATGACCTCAGGGGCGGGCAAAGAGACCCAAGAAGAAGCACTCATGTTGTGCTTGGTGAGCTTTCAAATACCTGTAGTGGCACATCAACAAAGCTGCTGGGTAGTGGCTCAGAACAATGCCAAAGGTCTCCAATGGAGACCAAGAGAGATGTCACCATTCTACCGACAGTTCATGATGACCCAGAGGTACATCACAGGGCCTCAGAGATGTTGTTGATGATCCAGGTGCTACCACCAAAAAGCTAAGTATTGGTGACCAATGGACTACGTGGATAGAGACATTTAAAGATATCGTTGATACCCTTGAAGCGACGGATAATGAAAAGATGATCAAATACCTCAAAAATCCTGCTGGTGTTAGCATAAAGGAAGTCATAAAGAAAATGCCACAAACTAACAACGAAATCACATAGCTTCATATTAAAGAAACATTGAATCTCAAGTTCCGGCAACGGCAAATGTGGACTATGAAAGTTAAATGACAGAAAGTTGGCGAAATCATTGACGAATTTTAGAAAAACTTGACACATTCATCAAACACTGTAAATTCAATTAATTTAATGATAAAGAGGCCATACATCTTAGGGTCACTGATGGATCCTTGTCCAATTCATTCAGACGGCGAATGCTGAGAGAAATTTTTAGTCTGGAACAAGTGTTGATGATGGCTGTTAGAGCTGAAGAGCATGTCTATCGACAAGCTTCAGGAATGGAAGCTGGAGGTGCCTAGAATAAATCAGTCATTAATATGAAAAGCAAGTCAAAGCAAAAGACTGAAGGACACAAGGTGATTTCTACACATAAAAAGAAGTTATGTTTTAGATGTGGATTTTCATTTCCACACGAAGAGAAATATCCTGCCATTTGGCAGACATGTAAGGGCTGTGGGAAGGAGAACCATTTTGTCACGGTGTGCAAAGCAAAGGGGAAAACAAGTACATCACGGCGTGCAGACAAAATGCCAGCAGGAATGTTCCAGAAGCAACCTTCGACGCACACCCACAAGGCCTAGCGGAGGCAACAGGTACGACAAACTGACACTGAACGAAGTTGGCCATGGCCTTTAGTTGCACCTTGTCTAAAATACAATCATTCGCTGGGACACTAGTGTATCGTCCCCCTGGTCCACGTACTAAATTTCTTGCCAACTTCCACTCCATCCTGGAAAATTCTATAGGATCGACGCATTACACCATCTTGGGTGACTTAAATTTTCACTTAGAGATAACAGATGATACAGACTCTACTACTATCCTAAATGATTGCCTAGCGGCCGGTCTCCATCAATTAGTTGTAGCCCCTACCCACATCGCAGGACATACTTTGGATGCGATATTCATGAACAATAATGACATCACGGTCTCTAGAGTAGAACCTCTTACATGGACTGATCACTCGGTGGTATACTTTAACATCAAACTGAATCCTACGACTATAGTATCAACTAAACCACCACCCCATACGACATCAAGGAACTGGAAAAACCTTAACATCCCTGAATTTTCCACAATGTTAACGGAATTACTGCAAAACACCTACTTTGATCCCGACAACTATCTTACACACCTCACCCAGGCATGCAATACTTTCGCCCCCCTCAAAACTTCCAATAGAAATCGTCACACCCCATCAGCACCTTGGTTCTCAGAGGATCTCCGTAGGCAAAAACAACACTGCCGAAACCTAGAAAGGAGATGGCGCAAGCATTATTACCCATCCGACAAATTAATTTATAAATCAGCCTTAACCAATTACAAACAAATAATCTTCACACAGAAGACCAACTATTTTGTGTCACAAATCAACTCCGCACAAAACTCCACCAAACAATTGTTTCAGGTAGTGAACCAGCTTTCCAATCCCCCGGTACCCCCGGAGGATACATCCCAACAACTCTGTGACTCCCTTGCCAAGTTTTTTACAGACAAGGTTATGTCAATCTTTAGCACTTTCTCCCCTTCCACTCATTTTGGTGCATCAACATCTTCGCCTGACTCTTCAAACATCTGTCACATTTTCTCATTTTCAAGAAACCTCCCAAGAGTGCATCCAACACCTTATAACCAAAATCAAATCCGGCTCCCCCACTGACCCATGTCCACCTTCTATCCTTAATTCGATCGCACACATTATTACACCAGCAATTGCCAACATCTGTAACACCATGTTCAGTACAGGAATATACCCCTCAGTATGGAAACAAGCAGTCATACGCCCACTACTTAAAAAGCCTAACCTAGACCCTGGAGATCCAGCTAGCTACAGGCCTATCGCCTGCCTACCCTTTCCGTCTAAGATATTTGAGAGTCTCATGAACACGCAACTCTCCAACTTTATTGAAACCAACGACCTTTTAGATGACACACAATTTGGTTTCAGACAGGCACATGGCACCGAAACAGCACTCGTCAAAGCG
Organism: Lissotriton vulgaris; assembly: GCF_964263255.1. Lineage (NCBI taxonomy): Eukaryota > Metazoa > Chordata > Amphibia > Caudata > Salamandridae > Lissotriton > Lissotriton vulgaris. The sequence goes on along the minus strand of NC_141695.1, from coordinate 1,507,339,182 downwards.
GCTGATGAGATTAGGTCTACTATGGACAAAGGGGGAGCGGCGGTCCTGATATTATTGGACTTGTCCGCAGCCTTCGACACGGTCGACCACACCACCTTGGTCGACCGTGTCTCTGCCTTGGGGATTACACACAAAGCAAAAAACCTCATCTCTTCATTCCTTGAGAACCGATCCCTAATAGTCAAACTAGGACAATTTTGTTCGCCTACTTTTTCACTCCCATGCGGCGTCCCTCAAGGATCCTCGCTAAGTCCGACACTGTTTAATATATACGTGTCGGACTTGGCGAGGGTAATCAAAGCCCACAATATCAGCCTTACAACCTACTCCGACGACACACAGCTCGTCTTATCTATCCATCAAGATGGTGCTGATGTGGCCGCTAACTTTCAATCAGGCATGTTAGCAATAAGCGACTGGATGGCTGCCAATTGCTTAAAGTTGAATTCCTCCAAGACAGGGATAATGGTCTTCGGTAAACTGGAACCCATCTGGTCTCCCGTTTGGTGGCCTGACAAGCTAGGTCCCCCCCCTACCCCGGTCACCAAAGTGCGGAACTTAGGGGTAATATTTGATGACAAACTGCTATTCACTCACCATGCGAACAATGTGGTGTCCACTTCATTTTTTACGTTACGGAAAATAAAAAAGCTACTACCCTATATCCCCAGTACCCATGCAAAAACACTTATCACCTCTTTGATTTTCTCACGTATAGATTACTGTAATGCTCTTTTTCTGAATGCACAGGCTAAATTCATTAACAAACTTCAGCTAGTGCAGAATGCGGCAGCCAGAGTCCTTCTCAAGATTCCCAAATTTCAACCCATCTCCTCCCACCTGCAAAACCTTCATTGGCTTTCCATCAAAAATCGCACCAGATTTAAGTCCCTCTGCATAGCATACAAAGCAATCAACAACATAGGTCCTGCTTTTCTCAGAGAGGCCTTTAAACCTAAAAACAATCCTAGAACCCTGCGCTCCTCTTCCTCTCATTGTGTTAACATTCCTCGCACCCGAAGAGTTAACTGGGGAGACAGATGCTTTGTCATAGCCACCGCCAAACTTTGGAATTCTCCCCCCACTTACATCAAAATCAGCCCCACCCTCATGACCTTCAGGAGACAGCTGAAAACGTGGCTTTTCACTCAGTAAATGGCCCTTTCTGTTCAACTACTTTCTGTCTGACTACTTTTGATCTATAGCGCTGAGACACCCACGAGTAGTTGCGCGCTTTAAAAGTCGCATAAATAAATAAATAAATAAATAAATAAATCTAAATTATCATCAAATAGTTCATCCATATCAGTGTCAAGTGAAAGTGAAAAAGATGGTTGTGCCATATTGATGTTTACTTCAGAAAAGCTTGCTCATGTCGGACTGGCTTCATGTGAAGAAAAATGTCATTCAAAGAACAGTTGAAATGTCAAAGTACGAAAGTCATTCAAACCTTGTCTGAAAATTAAACTGAAAGTAAATGGTTGTTTGATAACTTTCGTCATCAAAAGTGGTGCGTCTGAAGAGCAATATAATGAAATGCAGCCCTTACCACATCTTATGCTATTGAAAATGAAAGTGCATACATGGGCTGCATCGAAACCCTTAAAAAGTCATGGTACATCTGCAGCGATGGTGAAACACAAGAAAAAGAAGGTGCAAACACAAATTCATGTGATTCACAGGACAGCGCCAAGTACCTGTCTACTCAGCCTCAGCACAGCTGCTGATATGGGACTGACGTCTGTGAGCATGAATGCTCATCATGCCATAGTTAGTCGGTTCACTTCAATGTTTCATGGTTTGGGAAAGCTTGAGACTATGAAAGTAAAGTTACATATTAATGAGGATGTCTGTCCTGTTGTTCAGAGACATAGGCAAAATACTTTTTATTTACAAGATGCATTGTTACTTAAGCATGTTATCATTGAGCATTTAACTGTTCCAATTCCCATTGTGTAGTACCCAAAAAGGACAGTGAAGGAGCGATACGCATATGCGTTGACCTGAGTTAGGCAAACAAGGCAATTGAAAGAGAACAACATCCAGGTCCACACATTGCTGACATGATTACCCAACTAAATAGTGCAAAGGTCTTCTCTCGTCTTGATTTAAATAAAGGTTTTCATTAGTTGGAACTTGAAGAAGATTGCAGGTACATTACAACCTTTTCTTTACATGTTGGTCTGTTTCATTACAAAAGACTACATTTTGGTATGTAGCCTACAACCTAACTGTTTCAAGACATCATTCCACATACCATACAGCCTATCATGAATGCATTCAATTGCAGAAGTGAAATATTGGTTTTTGGAGCTACCCAAAAAGAAAATAATGAAGCTCTTACACAAATATGTTGTTTACATGCCGAAGCAGGTTTGATTTTGAATGCACAAGGTACTCAAACTAGAAAGATGGGTAGTCTTGGTTTTTATGCCAATAGTATATAGAAGTATACTTCTGAGTTCAAGAATCTCAATCTAAGATGAGAGTGTTAATTGTAACAAAACATGTTCAAAAATTATTCATTTGTGGGATACACATTAATATTTTGTAATCTCAGAGTGAGAGGTAAGTGGGGTCATGCCACCGATGTATTAGTACGAGTCAGGTCAAAGTGCAGAGAAGAAATATGTGACATTTACATCAGAATAGCTACCTGATAGCTTGAAGGTAGAAAGTAGTATCCAATTCTTGTGTTCGACTATTCAACTACGGCAGAGATATCATGCAAAATAGTAAGTATGAGTGGCAGGCTTCATTAAAATAAAACCCAAAAGTGTAGAGTGAATTGTTGTCCAGTGTTGTGGATATTCACATTAATATGTAACAGCAAAATATTATGTAGTATTCAAACTGATAAATATGGAAATAGGGGAACTTTGTACATAGAACTAGTCAAGAAAAGTAGTATGATAGCTTGATTAAAGGACAATGATAGCCTGTATATCTGAAATGCTAGTTATAGAAGTGATAAACAATGTAAAGACATGACTATTGCTAGTAGAATTGAAGAGAAACTTGGTAAGAAAAAAAAGTAGAACAAAAAAGATCAGCAGGTGAATGAGTTATAAAGGTATGTCTCACTCACACTGTGAGGCCCATGGGTGCTGACTCTCACCATAACTGGCTAAGTGGGAATCACCAATCATAGGATGGGTCATAGATTGACAAGATAATCCTGCAGTGATAGTGGTCAGGAATGTAGGATTGCTATTAAATATACTTATCAGCATGGCTAGACCACTTTGTTGCTAATATTGGTTGTTAATTACAAATGTAGTAATCAAAATGACAATACTCCCTAAGATACTGTACCTATTCATAAATATACCAATGTCTGAATCTTGTGCTCTTTCAGACCCTGCAGTCTGCTCTGCTCGCCTTTGTCTGGGGGCGGCAAGAAGCCACGTTGCAGCTGGGAGGTCTTAGTACAGCCATTTGAGCGCGGAGGATTTGAGGCCCCCAACATCAGGCTTTATTATCTGTGCGCAGAGGGACAATTTGCCCATTTCTGGTGTCACCTGCAGCGCTTCCAACCACACACTGCCATTGAAGCTGACTCTGTCTTGCCAGTCACTCTGGAGGCTGCCACGCTGCTGGGTGGGCAAGGCGGCCCTCGAGATGAAATGAATCCTGTACACTGCACCGCATGGGCGTGGAGAATACTGGCACATAGGGCACAACTGGATTACATATACGCCCCGGCGCTGCCACTCCCTGCATATCCAAACAGCTCTGCAGCACGAGAACCGGCTGCGTTGCACACTCTAAAACAGGTGGGGATCGCCAAGCTTGGAGACATCTACCAGCGTGGAGAGTTCCGACCACTCTCAGATGTACAGAAAGGCCGGGAACATAATCTGATGCTGGGCTTCACATATGTATGTATGTATGTATAAACCATTTTGTAGCGCGCTCCGTTACTTGGGAGTATCCTGGCGCGGTAGGGAAAGACAGAAAAACAGAACAACGGAGGGGCAAACTAAATTGTACTCTTAAATATGTGTGTTTTTTGATTTTTCTTAAATAGAGCCACTGTTTGTGTGGAACGCAGATGGAAAGGACGTACACATATGTACGGGTGAGGCAAGCTATAGAGCGCACTATCCCGAATATTGTGATTTGTTACCTTTGCCTCAAATTGTAAAGCACTCTGCTATCCTTTGAGATCAAGCTTGCGCTATATAAAACGTTATAAATAAATAAATAAATAAATCCCTCTGAACCAAGACCGCTACGTGCATTCCAGGCAGTGCTAACAAGCGACTCCCGCACGGGGCTGATAACACGACTATATAATGCATCCCTGAGGGAGCTGGACTTCACTGATAGTCCCTCCTATAATAAATGGAATATGACACTTGGGGCCCCAATATCAGCAGAGGCTTGGGCATTCTGCTGCGCACTATCGGGTCGTCTGACAGCGAATTGCAACATCCGCATCATTCATTGCAAATACTTGCATCAATTCTACTACACACCGGCACAGCTGCACAGATTTGGCTTGAGAGATGACGCTTGTTGCATGAGGTGTGGTCAAGATAACACAGATATTCTGCATTTAGTGTGGGGTTGCACGTGCATACAGTCCTTTTGGGGGAAGGTTATGAAGGTAATGGCTGATGTGGTGCTGGAGGATGTGGGGTACACGCCTGCGGTATGCCTGCTTGGATGGGTCAGTTTTCATTTTTTCAGTTTCAGTTTAATGTTTATTGCTTGATTAATTAAAATCATCACAATACCCCCCTACATAAAATAAGTGAGTTTCATCACCTTGGATGGGTCAAACCCCTTAAGCCATGCAACCGTAGGCTAGTAGCCATCTCCACATTGTTTGCAAAAAGGGCTGTTGGGAAATGCTGGGAAGCTAAAACCTCACCGACACTGAAGGGATGGCTCAGAGAACTGTTGTGATGTAGAGACCAGCTGAGTGTATATGCTTTGGAACTGCCAGAAGCTTCCCAACCTAAAGATTTCTGGGCCCCATTGACAGATTATCTGCTTAGCAAACCTGAATTGTAACGGGCGGCACCATATGGCCCGCGCTGATACTGCAGTCAGTATATCAATGCTATTGTGGATAGGTTTCTGTTGATTATAATGTGGCATAATAAAACACAAGCTTAGCTGAGTGCCAAGGGAAGTGGGAGGTGGGAAAGAGGGTTTAATGTTTGGGGGGGGATAATTTTTGTTATATAAAGGTAACTGCTTATAATGCTATTGTGGTACGTCTGATTGCATCAGCTCCCAGCGTGGGGCTTGTATTGACCTGTTATAAGCTACCAATAAACACATTTAAAAATACAAAAATAATTTCAAATGTAGTAGAGAATTAGCATATAGTAATTTATAAGAAAGAGCCAACATTGTGTTAGTGGTGATTGTTTAACTCAAAGGTATACATGAATTTGTTAAAAGTGATTTGGACCATCTGATTTAGTGGGTAACAAATGAAATGACTACATGCAGGATAACTGAAATAGCTGCCTGTAAGGCATAACAATTGTAACATTAAGGCTCTCCCTTGTTGTTGGGTGATGATTTGAGCTTTATTAATAAGTGTGTTTTCAGTAAAATTGCTATACAATACTTTTTCTGAGCGGCCCTAATCAAAAACAAATACTGAACTTATTTTCACTACTTTGTGTGCTCCCGACAAACCTATTTCATGCTGAGAGTGATAGTTTTCCCCCTCGTTAGAGATGGATTCTTTGGTAGCAGAGTGTAATCTGGTGTAGCACCCTTTTCAATATTGTTGTCATTTACCTTTATTTTATTGATTTGAAATTGGCTACTTTAATACTTGATGTCCAGTTGATGGCTTCCATTACTACCATTGTAAATTTGATAAGGGTATGTAAAACAACACCACACACCCAATTCCCAAATAAAGCAGACAACCTGAAATTAAAAAATAAGTGGATAACTTCAAAACAATTGAACATATACAATGTAAAAAGTGTTACGGTTTATAAAATTATCAATCAATATCAAGTAATATATATTTTAATTGAAATGCTACCCTCCCAAGCCCTTGATAAACTCCAAAACCTGACAATAAAATGAAATTAACATACAAAAAAACAAACATATAAACAAATACATACCAATTTAACAAATTACATAATTTTTTTTATTTTCCTTTTTCCATTTATTACAACCTGTTAAACATAAACATATCAACCGGTGCAGTTCACCAGTTACAAGTGCACCATGACATATCAAACTTTTCTGATATTAAGGGATAACGTAAGGAAGACAGTACAGCATATACCAAGTCTGGGAGCTATCACAACCATATACATATCATTACTACACCTGGCAGCCACAGCTCCCATTCATAATGTGACTCCATGCGAGTCTACATTCACATGTCCCCTGAGTACGAGTCGGTATCTGGCTCCCCATGTTCATTAAATCTGTCTAGTAATAACCCCCAAGCTGCTACATCCTCAGCAGCTTTCTCCTCAAAGCAAGAGAGGACATCCTTGATCCATAGTGCTGCACGAGACCCCATCCACCGGATAGCCAACCTCTGTTGAGCAAAAAGGAGTGCACGCTGCAAAAATGTATATGGGATCTACCATCCCCTGGGTTTTGCCACCATCCAGAAGAGGCAAGCCCCAAGGGTAAGGGGTATTGCGAAACCCGTAGCCTCCTCAACTCTATGTGCTACCTCTCTCCAAAACCCATGTAATTTATCACTAAGCTAAGCAAGATGTAAAGATGAAGCCCCCTTCTCTCCACAATTTGCACATTTTGCTTCCCTGGTGGGATCTATCCTATTCAACTGAAAGGGTGTCACATATGTGTTATTCAGGTAGCTGATGTGTAATAACTTAAACCTGTTGTTCCAGGAGACCACCCGCACCAGCTCACAGGCATGGTCCCAATTCTCACCTGCGAGGGGCTCCCCCGGCTCTGACTCCCACGCCAGCCTCACCGTGAATGGGAGCCTTGTTATGTGTCTTATAAAAGAGGGTAATGGGGTGACTGCTCTCCCCCTACCTAATTAACCCGCCCAATGACTGGGAGGGCAGTGGCGCCGCCAGAAATCTACACCCTGTTTCCTTTGCTGTGTTTTCCAATTTAGCATAGTTCAGAAAGTGCCCTGGCCCTACATTAAATGTGTCCTGCACACCCAGGAAGGTAAGAAAGGCCTCACACAGGTATAGATCCCAAGCTAGGAGACACCCACCAGCCCCCCATCACTCCATGGACATGTCAGGGTTGATAGTACGAAACGGCTCAAGGTCCCAAAGACATAACTCCCTGTCAAAGTGAGCCCTACACAGCACATTTTTACCACTGTTTCCATTTCGCAAAATGTGCCTCACCAGATATGGAATCAGGATCTCTGACCAGTACCCTCTAATTAACAAAAGTGCCAGTGCCCTCGCCAGTCATACCTTGTAAGAGCCTTTTTCCCAATTGTTGGGCTCTGCTAGAAACTGAAGGCGTGCTGCAGGTGTGCCGCAAAATAATATAGGTGCATATCAGGGAGAGCCAGGCCTCCCTCCTCCATGTCCCTTTTGAGAACAGACAGGGCAAACCTGCTCTGCCTTTCCACCCATTACAATGACATCAATAGACTATTTCGTTTTTGAAATAGTAGTGGGCCAAAAGAGAACAATGCATTTTGTACCAGACAGACACTGTGGGAGAAAAAACATCTTTGCCCATAAACAACTGGGGACACGTATTCCAGAACCTAATTGACCCGGTAAGGCCCTGCAGATCTCTATCTACATTCAGACATTGGTGGGTAGCCTCCATGTGGGTAGCCATAATTCCTAGGTATTGAAAGTTGTCCATTTCCCACCAGAGCCCGAGGTCAGGTAGCTGCTCAAGCAGCGTCACCACTAGCCTCCCCAATGGAAATAACAGCTCCTTCCTGATGCTGCCTTGCAGGCCAGTGATCCCTCCGAACTCTGCAATGCACCTCAGCCAACAGCTGCACCGCCTCAGTAGGTGAATGGAAATAAATCAATGCATCATCTGCATACAATGAAAAGATGTGATTGGACTCTCCCACCCATATACCCCAGGGTACCATCTCTCTTTATAGCAGGATCGATAAACGCTCCAGAGCCAAGGCAAACAGGAGTAGCGAAAGTGGACAGCCCTGCAGAGTGCCTTTCCCCACCACCCAGGCCTCCAAAACCACACCCCCACTCTAATGTGGAACATTGGGTCAGTCTAAAGTATTTGTATCCAATTTCTAAATGCCAGTCCAAATCCCATCCCCAGCAATACTGCCATCAGGTCGCACCAATTGACATTATTGAATGATTTCTCTAGGTCAATTGATACAAGTGCCATCTCTTGGTCTACCCTGTGGTCTCATGGAGCACATGGGTCAGGTTGAGGGCCAAGCTATGAGCATGCATACACTAACATTGATCCTCGCCTACCAATTCCTGTACTACTTCTCACAACCTTGTTGCCAACAATTTGCAGAGGATCTTGACATCTGAGTTGATCATAGTGAGTGGTCTGTATGAGGAGAAGCCCTAGGCCCCCCTGCCATTAACATGAAGCAGATAAATGCACTGCGCATAGGGAGGGGAAGGACTTTGTACTCCTTGGCTTACAGAAAGACCTTTAAGAGTTTGTCCGTGAGCAACGTGAAATAGGCCAGAAAGAATTCAAAGGGAAATCCGCCCCCCAGAGGCCTTAGCTTTGGTCAGCTCTCACAAAGCCAACCTCAAATCCTCCAATGTGAGGGGCCCCACCCAAATTTCACGCACATTCTGACAAAAGACACATAAGTCCACCCCACAAGGAACACCTCCACTGAACCTTATTGACAGACCTCCCTGGCACAATAAATTTCCCAAAAGTGCAATAGAAGGGTATTCAGGATATCCGGACGGCTTGTCACCAATTGCCCCTGGGTGTTCGGAGATGGAAAATAGGCAGAACCTCTTATTCCTGTTTCAATGTCCAGGCTAATAACCTGCCCAACCTATCACATTCTCTATGTAGGTGCTGTTGATCAGCTTTAAGAGTATATTTTTCTAGGGATTCCCACAACTCCTGTAAGCTTCGTTGGGTCCACATAACCTTTCCGCGCACATCCCCAAAGTCCACCTCCCCCTTGTGGAGATCTGCCAACTGCCACTCCCGAACCGTAATGTCTGCTTCCAAATGTCTTCAAACACTGCAGGTGGTTCCTATGCAGACCCCAGCACAGTGCCACCTTAAGGGCCTATTTCTAGAGCATGTCCACCAGTGACTCTCTAAAGACCACATCTGTTAGGAGCTCAGGAGACATATGCCAACACTTGACAGGACGCACATTCTCCCCATTATAAATGGAGCAGCACTGGTGCATTGTCCTAAAGGAACTTCCCCAAGTGCTCAACTGTCTCGAGCTGCTCGGGATCTATCCCAGCAACTAGCAGGTGGGCTAGGCGACTATACATATTGTGCGTCAATGAGTGACAGGTGTATTCCTGCGTCTTCTGTTGGAGTGCCCGCCAACTATCCAAAAACCCCAGATTCCGCATGACCCTAAAGAGTGACGGTCATTTGGGGCGCCGTCCCTTGCTTAGGCGGGAGCCGGTCACTATTCTCGTCCAGGACACAATTAAAGTCCCCTATTATCAGGGAGCCCATACTGCCCTCGAGCAGCTCTTGCACTGCCCCATAATGCTTCCCATCATCTACATGGGGCAATAAGTTTTCAGAATTGTAATGTCCTTACCCACTAATGTGCACTTTGAGCAACAGATAGCACCCCTCTACATCTGTTTTGAATATTCATGATGAAATGGCACCCCGGGTGCGGTCCAAATTGTCATCCCCTAGCATAAGAGGAGTAAGTTGTTGGAAAAAACTGTCCTCTCCACTTCTTCGTTAGTTTCTTAGCCTTATTACCCATTAAATGTGTTTCCTGAAAACAGGCTATCTGGACCTGATTACACCATCAATGCGAGTGAACCCTGTATCATTTTGTGTAACCTTTCAACCCCCTGACATTTCAGGTGACAATATTTGTACAGTCAGCCATTAGATATATTCCTGTCTCCCACTTGGGTCTGGATCGGTCCACGTCCACCCCAATGGGGAAACCAACCCACGTTCTTCCACAACGGAAACTCATAACCTTGGACTAGCTTATGCACTGTAACTACAAACCAGACCTCCTCAGAAACTAGGGGTTAAACCATCAAGAGCTGACCAAAACGGGACAACCCTGTTTGTTCACCCATTTTCTGTATTGCTGTCAGGATCCACAGCCTAAACCCCTCCCCCTCAAACATGGCCTACTATTTCAAGTGAAGAGGGCTATCAAGACCCTATTTGTACCTAGTGCAAAGCTGTACTGATGTCATAAAGTAAAACAGATCAATACGGAGACTAAGAAGCAAACCAGGCTTAACTTAATTTACACCCCTGGTAGGATGCCTCCGCCCCCCACACCCTCCCCCAAAAGGAACACACAAGCAGTCTGGGCCCCCTATTAATTATATAATTACCATATTCATTAATAAAGGGTCTTTAAAAAGTACTTAAAAAATACTCACCTATTCCTCAATAAACCCAACAACTCCAAAATATAAATAAAATAAAATAACAACGATTTTTTTTAAACTAAATACCTAATACTAGATTTTGCAATAAAATAATTTAAGAAATAAAAATAGAATACAATATACTAAAACATAATTAAAAATTATATTACAGTAACTGCTACTTTAAACTTCTAAAACTAAAAAATTTCAATAATTGCTTGGGAAGTTTCATTTGCACTGTTCTGACCGTGATATTTTGGTCAGATGATATTTGGAGAAGATATTAAACAACAGGTCTGTCAATAGACAGCTGAAGGAGAGTAAGAACTGCATTGACTGATTAATTAAAATCATTACAATTAGTGATTTGAAACCAAATGCACAATAATTTGTACACAGAAGGAATGCTATATAAAATACCATGAAAGTTTCATAAAACTCAAAGCAGTACTGCTACGAATGTTATGATGCTTTGAGGGTAACATTGATACCGTGTATTCACATCAGACAAAGGCAGGCTTTATATCAAATTCTATATGATAGCATGCCATTTAGTGCGTTGATACCACATGTTGACATCATTAAAACACAACTTCTAGCTGCACACCTATTGCCTCATAAGTGTGTCACCCTAGGCACCAGTATATGTTTGCTGGAACCTCCAGCGTAGTTTTACTGCTACAATTCAAACTTCAATCGTTTTATAGAAATATTTACTCCATACTCTTGTTGTGTTCAAAATCCAAAATTAATTTATTCACTTTTCATTCTTTTCAAAATTCAAGACAATCCATGTTCCAATGCATTTCGGTGTATGGTCATACACCGAAATGCATTGGAACATGGATTGTCTTGAATTTTGAAAAGAATATAAAGTGAATAAATTAATTTTGGATTTTGAACACAACAAGAGTATGGAGTAAATATTTCTATAAAACGATTGAAGTTTGAATTGTAGCAGTAAAACTACGCTGGAGGTTCCAGCAAACATATACTGGTGCCTAGGGTGACACACTTATGAGGCAATAGGTGTGCAGCTAGAAGTTGTCTGACATACACTCCAGGAGGGGAGTGATACCCAAGAGCACAGTTGAAATTGGATTTAACATTTAGGCGGTGCACAACCCGATACACAGAAGATCATTAAAACACAATCATAGATCTAATAAAACAGTTAAGAGTATAATATGGTAAATGTTCTTAAAAACATGCGGGTGTCCGCATGTAATGCAACGTGTGCTCACTCGCGGCGCTCTGCAACCCAGGGGTCGTATAAATATATATTAAAAAACAAAACTGTATTAGAGACAAGCAAAAACAATAATAATGTGACACTGATCGTACTTTGTTTAAAACTGCAGGCCTTCACTTAGCAGTCAAGACCACGCTCGAGCGAGCTGCAGAGCGAGGCTTATGGGTGGGTCAAGAGGGGATTCAAAAGCACTCAGCTGCATGCCAGGTTGCGTCTACAGGCTAGCAAAGTTATTACGCTAGCCCGCACTTTGAGACCAATGGGAGCATGAACGGGACAATGTAACATAAGCGACATGCCATGGCCCTGAGAGATAGTCTATGCATGCAAAGGCAAAAAAAGCAGACATGGCAGGAGCCACAAGACGTGTGGCCAAGTGGTGCTAATGACCCGTGAAAGACAGATGGCGGCTGCGCGTGTGCACGGTCGCGTGAATGCAAACGCTAGGCCAGCCAGTAGCACTTTGAAAACTCACCTACTTAACGTCTCGCAGAGCATCACATGCACTGACTCAGTGAGACCTAAAAAGCAGCATGCGTATATGAGCCAATCGGAGAATTTGATCCGTTGATCAGCAAGGGGTGGCAGGTTGATGCAGTAGAGTGAGTTATTCAAACCCCATCTGTGCTGGGGAGGTCATGATCTTGGGGCATAGTGGGTGTAGGGAAAGTGTTGCTGCCTTTGATTTTTACAGGTAAATCCTCTACCATAAATCATCAGCAAAAAACGAAAATAGTTCATTTAAGTAACTTAAGTACAGCCCATGATGTGCTCTGTGCTGCAGAGCGTCAAAGATGCCTCTTGACCGCCAAGCACCATGCCTACTGCAGTTGCAGAAGTGCCTGGGATGTGTGTAGTCGTACTCTGCAGCAGGTGGAGTAAAACATACTCAGTGTATCACAATTATGCATGTATGTTGTGAGTGTTGACCTAAGCCAAACTGAAAAGAACATCCGGACAGTAGATGGAACAAATTCCCTTCTGTTGGCACTCACCCCTTCCCAATGTATAGTTAGAAGTAAACAGGAAAACAAAGATGCCATTCAGATGCCTGACATTTACGAACGTAAATTGCTTTCACGTGGGTACACCGAAAAACACAATGACACTGCTAGCAAAGCCAATGACTAAAGGGTGCTTATCTATCAGCCCAATGTGAATGACACTTCAAGGAAGCAGTAGCAGTAGCTGAAGGTGGCTGACCCAAAGTCTCCTTCTATGTATTATTGCTCTGTGTGTGCTTATTTATAGTCCCTACAAAGATCTGGAATAATGCTTTCTGTGTGCTTATTTATAGTCACTACATAGATCTGGAATATTGCTATGTGTGCTTATTTATAGTCACTACAAAGATCTGGAATATTGCTCTCTGTGTGCTTATTTATAGTCCCTACAAAGATCTGGAATATTGCTCTGTGTGCTTATTTATAGTCACTACATAGATCTGGAATATTGCTATGTGTGCTTATTTATAGTCACTACAAAGATCTGGAAGATTGCTCTTTGTGTGCTTATTTATAGTCCCTACAAAGATCTGGAAGATTGCTGTGTGTGTGCTTATTTATAGTCCCTACAAAGATTGGAATAATGCTCTCTGTGTGCTTATTTATAGTCCCTACAAAGATCTGGAATGTTGCTCTGTGTGTGCTTATTCATAGTCACTACAAAGATCTGGAATATTGCTCTGTGTGTGCTTATTTATAGTCCCTACAAAGATCTGGAATAATGCTCTCTGTGTGCTTATTTATAGTCACTACATAGATCTGGAATATTGCTCTGTGTGCTTATTTATAGTCACTACAAAGATCTGGAATATTGCTCTCTGTGTGCTTATTTATAGTCCCTACAAAGATCTGGAATATTGCTCTGTGTGTGCTTATTTATAGTCCCTACAAAGATCTGGAATTTGCTCTGAAGATCTGGAATATTGCTCTCTGTGTGCTTATTTATAGTCCCTACAAAGATCAGGGCTGACCTAAAAAGTGCAATGACTACTTGTATGTAGATTGGATCAAACTGAAGTTGATTCTTCCCTTGGTTGTTTTCTTCACTCCAAGTGAAGGATGTATTAGTGTAACTTGATATAGCGGCAGTAATGATGTACATGACTATGTTTTTGCATACTGACCTATTAAGCTAAAAGCAAAATGGAAACTGTGCTTGTTAGTAAATGACAGTATTGTAGACTTCAATGCCAGGGTAAGCCAATGGCTTTGCATATATTGGGACCCTTATTAGTAGTGGTTTGTTATCATCTCTGCCATTTATTCCCCCCACAAAATTATCATTACCAGAAGTGCCATAATTTCAGAGGGGTGGGTGGGGGGGGGATACTGGGGATTATGCATTTTTGGGTGATAACAAAGAGACTGCTTCAACTCTGATGTACCTAGATTAGTTATGGATATAGACATGGTTGGCTATTTGTGACTAGGGGCCTGATTTAAATCGTGTTGAACCGGTTACTCTATCATAACGCAACAGATATCTAGGCATAGGTGGTGAACTCCTCCTGAGTTTTCCTCACTCTCCGAGCACGGGGAGTTTTGAAAAACTCCAAGAGATCAGTTTTTTCCACATTCGCCACTATTAAGTTGGTGAGTGAGGATAATCCAACATTAGACCATCTCCCAGCAAGATTTCTCAATGCTGATGATTGTGGATGGTCGCAATCGCTCACATTGAGAAACTATCCGTTCACATTAAGGAACTTGCCATAAGGGTAGAACATCTACTCGAGCAGCAGAAAAAAGACACGCCCTCTTGTGTTGCTGTCGGCGCTGATTTTTTAGTATGGGACAAACACCTGGTGCTAAAAATCAGTCTGAACTGCACAACCTAACACACTCCACCACGTAACTCCACAGAACGCGGCAGAGATTTTTGTTCACCTTGCACAGTTCCGTGTAGCAGAACTCCGCGTACTCTGCCCAAGCCTGCAAATATCCTGTCCTTTGAAGTTATGGACAATCAGGACAGATATGGGGGTGGAGACATCGTTCATTAGTGTCCTGATAGACTTATACTCAGGATCCAAAGCCAAGGTTAGATATGGCATAAGGGGAGTATGTACACAGCCCTTCAGCACGGAGAGAGGGGTAAGATAGGGCTATGTCCTAGCACCTTTTCTTTTTTCATTATATATAAACAATGTAGGCGCTGTGCTGACCACACACTCCAACGATCTTCCACAGGTGGGACACAGCCCTGTTCCAGTCGTCCTCTACGCTGACGATGCTGTTCTTACGGCCCATACTCCCCTTGGTCTACAGTCCCTACTCAAAACATTGTCAAGTTCAAGCAGGATCTTGGCCTGCTAGTTAATCAATCAAAAACATTTATAATGAAGTGCGGCAGAACAGCTACTTGTTGAGGCATAAAAATGAAGGACACTAATATAGGTTTCACTAGTAGCTTCTCATTCTTAGGCATCCTATCCAGTAAAGAAGGCACATGGAACTGAGCTATTTCTACTAGGATTTATTATTTAAAAAAAACATTCATGGCCCTATAAAATTGCGCCAGACGGTTGGGCACGAATCCCCCTGAAGAGATGATAACTAACTATAAGGCAACATGTATCAGTGTAGCATTCGGGACGGGGATCTGGGGGCATACTAAATGCACAGCCCTACAAATGGTAGAGAATGGTTTAGGTTTACTTTATTGTACAGTTCATTAAAACTCACAATATAAAACGTACATCATTAAAATCGTTATAAGCTTAAAAATGCGTGTATTGTTAAAGGAAAAAAGGTATATAAAACCATATTGAGTTATCGTTCTCGATTACAGTGTCTCTAACCCACTTGTGAAAATTAAAAGTGTGAGTCAATGTTCTCAGCTTGCTTTGGCTTGGCAGGACCTTGGCAGACTATTTCTTGATTGGCGAGTTATCAGATGCCGTTGATCACTGTGCCGTGTAGTTGAGAAAGTCTTGTGGATACAATGTCAAAAAACTTCGTCAGTCTGCAATTTAATTGGACCTCTTCTGGGTTGAAGCATATCATCACGGCTTGCCTGCAGCTTTTTACACCTTTTTGATTCCAAAGTGGTCGAAATAAGGTGCGCCTTATGTCTATCAGGTTAGGGCAGTTACAGAGTATGTGGATTAAATCCTCATTCCCTGATTTGCAAAGACGGCAAAGATGTTCGTCTGGCCTCCTTTTCCATGGTGCCAAGTGAGGTAGAATTGGTAGAATTCCAAAGCGCAGGTTTAGAAATGTATCTTTTGTCTTCCGCGTGAGGCCCATTTTCAGATATTTATGTGGTTTCAGGGCATTGTAATCTTTCAGCACGACCCACCCGTGTGCCCTCTTGGCCAGGGTTTCTTTATCTTCGATAGATGATATTAATTTAGTAGCTTTTGTTACCACCTTTTTGAAACTGTTGTTGTCAGCTGATGACTCCCAAAGGCTGGTTAGGTCCAGATATTCCAAAGAGTTTAAAAGGTATTTCAAATGGTAGAGAATGATTTTTTGAGGTATCTGCTTGCCACCCCTAAAAGTGCCCCTATATGTGTTTGTCATGCTGAGTGCTGAGTTGGTGTTTCATCCGTTACAGACCAAATAATGATGAAACCCATACTACTTTGGCATAAATTCTGGACATCAGAATATACCGCCCTTACCGGTTCTGTCATTGGGGATTGTCTCAAATCGGGTTTGTTTACAGGCATGCCATGCTGACGTATATCCAACGCTTCTGTTTCGACCTGGGCCACCCTACTTCAAGAACCCTGAATCCTTCTTAGAAGCTATTAGCAGAAAAGCATTACAAAAATGAATGTATTGCGCATCTAGAGAATCTCCGGTTGCTGTCGAATTAACTTAGACCAATGTTTTAAAAAATCAACTTATTTTAACTACATATGCAATGCAACCATACCTGAAAGCACTAATTGTAGGCATACATTTATTATGACTCGTTTCAGAATGTTGACTTTCCATCATTTGATTCGTTTTCCTGAAGTAGTCCGCAAATTTAAGAAATTGTCCTTGTGACAGTACGAAGGCACAGACCAGTATGCATGTTGTATTTTTTTTGCAAATGATACAGTAAACTGAGAAAACACAACAGTTTACCTTTTTGTAAATTATCATATTTTACACAATGACACCCTGCTTATCTCTACCTACAATCATTGCCTACGGTGAGATTTGCTGTGGAATGTCAAGCTTTTTGTGGGCTGCTCTCTATGTTAGAAAGAACATTTTACAGTCATCATGACTACTAGTATTGTGTAATAGTTTAAAAGTGACTAACTGATTCATGTTGCATTATTAATTTGTTTTAAAAATATTATTGTAAACTATATTATAAAAAATGTAACGTATGGAATTTTTATTACTGCTATTATGAAATTGGAAACAGGAATGAATTGAAGTAGGTTGGTAGGAGAGCATAGCGGACCCCTAGTTGAGGTTTTTGCTCTCCTCCCTTTCTACCCTGCCCCAACTTGAATACGTAATTTTTTAATTTTTTTTTTATTTATAAAGTTTTATATAGCGGAGCATAGAGAGATAAGGGGAATACATGTACATACAATAATCATACCATCTGAATGTCAAAGATGGGGGTGTCAGGCTTTGACGATGTTTTAAATGAACTGTTTTTAAAAAATGTATTGTTAAAGATTCTGTCTGGTATAGCAACTGTATTTTTAGGGCACTTTTTTATTGTACTTTTATGATCTATTTTATGTAGATCGAATAAAGTTCGAACTGACTGATTGACAAATTCAGTAAGCCTACCTGAGTGCAATGAGGTCCTGTGAGACCAACTACAAAGTGCACATACACATATCTCAGAAATTAATTGAGTTGTAAAAAGCATGCGTTGTAAAAACATGACTAGTATTACAAGGCTATAAAGGTCAATGTGTTGTAATAACCGCGTGGTAAATACATGCGTGGTAATGCCTGGGATTCTACTGTGGCAATCTAAATGAAGGCGTCAGTGGAAGCAGTTGATTTGTCAGACGTGCCACTTATCCATCCATATACTCTAGGGATTGGCGGAATTTGTATAGTCGCGCTACGCAAAGTTCCGCGAAACGGAAAAAATCTCTGTGAGCACGCAAAAGTTCTGCAAACACGCGGAATTGCTTGTTCCTCCCATTCGCGATGCTTTTTTCCTGCTCGCGAATGCTGTTTGCGAGCTCAGGGAGAAATATCTCGCGAACACGCACTTTGAAAGCGGGAACAAGCAAAAAATTCTGCGTGGCCGCAGATCGTCGAAGTTTGGGAAATTCCGTGTTCTCCGCAGAACGCGTATTTACCCAAATTCCACGAACGGAATGGAATTTACCGCTCAGGCCTAATTTACTCTCAAACATGGCAGGATCACTGGCTTTGCTCAAACCTTGCCAAATAATGGGCAGTCCCTGCTGCTCACACCCACTGCTGTCATTTCAGGGTGCAGCTGGTCCTCATTTCTTAATTTAGATCAAGAGTCATCATCAACGCACAGGTCACAATAATACATTTAGGTTTTTTTATGAGGTCGATAATCAGAGCTCTAATGCCTCCACAGACTACAAAGGGAAAACAGCTGCATATGGCATGGCTGTGAGCTGGGCTTGCAACCACGGGTGGAAAAGAATAGGAAGGTATGTGACCTCTAAAGGTCATAAATCATCAAAGGTTTTGTCCACTTAGTAGGGCGCTCAAGGAACGACCCGAGTGTAATCTAACAAAATCAGAGGGTTCTCTCTGCACTTTCCTGGCCACAGCCCAGATCAGTTGATGGTAATGCTATCTGTCCTACCTTTTCTATAGGGCACAAGGCATTCTTTCCTTTGTCAAACTGGAAATAGCAGCATTGATCGAATACCAGCACTTTTAGAGTGTGAAAGAATGTTGCTGTGCTCGAGCACCCAAAAATTGGTGGGGTTGTGGGGTAGGGGGTGTTCCTCGAACCAATAACTAATTTTTGAAGTGCAATTTCACTCACATAATACATTTCTGTTTACTACATAAAATGACACGTGTAAATGGCTTCAAAATATCGTAAATTGAAAACTTTTAATTTTTTCAAGTGTATCGAAGCGTATCCACCACTGTCGCAGCACCGTGCATTACCCAAAATCGGTACATTTACTCCAAATGGCGGAGGAAAACCTACAGGAGTATGTCCATGACGAACCGAGCTTTTAGTGATGATAAACTGCACACAGGCATTGACAACGGGAAAAAGGAAGCTGTAATATACTAGGGGTACCTTGGGAGTCGGAGTGTCTTTGCGACTGGCAGTGTTCACTTTGTGATTCAATGTGTTTTGTAAGGTGGCGATCGCATTAAATGGTGTTTGCTTATGCATGCTGATGTGATACACATTTGTAGGATGTCACTTTTTTGTTATGGCAGGTCCTGCCCCTGTGAAAGGAAGGGGCAGTGGCTGCCATGTCAGTATTCTGTGAATGGGAATCCTAAATGCCAACATTTTAGAAGAGGAAAGTGGGAGAGTTAAAAAGAAAATCATCAGGAGATTGTATTTTCCCCATTGACTTCTATTGAAGGAGAGGCAATTTCAGGTGGGAGTCAGCCAAAATGAAGCCATTTTTGGTTTCACAAACTGAGTCTCCCTTCTAAATCGGGTCTATTGGCATGAATGGGGAATGCAGGGATGGGGGCCGCGGTCCCCCATTGGTCTTCATTCATGCATTTGCAGCTATTTAAATGGATTCATAAATAGAATCCATGGGTCATTAACATTATTAGCACATGCATTAAACAAAGCTTACCGAATAACATTATTGCGCTGTGACAGATTTGCACACTCATCGTAGCACAACAACTATCTGCAGATGATGTGCAAACATTTTATCTGCAATGAGGCCTGTGGTTAGTTCATCAAGCCCTAAACTTCTCCATTTTGTGTGTGAACCAGATCCTCAGTGATTTACTTTCCATAAATCATAGAAAAGAATTGAAAAGTTAGATGCAGCTGATGCAGCCCTTGTCATGCCAAATTGAATTTCAATCGAAAAACTATACTTGGGCCCAGTATTCAATTTTCTTTTGATTCTCAGATAAATATTTCTTCAATCGGCCTGTCAGGCCATACAAGATACAAAGAAAATACAACATTGCCCAACAAACTAAAAACAGCACCAATGGAAAAGAAAGGACCACAGTTCAAGCATCGATAAAATAAAAAATCGATGGTTCAACAAGATAATTAATCAAAATGTCTGCTAGCAAAGATACATTCATAATGTACTCTAGAAAGTGATTAAAACTCATGAATTATCAATGTTAAAATCAATCAAAAACATTAAGCGAATGAAAACAGGAGTACTAGCCCTCCATCATTATCTTAGCTCTGATAGTAGCTTTTAAATGGGAGCCTGTTGTAAGACAGATGGTCGAAGTGTTTAACAATTGCAAGTAATTTGGCGCTTCATTGCACCTGCGATAGCCCAGATTTTTTAACAAAAAAATATATTAAAAAGGAAGCACCTGCATTTGTAGACGGGGTTTAAGCCTGTAACAACCTTTCCAGAAAGCCAGTAATCTAAAAACTCTGTGCTGCAGCGGCCTGCTGCTTCAGGCTGAAGTGTCTGTCAGGCACATGCATCAAAGCTTTTTGCGATTGCAAATGGTGCGAATCGCAAAAATCGTCCGTTTGCGATCGCAAAATCAGCTTTTTGAATGCATCAAGGGTGAAGGCCCTCGCAATTTGAGAATTTGCAAATATTTGCGAGTTCTCAAATTGCGATTGCATTTAAGGAATCGCATGTTGCGATTCCTTATATGCAATGCATGAAAGTTTTAAAAATAGCGATTTCGCAATTAGGGGGAGCAAATTACCATGAGGTTGAACCTCATGGTAATTTGCGGAAACTTTGAAAAATGCACTTTTGTGCATTTTTCTACGTTTCATGTTGTGCACACACATGCCCTAAGTGCACAACATATGTGCACAGATTAATTTCAAGGGTGCAACAGGGTGTCCTTTGAACACCCCTGCACCCTTGAAATCGCATTCTCAATTTCCGATTCGCTAATTGAGAATCGCAAATTGAGAATGACTTCCCATTCATTCCTATGGGCCTCTAAGCCCATAGGAATGAATGGGGAGGCATTCCTGAATTGCGACTCGCAATTTGCGAGTCGCAATTAAGGAATGTTTAGAAATCACAAATTTTTCAGCGATTTCTTCATGCATAGGCTTTTCCGATTTCTTAATTGCGATTCCTTAAAAATCGCAATTAAGAAATGGCAAACGCCAATAATGATGCATGTGCCTGTGTGTGTCGAGGCTACGGAGCACAACAGCCAAACTCCGGCTGGCAGCAGCATTTCCTGGGGGCTCTGTCTGTCTGCAGGAAATTGAATTAAAATAAATGTCCTGCTGCCGCAGCCTGCACTGTCCCTAGACCCTGCGGGTAGTGAGACGGAGTCTACCCACGTGCACACAAACCAGAGGGCGCTGCTGATTCAAGATAGAACAGTCAGCGCCCATTGTGATCCTGTGCAGATAATGTTGCCCTAGGCCCCAAAAGATGTCAGTGGCACTAACGGGGGTAGTAGTTGGAGTGGCGCCAGGTGCTGAAATACAGCCACACAAGGAAGGCGTCACCCCTGGATTCATTTGGCAGGCTCTACACTCTGACTCACTGGTAAGAGCAGGATGTAGACCACGTGAAATGAAATGATACCACCTCTGAGGCAGCCGCAGCGGGTCTCAGCTGTTAACAAATCAATGCAGTCGCTGAGTCCATTACCTGCATAAGTCTGGGCCCATGGTGCGGTCAATGTTTAAAACACGTTTTCAACACAGATGAGGCAGTACGATTCTTGCAGCACAGATGCACCAAACTCGCTGGCTGCATGCTGCTGGTAATGCAGCTCCACGCTGACGCGTCCCGCGTATCATTGGTATCGTCTCCCAGTCAGTTGTGCTAAAAATGTGAGACTAATGCATTTTTAGTATGGTGATAAGGATCACACAACTAAAATACGTTAATCCAACGCCTGAAGCGTGGTACTTGGCAGGGTTGGGTACCCATAATCCTTAGCTCCCCTTTCTTCCCCTCTCTACAGAAGTGCAGCTGTCATGGGTGCAGCAGGTGTCCTGAGTGGCCAGTTCAACCCCGATTGCAATAACTGCTGTATTTATTACCGCAGTCATAGGAAAATTTGATGTTACAACGCAAACCCTTACAACATATACCTTTACAATAACGTTTTTACAACGCCACTACCATTACAACACATGTTTTTACAATGCATAATAACAGAGTGCTATATAAATCACCTTTACACAGGGGCATAACACAGGCCCCCGCATCCCCCGCGGTGCAGGGTGGGCTCCCAGCTGCAGGGGGCCACCCTCAGCACAGTACTTAGGACTGAGCGCTCTGTATTAAATCTGCAGCGGGGGCCCCTCTGTGTACATTGCATGGGGCACCTTAAACTTTCATTACACCACTACCTTTACAGCGAAGGTTTTCACAACCCATCCCATTAATTTTGTAACCTATCATCTGGGACAGGATGCAAAGGAAATAGGGGTTTTGGGTGGGGGAGTGTATTAATTTGCAAGTATTCATTTTATGACTTGGGTATTATTTAAAAAAAATATGCAACCCTGTTCTTGCTTGGTCAGGGCACCCGTCAGGTTGCCCGCTGTCCTCCCTTCTGTTTTATTTGGCCTTGGAGCCTCTTGCTACCTGGATACGTTGGGAACCAATGATCAGGGGCATGCAGTGGTCCCCCGGATGGGAGGATTGCATATCTCTATATGCAGACGATATTCTGCTTTACTTGACCTCCCCCCGTAGGTCCCTTACTGTGGTTTTCGATGTCCTGTCCTCTTTTGGGAAATATTCGGGACTCTCGATCAATTGGGAGACATCCTTTCTGTTTGTCTTGAGGGTAGATCCCCCTGTCCCTCCACAAAATTTCCCTATACAGGTTAACACAGAGGGGTTCAAGTATTCTGAGGTTTTTGTCTCTCTGGATCCCTCGGTTAGGTATGCCCGGAATCTTCTTCCCCGTTTACAGAGGCTCAAAAGTGATATTGCCAACTGGAGGAAGCTTCCAATTTTGTTGCTGGGTAGGGCAGCCGTCTTTAAAATCAATGCTCTGCCTCGATTTCTCTATGCCTTGCAGAATACCTTGGATGTTGTGCCAGCCGGCTATTTCCGTCAGATCTAGAACCTTCAGAGGAGTCTACTGTGGGATGGCAGGCCCCAAATCGCACTAAATAAACTAACACTTAGTTGGTATGATGGGGCATTAGTCTCCCGGATATCAAAAGGTACTATTGGGCCTCCCAGCTGGCAGCGATCAATCACAGTACATACGGTCATGTCAATGACCCAGGCTACGCCATGGATAGGTGGCTTCTCCCGGGGGTAGATATAATAGGGCCCTGTTTTCCCGAGCAAAGAAACTGGCATTAACAGGGCCAACGAAACATGCAGTTCAGATTTGGCATGATGCCACAGGTTCCCTGGGTTGGAGGAACAAGTTGACTTTGGCCACCCCGTTTTGGGACTCCGAGAGACTTGGTAATCTCTGGACAACAAAAGGTTTCGACAAGTGGGACCTTATAGGAATTTCCACTATTGGGGATATCAGGGGGAAGGGGAGGGTTAAATCCTTTGAGGAAATGCAGAAGGAATATGAACTAACAGATGCCGAATATTTCCGCTATTTGCAAGTCCGGCACTCGCTTCTCTTCAAATTGCCCAGAGGTATTGAGCCCCCAGAGGCCTCTCCTTTGGAGGATAGAATACTGGATGGTCACCTTCCCGAAAAAATTATCTCATTAATATATAAAAAGCTAATTAACCATATGGCTGATCCCCTTAAGGCGTTGAGGGACATATGGGTACAAGATGGGATAGAGTTGGACGACGAACATTGGCAGAGTGCGGTGTCATCCCCAAGGGAAGTTACCATCCCAGCTCGCCTGTAATTAGTCCAGCTTAAGATTCTGCATAAGATCTACATCACGGGACCCTAGTCTGGTACACATGGGATTGTCAGACACAAGACTATGCAAATGACAATGTGGTCTCACAGGTACTTTTACACATATCATCTGGGAGTGTACGTATATTACCACTTGCTGGTGCAAAGTGCATGACACAATAAACAAGGTATTGGGGGTCCCCCTGACTCCGGAGGCGAGGAGATGTCTCTTGAATATATGGGAATCCACTGATTTAAACACCTCTCAGACGCAATGGGCTACACTGGGTTTCATGTTGGCCAAAAGAAATATAGCTCAATTTTGGGGGGCAGAGCAACCTCCCACCCTGGAAACATGGGAAACATGGGAAAGCAATTTGGATTGGTGCATGTTTAGGGAGAAAACGGTATATCTTGCAAGGGGATGCCCTAGGAAGTGGTTACTGGTCTGGGGCCCCTGGAATCGTCACAGAGGAGAGATTTGTACGCCACCCAGAAATGCTGCTCTGGATGTCCCCCCCTCCCCGTGAAGTTCCTTTTCAATTGTATATATTGATTATCCGGTGACCCCCTGATGTAGAAACTACAATTTTGAACGAACCTCTGTAATGCATCTTTTTGCTGATGTCTTATTTCAATAAAAAGAATGATAAAAAAAAATATATATATGCAATATTTGTTTTAAAAAATGTATTAAAAAATACCCAGGTACTAATGTTAATACTTGGGGATTAATTTTAATACCTGCGTGACATTTTGACCTTTCAGTGATGTCTAAATACAAAACATTACTACCAATAAAAACTCTAGAGTCAGTGCCTGAATCAGCCTGTAAGTATGAATCTAAATACGAGTCATAGAAGCAAAAAAAACAGGTGTCCTTCCACTATTTCCATTGCAGCAGCCGACCCTCCATCTACTCAAAATGGCTGCCATTCTAAGAGGCAACATAATTATCAACTTTAATCACAGCACATAATAAATATACATTCTGTCAGGTTTTAAATCACATGCAAAAACTTTCCCAAAACATATTTTCATTTAAAATTCAGTTTGCCTCCAAACACCGTATAAATGCAGCCGACCACCATTTTTTGCTCAGTGGTGCACTGACTTCCATGATGGCCACACGCATCTGGAGTAAGAGGAGAGACCTGTGACTAAACAGTTCAAACACTGCCATCTATTGACCAAAGTAAGTGCACGGTTTAAAGGAAACTGCTTTGTTAAGCATTGAATTATTAATAACCCTGGGCGTAATTCGTGTAGTAGCGCTACGCGTAGCTATGCAAAGTGCACTTCGCACTACGTGAGCTACGCAAACTGCGTTGTGCACTGTGCAAAATGCTGTTCGCACTGATTGCACAATGCCGGATGCTTGTCCGCACTGTGCAATCAGTGCAAACCGCATCTTGCACAGTGCAAGCGGTCATTTTCTGCTGCTCGAGTAGATTTCGACTCGAGCGGCAGCTTTTGCAACGCGGATTGGTAGCTTCTCATCACGAGTGGTCGCAAGCTTATGCGACCACTCGCAATGAGAAACCTGACCTTCTCGTGTTGAGAATCTCGCCGGGAGGTTTATTTTCCACGCTCGCGATCGGCAACTTGATGTTGCTGATCGTGAACGAGGAAAAAGTCTCACCGAGATGTAATTTTGTTCGCTCTCGGTCGCCAATTTGGTATTGAAGACCGAGAGCAAGCAAAAAATGACTGCTGCGCTACCCTACGCGTGTTTGCACTGTGCTACATGCAATTCGCGTAGTGCAAAGTAGCACAAGATTCACAAACTGCGCGAGCGTAGCTTAGTACTTAGCCCAGGGTTATTTATTAATCTACCTAAAAAAAATATTTTTTAATCATTCACAGATATTGAAAAATTGCCCCATTGGGAAAATTACTTTTTTTCCCATTTATTAACTTTATTTTGGCCACTAGGGCCATGAAAGTTAAAAAGCAATAAAACAAATACTGTACACTTGTAGTTAAAAATTTGGAGAACTCCCAATCATCTTCTTGTACAGAGTTCATCCCACAAGAGAACAAGAAAAAAGAAAACAGACAGTGCATAAGAGATACAGCAGGGATGTAGAGTTATGTATTAAACTGTCTTCAACCCATTAAAAAAAAATTCAAGCAACCATCCAAAGATGAGCTGTAATCGATTTTTTTTTTACAAAGGCTAAAAATATAGGGCAAAGATGCAAAACCCCAAGCATGAGTAAACAGTTACTCGACCTATGCAAATTCAGTGCATTTGTTCTTCCCCTTGGGATCTACTTTAGACAGGCTGGCCAGATGTGCCACATGCAATTTAAGATCCGTAATACAGCAAAGACAATTGGTGGGATGAATGTTGTACTCTGTAGGCCTCAATGCAACGCACAAAGCCCAAATTCTTGCATAGCTGGAATAACCAACGCTTGTGCGGCAGTCGATAGGCATGACAGAGGAGCAATACATGTAGAACGGACTCCTCCTTGTAGTTACATGCAGGGCATTCACCCCTTTGGTCTTTCACCCATTTGCTAGTGAACGCTAATAGTGGAAGAGTCCCTAGTCTGAATTGCACATAGAGTTTCCTGGCCAGTGGTGGTTGAAAGAAATTCAGCAAGTTTTCCTTGCTGTATACATCTTTCACTAGCAGGAATTCTGCTGTCAAACAACCACATGAGGTACTTTCTATAATGGACACTAATTTGACTAGTCTATAGAGTTGGACTAGTTCCAACCTCGAAATCGTGGCGCATGAAGTCTCCGGAGTTTTCCAGAGGTCAGACTTGCCTAACTTAGAGGCAAAGTCCCTTATGTGGCAAAGCCCTGGGATTTTCTTGATGGTGCATATGGCTAAAAGGTCATTTAACTTGGCCCTGTATACAGACAACTCTGGAGTCACCTATAATCTCTGCGCGAAGGTTAGAGGTCTCAGGGCAATCTCTTCATCAAGGGGCCTAATACCCAGGTCCATGCAAGGGGGGGTAATGGGGGTACTACGGGGTAGGCCTATAAGCTGTTGCATGAAGTTGTTCTCCACCGCCATTAAGTTGGTAGTAGGGCAATGCCACCACAACTCCACCCCGTGTAATGTGACACCCCTTGCTTGTGCTTTATAGATTTCCACCACAGGGCGGCTGGTTTAAAAGCTGAGGTTCCATACAGTTTCATTATTCCTCCCACTGTCTGGATTAGCCTGAGTCTTGCTTTGTCCAACTGTGGCCCCCATTCAAAATGCTCTGAGAGGGTAACTCCCATAATATCTTCACTCTTTCCAGAGGAATGCCGTGTAAAGAAGGGTTTGGACGGGTCGTGTTAGGGGGGTTGAAGACCATATATTTAGTTTTTGTCAGATTGATCTCCAGCTTACTTTTTTACTTTAGAAAGTACGTGACTTTAAAACTATAGATAAGTTTAATTTTAAAAGCAAAAACAGAAATACATTTGTTTCAGTTTTAAATTTTAATTTTCAAAAACACATCAAAATCGACTTTCACAAAAAAAATTGGATATCAACTGTAAGTATACTATATATTATAATTCATGCAAGGTCAAATATATTTTTAGCTTTCAATATTTTAAAAGCAGTAATGTAAGTTTGGGTGCTAGCCTCAGGGAAGGTGCTTTAATGTGATTTGGGTAAAAGAAAATATTATAACATTACAGAGAGTTTGTCCCAGGAAAGGTGCACGATGGTGGAAGGAGGCAAAAGAACTAATCTAACTCCGCAGGGTGTGTGGATCATGGAAAGTGCAGGTCAGTAATGGGGGTCGAAATTACTATTATAATACCAATAAGTGTTTGGCGCAGGGAAAGTGATGGTCAGTGGAGGGGGCAAAATTACTATTCTAACTCTGCAGGGTGTTTGATTCAGGGAAAGTGCTGCTCAGTGGTGGGGTGGCAAAATAACTATTCAAACCCCAACATGTGTTTGGCTCAGGGAATGTGATGGTCACTGGTGTTGGGGGAAAATTACTAATCAAACTCCGACATGGGTTTTCCTCAGGGACAGTGATGGTCCATGAAGGAGGGCAAAAATAATATTCAAATTCCAACCGTTGTTTACCTCAGGGAAAGTGCTGGTCAGTGGAGGGAAGCATAATTACTATTCAAACTCCAAAAGGTGTTTTACTCAGGGAATTTGCTGGTCAATGGGGGGGTACAAAAGGGGGTGGTGATGGACGGAGCATCTGAATCCATCAAACACTCACACCCAGTCAAAAGATCTGGGTTTAATCCATCACCGTTCTTTAGCCCACTCTGCCACCCCAGTTCAGACATGGCTATATGCAAATCAGTCTGACCCTGTGCCTCATGGGAACAGTCCAGCCCAAACTGCCAAGCCATGTCTTCCCTGGACCGGAAACAAGCTTCCGAGGACCGGTTTCTGGCATTCCAGCCGTCTGCAGCCCGGCTTGCTTGAATCCAGTGGCAAAGTGAGCAAGGGACTCACGTCTGAGCATACCCTGCCACACTTATGGCGGCCAAAAGCGGTACAAAAGGGGGTGGTGATGGACAGAGCATCTGAATCAATCAAACACTCACACCCAGTCAAAAGATCTGGGTTTAATCCATCACCGTTCCTTAGCCCACTCTGCCACCCCAGTTCAGACATGGCTATATGCAAATCAGTCTGACCCTGTGCCTCATGGGAACAGTCCAGCCCAAACTGCCAAGCCATGTCTTCCCTGGACCGGAAACAAGCTTCCAAGGACCGGTTTCTGGCATTCCAGCCGTCTTCAGCCCGGCTTGCTTAAATCCAGTGGCAAAGTAAGCAAGGGACTCATGTCTGAGCATACCCTGCCACGCTTATGGCGGCCAAAAGCGGTACAAAAGCGGGTGGTGATTACGGAGCATCTGAATCAATCAAACACTCACACCCAGTCAAAAGATCTAGGTTTAATCCATCACCGTTCTTTAGCCCACTCTGCCACCCCAGTTCAGACATGGCTATATGCAAATCAGTCTGACCCTGTGCCTCATGGGAACAGTCCAGCCCGAACTGCCAAGCCATGTCTTCCCTGGACCGGAAACAAGCTTCCGAGGACCGGTTTCTGGCATTCCAGCCGTCTTCAGCCCGGCTTGCTTGAATCCAGTGAAAGTGAGCAAGGGACTTACGTCTGAGCATACCCTGCCACACTTATGGCGGCCAAAAGCGGTACGAAAGGCGGTGGTGATGGACGGAGCATCTGAATCAATCAAACACTCACACCCAGTCAAAAGATCTGGGTTTAATCCATCACCATTCTTTAGCCCACTCTGCCACCCCAGTTCAGACATGGCTATATGCAAATCAGTCTGACCCTGTGCCTCATGGGAACAGTCCAGCCCGAACTGCCAGGCCATGTCTTCCCTGGACGGGAAACAAGCTTCCGAGGACCGGTTTCTGGCATTCCAGCCGTTTTCAGCCCGGCTTGCTTGAATCCAGTGGCAAAGTGAGCAAGGGACTCACGTCTGAGCATACCCTGCCAAACTTATGGCGGCCAAATGCGGTACAAAAGGGGGTGGTGATGGACGGAGCATCTGAATCAATCAAACACTCACACCCAGTCAAAAGATCTGGGTCTAATCCATCACCGTTCTTTAGCCCTCTCTGCCACCCCAGTTTAGACATGGCTATATGCAAATCGGTCTGACCCTGTGCCTCATGGGAACAGTCCAGCCCGAACTGCCAGGCCATGTCTTCCCTGGACCGGAAACAAGCTTCCGAGGACCGGTTTCTGGCATTCCAGCCGTCTTCAGCCCGGCTTGCTTGAATCCAGTGGCAAAGTGAGCAAGGGACTCACGTCTGAGCATACCCTGCCACACTTATGGCTGCCAAAAGCGGTACAAAAAGGGGTGGTGATGGACGGAGCATCTGAATCAATCAAACACTCACACCCAGTCAAAAGATCTGGGTTTAATCCATCACCGTTCTTTAGCCCACTCTGCCACCCCAGTTCAGACATGGCTATATGCAAATCAGTCTGACCCTGTGCCTCATCGGAACAGTCCAAGCCATGTCTTCCCTGGACCGGAAACAAGCTTCCGAGGACCGGTTTCTGGCATTCCAGCCGTCTTCAGCCCGGCTTGAAGACAAAGGTGAAGTTTGTCTCTTCAGCCACTTAGACCAGGAGGTGTCAATGACAACCAGGAGCTGGATTCGAGCTGTCCCACAAAGGATCTAGTTGACTGCGGTGTCGGTATCCAGATTAAACCCAACAAGCCTTGGCAAACGCAATCTACGCAAGATGTCAAGTTTGGCTTTGTTGCCGACCAGCAAGGTCTGGGGTGCTTCTCCTTTGCAGGGAAGATGGAGCAAGCCTGGAGAAACAAGAAAAGCAAAGTAGTTTTAAGATTGGTTTTCCTGGGGGCTCACAAGCCAACAGACTAGAAACTGCAAAGATGCGTCAAGCTGAAATGCACAAAGCGGGCCCACTGGACACTCATGGAGTGTGGGCCTCAGAGCTTCAGTACAAAGGGTGCTCGGGGCTGGGGCATCAAGCACCCCAATGCACAACTTTGGGATACCTCGGGAAAATTATGCAGGTAGCAAAATGCAGGATGTCCAGGAGTTACTGTTCCACGTCTCTTGTGTCTGCCACAGGTCTCAGCTTTGCTGGGAGAAAAGGTCGGGTCAG
The DNA here is from genome assembly GCF_964263255.1 of Lissotriton vulgaris. Lineage (NCBI taxonomy): Eukaryota > Metazoa > Chordata > Amphibia > Caudata > Salamandridae > Lissotriton > Lissotriton vulgaris. Next base: position 1,507,308,872 of record NC_141695.1, on the reverse strand, counting down.
AGATGTCTGGAAGTCCATGACTTGTGTCGCAGATTCCTCAGGGTCCAGCGGGAGCCTCAAAAATGCATACCGGCAAAGATGCTGTTAGTGCCTGTTTGAACATGGTGGTCACTCCTTGACCACAAGAGAGATTTCTTCCGTCTTCCAGTCGAAATGGAATGTCGAAGGGTTAGGATATATGTTGCAGTGTTTCGTCCAGGGTAATCTAAAGTCCTAGGGACTGGGGTTCTATACCTAAAGTAAGTTTAGGGGTTGGACTAACTCTAAGGTCCCTCCTATGGGTGGACCTGGGGAGGGGGTGGTTATACCCCTTTCCCTTTGTCCAGTTTCATGCCAGAGCTGGGGCGAGTGCCCCAGCAACCGGTTTGAACTGGGAAATGGATGGAGCACCTTGTGTGCCCCAGGCAGTGGCTGAAAAGCATTCACTGAATGTATCCCACCGCTGCCACCAATGTGAGAAGTTGGCCTGGTATATTATGTCCACTATTCTAGTGAGCACCTTGCACCAGTCCAATTGACCCTTATTGATGGTAGGTTATAAGGTTGACTTTATAACCTACCATCAAAGAGGGGTGATTGGACTGGTGCAAGGTGCCCAGTAGAATAGTGGACATCATATACCAGGCCAACTTCTCACATTAAGAGTTTGGTGGTGATGCCTGCACAGAGGGCATTGCCGTAATCCAGACGGCTGGTGATGAGGGCCAGAGTTACTATTTTCCTGGTGTTGGTGGGTAGCCACTTGCAAATTCTGTGGAACATGTAGAGAGTGTAGAAACAGACAGAGGAGTCAGCGTTGACCTGACGTTTCAAGGAGACTTCTTTGCCCAGGATGATGCCGAGGTTGCAGGCATAGTCCTTCAGCCTGGGGGTGGGTTCAAATCTGATGGCCACTAGGAGTCATTCTAAACGGAGGTGATGAAACGGATATTTCATATAAATTGTGGGGGTGTATCATATTCATGTGTAGAGCGCATCCACTTATAATCATGCAATTATTGTTAACATGAGGTGGTAGAATTGTGAAAGGTATTAACGCAAATATGAAGACATAGCCTAGTACACAGATGGCTTGGCCATCTTTCATATCAAAATAACTTACAGTGTCTGAGCTACTCTACCTAGGTTTAAACCACTCTACATTCCCCTTCCAACATGATCGTATAATAGAAGGAACTTTATACAATTTGGAAATAAGGTGTCTGAATGTTTAAATTGGACACATGAGGCACATCAGAAATGTATCCCTCACTTTGTAGTCGGTGGTGGGTAATGCCCTTAACGCAGGTTGCCAAAGATTTGATTTACCTGTAGGCCCACTCGATACAAGCCAAGATAATTTAATTTATTTTCAGAGGCATATAAATTTTGTCAGATGCTTTCATCTGGTAAGTCCAGCTCTGCACCATGCACTTAATTCATTGAGTCGCAATGTAAGACATGTGTATCAATCCTGGTAAAGCTGCTTTCTGCCTTCAACCTTTCTATGTCAAAATATTGGGTACTGATAATGGCAAAATGTTCCTTTTTAGCAGAATTATTGCGATAATGAGCAACAGAGCACCATGTATCTCCTCTACAGCACCAGCCACAAGAACACCCTACACGTATGAACTTCACACCCTAAAACTGTATGCTGACATTTTGCTTCTATTTCAATGGGAAATGTTCTGTATGTAAAAGACAGTGTCTCTTTCTGACCATCAGTAGTGCCTCAACAATGTATACAGTTTCTAGTCTGTAGCACACTTCTCTGCATCAATGAAAATATCAAATTTCCTAGATATCATGACGGAAAGTTTCAATTCTATTAAAGGTGCAGAGGCGAGGATTATACAATGACTTTCTCCATTTATTGCTCAGTAGCGAAAAACCATCATTAAAATCACAACACTAAAGAATACAAATCCCATGAGTCTTTGTTCTAACTTTCAACAGCCAATTATAGAGTACACCATATAAGACATCCACCAAGGAAAGATTATTCCTGTTTCTTCGTGCGACAGAGCTTACTCCAGCCTTTGAATTTAGACATCTTTCTTCTTATCTGATCCTGTCATAGAAAAACGAAATATATATTGCCAACAAGGATTCAGACTATAGGCCAATCATCTTTAAAAAGATGGAAACTCAAATACATTGCCAACAATATTAGCATCTTCATAGCACAGCATCTTAGTGAGACCAAAGAAAAATTACTTGTCCTCATATCTGTCCAAATCTGAAAAAGTGAGGGATGGTCACTGAATGAAAGTGATGAACAGGGAGGGATAATCCTCGCCTCTGCATCCTTAATAGAATTTAAACTTTCCTTGACGATAGCTAAAAAAAATGTATATTCTATGTCAAGACAAGAGGCTCAGATTATGCACATTTAAAGCTGGTTGACCACCAGTGCGGCCATTCAATGGATTGTCTCAAAGTAGAAAGACTTAAAAGTAGAGTCCGAAGAACAATCTGCCGCCCCCACGCTGTCTTCCAATCTTCCTACCAAAGTGAACGTTTTTGAGGCCATCGCTCTCCTAGTCGAATGTGTACCAGAGGAGAAGGTGTCGATTCACCGCCTCTTTTAGGGTCTATTTTACACATCTTTGAATAGTAGCCACTGAAACCAGTTTAAACAGCTTCTTAATGGCTATCAGAAGTTGCCTCTTTCCAGGGGGAAGATACTCTTCTGTGTTAGCCTCATAGGTACGAAGACACCAAACCACAAACAATTAAGGCTTAGAAGGAAAAGCCAGGTAATGCACTACTTTAGAATTAGTTTCAGTTCTTCTAGAGATACAAAAGAAAACTCTCTCTGGGGTAAAAATGCGGGCTGTGATATCAAGTGCTTGCATGTCAGACACCCGTCTGCAAGGAATCAGGCACAATAGAATCACCAATTCAGCAGAAATTTCCCTGCATGACAGGTATTCGTATCCCGCAAGTTAAGCAACAAGCACAACATCACATTAACAACCCATAAGGAAGAGTATTGCGGTTCTGGAGGAGTAGACAGTCAAATTCCTCTCAGTAATCTGCACACCAGGGGATGTTCCCCTGCCGGTACCTCGTGGGATGGTGAATGGCCACCTGAAATGACAGATCTACATGCATTGACTTTGCGGTATGCCAGTTCAGCACCTGCAAATTCCAACAGGAAGTTCATGATGTGAACTACATCTACACCCACAGGATCAATATCCCTCTCAAGACAACAGCGTGACCATCTACGACAATCTGAACTGTATCGTTTCACCATAGAGTCTGCCCAATCTCTCCTGATGAGTAAAGAGGCTTGCGATGAAAGGCCTGGGACAACCAAACTTCCCCTGTAGCCTCCAGGCCATCAGACGGAGAGTGCTGTCTTGCACCAACTGGTGCAAGTTTCTGTGATCGTCCATCAGAAGAAGAGGAGTGTGGGGAAGTGGGATTGGAATTTCCATAGACAGTTCCAGAAGAACTGGATACCTGACTTGCAACTTCTGTAAAGGTGTCGCCAGGATCACCTCCCTTCTCTCACACCTGCCCAATGCTGTGAGTCTGGCAATCATCGAGAACGCCGGGAATGCATAACCCCCAAAGATGCTTCAGTCCTGGAGAAGGCATTGGTTGCCTCCGCCAACAGATACGGGCACCAGCTAAAGAAGCGGGGCAGTTGATGATTGAGATAGGAAGCAAAGAGATCCACTTTGCATTGGCCCTACTTGAGCGTGATCGCCTAAAATAAGGCCAGATTCACCCTCAAAGCATCGGAGTCTGTCAGATGATGCGAATGCCAATCTGCCATCTGATTCAGATGACCCAGAATATATTCCACCGTAACCGAGATTCTGTTTGTCAGGCAAAGGTTCCAAAAATCCCTGGCTAGATTAATCAGAGCATGTGATTGAGCCACTAGTGAATCTCTAAACAGGTTTCCATCGACAGACTGATCTCCTGGGCATAGGAGAGACCTATCCTGACGTGTAGCGCTTTTAAGCACTGAAGAGCCCTATAATGCAGTGGATCCAGAAATATTATTTACTAATGCTACTTTCAGAGTGTGGTCTCATGGTTTTGATTCTTTATCTGCCTCTTCTGGGTGAATATGACATCCAGTGCATTATTCATATGTGAATACAAATGGTGACATGATTTGCCTACACTTTACTCACTGTGTGTGCATGCATAATATGTTGCACTTTGAAGTCATTGGTGGTGGTATATCAGTGTTTTATAGGTTGTTCGAGATTAGCCAAAAATGTTTTGTTATATTTTTTTGGTATCTATAGCCCTGATGAAGTTGTGAATATGACGAAACACATGTTGACTATAGTGAAGAACCACTGGTCATTGTGAAGAACTATTTGGAATGTAATAAAGTGCTTGTAAAGAACAAGACTGAAGGAACAACATCTGTCGGAGACTATATTATTACTAAATACTGTCCGATATATGAATTTGTGTGTGCCATATTGGTGCATTTATATTTTAAAATATAACTTTGGTTGGGGCTCTTTACCTTGTGAATGTTGCGTGAACATTCTTCCCTTTGCGAGCACTGTATTTACTTGGTCTGAGTTTAATTCATTTGTGGTATTTCTTAGGTGAGCCCTGGGGAACCCTTTTTCACTCTTCTTTTTTGCAGTACTTTTGTGAAAGGCCCCAGGACATCGAAAACCTTATCTTGGCAGGCCATCCAGGATCGTTCCAGACCCTGTTTAGGATCTTTAATGAACTTGGTGATAAAATTCGCAATTTTGCCGTCAATTTCAGGTGCACATGCACCGTTCCCAGCCAGTAATGGTCTCGGACATTCTGCCTTCAGGTGCCCTGACCTCCATGTCCATTGGCTTAGGGATGCAAGAAGTCACATACTTCACCACTATAGTGGCTAGAAACCAATCCACAGATCAGGGATGGTAGATGTCATCAGGATCCTGCAGATCCTAGGAAACCATTACGTCTTGCGGAGAAGACGTGCCCTGATCATGCAACCTGGGTCTTTTGAAGCTGCTGTCCGGTTGGCAGGGTCTACTGGGACCTGGTTTGTCACCAGAATTCTTATCAGGGTTATCTGATTCTTGCCCAGCATGCTCTTCTACCTCCTGAGGAGAGTAGGAATCGCCTTCTTTGGGGGGGGGGGGGTGCTGGGAATGTGGTTCCTGACAAGGGTCATGGCACTCTTGGAGAAAAGCGGTATTAAGCTTTTCAAAGACGTCCGCTTGGGGGTACAGCCCTGGGGCAAGATTTTGCCCTCTGTTTGCCCAGTCTGGCACAGCGAGTGTCACAAGTGGGGAAAGGCCCCATACCTTCCCCTAACAGGGTAGAACATTGCGTCGGGCTGTCAGCTTTACAGTCTGCTGACTAAGGGGTTTAGGGCCGAAGAAATCTCTCTTTGGAGTGACGTCTTCTTTTCCCCAAAAATCTCTGAATGTGAACCTGCCATAGTGCTGAGGTAAAATATAGGCCTAACAGACTAGGCACTATGACAATACAGGGATCACCCGAGTAACAAATGGCCTGCAAACCTCTGAAGAGGAATATTAAGAAGACCATTGCACGTGCCAATGCTTGTTTGTAGAGTATGAAATCGTATATGCCCTCTAATTGCAATGAGCTATGACATACAATGAAGCACTCCATGATTCTAAAAATTGATCAGCTGTAGCAAAGTAACCGTAGAAGATAAGGCCATGAATGAAACTGATAGAAATGCTCCTCTTGCGCTCCTGTCTCGACCGTTTTCCTAATCGAATCCTTCCTGTGGAAACTAAGACAATGAGCCACACAGGGAGAAACGACTTCTAGGAATGCCTGTAAACGGAACGTTGCCTGCGTTTAATGTGCCCCCCTACACTGGGGCGCCAGGGATGCGAGGAAAACTGCTAATGCGGACCTAATCCCAGGGGCGGCTCCTCCATTAGGGCGGAGGAGCACCACCCTACGCTTTCTTGCAGTGCAAGAAGCAGGAAAAAATTGGTATTTTGAATACCATTTTATTTTCTGCTTCTCCCGCTGCAAGAAAGCAGAAGGCAGGGGTATGCCTGATTGAGGGTGGGTGGGAGGATATGCCTGGTTGGGGGCAGCCGGGTCGGGGAGGAGTGGCTTGCACCTCTCTGAGTACCCTGACTGTTTGGTCGGCCCTGGGGCCGACCAAAGCAGCCATGCGCACTCTACAAAATGGCCTCCCTACAGGTGTCCGGCTGGGCGCTGTCCGGGACTCCACACCAATCACAATGCTGCCATTGCAGCATTGTGATTGTCTTACAGGAGGGGAGGGATCATGCCTGTCCCTGTTCGGGAGCAAGAAAACACGGACCTGGCCCAGGAGCAGAGGCAGCGCGGGACTGGTCAGGTAAGTTTTATTTTTATTTGTATTTTACCCCCCTTCCGGTAACCCTTGCGCAATAACCCCTGTGCGACCCCCCGTCTCCCCACCCACGATAATTGCAAGTCGCGACTGCCTAGTCCGCTAGTGCTGAGCCCCTAGTGGGCCAAGTGTGCATTCAGGCATAAACCACTTGAAGCAAGTGGTTCATCAGGCAATGCGGTTGATGCCCTCTAATGCCGGTCAATGCGACCCCACCACCGTGAGCTGTGTAAGACCTTTGAGTATGAACCTAGACCTAAGCAAAGTGCATACTATCATGACTAGCTGTATATTAAGGGAAAGACACCAAAGCAATTCATGGCACAATCTAGCAATAAGGAATGAGAAAAGGGCTCATGTCAAACATTACAAGACCGTCATTAAGGAAAGGTACTTGGGATCATGTTCGCGCTATATAAAACGGTATGAATAAATATATAAATAAATACTTAGCAAAGAAAGAGGAAGTACCTTTACTTGGTGGATGCCTTATATGGTGGACTCTGTGGTTGAACTGTTGAAAGTTAGAACAAAGACTCATGGGATTTGTAGTCTTTATTGTTGTGATGTTAATGTTGGTTTTTCCTGGCTCAGAAATAAATGGAGAACTTTATTGCATATTCTAAGCCTCCGGTCCTGACAGGGAATCTGCACTTTCCAGCTCACAGAAATGAAAAAGCCCAATACTATTTCTCATACACAGGTAAAATAATGAGGGCGGATATATGGCTAGCCAGGTCATTATATAGTAACGTCAGCTCCTATCTAACCATTCTGGCCTACAATAATACCATAACACTCAGCAGTGTGCAGCCAATTATAGCTCATGCAGGCTGGTTAATAACTCCCTTTTCCTGCTTATTGCTCTTACCCTCACACAAGACCTGTCCGCTATGGATCTTATCCACCACTCAGTACTGTATCCTAAACCAGTCATCACCAGCTGAACAGACATGGAATACCTGATACGATCTGACACATAAAGCTGGCCGCTTAGAGGGCTGCACTGCAGGTCCCAATTAGCTACATTCTATGCCTGCTGTTTTACATATCACAATGGCACTCAGATATGAGATGCTAGTAACAAAGTCCATCCGAGCAGATCTTCCCGACCACTTTTCTCAGCAAACATACCCGCTCAGGACCATGAACTATAAACAAAATATCAGACTGGACAATCCAGTGCAGTAACCATATAAATAGATTACGATCATATGAAATACCACAAAAAGACCTGCACAGTTGCTCAAAGCCGTGCGAATACTGAAAAAACGTGAAGTGCACAATTGTCTCAACCTAATAGAAACTTACTTTGACTCGTTCTTATGTTGGTCGTCTATTTATTTACATATATACGGTTGCACAGCCTCCTCTTATGTGTCTGTAAAACTTATCTTTTGTCCAGAATTTTTGTCCGCAATTTTAACCTTTGTCCTGAATTTTTGTCTGGCATTTTGACCCTTTGTCTTGAATTTTTGTACTCACCGTCCTGAATTTGCACCCACACCAGTTGGTCACCCTAATATGTGTGTTTTTGTTTTTCTTTTGATTGCAGTACAGTCAGGGCTGATCACCGGCAGTTTATTAAAGGAGGCCTCGAAACGGGGCTCTATCGGGCTCTGTTTTGTGCCCAAAAACGATTCAAAAAGGGGGTGGTGATGAACAGAGTGTCTGAATTAAGCAGACCACTCTTACCCAGTCAAGAGATCAGGGCTTGATCCATCACCGTTATTTAGCTCACTGCATCACCCCAGTTCAGAACCTGGCTATATGAAAATTAGTCTGACCCAGTGCCTCATGGGAACAGGGCAGACCAAACTACCAAGCCAATTCTTCACCGGAAAGGAGACAAGCTTCCGGGGACCGGATTCTGGCATTTCAGCCGTCGTCGGCCCGGCTTGCTTGAATCCTGGTGGTGCAGTGAGCAAGGGACTCATGTCTGAGTATACCCTGCCACACTTGTGGTGGCCAAAAACGATTCAAAAAGGGGGTGGTGATGAACAGAGTGTCTGAATTAAGCAGACCACTCTTACCCAGTCAAGAGATCAGGGCTTGATCATAAGCGTGGAAGGGTATACTCAGATGTGAGTCCCTTGCTCATTGCACCATCAGGATTCAAGCAAGCCTGGCCGAAGACGGCTGAAATGCCAGAAACCGGTCCCCGGAAGCTTGTTTCCTTCCCAGTATAAGAAATTGCTTGGTAGTCTGGTCTGCCCTGTTCCCATGATGCACTGGGCCAGGGACAGACTAATTTGCATGTAGCCAGGTTCTGAGCTGGGATGGTGCAGTGAGCTAAAAAACGGTGATGGATCAAGCCCTGATCTTTGGACTGGGTAAGAGTGGTCTGCTTAATTCAGACACTCTGTTCATCACCACCCCCTTTTCTGAACTGTTTTGTGCCCAGGCACAGGCGGTCCATTTATTCCGAACTGCAGAGACATCGATGTGCACGTGCTCACACTGCTCACTTCTCAACCAGTGGTGAAGTTACAGCATGACGTCATGCCAGGTGAGCGTTTTAGAGGAAGGGAAATCCTATAAAGAGAGTCCTTTTCTCTCCGGATTTCCCTTTTCTTTTTGAAACTCAGGAGCAGCAACATTGTTGTGGTATCACCAGGGCTTTAAGTGGAAGCTTTTTCAATATTAAATGCAAGCCATAGTTGCTGCTTATTTATCTTATGCAACTAACAACCATTAACAAAGCCAATAGTTCTGACTTGTGGTAGGTATGATGTTACTTGTTGTATCATATATCTGGATACAATGACAGAAACAGCAAAATACAAGTCGGGTGGCACACTATGCTAAGCACAGATTTTAAGCTTATGTGTTTTAAGCCATGCCCTTAATTACATTGACCACACCCCTTTGAGAGACCCCCCAGTGCTTTCATCCCACTTAAAGCCCTGAGTACACGCATTTGCATTCACTCGCTATCCTTTTATTGCGAATTCATTTCTGACTTGTGGGGTCTCTCTTCACGGTGTGCTCGAACGCCTTGTTGAAGCACATTTCAGTTTTCTTCTGCTCTACTTAATTTTTGGGGACTTAAATTTAGCAGTAGAAGTGGGCGGGATAGGAAGTGCATGGCATGCCCCTACTTTAAAAAAATATTTGAGTCTGTTCCCCTACTTCTGTCTTTCAAAAAAGTATCCCGGGACGGCAAGAATAGTTCTTCTTTAAAATGATAACTTTTTCATTCAGCTTCCTGGGGCGGCTTGCACTTCTCTTGAACTCCAGAGGCTGCAGCAGCCCCTCCCTGAGCTCTCACAGGCTGTGGGCTGGCCCATTGTTATTCCGATTAAGGCTGATTACCCCCTTTCGAATGACAATGCATCCACCCTCTGCCTTTAGCATGTCATGTGCCAGTGAGATGTAAGTTGGTGATTAGAGAGGAGGTTCCTCAAACAGAGTACACAGAGTGAACAGGGCAGGAGCAGTGATGGGACAGAAGAGACGACAGGAAAGGAGAGGTGATGGGGCAGGAGAGGTGACCGGGCAGGAGAAGTAACGAGCAGGAGAAGTAATGGGGCAGGAGAAGTGACGGGGCAGGAGCAGTGACGGGACAGGAGCAGTGACGGAGCAGAAGAGGTGACAGGAAAGGAGGTGATGGGGCAGGAGAGTTGATAGGGCAGGAGAGGTGATGGGGCAGGAGAAGTAACGGGGTAGGAGAAGGGACGGGGCAGGAGCAGTGACAGGGAAGGAGCAGTGACGGGGAAGGAGCAGTGACGGGGTAGAAGAGGCGACAGGAACGGAGAAGTGATGGGGCTGGAGAGGTGACCGGGCAAGAGAAGTACCAGGCAGGATATGAGATGGGGCAGGAAAAGTGAGAGGGTCAGAGAGATGACGGAGCGGGAGAGGTGACGGGGCAGGAGCAGTGACAAGACAGGAGAGGCCACAGGAAAGGCGAGGTGATGGGGCAGGAGAGGTGACCAGGCAGGAGAAGTAATGGGCAGAAGAAGTGACGGGGCAGGAGAAGTGACGTGGAAGGAGCAGTGACGGAACAGGAGAGGCGAAAGGAAAGGAGAGGTGACGGGGCAGGAGAAGTGATGGGGCAGAAGTGACGGGCAGGAGCGGTGACGGGGCACGAGCGGTGATTAGGCATGAGCAGGAGCGGTAAATGGGCAAGTGCAGTGAACGGATGGGGCAGAGAAAGGATAGGAGCAGTGAACGGAGCAGGAGAACTAATGGGACAGGAGAAGTGATGGGGCAAGAGGGGTGATCGGGCAGGAGAAGTAACGGGCAGAAAAAGTGACGAGCAGGAGAAGTGTGGGACAGCAGCAGTGACGGGACAGGAGAGGCGACAGGAAAGGAGAGGTGACGGGGCAGGAGAAGTGATGGGGCAGGAGAAGTGACGGGACAGGAGCAGTGACGGGGCACAAGCGGTTATTAGGCTTGAGCAGGAGCGGTAACCGGGCAGGTGCAGTGAACGGATTGGGGCAGTGAATGGATAGGAGCAGTGAACAGGGCAGGACAACTGATGGGACAGGAGAAGTGATGGGGAAGAAGGGGTGATCGGGCAGGAGTGCTGCCCAGACAGGAGCAGTGAAAGGGCAAAAGTGGTGATGGGGCAGGAAAAGTGACGGGCAGGAAAAGTGATGGGGCAGGGGCAGAAGCAGTGACCAGGCAGGAGAGGCAACAGGAAAGGAGAGGTAACTGGGCAGGAGAGGTGACTGGGCAGGAGAGGTGACTGGGCAGGAGTGGTGACCGGGCAGGAGTGGTGACTGGGCAGGAGTAGTGACCGGGCAGGAGTAGTGACCGGGCAGGAGAAGTGACGGGCAGGAGAAGTGACGGGCAGGAGAAGTGACAGGGCAGGAGAAGTGATGGGGTAGGAGAAGTCATGGGGCAGGAGAAGTGATGGGGCAGGAGAGGTGAGGGGGCAGAAGAGGCAACAGGAAAGGAGAGGTGATGGGACTGGGGAGGTGACCGGGCAAGAGAAGTAACAGGCCGGAGATGTGATGGGGCAGGAAAAAGTGAGAGGGTCGGAGACATGACAGGGCTGGAGAGGTGACGGGCAGGAGAGGTGACGGGACAGGAGAGGAGAGAGGAAAGGAGAGGTGATGGGGCAGGAGAGGTGACCAGGCAGAAGAAGTAATGGGCAGAAGAAGTGACGGGGCAGGAAAAGTGATGGGGCAGGAGTGGTGACGGGACAGGAGAGGCGACAGAAAAGGAGAGGTGACGGGGCAGAAGAAGTGATGGGGCAGGAGAAGTGACGGGGCAGGAGCGGTGACGGGGCAGGAGCAGTGATTAGGCATGAGCAGGAGCTGTAACCGGGCAGGTGCAGTGAACGGATAGGGGCAGTGAACGAATAAGAGCAGTGAACGGGGCAGGAGAACTGATCGGACAAGAGAAGTGATGGCAGGAGGGGAGATAGTGCAGGAGTGCTGACCAGACAGGAGCAGTGAACGGGCAGGAGCAGTGAATGGGCAGGAGCGGTGATGGGGCAGGAAAAGTGACAGGGCAGGAAAAGTGATGGGGCAGGGGCAGGAGCAATGACGGGGCAGGAGAGGCAACAGGAAAGGAGAGGTAACTGGGCAGGAGAGGTGACAGGGCAGGAGAGGTGACTGGGCAAGAGAGGTGACTGGGCAGGAGAGGTGACTGGGCAGGAGAGGTGAATGGGCAGGAGTGGTGACCGGGCAGGAGAAGTGACTGGGCAGGAGAAGTGACCGGGCAGGAGAGGTGACGGGCAGGAGAAGTGACGGGCAGGAGAAGTGACGGGCAGGAGAAGTGACAGGGCAGGAGAAGTGATGGGGCAGGAGAAGGGATGGGGCAGGAGAAGTGATGGGGCAGGAGAGGTGAGGGGGCAGAAGAGGCGACAGGAAAGGAGAGGTGATGGGACTGGAGAGGTGACCGGGCAAGAGAAGTAACAGGCCGGAGATGTGATGGGGCAGGAAAAAGTGAGAGGGTCGGAGAGATGACAGGGCAGGAGAGGTGACGGGGCAGGAGAGGTGACGGGACAGGAGAGGAGACAGGAAAAGAGAGGTGATGGGGCAGGAGAGGTGACCAGGCAGAAGAAGTAATAAGCAGAAGAAGTGACGGGGCAGGAGAAGTGATGGGGCAGGAGTGGTGACGGGACAGGAGAGGCGACAGAAAAGGAGAGGTGACAGGGCAGAAGAAGTGATGGGGCAGGAGCGGTGACGGGGCAGTAGCAGTGATTAGGCATGAGCAGGAGCTGTAACCGGGCAGGTGCAGTGAACGGATAGGGGCAGTAAACGAATAAGAGCAGTGAACGGGGCAGGAGAACTGATGGGACAAGAGAAGTGATGGCAGGAGGGGAGATAGTGCAGGAGTGCTGACCAGACAGGGGCAGTGAACGGGCAGGAGCAGTGAATGGGCAGGAGCGGTGATGGGGTAGGAAAAGTGACAAGGCAGGAAAAGTGATGGGGTAGGGGCAGGAGCAGTGATGAGACAGGAGAGGCAACAGGAAAGGAGAGGTAACTGGGTGGGAGAGGTGACAGGGCAGGAGAGGTGACTGGGCAGGAGAGGTGACTGGGCAGGAGAGGTGACTGGGCAGGAGAGGTGAATGGGCAGGAGTGGTGACGGGGCAGGAGAAGTGACGGGGCAGGAGAAGTGACGGGGCAAGAGAAGTGATGAGGCAGGAGAAGTGATGAGGCAGGAGAAGTGACGGGGCAGGAGAAGTGATGGGGCAGGAGAAGTGGCTGGGCAGGAGAGGTGACGGGGCAGAAGCAGTGATTAGGCATGAGCAGGAGCAGTGACCAGGCAGGAGCGATGAACGGACAGGAGCAGTAAACGGACAGGAGAGGTGAACGGACAGGAGCGGTGAACAAAAAAACAATGGATTTTGGGCCAGATCTCTGTCCTGAAGTGAATGTATGAAATTGTTTTGCATTCTCTCCATGAGTTGTTCTTTTTGCTTTTGTCACCCCGAATGGGACGGGTATGCCCAGACGTGGGTCCCATGCTCTCCATGCCACTGGAATCAAGCTATCCTGGCTGATGAGAGCTGAAAGCCCAAAACCGGTCCTAGGATGCTTGTTTCCAGTCCAGGGAGGACCTGGCCTGGCAGTTCGGGCTGGAATGTTCCCACTGGGCGCAGGACCATGACTGATTTGCATATGGCTGGGTCCAAACTGGAAAGGCATGGTGAGAAAAAAACGATGGATTTAGGCCCAGATCTCTGTACTGGGGTGAATGTATGACATTGTTCTGCATTCTATCCACCAGTTATTCTTTTTGCTATATTATGATTGAGTAGCTGACATGAATATGAAGGAGCCTTTGTGGGTTTCCGTGAGCCTAGATTCTCCTGAAGAGCGCCTTTCTCTTCTGAGCCCTGCTTAACACATGTGTACAGGAGGATCCCTGTATTCATGTCCTCAATGTTTGAGACAACAAATATTTATTTATTTATAAATTTATAGAGCGCCTGGTGACCCGTAGGCATCCCCGCGCTATAGAGTTGTAAAAAACCAGGAGAAGAAAGGACCGGAAGGCTATTTAGGGAATAAAAAGGTTTTTAGTTTTTTCCGGAAGAGGGCGTGGCAGGGTTCCAGGCGCAAATTGCGGGGAAGTGCGTTCCAGCCTGCAGAGGCTTTGACCGAAAAGCGACGGCCACCGGTGCGAGCCTTCTTAAATTTTGGGACGATGGCCAGATGTTCGTCGGCAGATCGAAGTGTTCTTGGGGCTTTGTAGGGGGCGACCAGGTCTTTCAGGGCGGCCGGGCCGGCACCATTGATGAGTTTGTGGCTGGTGCACATGGCTTTAAACTCTACTCGCTGGCGGACAGGGAGCCTGTGCAGAGCCTTGAGGGCCGGTTTGGCAGAGGCTCTGGGAGGGAGGTTCATAATGAGCCTTGCCGCTGCGTTTTGTGCCCGTTGGAGTTTGGCCAAGGTGAATTCCGGAGCGCCGAGGTAGACGGCGTTACTGTAGTCAAGCTGGGCTAAAATGAGCCCTTGAACCAAAAGTTTCCTGGACAGGGGGGGGAGGAGAGGGAGAATTTTGCGGATTGACCGCAGGAGGCCAAAACATGTTCCAGCGGTCTTGGTGGCCTGGGTCTTCATGGTGAGGTTCGGTTCCAGCCAGACACCTAGCGTTTTGATTTCTGTCTTTGGTGTGGGTATCTCACCAAAGGCGTCCAGCCAAACCGCGGGGGGGATGGCAGACCATTTGTTGCCCAGAAGCATAATTTCGGTTTTTGCACCGTTGAGCTTCAGGGAGGATTTGCACATCCAGGTGTAAATGTCCTGGAGACAGTTCCGCAGGCTGTCTGGGTGTTTGTCCAGCTGGGAGAGAGAGATGACAAGTTGGGTGTCGTCAGCGTAGTTTACTATTTTTATCCCGTAAGGGGTCACGACATCTTCCAGGGCGGCCATATAAACATTAAACAGGGTGGGACTAAGCGAGGACCCCTGAGGGACTCCACAGGTGAGTGGTAGGGGGTCTGAGCGAGAGTTGCCGTCCCACACCTGGAATGAACGACCTGATAAGAAGGAGTTAATCCAAGCGTGTGCTGTACCCACAATTCCTGCCCTGGCCAGGCGATGTAAAAGGACACGGTGATCCACCGTATCAAATGCGGCACTGAGGTCCAGGAGGATCACTGCCACTGATCCTCCTGAATCCAGAATGCACCTTGACTCCTCGATGACAGAGAGGAGGGCTGTGTCCGTGCCCTGGCCGGGCCGAAAGCCGGTTTGGGATGTGCGCAGGATTTTGTTGGTCTCAAGAAATAGGGAGAGTTGCGAGTTAACTAGTTTCTCAGCCATTTTGCTGATACAGGGAAGGAGTGATATGGGTCTGTAGTTGGACATATCGTCCGGGTTCAAATGGGGCTTTTTAAGCAGGGCCTTGACGACCGCGTTTTTCCAGTTGGGAGGCACTATGCCTTGGAGAAGGGAGATGTTAATAAGATCCATCATGGTAGGGGCTATGCTGGGAGACACAGATTTTAAAAGTCTGGCCGGGGCCGGATCAAGGGGTGAGCCACTTTTCATTTTGGCTAACGTGGAGGTGACCTCACTGAGGGAAACTGCTCTAAAGGAGGACAGCCGCGGGCTGTTAGTACAGACCTCTGTATCAGCGTAATTAAGGGGGGTGGTGGGAGGGAGAGAGTCCAGTATTCGCGAGATGTTTGAGTCGAAGAAGGAGGCAAGGTCGTTGCTTCTGTCCGGAGGGGCGTGGGCATCAGTGGGTGCCAAGGGAATGGTGAGGAGTTCCTTGAGGATCAAGTAAGATTCTTTTGCGGAATTAGTGGCGTTATGTATTCTATTGTCGTAGAATCCTGCCTTGGCTAGTTTGAGAGCCGATTTGTAGCGTCTTACCTTGCTATTGTAGATGTCTTTGTTACTGTGGAGCCAGTCCTTTCTCCACAGCCTTTTTGCACTCTTTGCGGAGGTCACGAAGGTCAGAGGTGTACCAGGGGGCCTGGCCTTTTATCCTGTTTTTAATCTCCCGATTTTTTTATGGGGATAATACTGTCGAGGGAGGAGGATATCCAATCACTAACTTGGGAGTCGGCGGTGGAGGAGTCCTCCGTGAGACTTGGGGTCGAAGCGTCCAGGGCTGTGGACCAGGCCTCCACCGAGAGACTGGCCCACGCTCTGTCTCTAGTGAAGGTAGGGGGTTTTTGGGGCTTCTTAGATGCTCCAGGGAGGTGGGTCGTGACCAGAAAATGGTCCGTCCACGGGAGCGGTTGAGAATTAATGAAAAGGAGGGAGGGGATATTGGAGAACACCGGGTCGAGAAGGTGCCCTTTCGTATGTGTTGGGCCAGAGTTGGCCAGAAGTAGACCGAAGGCCGCTAGTTCGCCAATTAGGTCGGCTGCTCCTGCGTCAAGAGGATCCTCGAAATGAATGTTGAGGTCGCCTGTTATAAGGAAGTTGGGTGTCAGGTGTGCCGAGGAGGAAACAGTTTCCAAAAGGGTGGCCGTAAAGGGGCCAGAGTGGCCGGGCGGCCGATACACCAGGAGGCCTGACAGGGAGTTAGTCGGGGAATACTGCATCGTGAAGAGGCAGCTCTCTGAATCCTGAATCGCGCAGTCTTTGGTTCGACAGGTGAAGTGGTCCCTGTGGATTATGGCTAATCCACCTCCTCTCCCTAGGGGGCGTGGTTGAGACATAATAAGGAAGCCCGGGGGGAGGGCCAAAACTATGTCTGCGTTGGAATGCTCCGTAATCCACGTTTCTGTGAGGAGAAGTATGTCCAGATTAAGGTCGACAATGAGATGGTTGATGAACAGGGCATGTTTAGGAAGTGATCTGCAGTTGAGAGTCGAGATTTTAAGAACAGGCGGTGGGACAGGGGGTTTTGGTAGGCAAAGATTTCCTGGTTTGCATATGTCACAGCGGGGCAGAGGGTCAGTAGGGTCGTGTAATACAAAACAGGAGCTGTGTTTGGTAGGTCTTAGACTTAGTAGCTCTCTACGCGAGTAGCTTACCTTTGAGGCGGCAGGGACAGGCATAGAGTCTGGCCCTAGGCCCAGTCGTGCGCGGACGGGCGCAGACGGGCTTGCCTTAGGCGCGCCTTCGGCGCGCAAACGGCGCTCCCGCTGCGCTCGTCCGCTGCGCTGGTATGGCCGGCACATTTGTAGTACAAGCAAAGGGCGTGGCCTCGCAGTGGGCGTGGCTCCGCCTTGAATACTCATGGATTTCTGAACAATGAGAGTAAAAGCATTAAGGTAACATGTTGTTCCTGCTTATATTTTGCACACTTTACATAAACTGTATTCCCTATTAGTGTTTGCTTTTTTCAGAATTAAACCTCAAATAAACATGTTTATCCATTGTTTGAATTAAATAACATTATAAGCTGTAGCTGGTCAGTGAAATCAAATGTGAAACATACAAAAATTTGGTATGTTTTGTTATTTCTAGCCACACCCCTGACTCCGCCCACTGATCCAATCTTCAGTTATTCCCGCCCCCTGATTCTCCACCCACAGTTACCCTACTTTTTTTCCCCACTACGACCACTGCTTGAATTGTCAATCGTGTTTAAGCTCTTCTTGGGGCTTCTTGCCCTCTGACAACAATAGAGGCGCAGTCTCTGTTTCGGCAGCCGGTAGGGCTTAAGTGGGCGTCGTTGTGCCTTGAGTCTTTGAGTGAAGGCACTTCTGACTGAACGGACGTTTAATCCCGCTCTTATTTGCCAGTCGTTGTATTTTCAGAGGGGCGCGTGCTGGTAAAGGAGGGTTCAATGAATGACTCAGGCACCGTTTTGATCAGGGACTCGTGCCAACAAAATGTTTTTCTATCACGCTAGAACCTATTTGGAGAAAAGCACGGGCCCTGCAATTAATCAGTGAAAAAATCGGACTCTCCTCTTTTATATTAAAAAAAAGTGCCTTTTGTACGTCAGTCAATTCCTCCCAATTACATTTTAGGGTTTTCTTTCAGGTTTTTCCATTTGCTCAAAACTGTGCCGACAAACTAATGTTGAGATGTGGCTCAATATAGTTTCGTTTGCTCCATTCACCTGGCAGTGCTGCATGAATACCCAGTGACCGTACTACTGTCGATGATTTTGACCCCTCTTCGTCACCGTACATTGATTTTTCACAAATGTACAGGCTGGCTTTCAAGTGTAACATTCGGCTTCGCCCGTACTTTTGCCGCATAAACCCTGTCCAGTTGAATCCTCAAATGGGAATTGGCATCCCTGTTAAGAGAGTCTTCGGTGAGATCATGGACTGAACGCAATTTAGACACATCAAACTAAACAAGCAAACTAGGGGTATGCCATGGCAGGATTATAAAGTTTATATAGTGCAAGAAGAGCAGAAAATGTGCACAGAGTCAGTGCTTAATTTGTAAAAACGTAGGTCCCGGGCCCGCGTCAGCAGGCCGCTGCAGGTTGCACTACCCATTGGCTGTGCCAGCACTGCCAACGACAGTACCTGCACAACTTCGAACCATCTCACTGCTACAAGTGTGACAATTCAGACTATGTTATGCCAGCAGAGCAATAGGAATGGCTTGGGTGGCAACAGCTAGTTATATCTAGTATACATTGAATTAATAAACAGCTGTTGTTCAGCTCATCTCTTAAGTTCAAAATAAAGTTTATTAAAATAAAAGAGGTGTCAATACAAAGTCAAAGCAAAATACAATATCAATAGCGAGGTCAAATGCAAAAAAAAAAATATATGAAAACATTACAATAATGGAGAGAGGAGAAAGATACACAATATATGAGGCTATCTGAAGGAGAGCAAAACAGAGGGCAATTGTGAAAATTAACGA
The DNA here is from genome assembly GCF_964263255.1 of Lissotriton vulgaris. Taxonomy (NCBI): domain Eukaryota; kingdom Metazoa; phylum Chordata; class Amphibia; order Caudata; family Salamandridae; genus Lissotriton; species Lissotriton vulgaris. The sequence goes on along the minus strand of NC_141695.1, from coordinate 1,507,290,335 downwards.
GCTATAGAAGAAAGAAATGGAACGAAAGGTGAGTCATGGAGGTTTAGAAACCTCTTGCTGAGGGGGAGATAAATGGGTAGAACGTTTAGCACAAACATCAAGATAAAGGGTAAAGGGAAGCCATAAGGCGTGTCTCTTCGGGGCTAGGGTAAGAGGGTATACAAATGCAGTATCTAATCTGTGGTTATGGCAAACATTAAACCACCAAGCTTTGAAGGTAATATTGTTCGAATTCTTCCAGTTAACAGTGATCTGTTGAAAGGCAACAGCTAGTAATAGGTCAATAATTTGTACATTAGAGTTAACATGTGCCCAGGAAGGAGAGAGGCTTCCTAGAAAAATGTCAGTAATAGAGAAGGGAGAGGTAGTATGGAATATGGAGTTGATTTGATCCCAGACTTGAGTCCAAAAGGTGTAAGTAGGAGGGCAGGAGAAAAGCATGTGGAGGAGTGTTGTTCAGCTCATCTCTTAATCACACAAACAGCCCCAAAGGTGTCAAAGTGCTGGTGTTTACAATTAAGTGCCGGTGCGGAGTATCGAAAACCTCCGGCTCAAATTAGGCACCGCAACTAAGATGCCAATATTGAGGACCACATTAAGGGCCGAAGATGGTAGTACTTTGAGTACTAAACCCATCTTTAATCCCTCTCCGGTTGGGCTCAATGCCTCAACGGTGCAGGAATATGTTCTATCATGAGGACATGCAGTTGTGATGCACAATGATGGGCACTGTGGAGAGCTTGCATTGTAGTGCACATCTCCAGGATATATTTCTCTGAATCAAGCATCTTTGTTGAGCTCTATATATACATACCTTCAACCAGTCGCTGCCGGCATCGCTCACTGTTGGGGGAGGCGGGCACGGGGTCCCGCAGGGTGGCGGGGCAGGCAGGTGGTCGCGAGGGAAGGGGAAGTCATGAGGGAAGGGCGGTCGCGCAGGGAGGGGGGTTTAAATCATTGAAAAAACATACCTTTACCGGGTGCCGCATCTTCACTACTTGGTCTGGTCCTGCTTACCTGCCTCTGGCAGGAACAGGAAGCAGGCAGCCTCACTCCTCTCCCCAAAGCCAATCACAGTGCTGCAATGGCAGCATTGTGATTGGTGAGGACAGCGCCCAGCCGGGTGCCTATAGGGAGGCCATTTTCTCCATGTAGGCTGCATGCAGCCTACATGGAGAAAAGGCAGAGTGCGTAGGACTGGTTTGGTCGGACCCGGAGGGCCAACCAAACAGTCAGCGCCCTCAGCAGTGGGCAAGCCCCGCCTTACCTGCCCTAGAGCAGACCAATCTCCCTGCCCCTCCCCCTCTCCAAACATCCCCTTCTGCTTTTTTGCAGTATGAGAAGCAGAAACATAAAATTGTAGTTTTACCATTTTCTGCTTCTGCTTCTCGCACTGCCAGAAAACAGTGAGGCGACGCTCCTCCGCCCTAGTGGAGGAGCCGCCACTGCCTTCAATTCTTTTAATGTGCCTAGTGAAGGTTCGGTTGCAGCTGGCTTCCTACAAAAAATGCTTGTGCTTAAAAGTAGAAAGGCAGCGCTGCTAACTTCACACGGTAAGGAGATGCCTTACGCTCCAGTTGCCGACCTTGGAACCTGGGGACTGAGGTTTAATCCCAGCCTCGGCTGTAGACTCAACAGTGTGTGATTCTGAGCACCTCGCTTAATCTCGCTGTGCCTGAATGTGAGTAAAATGTACTTGGTTATTCCCCACTTATTGCAGAAGATCTTGTACATCGTCTCCTGACCCCTCACTAATGTACTGCCCTCGTTGCTTCACAGGTAAGTTGGCACTACATAATATATCCATGCATGGGGAGCACTGTCATGAGCATACGTTGTCATCACAGGTTTCCTCATTAAGAGTGTTCTTGGGTGTAGAAGTAGAGACTAGGGGCAGGATCACAACATTTTTGATTGGCGCTATTATTATTATCATCCAAAATACTTAATGCGATTAAAAAAAAATAATCTAAAAGTACATACTGTATAAAATGGTCAAAAAAGTAAACGCACAAAAAATATGTTATAAATGCATAGGTTTTCAACAACGATCAATGCTTTTTAAACAGGAAGTAGTGGCAAAACAGGTTCCTTGATCCTTAATAGACTAGAAAAATAAGAGCAGGTGCCCTCATTAAGACTGTTCTTGGGTGTAGAAGAGACTAGGCGCCGGATCACAAAACATTTTGATTGGCACTAATATATGTACTGGGTGGTAAGCAAACGTGTGCTTGGTGCAAATACCTGTTACCACCATGTTATTCAAGCCTATTTGTGGGGGGCTAAAGTCTGTCCCGAATGCTTGTGCACTTTTGTTATGCTGACTTTTGTTATGGTAGCGATGTGCTGTGATGTTTTGTGTTCTGCTGTGTTTTTGGGCTGCATTATTGAATTGTGTTAGCTTGCTGCAATGTGGTTGTTGTGTTGCATCCTGTCTTGACTGTATGCCTCTTTTCCTTCAACCGTTCACTCTCTCCTTCTCTTCCCTCCTCTCTCTGTTCCCTCCTCTCCCTGTTCTCCCTGCTTTAGTTATTTACGGTTCCTTGTGGCATCGGCTCAGCTTAGGATAATATTTGTGGATGCTTAGCCTTCGAGCCTCTTCTGCTTGAGGCTGTGTAATGCACACTAAAGACAAGTAGTTATCGCCGTCTGAGCAGCACACGGGCTATTTATGGCCTCCGTCTGCTGCCTTTGAACGAGGGCCGGGAACACGTCCCAGTTATCTGGGCGTCAGATGCAGGACATACATTCCTTGCATTTATCCAGATCAATGACTGTAGGAGATTTGGCTGCATCAGTTTGAAGATTACAGGTTTGAAATAGAGTTGCAAAGGCCTGGACCCAATCTGTCTCCGCAATGAAAGCAGGGCTACCAAAGAGGGGCAGTAGATTCCTCTTTTTTTCCTATTTGGAGCAGGATGTCTTGACTTTCATGCAGAGAATGCTATAGCCATTTGTCTCAAAGAACAGTAAATTCATGCACAATTCAGATTTTTTAATTGTTTGCAATAGCATCGCAATTTAAGACTTTACATTTCTTACTCATTAAAGTAAACACAAAAAAATAATACAATCTATGTTTCAAATGGGTTGAGAAAAGGTGGGAGGATCTCTAAAAGTGTTAGAGCCAAAGAAGCAAAACTAGGAATCCTTTCCAAGAGGCGTGGCCTATGTAATAGAGGGTGTGGCTCAAAACTTGTAAACCAAAATCCAGTTCTTCACACAGTGTGCCAACTGACCAGTATTTAGGTGTCTGTTGGTGCAAGGTTACCCCATTCAGACATATGGACATCAATGGACACAGACCTAAACAAGCCACACAATACTGGCTTTGACAATATTATCAGTACCAAATAATTGAGCAATTGCAATGATAGTTAAAACTGAACATGTTTCAATTTTGAAAAAAGCAGACTGTGAATTAAATATTTCTAAGGTCTGTGGAAGCAATAGTGGGCTTCAGCGTGTCTCAGTCTCTCACGCTTGTATTTTCACTTACCCTGCCGTGAGGGCAACGGCTCCTGCTTCAGATCAAGGGAAACGCCGTGACGGGAACGGCAGCTTGTAAACGCCGCAACACCGCCTACAGCCACCGGGGGCCATAAACTACACCTCTCAGGTGCCCCGGCGGCCAAGTCGCGTCCCTGACGCCAGCTTTGCGCCCGGAGGCGCCAGAAAAGAGAGGAGCGCCGAGCGCTCTTTGGGACGCTTGTATTTTCACTTACCCTGCCGTGAGGGCAACGGCTCCTGCATCAGATCAAGGGAAACGCCGTGACGGGAACGGCAGCTTGTAAACGCCGCAACACCGCCTACAGCCACCGGGGGCCATAAACTACACCTCCCAGGTGCCCCGGCGGCCAAGTCGCGTCCCTGACGCCAGCTTTGCGCCCGGAGGCGCCAGAAAAGAGAGGAGCGCCGAGCGCTCTTTGGGACGCTTGTATTTTCACTTACCCTGCCGTGAGGGCAACGGCTCCTGCATCAGATCAAGGGAAACGCCGTGACGGGAACGGCAGCTTGTAAACGCCGCAACACCGCCTACAGCCACCGGGGGCCATAAACTACACCTCCCAGGTGCCCCGGCGGCCAAGTCGCGTCCCTGACGCCAGCTTTGCGCCCGGAGGCGCCAGAAAAGAGAGGAGCGCCGAGCGCTCTTTGGGACGCTTGTATTTTTACTTACCCTGCCGTGAGGGCAACGGCTCCTGCATCAGATCAAGGGAAACGCCGTGACGGGAACGGCAGCTTGTAAACGCCGCAACACCGCCTGCAGCCACCGGGGGCCATAAACTACACCTCCCAGGTGCCCCGGCGGCCAAGTCGCGTCCCTGACGCCAGCTTTGCGCCCGGAGGCGCCAGAAAAGAGAGGAGTGCCTCTCGTCACGCGAGTCGCGCGCGGGAGCAGCCGGGCAAAGCCCGGGCAAAGGGCGGGCCCTCTGTGGCCCTCCGGGGACCGAGGAACCGGGCCGGGGCCATATCCTTTAAGTCCTTCTTTCCAGCGGTCAAGCAGCTTCCATTTATGTGAGTGGAAACCTGTTATTTTACCATTAATACTTCTCGTATTAAGCTAGCACTCAACTACCAGCTATCATGACTACTAAAGTGGTTACTATGGACAATTTTCTTATTAAGAAAGTAGCACAAATTAATAGTAATAGGAGGGCTTCATTGGGCCTAGAACATTCACCTGCTATTACTATTGTACCTGAACTCCCAGTTACTGTCCCTGATAACTCTGTGGCCAAGGAACACTCAGTCCCTGCAGGCAAAGTAACTATTGTAACAGCCATGGTCCATGCAGGCCACCATGATGAAATTCCTTGTGCTTCTGTTCCTACAGTATTGGCCATATCATCTACAGGACTAAATGATCCCACAACTAAGGAATCCCCTAGAAAATTCAAGAAAGCCCGAGTTAGACGGAGGGGGAAGCAATGTAAGGCAAGTCATAAAAATACACAAGGAGGGGGGAGTGTGCCTGAAACTGCACCTCTACTTTTTGAGTTGAGGTCTTCAAATCTGGGAGGAGTGGGGGATGCTACTTCACAGAGTCGACCTACAGATTCCGTGATGCTTATTGATTTTTCACAATCAGGGATTACAGACAATATTGATAATTTTCCTCTTGATCCCACTTCAATGAGTAAGCATCTCTTGTCTAGTACGCCAACTAGCCTATCTCTACTAGACTCATCTGCAGGGAATGATAATGGGAGGTTATCAGGATCGCCGAAAATGCCCATTGAAGCATCTTCCAGGTCTTCCATTTCACCCCTCACTATAAGAACAAGTAAAAAAAGGGGGGGGGTGAGCCACTGTGTAATCGACCCACTAAAATAAGGAAAGGGGTAGTTCAGACCCCACAGTCACAAACTGGTCAAACTTTATTAGGCGAAGAGGCCATGTTGGCCAGAATTCTAGATTTAATCAGGGGTGTGGTCCAACCTATCTTGGATAAGACCGATTTGATGTCCACACACCTGGACATCATAGAGAAAAAGGTTGAACAGAATTCCCTTCTTTTACATGACCTAATAAAGGGCCCGGGAAAAGCCAAGACGAATCCCACAGTTAAGACTAACCCTCCGGTAAAATCTAAAGTTGCAGCTCCCCTTATAACTCCAGCTCCTATAACTCCAGTAATCAAGACACCAGCACCCGTGTTAAAAAAGAAACTAGTGCAAGAAAAGGGAAGAGTGGGTAGCCCAACGATTCTGCCATCAAATCCCACACAGCAACCGCCTGCAATTCAGCTGGCGGCCCCAGTAACTAAAGAACAAACTCCTAAACCAGGGGGATCTCAAAAACAGGGAGGTAGAAAAGACCCTTTAACAATTAATCCGAGAAATAAGAATCCACCAACCGCTGTCTCAGAAAAAACAAGCCACACTATTGACTTACCCCCAGATTCTGCCCCCTTCGTTATTGTGATGGCAGGGGTCCCAGAATTACCTGCAGGTAAATGGGAAGATCATGTTGCCTTACGGAACAAGGTTACATTCTGGCTCCGAGACAACAGACCGTTGCCTGCATCCATCAACGGAGAAATCCTAAGTGTAAGGCGTGCCCACTGGGTGGGAGTCAGACCTAAGGATAGAAGGGGTGATGTAATAGTCATCAATTTTAAGGATTATAGGGCCGTGAGGCACATAGGAGATTGGTTCGATGCCAGCACCAGCGATGCCATCTCCACACATTTGTTATCCTATTTCTATCCCTATGCACCATCAAAAGATTATAATAAACAGGGGTGGAATAGGCAGCTATTCAAGAAAACACCACACCGTCAGCGGGGTTTTAGAAAAGTGGGACCATGGGATATGCCAGGCTTAATGGGGCCACCACCTTTGATGGGTTATCCTGCTTACGTAAATGCCCAGGACCCCCATACTCACATGCGAAGGTCGGAGGTGCTCTATCCCAGATATCAGGTATCAGATTATCAATACCCCCCTATAAACAGTCAATACCCACCATACCCCGAGCCCAACCTCCTGCAAGGGAGATCATGGAACAACAGAGAGCTCCACCCTTCTATCTATAATCTACCTATCCAAAATCGTTTCCAGATTTTTAACGATCTGGACGGAGTAGATTGACAACAAGCTCAGACACCTCAAGAAAATCTGGTTGGGAATAAGCTCCTTCCTCCAGTTTTTCACCCCTCTATTAAGGAGATAGTTCCCCTTAAAAGCATTGAGACTTTGTGCGGGTTTCCCCAAGATCTGTCAACCTTACAAAAGGCCCCTAATGCTGACAGTTTGTTACCATGTAACAGTAATACCCTGGATCAGATGCAATCTCCCATAGTTGATATCAATAAAAGGGGTGGGGAACAGGTAGGAGAAGGCCTGACCCAGAAAGAGAATGATCTATGTGCATTGTTGTTTTGGAACATAGCAGGGTTCAGGCAAAAAATCACAAATCCAGCCTGGGAGTTAGTAATAAACGGTCAGGATATAGTGGCTTTGCAAGAAACTTGGATACAGGAATCAATCCATGTAAGTGGTTATAGAACCTTCTTTACACCAGCTGTTGGAGGTCATTTTGGAAGAGCTAAGGGTGGGTTGACAACGCTTGTCTCAAATCGACTTAAGATTAAACAAGCTCATTGCCATTTAAATTCCTGTTATTTCCAAATTATAACTTTACGGAATTATAAGGGAGCTGTGGTGTTAATTATTAATTTCTATAACAATGTCCCGAGAGATGATATTCTGGTCGTAATGAAGCAGCTTAAAGATGAAATTCAGTTAGAGGTAGACAGAAATGAAAGGGAGCTGATAATCATATGGGGGGGGATTTTAATTGTTCATTATGTACTAAAGGGAATCAGGGCCTATGTGGCCTAATGACAGAGAGAGATATGCAGTTGACACATTTTGATCATACCCTGATGGGGGACTTATTTAATGAATTGTTATTCATGTTTGATTTGGGGTTTGCCAATGAATCTGCCCTAGAACCCTCACCCTTCGTTCCGACTTTTGTTGGTAGAGGCTCAGCGACAACTATTGATTTTATTATTACTTCCGGTAATCTTAATCATAGACTCTTGGGGGTTACGAATATCCAATTACCCATAAGTGACCACCTCCCGCAATCTCTTAAGGTAGCAGATTTGTTCCCAGACCCATCGACGGCCGCGCCTCTAGTTGAGACAGCGGTTGATGTTGTCCTTGGGAGACAAAATGGGTACACACTTAAATGGAATAAAGTAATCCCCATAACCTTTTTTGAGAAACTCTGGGAGGTGTGCTCAAATAGTTTTATGATTTGCCTAAGCGACAACACCACTAATGATCAAATTATTGAGCACTTTGGAATAATAGCTGCAAACATAAAAAGTAGCCTAAGGGTGGAGGCAAGACGCAGAGGCAAGGGGCCCAAGAGCTGGTTTAATACTGCATGTACAAGGGCTCTGAAAAATCTAAAACAGGCAGTCCACAGATGCCCTAGGGATAAAAATGAAATAAGAGAGTGTAGGAATATATATACTCAGGCCCTGAAAGTAAGGAAAACCGCGCTGAATAAGGAGGCATTAGATTCCCTTTGTGAGGCCTCGCAATCTAAAGATTCCGCTGCATTTTGGAAAGCAATTAACACCCCTTTCCCTTATGAAACCCATACGGCGCGAATCGAGATTGCAATAGACGAGGACAAATGGGTAGACCATTTTTCAAATCTTTATAAGGCACAGGAAGACATCCATGGTGGGGGTCTTAACTCTAGCCTGGATGCACAACAGAGTTATAACCTGGTTACAACAATTGATGAAGTGCTTTTAGCCCTGGGATCTACTAAATGCGGTAAGGCTGCCGGACCTGATGGGATTCCGGCAGACCTATTTAAAGCTAATGCGGAAATTTGGGGGCCAATGTTAGTACAACTTTTTAATGCAGCTCTCTCATTGGGCCTGAAAGAATCCTGGTTCACCTCAGTCATTGTCCCGATCTACAAGAAGGGGGATAGAAACAGCTGTGCTTGTTACAGGCCAATCTCCCTTCTTGATTTCTCAGTAAAAATTTTAGGACGCGTTGTGTTGGCAAGACTCCAAAGCTGGGCAGAGGAAAATGATATTATTAGTGATTTGCAATTTGGTTTTCAAAAAGGGATCGGCACAATTGAGCAAGGGTTAAATCTAATGCTTTTGCAGCATAAATATATAAGGATAAAATGTGAACGCTTGTATTTTACTTTTGTCGATCTTTCATCAGCGTTCGACTGTGTATCACACTCTAAATTGTGGGATATAATGAAAGGTTTGGGAGTGGATAATAACATTATCTGCTTTTTGAGGGAACTTTATAGTGGAGCCACAGCCTCTGTTCGTTATGGCAGGGGAGGAGAATGCTCCAGACAATTTAGTGTAGGTCGCGGAGTGCGGCAAGGTTGCGTATTGGCACCTTTTTTATTCCTTCTTTATATTAATGGGCTCGAGCGTCACCTGCTGCAAGAGTGTAGGGATATGCCCAGGGTGGGGAGGAGGGAAATCCCTGCGCTCATGTATGCGGATGACGCAGTACTCATGGCACGCACTCCTCGCGCCCTTCAAAAACTAGTAGTCAGCTTTGAGAAATTCATGCTGAACCTGGACCTACTAGTAAACTGCAGCAAGACTTTTACAATGAATTGTGGCCTAAAACCAGGTAAATTAATGAAGCGTATCTTCTTAAATAAAGTTCCGTTAGATAACACCCCAACCTTTTCTTATTTGGGCATTTTATTCCATGAGTCAGGTTCCTGGACAAGCGCTATTAAGGCTAGAACTCTTTTATTTATGAAAACGATCATGGCTTTACAGAAATTTGTTAGAAAACTGGGCAGGAAGCCGATAAAAGAAATGTTAACCATCTACAAAGCTACATGCTTGTCTGTGGCTATGTATGGCTCAGGTTTGTGGGGATATGCAAATGTTGATCAAATCCAGCTGGTAGAGAATACATTTCTGAGGGGAGTTCTAGCAGTCCCACAGTGTGCTGCCACATTTAATTGTCACGCTGAACTTGGCCAACCTTACATAACGGACATTATCAGGATTCAACCTATCCTACTGTGGCATAGGGTATGGACTACTAATGAATGCGTTATGAACCGGGCCCTGCTACGTGACACCCTCAGTTTGGACCATGCGGACAGAATGGAATGGCTGGGCTATGTAAAGCACTTTCTGACCGAGATTGGACTACACTCATATTTCTCGGACCCAACCTCAATGGACACTATTCCCAGGAAGACCCTAAAAAATATCTGCCTGGACCACCTGCTGGATAAGAGGAAGATATTTACAACAAGGGGTGGTGAGGGACAGAGTCTCTGAATTAAGCAGAAAGCTCTCACCCAGTCAAGAGATCAGGGCTAGATCCAACACCGTTTTTTAGCTCACTGCACCATCCCAGTTTCAGAACCTGGCTGTATGCAAATTAGTCTGTTCCTGTCCCAGTGCATGATGGGAACAGGGCAAACCAAACTACAAAAGCCAATTCTTACACTGGGAAGGAAACAAGCTCCCGGGGACCGGTTTCTGGCATTACAGCCGTCTTCGGCCCGGTTTGCTTGAATCCTGATGGTGCAATGAGCAAGGGTCTCACATCTGAGAATACCCTTCCACGCTTAGGGTGGACAAAAATATTTACAACAAGGGGTGGTGAGGGACAGAGTCTCTGAATTAAGCAGAAAGCTCTCACCCAGTCAAGAGATCAGGGCTAGATCCAACACCGTTTTTTAGCTCACTGCACCATCCCAGTTTCAGAACCTGGCTGTATGCAAATTAGTCTGTTCCTGTCCCAGTGCATGATGGGAACAGGGCAAACCAAACTACAAAAGCCAATTCTTACACTGGGAAGGAAACAAGCTCCCGGGGACCGGTTTCTGGCATTACAGCCGTCTTCGGCCCGGTTTGCTTGAATCCTGATGGTGCAATGAGCAAGGGTCTCACATCTGAGAATACCCTTCCACGCTTAGGGTGGACAAAAATATTTACAACAAGGGGTGGTGAGGGACAGAGTCTCTGAATTAAGCAGAAAGCTCTCACCCAGTCAAGAGATCAGGGCTAGATCCAACACCGTTTTTTAGCTCACTGCACCATCCCAGTTTCAGAACCTGGCTGTATGCAAATTAGTCTGTTCCTGTCCCAGTGCATGATGGGAACAGGGCAAACCAAACTACAAAAGCCAATTCTTACACTGGGAAGGAAACAAGCTCCCGGGGACCGGTTTCTGGCATTACAGCCGTCTTCGGCCCGGTTTGCTTGAATCCTGATGGTGCAATGAGCAAGGGTCTCACATCTGAGAATACCCTTCCACGCTTAGGGTGGACAAAAATATTTACAACAAGGGGTGGTGAGGGACAGAGTCTCTGAATTAAGCAGAAAGCTCTCACCCAGTCAAGAGATCAGGGCTAGATCCAACACCGTTTTTTAGCTCACTGCACCATCCCAGTTTCAGAACCTGGCTGTATGCAAATTAGTCTGTTCCTGTCCCAGTGCATGATGGGAACAGGGCAAACCAAACTACAAAAGCCAATTCTTACACTGGGAAGGAAACAAGCTCCCGGGGACCGGTTTCTGGCATTACAGCCGTCTTCGGCCCGGTTTGCTTGAATCCTGATGGTGCAATGAGCAAGGGTCTCACATCTGAGAATACCCTTCCACGCTTAGGGTGGACAAAAATATTTACAACAAGGGGTGGTGAGGGACAGAGTCTCTGAATTAAGCAGAAAGCTCTCACCCAGTCAAGAGATCAGGGCTAGATCCAACACCGTTTTTTAGCTCACTGCACCATCCCAGTTTCAGAACCTGGCTGTATGCAAATTAGTCTGTTCCTGTCCCAGTGCATGATGGGAACAGGGCAAACCAAACTACAAAAGCCAATTCTTACACTGGGAAGGAAACAAGCTCCCGGGGACCGGTTTCTGGCATTACAGCCGTCTTCGGCCCGGTTTGCTTGAATCCTGATGGTGCAATGAGCAAGGGTCTCACATCTGAGAATACCCTTCCACGCTTAGGGTGGACAAAAATATTTACAACAAGGGGTGGTGAGGGACAGAGTCTCTGAATTAAGCAGAAAGCTCTCACCCAGTCAAGAGATCAGGGCTAGATCCAACACCGTTTTTTAGCTCACTGCACCATCCCAGTTTCAGAACCTGGCTGTATGCAAATTAGTCTGTTCCTGTCCCAGTGCATGATGGGAACAGGGCAAACCAAACTACAAAAGCCAATTCTTACACTGGGAAGGAAACAAGCTCCCGGGGACCGGTTTCTGGCATTACAGCCGTCTTCGGCCCGGTTTGCTTGAATCCTGATGGTGCAATGAGCAAGGGTCTCACATCTGAGAATACCCTTCCACGCTTAGGGTGGACAAAAATATTTACAACAAGGGGTGGTGAGGGACAGAGTCTCTGAATTAAGCAGAAAGCTCTCACCCAGTCAAGAGATCAGGGCTAGATCCAACACCGTTTTTTAGCTCACTGCACCATCCCAGTTTCAGAACCTGGCTGTATGCAAATTAGTCTGTTCCTGTCCCAGTGCATGATGGGAACAGGGCAAACCAAACTACAAAAGCCAATTCTTACACTGGGAAGGAAACAAGCTCCCGGGGACCGGTTTCTGGCATTACAGCCGTCTTCGGCCCGGTTTGCTTGAATCCTGATGGTGCAATGAGCAAGGGTCTCACATCTGAGAATACCCTTCCACGCTTAGGGTGGACAAAAATATTTACAACAAGGGGTGGTGAGGGACAGAGTCTCTGAATTAAGCAGAAAGCTCTCACCCAGTCAAGAGATCAGGGCTAGATCCAACACCGTTTTTTAGCTCACTGCACCATCCCAGTTTCAGAACCTGGCTGTATGCAAATTAGTCTGTTCCTGTCCCAGTGCATGATGGGAACAGGGCAAACCAAACTACAAAAGCCAATTCTTACACTGGGAAGGAAACAAGCTCCCGGGGACCGGTTTCTGGCATTACAGCCGTCTTCGGCCCGGTTTGCTTGAATCCTGATGGTGCAATGAGCAAGGGTCTCACATCTGAGAATACCCTTCCACGCTTAGGGTGGACAAAAATATTTACAACAAGGGGTGGTGAGGGACAGAGTCTCTGAATTAAGCAGAAAGCTCTCACCCAGTCAAGAGATCAGGGCTAGATCCAACACCGTTTTTTAGCTCACTGCACCATCCCAGTTTCAGAACCTGGCTGTATGCAAATTAGTCTGTTCCTGTCCCAGTGCATGATGGGAACAGGGCAAACCAAACTACAAAAGCCAATTCTTACACTGGGAAGGAAACAAGCTCCCGGGGACCGGTTTCTGGCATTACAGCCGTCTTCGGCCCGGTTTGCTTGAATCCTGATGGTGCAATGAGCAAGGGTCTCACATCTGAGAATACCCTTCCACGCTTAGGGTGGACAAAAATATTTACAACAAGGGGTGGTGAGGGACAGAGTCTCTGAATTAAGCAGAAAGCTCTCACCCAGTCAAGAGATCAGGGCTAGATCCAACACCGTTTTTTAGCTCACTGCACCATCCCAGTTTCAGAACCTGGCTGTATGCAAATTAGTCTGTTCCTGTCCCAGTGCATGATGGGAACAGGGCAAACCAAACTACAAAAGCCAATTCTTACACTGGGAAGGAAACAAGCTCCCGGGGACCGGTTTCTGGCATTACAGCCGTCTTCGGCCCGGTTAGCTTGAATCCTGATGGTGCAATGAGCAAGGGTCTCACATCTGAGAATACCCTTCCACGCTTAGGGTGGACAAAAATATTTACAACAAGGGGTGGTGAGGGACAGAGTCTCTGAATTAAGCAGAAAGCTCTCACCCAGTCAAGAGATCAGGGCTAGGTCCCCGGTAGCTTGTCTCCTTTCTGGTAAAGAATTGGCTTGGTAGTTTAGTCTGCCCTGTTCCCATGATGCACTGGGCCAGGGACAGACTGATTTGCATATAGCCAGGTTCTGAGCTGGGATGGGGCAGTGAGATAAATAACGGTGATGGATCAAGCCCTGATCTTTGGACTGGGTAAGAGTGGTCTGCTCAATTCAGACACTCTGTTCATCACCACCCCCTTTTGTAAATCGATTTTGGCCACTATAGGTGTGGCAGGGTATACTCAGACATGAGTCCCTTTCTCACTGCTCCATCAGGATTCAAGCAAGCCGGGCCGAAGAGGCTGAAATGCCAGAAACCGGTCCCCGGTAGCTTGTCTCCTTTCTGATAAAGAATTGGCTTGGTAGTTTAGTCTGCCCTGTTCCCATGATGCACTGGGCCAGGGACAGACTGATTTGCATATAGCCAGGTTCTGAGCTGGGATGGGGCAGTGAGATAAATAACGGTGATGGATCAAGCCCTGATCTTTGGACTGGGTAAGAGTGGTCTGCTCAATTCAGACACTCTGTTCATCACCACCCCCTTTTGTAAATCGATTTTGGCCACTATAGGTGTGGCAGGGTATACTCAGACATGAGTCCCTTTCTCACTGCTCCATCAGGATTCAAGCAAGCCGGGCCGAAGAGGCTGAAATGCCAGAAACCGGTCCCCGGTAGCTTGTCTCCTTTCTGGTAAAGAATTGGCTTGGTAGTTTAGTCTGCCCTGTTCCCATGATGCACTGGGCCAGGGACAGACTGATTTGCATATAGCCAGGTTCTGAGCTGGGATGGGGCAGTGAGATAAATAACGGTGATGGATCAAGCCCTGATCTTTGGACTGGGTAAGAGTGGTCTGCTCAATTCAGACACTCTGTTCATCACCACCCCCTTTTGTAAATCGATTTTGGCCACTATAGGTGTGGCAGGGTATACTCAGACATGAGTCCCTTTCTCACTGCTCCATCAGGATTCAAGCAAGCCGGGCCGAAGAGGCTGAAATGCCAGAAACCGGTCCCCGGTAGCTTGTCTCCTTTCTGGTAAAGAATTGGCTTGGTAGTTTAGTCTGCCCTGTTCCCATGATGCACTGGGCCAGGGACAGACTGATTTGCATATAGCCAGGTTCTGAGCTGGGATGGGGCAGTGAGATAAATAACGGTGATGGATCAAGCCCTGATCTTTGGACTGGGTAAGAGTGGTCTGCTCAATTCAGACACTCTGTTCATCACCACCCCCTTTTGTAAATCGATTTTGGCCACTATAGGTGTGGCAGGGTATACTCAGACATGAGTCCCTTTCTCACTGCTCCATCAGGATTCAAGCAAGCCGGGCCGAAGAGGCTGAAATGCCAGAAACCGGTCCCCGGTAGCTTGTCTCCTTTCTGGTAAAGAATTGGCTTGGTAGTTTAGTCTGCCCTGTTCCCATGATGCACTGGGCCAGGGACAGACTGATTTGCATATAGCCAGGTTCTGAGCTGGGATGGGGCAGTGAGATAAATAACGGTGATGGATCAAGCCCTGATCTTTGGACTGGGTAAGAGTGGTCTGCTCAATTCAGACACTCTGTTCATCACCACCCCCTTTTGTAAATCGATTTTGGCCACTATAGGTGTGGCAGGGTATACTCAGACATGAGTCCCTTTCTCACTGCTCCATCAGGATTCAAGCAAGCCGGGCCGAAGAGGCTGAAATGCCAGAAACCGGTCCCCGGTAGCTTGTCTCCTTTCTGGTAAAGAATTGGCTTGGTAGTTTAGTCTGCCCTGTTCCCATGATGCACTGGGCCAGGGACAGACTGATTTGCATATAGCCAGGTTCTGAGCTGGGATGGGGCAGTGAGATAAATAACGGTGATGGATCAAGCCCTGATCTTTGGACTGGGTAAGAGTGGTCTGCTCAATTCAGACACTCTGTTCATCACCACCCCCTTTTGTAAATCGATTTTGGCCACTATAGGTGTGGCAGGGTATACTCAGACATGAGTCCCTTTCTCACTGCTCCATCAGGATTCAAGCAAGCCGGGCCGAAGAGGCTGAAATGCCAGAAACCGGTCCCCGGTAGCTTGTCTCCTTTCTGGTAAAGAATTGGCTTGGTAGTTTAGTCTGCCCTGTTCCCATGATGCACTGGGCCAGGGACAGACTGATTTGCATATAGCCAGGTTCTGAGCTGGGATGGGGCAGTGAGATAAATAACGGTGATGGATCAAGCCCTGATCTTTGGACTGGGTAAGAGTGGTCTGCTCAATTCAGACACTCTGTTCATCACCACCCCCTTTTGTAAATCGATTTTGGCCACTATAGGTGTGGCAGGGTATACTCAGACATGAGTCCCTTTCTCACTGCTCCATCAGGATTCAAGCAAGCCGGGCCGAAGAGGCTGAAATGCCAGAAACCGGTCCCCGGTAGCTTGTCTCCTTTCTGGTAAAGAATTGGCTTGGTAGTTTAGTCTGCCCTGTTCCCATGATGCACTGGGCCAGGGACAGACTGATTTGCATATAGCCAGGTTCTGAGCTGGGATGGGGCAGTGAGATAAATAACGGTGATGGATCAAGCCCTGATCTTTGGACTGGGTAAGAGTGGTCTGCTCAATTCAGACACTCTGTTCATCACCACCCCCTTTTGTAAATCGATTTTGGCCACTATAGGTGTGGCAGGGTATACTCAGACATGAGTCCCTTTCTCACTGCTCCATCAGGATTCAAGCAAGCCGGGCCGAAGAGGCTGAAATGCCAGAAACCGGTCCCCGGTAGCTTGTCTCCTTTCTGGTAAAGAATTGGCTTGGTAGTTTAGTCTGCCCTGTTCCCATGATGCACTGGGCCAGGGACAGACTGATTTGCATATAGCCAGGTTCTGAGCTGGGATGGGGCAGTGAGATAAATAACGGTGATGGATCAAGCCCTGATCTTTGGACTGGGTAAGAGTGGTCTGCTCAATTCAGACACTCTGTTCATCACCACCCCCTTTTGTAAATCGATTTTGGCCACTATAGGTGTGGCAGGGTATACTCAGACATGAGTCCCTTTCTCACTGCTCCATCAGGATTCAAGCAAGCCGGGCCGAAGAGGCTGAAATGCCAGAAACCGGTCCCCGGTAGCTTGTCTCCTTTCTGGTAAAGAATTGGCTTGGTAGTTTAGTCTGCCCTGTTCCCATGATGCACTGGGCCAGGGACAGACTGATTTGCATATAGCCAGGTTCTGAGCTGGGATGGGGCAGTGAGATAAATAACGGTGATGGATCAAGCCCTGATCTTTGGACTGGGTAAGAGTGGTCTGCTCAATTCAGACACTCTGTTCATCACCACCCCCTTTTGTAAATCGATTTTGGCCACTATAGGTGTGGCAGGGTATACTCAGACATGAGTCCCTTTCTCACTGCTCCATCAGGATTCAAGCAAGCCGGGCCGAAGAGGCTGAAATGCCAGAAACCGGTCCCCGGTAGCTTGTCTCCTTTCTGGTAAAGAATTGGCTTGGTAGTTTAGTCTGCCCTGTTCCCATGATGCACTGGGCCAGGGACAGACTGATTTGCATATAGCCAGGTTCTGAGCTGGGATGGGGCAGTGAGATAAATAACGGTGATGGATCAAGCCCTGATCTTTGGACTGGGTAAGAGTGGTCTGCTCAATTCAGACACTCTGTTCATCACCACCCCCTTTTGTAAATCGATTTTGGCCACTATAGGTGTGGCAGGGTATACTCAGACATGAGTCCCTTTCTCACTGCTCCATCAGGATTCAAGCAAGCCGGGCCGAAGAGGCTGAAATGCCAGAAACCGGTCCCCGGTAGCTTGTCTCCTTTCTGGTAAAGAATTGGCTTGGTAGTTTAGTCTGCCCTGTTCCCATGATGCACTGGGCCAGGGACAGACTGATTTGCATATAGCCAGGTTCTGAGCTGGGATGGGGCAGTGAGATAAATAACGGTGATGGATCAAGCCCTGATCTTTGGACTGGGTAAGAGTGGTCTGCTCAATTCAGACACTCTGTTCATCACCACCCCCTTTTGTAAATGGATAAGAGGAAGAGAGTGGAAATCTTGAAATCTACAGTACACTCTTATCTTCCTACCCTCTCCGAGACTAATACTGTACAGCCATATTTATCCCTGTCCATGACTAACTATGATCGTTTTCTTTTAACTCGTTTTAGATTTTGTATATTTTTTAGATTAGTGTCTTTTCCATGTATGAACTCATGGAACCATATTCTGCCCACCTGTTTGTGTGATGGTACGTCACAACAATCTGACATACATATCCTATTCTTCTGTAAATTTTATACTGCTATACGTAGGAAAATCATAGTCCCTTTTTTAAAAAACATGAACTTAACCAGATGTCGCCCAGCTTTTTTAGAAGTACAGAAAATGGACACGATTTTAACTGTTACTGTGATTTTAAAGTATTTAAAAAGTGTTTTTAAATTTAGGAAACAAATTCAAATTGAAATATCTTAGACTCCCTATCGTTCTACCTCACTGTATTATTAATCATGAGAAGTAATTATTTTAACTACTGTAATCATTATATTTTGTTTTATGTTTGTTACTTTTATGGTTATCTGCATTTTAACCGAATAAAGTTTATTGAACTGAACAGTCTCTCCCATTCTGTCCTTAACACCACTTTAGTCTACAGTCTCTTGCTCTGGTAGACCGTGCATCCTTTTTTCTTCCCACAGTTTTCTAAATATCCTCCATCAGCAACTTTCACATTTCATCTTTTGCCTCTTCAGCACCATCTTTCCACTCTCTTCTGCACGTTTTCTTTCATCTTTTCCACTTCACTATCCCTTAAACCCACATACACAACCCACCTACTCTCCTTCAAACACTGCATTTTGTTACTCTTTGGCACTATCAATACTCCGATAGCTATATGCCTCTTTCCTTGATATAGAAACCAGTTATTCAATAAGGCATAAGTAAGATAAAAGAAAAGGTAGGGAGAGAGAAAAGGAAGAGGGGAAAGGGTGAAAAAGGTGTCTGGCTTGAAGTTGGGTATCAAAAATATGAGAAACAAGCATTGGAAATGCAATAGGTCTCGCACCATTAGAGTTAGTGCTTTTAGAATTATTTATGGGTTTTTTTGTAAATGTTTAGCATTTTTGTTTCCTGTAGCCAATGCGAAAGTATTACAAATAAAAAAAGCCATAAACATTTCTAAAAGCTCTAACTGAAATGGTCTGAGAACTATTGCACTGTGTGAGGGTGAGGGTGAGTGAGGGTGAGTGAGAGTGAGGGTGAGTGAGGGTGAGTGAGGGTGAGTGAGGGTGAGTGAGGGTGAGTGAGGGTGAGTGAGGGGTTGAGGGTGAGGTGTTGAAGGTGAGTGAGGGTGAGGGTGAGTGAGGGTGAGGGTGAGTGAGGTGTTGAGGGTGAGTGAGGGTGAGGGTGAGTGAGGGTGAGTGAGGGTGAGGGGTTTTGGGTGAGTGAGGGGGAGGGGGAGTAGTTGAGGCTGAGTGAGGGTGAGTGAGAGTGAGGGTGAGTGAGGGGTTGAGGGTGAGGGGTTGAGGGTGAGTGAGTGAGGGTGAGGAGTTAAGGGTGAGTGAGGGTGAGGGTGAGTGAGGGTGAGGGGTTGAGGGTGAGTGAGGATGAGTGAGAGTGAGGGTGAGTGAGGGGTTGAGGGTGAGGGGTTGAGGCGAGACCTAAAAACCTGACGATCGTAGGGTTTAGCAAGATTTTGGGGGTGAATGTAAAGAGGCTTGATGTGTGCATAAGTGCCTCTCAGGCAATACTTAGCATGAGCCCCTTCCCCTCCAAGAACACACCCCCACAGAGTTATTTTAAGTTTGCACAGCTGCATTTCATGTCCAGATGAATACTGAGAATGATAATTTTTCATCACTGAATAGAACTGATGTAGGTTATGAAAATAACACACAGTTTAAACAAACTGGAGATATACCAATAAAATACATCTATATTATTATAAATAACACCACTATTGTTTCATGGCGATCATGTCCGTAAAGGAAAGTAATTTGTGTTACAGCATAAGCGTTTAAAGAGTTTGCAATTGTTTCAAGACTATTTCTATACCATTACTGTGCAACGTTTCTCTACACGGACATAACCGCTTTACTCCCCATTAGAAAGTGACACAGACTATAAGGCAATGAAATATCACACAGGAGCACACTGAAAACGTGCAAATGTCACACTTAAGACTGAAAACTTGGCAACTTTGGACAATGCGGGGGTGGGGTGCCGTGCAGACTGAATACATGTACCAGTCAGATCCTTCAAGACTAGCATCAGTTTGCAAATCCCCGCCTCAATACCTCAAGTGATTGTAACATTGTTTGGACACGGGAAGTCTCATGTAAACAAAAGTCCAGAGCCGAATTACTTAAACCATAATCTGTTGTCATTTTGACATTTTCTCTCCGATTGTAGAATATTTCATATCTATGACAAACATGCGCAACTGACAGAAGACATGAGTGACAGCACCTCTAGTGTTTTCAACTCTGAACCCATTAAGATATCCTAGTTCTTTACTAGACTGCGTTTACATGCAAACTACGATATGTTCATGGCACAATGAGCACCTCTCCGGTGCCTACCTTTAGTTACGGGCGCCATCCAGACTGCAAACTCAGCAGAAACCTCTTTGAAATATTCCTTTATACCAGAATAAATAAACAGAACGAAAATCCTGCAAGATGGCGATCTTTAAATTTGGCGCTAAAGCAGAGAAGCGACCTACAGATCAGACCGCCCCTTAAAGCAGGAAACTAGAACTCTTCCCGTCAAAGCCAGCTCCAGCGCTGCCATGTTCGGATAACTGTTTAACACTAGACATAAAAGAAAGACTACATCAACAAGGTTCACGGAAAGCTCTGGAGAGGGTGCATTTATCTGCATTCAGCAAGCAGGGGGATTATGGACTTGACTGCACTGTCCAGGGGCCTTTTATAGGCCTAATGCGCAGGGCAAGGTAACAAGCCTGTCCCTAATGTGGTTGTCGCTCCCTGTTTGTCCCAGGGAACGGATAACTTTCCGTTATTAGAGAGAGTAACACAGAAAATAAAATGGTCAAGTCATTTAGATAGACAATTGTATACGCATCAAACTTGTTTTTTCAGTTTTAAAATCACGTGTTAAATATTATGCTGCCCCTTCATGCTCACTAATGGAAGCTAACACTAATGTAGAAATTTCGTTGCATTGAGAGGGTGGTGGATGTTACGGGAGTAAACTCTCTCAAAGATGGCCGCTCCGAACACTTTTTGCAATAAAGCTTATTTGATTCTACAGTCACGATTTCTACTGAAGTTCGACGGTCATGGCTTTCCATCCTCGTCACGTGACTCATTGTGGTTCGCTTGTTGCCCACTGAATTATTACCCAGGGCATTGCGTTCAATGGACCACGAGAGACTTTGTTTTGTCCCATCATGAGTAAAAAAAAAAAACAAACAAGACGGAGGGAAGAGAGGGGAGGGGGGAGGAGAAATGCGACACGGCGGGAAGGGGAGGGGGCGGAGCAGGTAAAATAAACAAAGAAGACGGAGGGAAGAGAGGGGAGGGGGGAGGAGAAATGCGACACGGCGGGAAGGGGAGGGGGCGGAGCGGGTAAAACAAGACGGACGTGCACGCGCTTTTAAGCTCAATGCGCATGCGCATTGAGCTTAAAAGTCACGGGCACTGCAAGGAATCGCCACGATTCCTTGCAGTGGATAAAGAGTGGATAAGCCCCCATAGTCTCGCTTGCTCGATGCGCATGCGCATAGACAGGCGAGACCTAAAAACATGAAGTAATACAGATCAATGTGAATGACAACAATAAACTTTCAGAAAACTATAAGCATTGAAACGTTGATACAATATAAAGTAAAACATTATTATACATTATAAGTATAATAAAATTTGAAAATGCATGTTCATGGAGGTTTAGGAACTTTCTTCATCAATATTAATAATTGTGTTGCTTAATGAGCTAGATTTATTAAGCAAAGTTGTTATAGGGGACCATATGCTCTAGTGTAATATTGCTGGGTGCCGCTCGCATAGAGGTCTTTGCCTAACTGAACTTTGTCCGGCGCTGCAGGAGCAGCTTACTTGCCTTCCTGCCCTTGTCCAGACTCTACAACCATCAGCGTGAGGAGCAGTGCGTGAGCGAGGCCGCAGAGGAGGTGAGAGGTGCGGCCCCGGGACTGCGAGGACCAGCAAGCAACACCAACAGCTGGTCCTCTTCCCGAGGGAGCCGCGCCCCCTCCCAGTGCCACGCCCTCAGCCAGCGCTCATAACCTCTCGCGGCCCCCGCTTCGCGGGAGCCGCTCGCATAGAGGTCTTTGCCTAACTGAACTTTGTCCGGCGCTGCAGGAGCAGCTTACTTGCCTTCCTGCCCTTGTCCAGACTCTACAACCATCAGCGTGAGGAGCAGTGCGTGAGTGAGGCCGCAAAGGAGGTGAGAGGTGCGGCCCCGGGACTGCGAGGACCAGCAAGCAACACCAACAGTTGGTCCTCTTCCCGAGGGAGCCGCGCCCCCTCCCAGTGCCACGCCCCCAGCCAGCGCTCATAACCTCTTGCGGCCCCCGCTTCGCGGGGGCCGCTCGCATAGAGGTCTTTGCCTAACTGAACTTTGTCCGGCGCTGCAGGAGCAGCTTACTTGCCTTCCTGCCCTTGTCCAGACTCTACAACCATCAGCGTGAGGAGCAGTGCGTGAGCGAGGCCGCAGAGGAGGTGAGAGGTGCGGCCCCGGGACTGCGAGGACCAGCAAGCAACACCAACAGCTGGTCCTCTTCCCGAGGGAGCCGCGCCCCCTCCCAGTGCCACGCCCCCAGCCAGCGCTCATAACCTCTCGCGGCCCCCGCTTCGCGGGAGCCGCTCGCATAGAGGTCTTTGCCTAACTGAACTTTGTCCGGCGCTGCAGGAGCAGCTTACTTGCCTTCCTGCCCTTGTCCAGACTCTACAACCATCAGCGTGAGGAGCAGTGCGTGAGCGAGGCCGCAGAGGAGGTGAGAGGTGCGGCCCTGGGACTGCGAGGACCAGCAAGCAACACCAACAGCTGGTCCTCTTCCCGAGGGAGCCACGCCCCCTCCCAGTGCCACGCCCCCAGCCAGTGCTCATAACCTCTCGCGGCCCCCGCTTCGCGGGAGCCGCTCGCATAGAGGTCTTTGCCTAACTGAACTTTGTCCGGCGCTGCAGGAGCAGCTTACTTGCCTTCCTGCCCTTGTCCAGACTCTACAACCATCAGCGTGAGGAGCAGTGCGTGAGCGAGGCCGCAGAGGAGGTGAGAGGTGCGGCCCCGGGACTGCGAGGACCAGCAAGCAACACCAACAGCTGGTCCTCTTCCCGAGGGAGCCGCGCCCCCTCCCAGTGCCACGCCCCCTTTGCCCTAACAGCTACTAAAGAGAGAGCACACCACGCAACGCAGGACGCGTGCGGATCGCAGCCCGTGCGAAGCCCGGGCCAAGGGCGGGCCCGTTGTTGCCCGTTAGAGCCCGGTAGAGACCGGACCGGGCCACTCCCCTTTCATCCCAGAAACCCCAGCCAGTAGACCACAACCATGCCGCCGAAAACCAGGAGCACTACAAAGACCAAATCCAAGAACGCCCAGGAGATAGCACAAATAACCGGGCCCATCGATTTATTCATCTCACGTACGCACGAGGTAATCAATCAGAGCATCTCCCTTCTCAAAAAGAGAGTGTCACTGGACCTCATGAATGCAAAACGATCATCCCTAGGTACCATAGCAACCGCCACTTCTCCTATTCACCTTAACTCCCAAAATTGTTCCCTTCCCGTGACCATGTCTGCTCCCGACATTAATACTGTCCCATCTATAGTAGATCTCTCCGTAACATAGTCTGAGTCTGATCTATCACTAACCTTAGACAACCTAGAGGCTACCCCAGATTTGGCGGCATGTCAAACTCAGGAAGAATCCCAGACCAACTCAAATCTGCACCTTCAAGGAGAAACGGAAGAAGCCATCCCAAAACAAGGCAGCACAAAACCTATTGATAATGCAGCAGCTATGGCTCCTTGTTCAGGCCATGTTATAGACCACCCAAACCCCACAACACAACAAAATACACTACTCCCTCCCGTAGCTAATTCCCCTCATTTTACAATCCCCAATGAGGCTACCGACAACCTCTGCAGAACATGCAAAGTTACCTCACAAGTTTTGACCACAACAAAAGATCTCCTGTTCCAGTATCTGAAACCCATTCAACTCAGCATCAGAAACCTGGAAGCCCAGCTGACCATACTTTCTGCAACACTTCTTGACACCAATACGCGCATAGAAATAAAGGGCCAGCGAAATGCCCCGCAGCCTTCTAAAACTCATTTTCAACCACAACCACCTAAAGCAATAAAACGATCGAACCCGACTATCCTACCCCCAAAAAGCCAAAAACAAAATACTACGAACCAAAATCCACAAATTACAACGCCCCGACCACAGCAGAGTAAAACCACCGTCGTACCGAACCAACAAATACCTAATACAGGCCTGGCTACCCTAGATACTCCAGGACCTGCGACAAATAATCCTAGCAAACTTCACTCTACAAAAAAGCCAGCACCTCCTCCACCAAAATCAGCGGTCCCCCAGCCTTCTCCCAAAAATATCCCCAAAAAAACAGTAGCAAACAGACGCCCAGTCCACCTGCCTCCAGAAGCCACTCCCTATACAATAGTACTTACCGGTGTACCAGAGCTAACCGACGATACACCTGAAACTGCATGGTCACTTAAAAACAAGGTCATGCAGTGGCTAAGTATTAACAGGCCCTTAGAACCCCATCACTCGGGAGGGATCTCCACAGTCCGCAGGGTAGTATGGGTAGGCAAGACAACAAAAACGACCCGCGGAGACTGCATTATAGTAACTTGCCGAGACCCCTCCACAGTGGATTATATCTGTGCTTGGCCCTCGCTGGAAAAAAAGGGGGGAATTGATGCTCGGAATCTTTCTTTCTTTTACCCTCCAGCGAGACAACATCGCTATACCCCACCCTGGAACTGGCATCAGACCCCTAAAGAACCATGGAACCAGATGGAGTATACATACGACCATGGAGGCAGAAATGCCCCGAGAGAATGGCCAAGGCAATACTGGCAAGATAGGCCTCCCATTCCTACGAAGGCTGGCAGGGCTTTCCAACGCAAAACCGCTTCGACTGTCTGGAGATGGTCGATTGACCACTCAGGGTTGAATCTAGGAATATAAACACCATTATCACACCACAACTAACAAACCCTACCCAGCAGCTAGCACCCTCGGAGCCCTCTCCCTGCAATCATAAAAACCTATTCCCGGAATCGTCATCTGTTTCCCCCAACACTTCTAACAATGTTACCCACACAACCTCCACAGTCCCAGTCGGAATCACCACTGGCTCGTACCACCAGCAAAACATAGTTCTTAAAGCTTCCGCTAACCCCCCACAGGTCCAATTGCATCAACCGCTAGAAACTCAGACTGAGAACACCCTGTTAGTCACACCCCAAGTCTCTGTAGACTCCACAAACCTGAGTTTCTCCACTGCATACTGGAACATTGCAGGCTTGTCCTCAAAAATAACACTGGGGTTATGGCTCGACACAGCCAGACAACATCAGATACTGTGCCTACAAAAAACTTGGTGCACAATCCCATTACACCTTGCGGGATATAAAACTTTTTTCACCCCAGCAGTACACGGAAACATGGGCAGACCAAAGGGGGGGCTCACGACCTATGTCGCTAATACCCTCCCCCTCAGAGTAAAAGTACTAAAGGAGTCACCAACATTCCAAATCATGCAATTTATGCAGATAACAGCACCCAAAGACAATAATTATATACTCATAAATTACTACAACAACTCTGGTACCTCGGACTGCTGGTCAAACCTAGAAGAGATAGCCACATTTCTATCCTCGTTCCAAAATGACAACAATATATCTACAACTCATTTCATCTGGGGTGGCGATTTCAACTTCCCTCTGTGCCCAAACCACAAAAATGGAAACTGTGGTCTCCAAAATTAACTTGGGAACCCTATACCTCACTTCGCCCATTCGATATGTGGAAACAAACTCAACGAAATCCTATTCTCCCTAGATATGGACTACGTGAACGAACTGGTTGACTCGCAGCAGGATTTTGTACCTACCTTCCACGGGCGAGGCTACTCCACAACTATAGACTACATAATAGCCTCAAACTCACTCAAAGGGCAATTAGCGAACTACAAAACTGCGTCAAACCCAATAAGTGACCACTACCCGCTCAGTATGAAAATTAACATCGAACGGGCAAGAGCTCACCCCGCAAAGATGAGCTCCCTTAACCAGCAATCACTGTCCATGAACAAACTGAATGGGTATACAGTTAAATGGGCCAAGATTGACCCGGAAGAGGTGACACAGAGAGTCCTTGAAAAAACTGAACAATGGCTATCCAAATGTATGTCTCTGGAGACACCACCGCAAATAATTGTCAGTTGTTTACAAAGCATCCAGGAAACAATAAGGGATGAGCTATTTGTCAACTTAAAAAATAAGACTAAGTCTCCCACCACGAGATGGTTCGACACCGCTTGTCGGAAGGCACTTTCATCTCTCAAAGAAGCCCTGCGCAAACCTGCGAGAGACCCCCAGGAAATCTCTTACCTGAGAAAAATATACAACTCTGCAAGGCAAGACCGCAAAAAACAAATCAAACAAGATCTTTGGCTACGTTTACACGATAGTGCCCGAAAGAAAGACAGCACCTCATTCTGGCAAATCATAAGATCTCCTTTCTTGGCCAATAGCACAGACACTGAACATCTTGATGTGGCAATAACCGAGGAAGACTGGGTTTCCCACTTTGCAAAAATCTTCGGAGCACCCTCAGACTCCGCAGTAGATAATTTAATACATGAGGTCCAGCCGATGAGAAACAACATCTACCCGATCAAGATATACTTCCATCTTAATGAAATTACAAAAGCAATCAGGGCTTCTAAAACTGGCAAGGCCCCCGGCCCTGACGGGGTTCCAATGGACTTGTTCCTCCACGATGTAGACTTTTGGTCGCAGATAATCACCCGGGTTATGTCAGCAGTAGCTTCGATCGGCCTCTTCCACTCATGGTCAACCTCAATCCTCTTACCCATTTTCAAAAAAGGCGACCGCAACGATCCCGCCTGCTACAGACCAATCTCCCTTCTGGACTCTATGGGTAAGATTGCAGGCCGAGTACTCCTGGGCCGATTACAATCTTGGGCCCGGGAGAATAACATCATAACCGAACTGCAATATGGTTTCCAGAAGGGGCTCGGGACCGTGGAGCAGACCCTCAATCTTGTTCTCCTGGCTGGTAAATACGTTCACGCCAAAGGAGGTAACATCTTCCTCGTCTATGTCGACCTAAGTGCGGCATTTGACTGCGTCCAGCATGCGAAACTCTGGCAAATACTAAGCGACCTCGGTGTGGATCCCCCGATAATAACTTTTCTTCGAGAACTCTACACAAATGCTGTAGGCCGAGTACGATTCGGTACCAGCGGCGAACTGTCTCGACCATTCCAAATAACGAAGGGAGTTAGACAGGGATGTGTACTGGCTCCCTTCCTGTTCAACCTTTACACAAACGGGCTCGAACAGGCTATGCTGGAAGGGAGCCAGGACCTCCCCCAGATAAATCACCGCCCGATACCCACACTGTTGTATGCTGATGATTCAGTCATTCTAGCACGGACTTTAAACCAACTCCAGATACAAATCAACAAATACGCAGCATTCATGGATTCACTTGGTCTCAAAATAAACATCAAGAAAACCTTCACAATGTATATCGGTCCCAGGATCAAAAACTCCAAATCAATAATGGTTGATAACAACAAACTGGAAACCCCCCCGGTATACCCATACCTGGGTATCCTAGTGGACGATGCAATGAATTGGCGAAAGGCAATTGAAGCCAGGAACCTCCATTTCCGTCGTGCAACATCAGCACTAACCTCTTTCTCGAGGAAATTGGGGAAACCAGCTCCACCTGAACTCCTGACCATATACTATGCAAAATGCCACAGTGTGGCTACCTATGGAGCCGGAATCTGGGGCCACGGACGCATCGACCAGCTACAGGTCACTGAAAACGCTTTTATAAAATACATTTTATCCCTCCCTCAAAGTTCCCCGATACTAGCCTCACACCGGGAGCTCGGCATGGAATACATCACTGACACCATCCGATGCCAGCCTATCTTACTGTGGCATCGAATATGGTGCAACCCCGAATGTCACCTAACTCGCTCCCTCATCACTGACTGTTTAGCCCTGACAAACTGGCGGAAAATCCCGTGGCTAACCTATATATGTAATTTTTTTAAAGACCTAGATCGCGAGTCCTACTTTGAAGAACCTCCGTCAGTGGAAGACATTTCCAGGAAACAGTTAGAGCTAATGTGTATGGGCCATCTGAGGGATCTACGGAACCAGGCAGAGATCATTAAACCACTAAACGAAAAAATTTGTGCCCAACAGTCTGGAAAATGCATACAGCCCTATCTGACGTACTTTTTATCTAATCATGAAAAGTTCTTATTAACAAGACTACGCTTTAATATCTTCTTCCGTTTAGTTTCATTTCCGGAAATGCATAACTGGTCGCGCACCTTGATGAACTGCCACTGTGACGGAATCTCCCCACAATCCACGATCCACGTTGTCCTTTTTTGCAAATATTACAAACTACCAAGGAAAACGTGGATTATCCCGATTCTCCGAACCAGTGGATACAGACAATCCTATCCAGCATTTCTTTACTTGCAATCCCTAAAATCGTTACACGAAGCTAAACTTATAGTGACTTTCCTTAAAGCAGTCTTAACAATACGCCGCAATGTTTCTAGCTAAACCAGAACAGTACAGAACTGTAAAAAACTATTTTTCTACTTTAATGTTTTTTCTATTGTGACTCAACTTTTCTTACTCATGTGCTTAAAATTTTTTACTATGTACTTTTTATGATTATTCAAACTGATAATCGAATAAAAGTTGATGAAACTGAAACTGAATGAAATAGGATAGACATAAGTTCGGTCCAATCTGTGATGAAAACATACAGCATACCATCATGCTTTATAATAGACATTTGAAGTATTCTTCCACTGAATAGTAATATGATGAAATGCCAAAGAAAAACAAAAGATCTTATAACTTTGGTGTCCACTCAGGAGAAAGGCTAGCTAGGAATATATTAGATATTGAGTATGGAATTATTATATTAAAATAGAAGTACTTTTTTCTATACTTTTAACCAGAAAATATAAATCTGTGGACAGTGAAATTACATATGCATTGAATGAGAATTTGGTGTTTGACAGGACCAGCAAGTACCTTATGTCGTAACTTTCCACTTTAACATGGATCTAGGAGTAATTAGTGATCTATTATAGATGAAATATAATGTTTGTGCTAAGTTTGCTGCTCAAGATGTTTTATGTAATTTCATCCAAAATCTATCCCACAAGCGAACAGGCCAGCTAATTTGTATATCTTATTCCCGTAGAAGCTTGAGAGCAGATTTAAGTCTAACATCAGACAAACCCAATGGAGTTTTATATATGGATGAGGGTTGATAATGAGTATGCAATAGAGTAAGTACATTTGCCTCATGAATGTCCTTATGTAAGGTTTGAAAAGAATTAAGAAGCGCATGAGTTAGTTTTGCATAATTGTAAGATTTAGGTAGTTGGAAGGAGGTCTGTACAGTGCTAAATGGAAGGGTGTCATGGTTAAAACATAATTTTTGGATCCACTTGAGTCCTTTAGCATGCCAGGATTTCCAGAATAGAATTCTGTTATTAATTTTGAGATCTTTATTTTTTAATGAGGTCAATTAAAAAATAGTTTTGTGTAAGGGGTTGGGAAAAATAAGTGGTTGTAAAAGTGTTTATGAACATGCAATGAACAGGACATTGAAAGAGGATATTTTAGCTATCTAGAATAGATATTCTTGAAATGAAAAATGTAGAATAAATTATTTCTGTGGAGAAAATGTTATATGTTTAGGATAAGAGAATCAGTCTCGTGCCAGTGGGCTCATTGTTTAGGACATAATGCATCATGGAACTTTTCAAAGTTGGGAAAATTAACACCTCCATGTAATTGTAATCAGTTTAAACAAGAGAGGGCTACTCTAGCTAGTTTATTGTTTCATAGAAAACATGAAAAAAGGGATTCTACTTATTTGCAAAAACTTAAATGGGATTCTAAAAGGAATCATGGAGGAGGAGCTTAGCGCGCATCCAAGATGGTTGCGTGAGCTGTGAGCTCCCGAAACCCTCGCCGCCTCCATCGTCTATCCTGGCACAAATCCTGTTTCTGACGACGGGTTCTACTAGCCACGACTCTCCTGATCTGAAAGGCCTTTTTCAGATTTTGAATCGGATGCCGGACGCCCAACTTACTCCTTCCTGAAGCCTAGAGGCCTACACCGTGGCTCATCCTGGGACTTGGGCATCTGGAGCACCCCGAAAGTAGTTGAACAACAACGGCCTGTGGTAGGGGACGGCTACCCGGGGTCTACTTTCGGTTTCGTTTTCCCTGGCTACGAAGATTGGAGGTGGCTGCCTAGTGCTCGAGCCGGCCTGTGAACGCAGTCACTTGATTGATCTTCACCGACGCCCTGCATTGCAACCTCTCATGGGTTTCCTTCGGGGGAGCCATTCACACCAGGTCCCAAAAGCCCCTGAGGGGTGCGCAACCCACCATGGCGGCCAAGTCTGAGAGTGACAAGCGGTCCCTCAAGAGTGCGACTCGTGGTGGCGGGACTCAAACCACCATTATGGATAGATTTGCGCGCAATAAGGGCTCGCCCAGCAGGACTGGTAAAACCCTGGAGGACCTTGGTGGTGGCCCCCCGGAATCGGAGGAGCCTACACTTCGAGATGTGATGGGCGCCATCGCCAGCATACAATCGTTGATGGGCCAACAATATGAGACCTTGGCATCCAAGATCGACACAGTGGCGGTGGATGTGGGCCTGATCAGGGCGGACCTGGCCAAAACCAACGAGAGAGTTAAGTCGTTGGATGTCAAGACAGCTAGTCTTACTACGGATGTCTCCGAACTACAGACTGAGATCCGCACTCTTCGATCCTCTAGTGACCAGTTTGCCCGCAGGCTTGAGGATTTCAAAAGTCGCACTAGGCGCAATAATATACGCATAGTCGGAGTTCCGGAGTCATCAGCCGATCAATCGACGGACTTGCTCGTTGAAGATCTGATCGTCAACCACCTTGCCCCTAAGGGCTTGAGTAACCTTTTTGCGGTGGAGCGGGCCCACAGAATTCCGGCCGGCAGACGCAAGCAGGGGACGGCTCCGCGACCCATCATTGCGCAGATCTTTAACTTCAGAGACAGGGACGCCATTTTGCAAGCTTCGAGGACTAGCGGTCCCACTAGGTTCGAGAATGCATCCATCAACTTCTACCCTGATTTTACCCCTTCGGTGCAGAAGCAGAGACTGGGATTTACTGGAGTGAAGCGGAGATTAAGAGAGCTGGGCATGAAGTATGCTATGCTTTTCCCCGCCCAATTGCGCATCGAACATGATGAGCGGGTGCTCTTCTTTGACATGCCTGAGGTGGTCAGTAACTGGTTGGACACATTATCTATGCCACGGGATAATGCGGAACAATCCAGAGGCGCTGAAGGCAGCCAACGGGACCAGGAGGAGTAGGGGCACTGGTGTGTGTTACCATCGTATTCTGCTACGGTGGATTTTTCTCCTTTTTTGGGTCGATGACTTTTTCTTCAAGACAAGCCCTGGGGCGGTGGGGAATTTGGGGACTTTTCCTCCTCCGGGGTTTTTTTCCTTTTCTATTTGTAGTTTAGTATCTGGGGTAGGGCGACAGGCACACTGCTTAATGGGGTGGTTTTTTGATTTATTGCAGGGGTGCAGCAGGGGCGCAACTAGGTCTTAAGTTCGGGGGGGGCTAACATGACATACAAAGGGGCGTGGTTAACATGTTAATCAATGGGGGCGGGGCTAAAATGGCAGACAATCAGGATCGGGTAATGCTCAGGCTAAGCTAAGAAAAAGAAATGGCAAATTCTGCATTCGAAACTAGACAACAATCAGTTTTATGAGAATTCAATTGGAGAACAGAGGGTAATGTGAACCATTTATATAACAGACAAGGGATGTGTTCATCTTTTAATAAAGTGTTACTCAAATACATTAAATTGTCTCACAACGATATTATGTAGATGGTTAAAATTACAACCTTTTTTCTAATGGAATGCCCATGAAACTGGGTCAAAAGAGCCCAGAACAACATGCTACTCTCTCACAGATATAATTCACACAAAAAAAGAGGACTCCGTCCACCCCGCAAAGACAGAGAAGGAATTTGAGATTTTGCAATGTGTCCATTTGAAGTGTTGTTACAAACTATAGCACCAACAAACATTAATTTATTGGCAGCACAGACATTAAAGCATGGTGCTTTAATGTATAGGCAGTGGAAGTAGTGGCGGGTGGGATGCTGTGCAGCAGCACCCCCATCATCACCATGCTGGAATTCAGAGGGTGCATGAGAAATAATAAAGCATTTACATTTTGATAATATCATGTTACATTTGCTGTTCTTCAAAAGACAGGTCAATTGCCAGGCTATTGATACTGCAAAAACACAGAACTTGGTAATTGTATCCCTGTCACAAAGTTACAGTCCTCACCTCTTCGGCTGGTGCAACTCCTATTATAATTGCATTTATATAGCGCTCACTAACCCTGATGAGGCGATTAAGAGCTTTTTCGGTGAGTAGCACGCTACTCTGGGACCCATAGAGGATCAGTGGTGAATTAGTATAATGAAATATGAAAGTAATTTGAGCACTGGACATGTTAGTCTGTTATTTGGATTGAGAAGCATAGCGCAGGGATAGAAGAGGGAAAAGGTTTGCATTTATATTGCACTTACTACCCCATGTGAGGTGTTGAAGCGCTTTTTGGTGGGTAGCACGCTACTCTGGAACCCAAACAGAATTAGTGGGGACTGATATAGGGAAATATGAAATTAATCTGAGTGGTGGAAATCTTAGTCTTTTATTTGTATTGAAAAGGAATAGTGGCCGGATAGAAAAAGGAAGGGTCTAGAATGTGTTTTTTTTTGGGAGTTCATAGCAGTAGGAAGGGATTTGGGATGGAGGTGGAAGAGTCAGAGGGAAGGGTTTAGAAAGGCTTGTTTGGGAGATCTGAATAGTAAAAGAGGTATGAGATGATGGAAGGAGGGGTAGAGGAGAGAAGAGTATTGGGTTTAGGATGAATGAAAGAGTGTAGGTAGAGAATATACTGATAGAGGTATAGGGTTAGAAATAGGGCAGTGCATTGGAGAGAGTAGTAGAGAGAGGTTTGAGATGAGTCAGAGTGGAGGTAGGGAATATATTGCGAGTGATATATGGTGAGATCTAGGGTAGTGCAAAGTAATCAATATAAAGATACGTAAGTACATGAAAGGTATTTAAATGCATAAGGAAGGGAATCTATATAGAATAAAGTTGCATTTAATAAACTAAGTCTTTCAAATGGTGTTGTACTTGTGTGTTTGTGTAAGGTGTTAGATTATTCTGTACCATTACAGACCACTATCCCGCCTGAAATAAAGGAAAAAGCAAAAAACCTGTATTTTCACTCTATAATTCCTTCCACCAAGCTGAATCTGTTATCAGTTTCATATCTATAGCACCAAGAGGTTCCAGGCGTACATGTTTAACAAATGGCCAAATAATACTGAAGAATGAAGAAAATAACAAAATGAGACCACACACAAGCCAAATTGTCTAGTAAACAAAATATGAAATGAAACTAAGAAAAAGTAATTATCCTAGTCTAGACTTATGGCCTGGGAACAAGCCTGGTGTTATATATCAGCTTAACAAATTGGGCCTGGCTTCAGATGGAGGAAATTTTTACAAAGAACCAGTAGCGGTCAGTGGTGGGAGTGCTGCCGGGCGGTGACGTGGCGGGGAAAGGGGCAGGGTGGGGGGTAGTAAACTATGGAATACAGCCAAATACAGGTAAGTAAACATAAAAATAAATAAAACGAATTTCGTTGCGTGCACTGCATCGCCAAATGCAATGCAGTGCGCACAAAATTTGTTTTATTTATTTTTATGTTCTTAAATTGTGTATTATGATGATGTAACAATTGAATTACTGCACAGTGAATGTTTAAGATTTGCAGGTATTATCGGTCTTTATTTAGATAGAGGGTGAATCGAAGAAAAACTTGAAAATATACAAAAAATCCACAAATAAACTTACGAACCTGATTACAATACACATACCACCAATCCAAACTAAGAACATGGTAGATATATTTGGCCATCATCTGTTGTTACAGTACTGCGGACTACTTTAGAAAGGCCAACCTACCCCTTGACTTGATGTATTAGAAATGGGCCCCATATGCTTCAAACAACATCCCAGGGACCCCCCCGCCCCACCTGTGGCGCCACTGGTTGGGCCACTCAGCAGATAAGGGGGCTTGTTCTGCTTCACATCAGCATCTCATGCAAGGACATGCCAGGGGCACCACCGCCTCAAGGCCACTTGCTGAAAATGAGGCTACGATCTGCTTTGCAACAGCATCACTTGCAAGTACCACCCTTCCATAGTACCACTGTCCAGCCCACTCAGCAGACATGGGGGCAGGTATCTGAGGCATCACTGCCCCAAGCCCACACAGCTAAACAGAGGCCTAGCACGCGCCCCTGACCACCACCTTCATTACACTTTTGGTGTAAGGTGAGGACACACCAGGTGTCGCACAACTTCACAGCCATCATTCTCAACGCAGGATCTCTGCTCTCACTTCACCATGTGAGCCTACAGCCCACACAGGAGTGCAAAAACCGAATCCAAGCACCTGCATCCATCGATGCACAAACATTGTGGGGTACCAGGGCCCAACATATTATTTCCAACCAAGTAACGCCCTCCAGTGGCAAGATTTGTTAAAAATAATAAAATTGGATTGATTATAGAACGGACCAGTCAAGCATTAAATTAGAGTTGCTTTCTGCTCAGCTGGTAGCGCCTTCCTATTAGAAGTTGGGCCACTGTTGCCAGCATCTGGCGACAGCGCAACCCCAGGTACCAACTGTAGGTGCTTCCATGCACCCTACCTCACTGTGCCGCTTTCATAGCCAGCACAAGCACTGTCACCAGTGCCAAAACCCACTAGGTGCTATATCCGTGCTTACGCACATTCACAGCTCCTCTCCACCTCAACAATCACTTCCAACCAATGAAGGGGCCATAGGACGCAATGAGCAGCACTACCGTGCGCCCCTATTCACTGTGTTCAGTCGGGAAACTGATGCGTGTAAACCCGGGATGTACTGCGCGTACAGCGCCGGGTCACATAAAGAATGCCTGTACAGGACCCACAGGACGCAAGTGTGGTGCTCTTAACACAGCCCTCTAACATTTACCATTGCAGTGTGTCCTCTCCTCGAGCAGATCTGCGGGTTGAGCAATGCTCCAAGTACAGACTGGATACAAGTAAGGACAGCTCCTGAAAAAAAAATCAGTTGAGGTGTTCCTCGAAAAGCTGTGTCCCAAATGCGCAGGGCAGGCGGGGCCTCACTTGAGAGGTGAGTCATGAAACACAAGCTCACACAGCAGGACTCTTGGAGCAGAGAGTGCGAAGATGTGCACAGCAGGGGGAAAGGGATGGCCAGTGCAGGTGACGCTTTTCCTTTGTAAAGGAATTCCTGCTGGCGTCAAATCTCCCTGCTGTGCACATCTTCACACCATGCTGCAACGCACATCAAACGTGCTTAGGTGAAATCCCTGCTTCAAGCAAGGAAATCACCTCGGTGGCACCCCTCTTACAGAAAACAAAAGGTAGGGGGCAGGGAGGGTCACTGAAACCATCAGAGGCGGCTGGCTCGGGCTGGTTCTGGGCCTCTTAGAAGGGGTCATTCAATCACAATCTCGGATACTAAAGCATCCGAGAATAAAAGTGGAGCCTTCAATACTGGAGAAACGGTTTTCATGCTTTCATTCTTTTTACATAATTGTAAATCAGGAAAGTGTGTCGGGCTGTCATCTGAACCTTGGCAGCCCGGGCTGAAGATGACGACGGGGGGGTGGCTGAAGCCCGTTCAGCCCAATGGGTGTTGCGCGCCTGGGGTGCAGGGTGGGGGGTTGTTGTTTTGGTGACCAGGGGGAGGGGGGATGGGTTTTCTTTTTCTTGTTTGTATTGTTCTTGAGGCTACGTATTGTTGCTTATTTTGTGTTTCCTTCGTGGGGTTTGGGGGACCCGACTGCTTACTTTCGGGATGGGGGTAGGGGGTTGAGAGTCTTGAGTTGGAACGTCTATGGCTTGGGGGACAAAATAAAACGGGGAATTGTACTCCAGTATGTGAAGCGCCACTCTCCGGACATTGTATTGCTGCAAGAAACGCATCTGGTGGGGAACACGTTCCATGCAATGAATCGGAGGGGCTGCAGGTTGGTGGCACACTCGGGGTTCACTTCGGGCTCCAGAGGGGCTGGCGTTATGATCCGTAGTTCCCTTCCCTTGGAGATTGATGAAATAATATTGGATGACAGGGGTAGGTATGCAGCGATTGTTGGGAGGTGGGAGGGGAGAACGGTGGCCATCCTCTCGGTGTATGTTCCCCCGGGTTTGCAGGCCACCATATTTGTCGACCTGGGGAAATTGGTTCTGAGGCTTCCTGAGGGGCTTCTGGTGGTTGGAGGGGACTTCAACTCGGTGATTGATGGCCTAGTAGATCGACATCCTCCCAGGGCGCTTACACCATCGCAGTCCTGCCTTAGTGGTTTCTTGGAATCGTTTGGTATGGTGGACTGTTGGCGGATGCTTCACCCAGGACAGGCCCAATATACTTTCCACTCCGGGGCCCATGGGAGCTTAGCCAGACTTGATTATCTCCTTGTGCCCGCAGCCCAGGCCACGACGGTGCGAGAGGCCTGACATTTGCCTAGAGGCATTTCGGATCACTCCCCGCTATGGACCCATATAGATCTCCATTTGGACGCAGGGGGCCGGGTCGCCCCAATTAATCCCTGGCATCTCCGTGTTCCAGAGACTAGGGCGGAGGTGATTAAAGCTATAGATCACTACTTCGCCGACAATGTGGGATCCGTGTCATCATCTGTGTCCCTTTGGGAAGCCTTTAAAACGGTGATACGGGCCAGACACTGTCACTGGTCACCAGCTCTAAGAAGCGCCACAATGAGGAGGTTGAACAGTTAGAGTCTGATATAGTGGCTTTGGAGAGGGATCTCGAATGTGTGGGGTCATGCGTGAAAAAGTGCATGTTTTGCAACTGAAGCAGTCTGATTATAAAGCCTTGGTTACGAATGCCGCGAAAGCTATGAGTCGAGAACAACAGGGCCGTCTGTATGATGTGGGCGACAAGGTGGGTAAGTTGATAGCTTGGTTGGACAAAAGGGAGAGATTGATTCGTGTGGTGCCTGTGATCGAGCGAGTGGATGGTGTACGTGTGACGGATCCGCTGGAGATTGTGGAAGAGTTTG
This sequence comes from Lissotriton vulgaris, assembly GCF_964263255.1. Classification (NCBI taxonomy): domain Eukaryota; kingdom Metazoa; phylum Chordata; class Amphibia; order Caudata; family Salamandridae; genus Lissotriton; species Lissotriton vulgaris. Next base: position 1,507,253,489 of record NC_141695.1, on the reverse strand, counting down.
CTTGTCTCTTTCAAACGGTGTATGCGCCGGTCTCGGACCGGCCAGAGGAGGATTCCCATCTTTTACTTAGGGATATTGCTTTGCCTTGCCTGTCCGATTCTGATAGAAAGCTAATGGAGGCGGATTTCTCCACTGATGAAGTAGCGCTCACTATTTGCTCTATCCGCTCTGGAAAAGCTACGGGCCCAAATGGTATACCCATCGAGCTGTACAAGTTGTGTCCGGACAAAATGGCGTCGTATCTTCGCTCGATGTTCTTGGAGTCCAGGGAGAGGGGTTCGCTTCCCCGTGATCAGCGCTTAGCGTCTATCCTGGTGATCCCTAAAGAGGGTAAACCCCGTGAAGTCTGTACCTCCTATAGACCTATTTCACTTCTGAATGTGGAACCTAAAGTCTTGGCGAAAATATTAGCTAACCGTCTGATTAAAGTGATCGGAGATTTGGTGCACCCGGACCAATCTGGCTTTATTCCAGCCCGTAATACCGCGCTGAATTTACGCCGTCTTCATGGCGTATTGGCGAGGGCGGAGACGTTGCGTGAGCCGGCCATTTTGGTTTCGTTAGATGCCACCATGGCATTTTATACTGTGGAATGGCCATATTTATGGGCGGCTCTGGCGAAGTTTGGCTTTGGACCGGTGTTCATCGGCTTGGTCCGATTACTGTATGAGGAGCCCCTTGCCCAGGTGGTCGTCAACGGTCGAGTGTTGGCCCCCTTTGTTCTGGGAAGGGGTACGCGTCAGGGATGCCCTCTTTCCCCGCTGCTTTTTGCCTTGGCTCTCGAGCCCTTGGCGGCTTGGTTGCGGTGGGAGCCATCCCTCAAGGGTATCAGGTGGGCCCCCGGTTTTGAAGTTCGCATTTCACTTTATGCGGACGATATTCTCCTTTACCTCACCTCCCCCCGGAAATCTTTGGGGGTACTGTTTGACGTCCTTAATTCCTTTGGAAGGAACTCGGGACTGGTCATCAATTGGGCCAAGTCTTGTGTGTATTCGCTCACAGACGATACACCACTCGTACCGCGCAACTGTCCAATAAATATCAAATATCATTCACTGGGTTTAAATATTTAGGAATCTATATTTCGCGTGATTCGGCTGTCAGGTATCGGCTCAACTTACTCCCCCCACTTACTCGCTTAAAAGCAGATGTGAAAGCCTGGAGCAGACTGCCTCTATCCCTGGTGGGTAGGGCAGCCTTATTGAAAATGATGTCCCTTCCCAGATTTTTGTATGCCCTTCAGAATACTTTAGATCTAGTGCCTACCAGCTATTTTCACGAGATTGAGTGCTTACAAAGGAAACTGCTGTGGGCCGGACGTCCCCGGATTGCCTTGGCCAAGCTTACGCTGCCTTGGTATGATGGCGGTATTGTGTTGCCGGATATACGACGATATTACTGGGCCTCTCAACTGAGCTCGGTTAGTCATGCGATGTATTAGGCAAAAAGGTCCAGAGCACACAATTCTGTATCTGTAGATTGGTTTATCTTAGAGTAGTGTTAGTAGGGATAGACCGTACAAAGCATATAGTTTTCAAAAGTTTTATTCACCGACAGTGTTCCCCACCTGGGAATCACTGCAAATGTCAAACAAGCCGACACGTGTTTCGTCACAACATGTGGCTGTGACTCTTCAGGGCTGGAAGAAAACAATGAAATAAATATAATGTCAAAATACACGGAATCGCGTTGTTTGTAGGGGTGGGCGGCCAGCTACGCTCCGTGCACGGAGTGCGTGTAGTGCCGTCTCCTACACATTTTGCGTAGCGGGCGTAGCCAGGCGGCACTACGCGCGCTCCGCAGACGGTGCGTAGCCGGCCGCCACCCGCCTCCCTACCGCCCTCCCTAAATCCTTCAATAAAAGGATAGAAAGCTCTTAAAAACACTTACCTTGTCCGCCGCGTCCCCGGGGCTCCCTCTCGCCGTCCCTGGATTCGCGCCACCATTTCGAATACTAATGCGCATGCGCGGGCGGCCGCGCATGCGCCTTTCTCACGAGAAATGCGCATGCGCGGGCGCCCGCGCATGCGCATTAGTATTCGAAATGGCGGCGCGAATCCAGGGACGGCGAGAGGGAGCCCCGGGAACGCGGCGGACAAGGTAAGTGTTTTTAAAAGCTTTCTATCCTTTTATTGCAGTATTTAGGGAGGGCGGGAGGGAGGCGGGCGGCGCGTAGTGGGGCTACGCGGAGTGCGCGGGTGGGCGTAGTTTTGTGCCCACTTCGCGTAGCTCCGCGTAGCCCCACTCCGCACACTACGCCCAGGGTTAGTTGTTTGTGGTAAGAAGGAACACCCGTGACGTGGAAACCAACACAGTAGGGATAGGAAAAGGCAGACTTGAAAGGTGGATTATCACTCATTTTTGTAATTTACTATTCAAAAGAGAAATGAACTCCTGGTGTCAGGAATAGACCAATGTGTCAGGACTTTTCGGCGCAATCAGGGTAAAACAAGTCCATAACACGATATACATTTCACAAAACTAAAAGTGCAAGTGTAAAGTGAGGTAAAATAGTACTGTTTTTGGCATCTAGTTAAGTTCGTTAATGTAATACAATGAAATAATAATAATGGTCTTTGGTATAATAGGTCCCATAGTGGCAAATGTAGCATAGTTTTATATTATCAGTACCATGACACTTAATAGAACAACGAGTGAATCCCCCAGTTACTGTAGTGGTGTCTTAGCTAAATAAAAAGGCTTAATTAGGAACATGGTAGTTAATTGATAATGGCTTGTTGCCTGGTTGAGGGATTTACCTTAGTGATATAAGGGATACATAGACTCGTCTCTAGTAGTAAGTCCTTGATACATTTATAAAGTTCTTTTTAACAGTAAGTATATAGGCTTTTCTGCCCTTTGCTAAAAAACAATATTCATCTTCAAAGAACATTTTGGCTCTGCTTAACTTTGGTTTGTCTTTTTAGAATTAGAATCAACTGACATTGTTTTACGGGAATTATCACTCACTCATAAACAAATAGTTGCGCCCTAGTGCTCATGATCATTGTTATAAAACCGCAAGAACGAACAAGGAGAAACAAGGTCTCGTCAATGTACCTGGAGAAAATAATTGAAAGTCCTAGAAACCATTTAATATAATCGTGGCAGTGACCGGAGTATCACTTGATATGTTTAGCCAAAAACAGATATAAATAAAAACACTACAATTCAAACTTTACCAACACGCCGTGTCACTAAACCGAACCCATAATTCTGGATTCGTCAAATGTCGGAGTGGACTTATGGTTTAGACCCAATGTTGACACAAGAAATGAGCAGCTGTGAAATCGAGTGAGAAGGGATAATTACAATGAAAAGAAGGTTGTTACCTGATCTAATGACCAAAAGGCGGGGTCTGCAAAAAGTGAAAATAAGGGGGGAAAGTTACATAAACCCTGAGCAGGAGGTTTGTTTTGAGGTGCTACGAATAGTCACTGAAAATGGGTATGAGCACTCACCGGTGAACCGGTGATAATTCCAACCCGGTCCTAATCGGGTGGTTTTTTGATTTATGTAAAGGGTGGCAGCGTCGAACTGTAAGTAGAGAATTTGTTCAATCAACAAATTCTGTGGATCGGAGGCTGAAAAATGAAAAGGTGGGTTCATGAGGGGGCCCGTTGTGTTTTGTAACAAAATGGGTTATGCCCGAAGGTAATAGCAAAACCTGAATCTTACCCGTGTTGAGCCTAAGTAGTGGCATTGGTGTCAGTAGGTTGCCGAGTGCGGGAACACCGAGTACGGATGAACCCGCCCCTTTTAAAAGGAGACTCCTACAAAAGGCTAGACCGCTCTAAAGCAAGGATGGTCAAAAGGGAAGTCATGCGATGTATGGTCCGGCCTCTAACCTGGCTTTGGCTATGGATAAATGGCTGCTTCCGGGCGGAGATTATAACAGGGCGCTTTACTCAAAACGGTCCGATGTGGCATTGACTGGGCCTACCAGAGTTGCGGTGCGGGTCTGGTACAACGCTAATGCTGCTATGGGCTGGTCAGATACTCTCACTCGAGCGACTCCACTCTACGCTGCCGAGAGGTTGGGCAATTTGTGGACTACTAAGGGGTTCGATAAATGGGACCTTATTGGGATTAGTAAGGTGGGAGACCTTTGACGGAAGGACAAGATAAAATCCTTTGAGGAGTTGCAGCTAGAATTTAAACTAGGTCCTCGAGAATACTTTCGGTACCTACAAGTCAGACACGCCCTTTCCTCTGCTATACAGGCTGACACGCCTGTTCCAGAATCCTCACCCCTGGAGGACAGAGTACTCGATGGACACGTCCCGGACAGTACGATCTCTCTTATATACAAAAAGTTGATAAACGACCGAGCTGACCTTCTTCTACAGCTCCGCATGGCCTGGACTGGAGATGGACTGGAACTTGATGATGAGGACTGGCAGGCGGCGATATCCTCTCCGAAGGAGGTGGCAATCTCGGCCCGTTTGAGATTGGTGCAGTTAAAAATCCTACACCGAGTGTACATGACGGGTCCTCGCTTGTTGCGTATGGGGTATGTCTCAGATGATTTGTGTAAACGTTTGTGTGTGTATGGTGGGTACTTTCCTTCATATTATGTGGGAATGTCCTGCGGTTGCGTCCTTTTGGAATCGTGTGCATGGTGTTATGTCTGAGGTGACAGGTGTTTCGCTTTGGCCGGAGACCGAAGGTGTCTCTTAAATGTGTGGAAGCCCAATGATTATAATGTGGCCCAGACGCAGTGGGCCACTTTGGGTAACATGATTGCCAAGCGTGACATTGCGCAAATGTGGGGGTCGGCTAGGGCACTGAGTCTGTCGGCCTGGTCTAGGAACATGGACTGGTGCATGTTCCGTGAAAAAACTGTTTACATTGCTCGGGGCAGGCCCAAGAAATGGGGGGGGTATGGAGTCAATGGAACCAATATCGTGGTGAAATTTGTACCCATCCTTTTGAGCCTCCACCGGAGGTGCTACAATCCCCTTAGCATGACGTTACTTCTAGTCTGGATTTTGTCTACGTGTTGCTGGCTACCTCTTGTTCCCTCTTTCCCCCCCTCCCGGCTGCTCTTACTGTTGACTATGTACAGTTGTGGATGTGGTATCCCCTCCCCAGAAGGATTACTTATGTTTCTGCCTTTCGTTTAGCCTCTGTTGTTATTTTCTTTATTTTTTGGTTGGTTGGTTTTTTTCAAAAAATATAAAATCAAAACCTTATTCCTCCTGTACAGTGAAGTATGACATAACATGATTGGTTAATTGCCGCCGGGCCTTAGGGTTGTCGGCTGAAGGGCTGTGTATTCTTTCATCCTGATATGATATTGGAATAGTTGCCTGCCGACTCGAAGTGGCTATATGACTGCTATTGTATTTTCATGTTTATCAATAAAGGTTTTAAAAAATAAAAATAAAAGGAATTATGGAAAGTAAATACATCACCTGCGGAGAAAGCATCATTTTGAGAAATATACAATTTCCCATTTTTACATTATATTCTCAAAGTTGATTTTAACAGTGTCTTTAGTAGAGTTGGTGAACGAGAGTCTCAGATTTGTATTTTAGTATGTTGCCATGCAAATCTTAAATCCCTAAAATCAACTTTGGTACAGAATTTATTGAGTGGTAAAATCTCAGATGCATGAGTTTAGTTCATCTCCCGATACACAGGCAAAATCTTGAACTTCTTTTTGAAATGGGGGAATGGATTTGGATTGATTGGGGCATATAAAAGAAAATCATCAGCTTAGACTGATAATTTTAATTCATCCTTGCTGTATGAGAAGCCAGTAATGTCCATATTGGGCCTGATTTGGGATAAAAAGGGTTCCAAGGCGAGAATAAATAATAAGGGAAGTAAAGGGCAAACTTGCCTCACACCTCTTTTCAGCACAAAATAGTGTGATAAAACTCCATATGCTTAATAGCTGATTTTGGAAAAGAATATAAAAGTGATATCAGATTAAACATTTTTGGGCCAAAACCAAACCACTTCTGAGTTTCTAACATAAAGCACCAATCAACACGATTGAATCCTTTTTCAGCATCTAAAGCAATAACTGCAAGAGCGTGGTTTAATTTTGGAGCCTTACTTAGTACATTAAATAAACATCCATTGTTATCAGAGGAGAACCACCCCTTAATAAAACCAGCTAATTCAGGCCAATTAATTTAGGTAGAACAGTTTCTATACATAGGGCTATGATTTTGGCAAAGATTTTATAGTCAACATTGACCAAGGATATAGGTCTATAATTACTACATTGTTGTAAATAACGGTTTTCTTTCAGAATGAGACACAATATTGCCTCTTTAAATGTTCAAGAAGCACAACGGAAAGTGGTGTAAAGTGGTGAAAAAGTTTAAGAAGCCATGTAAATAAGTTAAAAAATAAGAATAAAATTCCGAAGTAAATCTGTCAAGTCCCAGTGCTTTGTCAGGTTTTAATTTAGATACTGCAGTCATAATCTCTTTTATGGCAATATCAGTTTCTAATTGTGAAAAATCAACATCTTCTATTTTATGTTGATAAATATTGCTTAAGAAATCAGTAATATGATGAACGGAGGGGGAATGGGGGGGGGTTGTTTGGGTGTTTAGAGAAATTCATAGAATTTCATTTAACAAATTCTTTCAAAATGCCTTCATCTTGAGAACCAATTGATTATTCAGGGTCAATATAGAGTCAATTTACTTACTTTCTTTCTTATTTTTGAGGTAAGTTGATAAATCTTTTCCAGTATTATTTTGGCCACAATAACATCAGGCATTATGGCGGAGTGAGGTAGAAGAAGGATGCTCCGATGAGATTTAATGATAGGTAAATTTAGCTGTGCTAAGGTCAGTAAGAGAGGTTTGTTATTTACTATTATAATATTTATATTTCAATGTTTTAATTTCTTGTACTAAGGCAGTAGCTTTTTTATGGGACTGTTGCTTCTTATCTTTTTTATACTTGCGAATTAAACCTCGAGCTGAGACTTTAAAGGCATCCCAAATAGTTGGAAAAGTAATGTCTTGTGTAGTATTTATAGTAAACAAATACAAAAATAAAAGTTTCAAATACCGCGTCTAAGAGAAGGGAATTATTGAAGCACCATCTATGTGGGTGAAGTTGACAAGGTACAAGATCAAAATCTGAAATAACAGGTGTGTGATCAGAAATTAAAATAGAACCAATCTCAGCATGCAGGAGGTGTTGCGCTAGTGATTACTTGACAAGACATAATCAATTTATGACTGAGTGTGCTGGAGAATAAAATGTATGTTCTCGTGAGGATGGATTAACAGTTTGCCATACATAATTAAGGGATTTTTAAAATATAGTAGAACAAAAAGAGTTGTGCATTCTATTAGGCAGGAATTTAAACTTGAGTTTCTATCTAAGAATTAATCATTTCTCCACCCAAAACAAAATATTCCACAGTATAATTCAACAACTGTTTAGTAATTGCAGGCCACAACGAGTGATTACCAGCTGTGGGTCCATATTTGTTGAAAGTGTCAGGAGAATTTTATGTATCAATAAATCAACAGCAGGACATCTGCCTTCATTTTCATTAGAATGTAAAATGAGTTGAGCATTCAAATATTTATGAAGCAGAATGACTGTCCCATTTTGTTTCTGCTGTGCTGGGAAACAAATATCTGTTAAACCCAACATCTTTTTAGTTTTAAGGCGTCTGGTTCAGATAAATGTGTTTCTTGTAAAGAAACAATGTCAGTATGTAAAGTAGCAAGATTTGAGAGGACACAGGGTCCTTAATTGGGCTACCTAAACCATTAGCATTCCACGAGACTACCCTGAATGTAGAAAGCATTCAAATAAATGAAAATTATCAATGCTTACAACAATGAACAATGTATGGTATAGTATAACATTTGCAATTTGAGGAGAAAACAAGGTATTCAAAAATATGAGAAGGAGATTGAGACAGAAGAGAAACTAGAGAAGGAAGAGAGGAGAAGAAAAAAAGAAGAGGATAGAGAGAACATACAATATGAATAAATAGATAGTACAAATCAAAAACTGGACATACCTAAATAGAGGAAATCTTTGAAGTCACCGGGGATAGAGAATGTAGGGACAAAGACGAACACTGGGAAAACTCCAGACCATCAAATCATCGGAAGCATATGTTGAGGATGCAAAGGAATCAGTAAATAAAGAGAAAAGTTGTCACAATTAAGTAAAACTGAAGTAGTGTACTCCAAAAAAAGAAACATTTCGATATATGTCAGGTAAACACATATAATGCAAACAATGCCATGAACTACCCTCTACATTGATCAAGAAAGTATTTAAGCTTTGCAGGCTCGTCATACATGACAGATTTATCTTTATAAGACACTTTGAATCTGCAAGGCTGGGAGAGGTCGAATTGTTGCATTGAGCCCTTAATTGTGGATGAAGATCCAAAACTTGCTTCAGTAAGACTGCTGTAGCTTTTGCCACATCCTGAGAGAATTATAGTTCATGGGAGGACCATATAATTGGTTTCTTAAAATTAACAGCATTGGGGGCCTTGAGTAAGACTGCATGTTCCAAGAACAGTAAGATAACACCTCTAGGTTTAGGGCCAGTTTTCAGACCCAGTCCTTGTGCATGTTGAATATTTAAGGCTGGAGTATATGGAATGTCCAAAACCTTTTGGATGAATACTGTGAATAATTGAATGGGGTCAGATCCTTCCAGATTTTCTGGTAGACCATAAATTCAGAGATTATTTCTACCATTTCTATTTTCCACATTTTCTGTATGTTTCTTCGATTCATTTATCTCAAGCTGATTTTGTCTATTTTGGTGGTGTTATCATGGATATCACCGACTCCTTGCTTCAATTCAGATATACGTTTATCCATAAATGACCATTTGGTTTCAAGAATGTATAGAGAGTTGGTGGTGTCTTCCATAAAAAAGTTTTAATGCCTTTATTTCCTCTTATAGTACCTCCAGAGAAATAGGCACAGCAGACGTTACTGTGGACAGAGGGTCTTTTTTTGGTAGTTTATGGGATGATAATGGTATTTGCTTTACTGATGTTTGGCTCTTTGAACTGACCACAGAAGGAGAGTCCTCCTTATATACTGGTGTCTTAACCATTAAGGTAAGTAATTGAATGTATGTTACTAACTGTGAAGTAGGTTGATGGAGGCCAACAAATTTAGCATGCACAGGTTTCCACCTCGTATCCTTCCCATATACTGGGCCACTAGTATTAAAGCATAGCAATCAATCAATCAGAGAATTGTAAGTGCGCTACTCACCCGTGAGTGTCTCAAGGCGCTGAGGGCAGTGGTCCGCAGATCTGTTTAGCCAAAGAGCCAGGTCTTGAGGGTCTTCCTAAAGGTGTTCAGGGAGGGGGTGCATCTGATGTCTGCCGGTAGCGTGTTCCAGGTCTTGGCTGCAATGTGAGCGAAGGATCTTCCGCCTGCTCTGGCTCTATGGATGCGTGGGATTTCGGCCAGTGCGAGGTTGGAAGATCTGAGGTTTCTTTTGGGTACGTGGAAGTTGATTCTGTCGTTGAGATATTTGGGTCCATTGTTGTGTAGGCATTTGTAGGCGTGAGTGAGGATTTTGAAAGTGACTATTTTCTCCATGGGAAGCCAGTGGAGACTTTGTAGGTGTTGACTGATGTGTTCGTGTCGGGGGTTGCCGAGGACGAGTCTGGCAGCGGTGTTCTGTATTGTCTCGAGTTTTTGGAGTAGGGACTTGTTGATACCAGTTAGAGTGCATTTTCATAGTCCAGTCTGCTGGTGATGAGTGCGTGAGTGACTGTCTTCCTTGACTCAGGGGAGATCCACATGACGGTCTTGCAGAGGATGCGGGGGGTGTTGAAGCAACTGGAGGTGATGGCATTGACCTGTTGGTTCATGGTGAGTGATGAGTCGAGTACAATCCTGAGGTTCTTGGCGTGGTCTGAGGGGGTAGTTGGGCTTCCGAGGGCGGTCGGCCACCAGGTGCTTTCACATGCAGAATGGGTGGTACCGAGGATAAGGACTTCTGTCTTCTCAGCGTTGAGCTTCAGGCAGCTGTTGGTCATCCAGACTGCAACGTCTTACATCCTTTCTGTAAGTTTAGTAGGGTCTTTGGTGAGGGAAAGGATGAGCTGGGTGTCGTCTGTGTAGGATACGATGTTGAGGCCGTGTTGTCAGAAGATGGCTGCGAGGGGGCCATGTAGATGTTGAAGAGGGTGGAGCTCAGGGATGAACCCTGTGGGACTCCGCAGGTGATGTTCGTGGGGTTGGAGAGGAAGGGTGGGACTCTGATCCTTTGGCTTCTTCCGGTGAGGAATGATCAGATCCAGTCCAGGGCTGTTCCTTGTATGCCTGCGTCGTGTAGTCTGGCGTCTAGTGTGCGGTGGGAGACGGTGTTGAAGGCCGCTGATAGATCGAATAGGATGAGGGCTGTGGAGTGGCCTTGATCCAGGAGGGTGCAGATGTCATCAGTGGTGGCTAGTAGGGCATTCTCTGTGCTGTGGTTGCTTCAGAATCCGGATTGTGACACGTTGAGGATGGCGTTCTCTTCAATGAATCATGTCAGTTTCCTGTTGACTGTTTTCTCTGCAACTTTGGCTGCTAAGGGAAGGAGCGAGATGGGCCGATAGTTCTTGAGGTCGGTGGGGTCAGCTGTGGGCTTCTTGAGCAGAGGTCTGACTTCTGCGCGCTTCCAGTCATCTGGGAAGGTGTCTGTTTTGAATGTGGTGTTGATGGTGCGTTGTAGTTCGGGTGCGTTGGACGCTGCAGCTCTGTGGTAGATGTGAGGGCGGCAGGGGTCGGTGGGGCCCCCCGTGTGGATGCTTTTGATGGTCAAGGCGGCGTCTTCAGCCATGATCGGTGTCCAGTTGAAGATTGTGGGCTGGCTGGTGTTTCTGGGTGGCAGGTACCAGTCTGTGGCACCTGGTGGATGGTTGATGAAGTTGTCGTAGAGGTTTTTGATCTTGAGGTGGAAATACGTTCCAAGCTTGTCGCTTGGGATGGGGTGATGTCTATGGCTTTGCTGCATGGGTTGGTGAATTCTTGAATGACACTGAAAAGTTCCTTGGAGTTGGTGGAGTTGGCCATGGTTTTGTTGTGGATGAAGTTCCTCTTGGTGGCTCTGATCTGGTTGTGGTAGTACGTCGTGGCATCCTTGTAGGTGGTGTGGTTTTCGGTTGTCTTGGTGCTTCTCCACTTCTTCTAAAGGCATCTGCAGGTGCGGCTGGCTTCTTGAAGAGCAGTGGTGAACCAGGCAGCTTTCCTGGGGTGTTGTCTGTCGGGGTTGTGCAGCGGGATGAGCTCACCTGCGCAGTTGGAGAGCCAGGTGTGGAGTTCTCTGGCTGCGTTGTTTGCGTTGGGTGCCCAGGTGTGGTTGTCTCGGGTGAGGGTGGAGTTAAGTTGCTTGTAGGTAACCTTGCTCCAGTTCCTTTGTGGTGGGTGTGGGGCTGGTTTAGGTGCCTTAGGTTTGTTGATGGCGAAGTGTACGCAGTGGTGGTCGGTCCATGGTGGCTGCGTTGTGTGGCTGAATTGGGCGCTGTTTCCTGCAGCGAAGATGGGGTCGAGGGTGTTGACGAGTTGTTCAAGTCCGATGCTGGTGAGGTTGTCACAAAAGATAGTGGAGTTGGGGTCGCTGGGGTTGTCGAGGTTGAAGATCAGGTCTCCAATGAGTATGTAGTTTGTTGAGGCAATGGCGTGGGGTACGATGAAGTCAGTGATGGTGGTGGCGAAGGGTGTTCGGGGGCCGAGGGATCTGTAGACGGGGGTTCCTCGGAGTGTGGCTTTGGGGGTGGCCTAGATCTGGAAGTGCAGGTGTTCTGCGGAGGGTGCTCTTGTGGGCGACGGCGAGGCCCCCTCCTGGGTGGTTGGGCGGTCTTTCCTCTGGATCTTGTATCTGTCTGGGATGGCGGTGCTGATGTCGGGGCGGAGGATGCGTTGGTCTAGGTCTCTGTGAAGAAGGCGATGTCAGGCGAGAGAGATTCATGCAGGTTCCAGATTTCCATGGCGTGTTTGTGTACGGAGCGTACATTGAGGAGGATGCATTGTGGGGTGTCGCCCGTGTTGGCGTCTGTGGTGTTGGAGGCCGGTCTGGCGGCAGTGGAGGCAGGACAACTGGCCGCGGGTGGTGTTCGGCGAGGCCTGTTGGCATTCTCTAAGTCTTCAAAGGTTTGCGAGGAGGGTGGTGGTGTCGTAGCGATGGGTAGTGAGAGGTCCAGGGTTCCTGGTGCTGGCTGCGGTCGGGTCGCAGACAGGCGCAGATGGCCTTGCCTTTGGCGCACCCGATGTGCGTGCGCGCACAGTGGCCGCCATTAAGTAGGGGAGGTGGGAGGGAGGAGAGGCTGAGAGGCGGGAGCAGGGGAATACGGGTGGGGAGGGGCCACAGGGGCAGCAACAGCAAAAAGTAAAAGGTGAAAGGTACAGGCAGGCACGAGAAAATAGAAACAGTGGTGGAAATAAAGCAAGACACAGATGGGCACAATAACAATGGCACAACAGAAAAAAAGTTAGGAAAAAAACCAGCTGAGAAAGACTACGGTGGTTGCAGGCAGTCTGGTCTCAGTTGGAGCGTCAGGCGCAGGAGCGGACAGCAGCCTCGAGCCACCCAAGGAGGAGGTCGGAGTCTGGAAGTAAGAGACAGCACAGCAGAGCTGCGGGGAGAGAGTGGACCCAGACCGAAAGCAATACAGTCAGAAGAAGGAAGCGAATATTAGAGGCCAACTGCGGTTGAAAGAGGATGAATGTTTTAGAGAGAAATGTGTCTCATTCAGTGCTTTCAGTCACATACAGTGCATTGCTATGTAAAGATATGAAGACAATAGGTAAGATAATTGTACTTTAGCAGATACATCCTCATGAGGTGAGACATTTCCAGGCTGATGAGAAGATAAAATACTGTCTTGAAGAGCCTTGTAGGAGTAGAAAAAATATAATCATTTCAGAAAAATGGGTAGAAGGCAGCAAAATTGAGAATAGAAAAACCTATATGAATAGGAAACAGGCTTCATTGTTATAGCATTCCAAAAACGAGTCAAACAATGATTGGCTCACTTAGTCACAAAATGTTAGCCACGAGTGCTGACAGTATCCTGTCGGCATGTTTTAAAAGTAGTTCCTGTCAGAAGTTAAAATAGGCAAACAATGTGGGAATCGGAGGTGCGCACTGTCCAACTCATCTCCATGTCGAAAAATAACAGCTTCCAAGCTTTGAAGCGTCCGATAACCAGACCGCTTTATGGAGCTCCTCTTCTATGCGGCCATCTTTTCCGGCGCTCATGCTATGCCCCCCTAAAACCCCCACTTTCAGCCTGACCTTCCAGAGACAACTGGAGGCAACTGAATTCACCATATGCACTATTAAAGTGTCACAAGTCCATGAAAACAACTACAGAAACCAAACATCTGGAAAAAGCAGATACTATTAGGAAGTCAAGATAAAGTAAAATAGGACATATTGTACGAGACTGGAGGCAAGATGGCGACTGTGTAGGTGCATAGTGGGTCACTCTCCCTCTCTGACTTACCTTGCCACATCGCCACATGAATATGGACGCTAGCACCATAATCTGGCCGTCAAAGAAATTGGAGGATTTACCTGCACAGGATGCGGAGAAAGTGGTAGATTTTCTGTATTGGCAGAGCCCTGAAGGGTCGGGTCAGTGCGGTACGCAATCCTCAGGCTAGCATTTTTTGGAGGAGCGGCGTTACACTAGGCAAGTTGGCAGATTTCATTGGCGTGCTTACCTGAGCGCTCTTGAGTACTGGTGCAGGCACTGCTTGGTCGTATGAGATGCTAGTCATGTCAGGGCCCCAAAGTCGCAAAGTCACTATGGTAGAAGGGACACATTCTGACCCGCTCAGCATGGACTGATGCACCCAAAATTGGGGTGTGCCAGGAACCGCTTCAGGAAAAAGCAGGCAATGGTGCAGGTAAGCCAATAGACTCTTCACCTGCTAAAAACCGGCCTGACAGTATTGGATCTGAGCAGACGAGGAACTATCAAGATCTTTCAGCTAGCTTAATAAGAAAACCCCTGCTGATGTCTGCCTCATAGACAGGGTGTGTGTTCCTCTCAGGAAACCCAACAACCAGCAATTACAGAATGTTTTCAGGTGAAAGGTGCAACTAGTAGTTAGTAGATATCTGGGTATTCTGAGGGGAAATATTGGGGATATTTAGGCACGTTAGAAATGGGGAGCACTCCCCGTATTCTTGGGTTACTGCCAATGTAATAGTCTTCCTAAAGAAAGGCAAGGACCTTGCTAGCCCTGGTTCTTATAGGCCCATCACTCTGTTAAACAGTGATGTTAAACTCTAGTCTGAGATCTTGGCTAGTAGGCTAGGCAGCATTATATATAGACTAGTTTCAGGTAGACAGCATGGGTTTATTTTGGGGAGGGGGACCTTGAATCATGTAAAACATGTAATTACACTGTTTGATGCTACTGAGATTTTTAGAAGAAACCCATGGGGATCGCCCTGTTGGAAGCCAAGAAGGCATTTGACAGGGTGTCATGGGAGTATTTGTGGAAATGTATGGAGGCCCTTGGAATGGGGGGGGGCTTTCATTCAAGCTATTCAGGTGATGTACTCTAACTCAGTAGCCCGACTTCAGATAATGAGGTTTGAGTCTGATCCCTTCTGTATAAAAAGGGGAACGATACAGGGTTGTCCCACCGTTCCATCGTTATTTCCTTTATATATAGAATCCCTTCTCAGGAAATTGAAAGCCTCCATTGACATCATACCGATTAATCTGCAGGGATGGAATACAAAAACACTGGCCTGTACAGACAATGTTAAAATAGTTACAAGAGATCCAGATAGTGCTCTTTGTGCCATTGAAAGGATGACTGAGGAATTTGGGGTCTACTCCTGGTATCTGCCAAATAAATGTAAAACGCAAGTAGTGATAAACAGACATATGATGGCCCAGGCTTGTCGGCTAGTAGAATAGGCTACTTATTTGTGCGATATTATCTATGCAAATTTGAAACTTTTAGTTGAGATAAATCTTTCCCCTATTATTAAAAAAGCTAAGAAGGATTTGACGAGATGAACCTTTCCTTCCGAAGCTACTGTATGTGTTTCGTACAATTCCGCTGGAGTTTGAAATACTTGGCTTAAAGCGATAGAAATTATGGTGGGCAGGTTTATTTGGGCATACGAGAAAATTAGGAGGGCATATAGGTTTTTGAGCTTACCCAGGGAAAAGGGGGTTGGCGATACCTAATTCCAAATTATATTATCCAGAGGCAGCTTTGCAATACTTCCACCCTTTATTCGATAATAAGGTAGGAGAAGAGGGGCCTGAGGGATTTGTTCTGTCAATATTTTAGTTACTGATTGGGATGGCTGCTAAGGGGTGCTTGCTGAAAATCTTTGAGTCGAGTTATTATAAAAAGATTCAGATTTTATGGCAGTGTTCAGAAACTGGTCTGGAATCCAGAAAAAATGGGAGTAGGCAGATACAGCTAGTACACTCCAGTGCACCGGATAGTCAACTACCTAAAATATTCCATGACAGTTGCTTATCTAAAAGGGAACGAGCTGGCCTTGGAAGGATAGGCATTTTGCTCTCTGGGAACCACACTGCATCATTTGAAGAGATTAGGGTTAGATTTAATATTGGGACCCGAGATTGAAAAAAATATTTACAATTTAGGGATTTCCTCTTAAGAAAGGTTGGGGGGTTAGAGGGCTTCTCCAGGATACCCCGATAGAGATTTTGACAAGGGGAACCAATTATTTGATATCACAAACATATGGGTGTCTTATGGAGGGGTTCCAAACGATCTGAAAAAACATGATGCAAAATGGAGGGAGAGATTAGATATGGATAACTCCTGCTTTTTGGAATCTTTAGAGTTGGGAGGGTCAATTGTATGCTCATCAAATCTACAAACTCAACATTATAAAGCGATTTTCGATTTATATATTACACCCGGCAAGATAGTCAAATGGGGTGGGGTGCCGGGACATGCTTTTCCTAGGTGTCGGGAACCAAGTGCAGACTTGGTACATATGTTTTGTTCATGCCCCTGTCTAAATATACTGAGCTCAGAAATTGCATTATTTCCAATGGAATTCTTTAAGGTGAATATCTTCCCATCACTGAGGCCTATGTTGCTGGGTGTTGATGAATCAACTTCAGGGATGGGGTAAAGTACATTTTTATAGAGATGGCAGTTTGTAGGCTGTGTGTGTAGCCTCTTCCTGGCTTGATCCCTTACCCCTAACATTTCAACAATGGAAGGGACGTTTTTTCTATATATGTACCACTTGGAAATAGCACTTAATGAGCGAAAGGGGAAGAAAGCGAAATCAAAAGGGAGGAGATTTGGGGGCCTCTCTCTAACTGGGTAGCAACATTTCATTAGAAGCTGTCTGTTTGATTGGGAATGGAAGGAAAGAAGGACATGGTACTCGCACAATTTAAGGGCCTCATTAGGATAGCGGGCAGACTTTGCCCGCCCGCCATCCCCGTGGTAATATGGACCACCCGCCTTAAGGGCGGGGGTCCCGTTTCCAGTATTAGGATGCACCCACACAGTGGCGGGTGCATCCTGCATTCATACCATTGTGGCAGGCGGTGCACTCAGCACAATGACATTGGATGTAGGAAGGGGAAATATGTTTCTTGATTTGTGATAATATTTGCTGCACAATGCTTTTGAAGTGCATCTCGGCTACTGTTAATGGAGCCTGAGCCCAACTTTTCAGCGGTCGGTTCAAAGATCGATTGCTTCAAGGTATACTATATACTTTAATATACTGGGGCCAGGTTTTAGGAACTAATTGTATTTTCAACCGACAGCCCTCTGAATAGTTTAGCTTTCACTTTTCACGGTCCTGAAGAAATGCCACGATCATTTCTTTGACACATACAAGCAAGATACGCGTTGACCTTCACTCGTATTTAGAGCCAGCCTGGATCATAGTGTCTACTCTTCTGCCTATACCTGCTTTGAGTATAAACAAGAGATCCTTACATTAAAATATAATTTCAGATTGCTGTGCGTTATTTCTATGGTTTAAATATTTTTATTGAATTAACAGCCAGTGTAGCAATGTGCCATTCGAGGAACATCAGATCATGGGCTACGCAGAGCCTGGGCAGAACGCTTGGTGCACATTAGAACTGAAGGTGTAAAAAACAAAGAAATAACATAAGCGACAACAACCCCCCCTCCCAGCATCCCCCCGTCCACTGCGAGTTAGGAATCTTGTTTGGGTAGAGAGTGTTCACTGTTATGTCGAGCCTCGTTGAGTGGTACTGTCTAGTGTTTTGAGACGTAAGAGGCTCGTAAGTTCCCCGAATTCTTGGACCAGGATGGCTAAGAGTGGTTGCCAGAGCTCTCCAAATGTCGAGCCTTTCCCTGCCAGTGTAAGGGATATCTTCTTCATCCACAGTATGTGCCACCAGTGCTGGAGCCAATCCGTATGAGAGGGAATCTGAGGGTTCTTCCAGTCAAGTAGGATGTTTTGAGTGGTCTACCTAGCGCTGTCACTATCTGGCGCCCTCTTCTGGACCTGAGAGGGTATCTATTGGGATTCAGCACCCCAAGAAAATGTAGGCAGGGAATCTGGGGAGCTCTGTTTCAAGGTATTTATCAATTTTGTCTAAGATCTGAGACCAGTACCATTGTATATGCACACATTCCCAAAAGAGGTGAACAAACGTTCCAGTTTTCCCACACTCCCTCCAGCACTCGGAGCTTTACGTGGGGTCGACTCGGTGTATACGTTCTGGAGTGTAGTACCAGTAGGTGGCTAATTTGGTTAGTGTTTCTGTAAGGCCTATATTGCATGCCGTATGCCGTGCCCTGTAATACACACCCTCCCATTCTTTGCTGCTGGGTTTGCGTCGTAGATCCCTCTCCCAACGTGCACGGCTTGCATTGTATGTGTGCTTGTATCAAGTAAGCAGCATCTTATAGAGGTCTGAGATCAGGTTCTTATCTGATGATCTTGTGATGAGCCATCTTTCATAAGGGGTGAGAAGCCTCTGCGCATGCGGCCTAATATCGTGGTGCAATGCCCAGTGTCAAAGTTGCAAGTAGTGCAGCCTTTCGGACTCAGGAAGTCCATAGTCGGATCTAAGCTGAGGAAAGGAGATCACACCCTGTGCATCAAATAGGAGACCCAATGCTCGGCATTCCGTGGCATGCCAGTGTGTGAATGAAGTCTCGCCTATCCCTGGGCTGAAATCTGGATTGTCAAAAAGGGGAGTGAGAGGAGAGGGGAAGGTAATCAGCTTGTGTCTTCTGTTAGTCTCGTCCCATATTGTTAAAATGGGGCGAATATTTTGAGAGGCTTAGAGGTTGCGAGGTCTAAGAGACATCTTAAAGGAGGGTATCTTCCTGAGTGATGTGCCCGCTACAGCTCGGTCCTGAAATAGCCAATGTTTCTCTGACTCAGTGTGGCTCCATTCCACCAGATGCCGTAGTTGTGCTGCCTTGTAATAGAGTTGAATATCAGGAATCCCAAGTCCACCTTCATCAGGCGGGAGGGTGCTGAAAAGTTTCTTCATTCGTGGTTTACGACACTGCCATATAAAGAGAGAGAGCTCCGACTGTACTCGATTCAGCCAGCCTGTGGGAGGCCTTAGGCCTAGGGAGCGTCTGGAAGAGGAGTAGAATTTTGGGTAGGATTGTCATCTTGATGGCCTCTATCCTCCCTAGCCAGGAGATGGGGTAATGCTTTAACCGGTGTAAGTCGGAGCGGATTTGAGTGAGTAATTTGGTGTAGTTGACAGATGCCGTAGTGCGCAAGGTGGAAGCTGAGTGAGTTTCTAAGTATGGGACCATGTCCCTGGATCTTTGTATTGGGTGCTGACTTTGGAGGCATGCCTGCGCGTGCGGTGGTAAGGAGAGGTTGAGGGCAGTCAATTTCGTAATGTTAACCTTGAACCGGGAAACCTTCGCGAAGGAGTACAGCTCCGTCAGAAAGGCTCCCAAAGCTACAGCTGGGTCTGCTAAGGTTACAAGGACGTTGTCCGCATATAGACTTATGGTGTGGACGTCACCTCCAAATCGAATGCCAGTGATGTGTGCTGGTTCCGAACTCTCTGGGCCAGCGGTTCCATGTACAGTGCAAAGAGCAGGGGTGACAGGGGGCACCCCAGTCTTATACCTATGCTTTTGGGGAATGGGGCTGAGGTATGTCACGGACGCCGTAGGGGAGTGATAGCAGTTTACAACTTGTGTCCTCATTTTCTCTCCCAGGCCAACACGGATCAATGCCTGTTCCAGGTATGGCCAGGGGACCCGGTCGAAGGCCTTTTCTGCATCAATTGTAAGGAGCATGTAGTCACCCTGGATTTGTGATGCCTTCTCTATAAGATGTAAGAGCCTCTCGCTGGTCTGTCTCTGGGGGATAGATCCCGCCTGATCTGGATCACTTAAACCTAGTATGTAAGGAGCTAATTTACGCATCAGTATCCCAATTTCAGGTCTACAGTCAGAAGAGAAATGGGGTGATATGCCCCAGATAGCGTTATCTTTCCCTGGCTTGGGAATAGCCACAATTGCGCCCTCAAGCATGGATCTGGGGATCGCCCCGGGGGACGCAAAGGTATTGTAGAGCCTGGTCAGTAAGGTTGCTAAGGTGGAACAGAATTGTTTATAAAAGTCACAGTGTATTCGTCCGGCATGGGCATCCGCAGAAATTTTTCCGGGGGGGGGGGGGGGGGGGGGGGAATTTAACGTCATTACCTTCCCCCGACATGATGTGTGCAAGGTGGGGCACAAGAAACACTGGGGCGCAGGAGGAACCATGGGTGGCAGGAAGCAGGCTGCATATGCTCTCATACACCATACGGTTATTGTGCCAAAGCCATCTCTTTCTTGTGTGGCCTTTGGTAGATATCATTCACACCTTCTAGCAGTTGGCAAAGAAAAAAGCTGAGCTCAGCTGCAGACAGGAGCAGCTCTTGGCCAAAAGTGAAAAAGCACAGGCATGCAAAGGGTTTAGAAACCTGATGCAAAGGCTTAATGGAAAGATCAAGCTGCCATTGTCTGATTAGCAAATTCTAATCTGTTGTTATGTCACCACTATTGAATACACCACATTATTCATACACACACGATCAAGTTAGTGAAGGCACAATAACTGCATTTTTTAAAAAAACATGAAAAGTCAGTCTGCATTTGACGAATGAGAATTGAAATGTATGACCAATGTATTTATATTGGAAATTTATTAACTTAAATGTATTAAAATAAATACAATGAAATACATTACCATAAATAAAATAACAGCTGTATTCTTCCAAGTTGGAAAAAAAACATATAAACTTAACCTGGATAACTGTTGCAGAAACACAAACATGTACAGTCTTGCTGAAATTTATCAGTCACATTTTTCTTTGAATAGTAGTTTTATACAGTTTTTGTTCACTGGTTAGTGTACTGATCTCAAAAAAGGAACTGTAAACGTCTGTAGTCTTGTGCAAATTTATCAATTACTTTGTCAATCAGCTGTTGTTTGTTTTCATCAATTTTTGCTTGATGTATGCTCATCATGCACACACATGATAAGCGATCATCTGCCATTGTCGACCTCAACCAGGTTTTTATCCTTCTCATTGTGCTGAAAGACCTTTCCATTGTGCAAGTGGTCACTGGTAATGTGAGAGCAATGGGAATTGCTTGCTGGATTGATGGAAATAAATCTGTGTGGTTTAGCAAATCCTGAAATCCATTGTCAAACTGCTCATCCTTTGTTGACCAGATCTGAAACCAGGTGATTGCTTCGACTTCCAGGTTTTCAATGTCATAAATTTTTCTCATGTTTGCAATATGGCATTTGTATTGCTCAGGTGTCATTTTTGCCATATGTTTTGGGTAAAGTGAGAACAAACTCAGATTTGTATTGTTTTCATTGCCAAACCAGCTTTCTAATGATGCGATGATAGAGTCCATGTATGGCACACAGATAGACTGACGATAGTATTCTTCCACAGAACAGGAACCAAAATTAGAACAAAATACTTTCCGGCCACACTGTCTGGGAACACAAAGTTCGATGTTCAGTTTTTCTGTCAGTGTTTGAACTTTTGTAAAAATGTCCTTAAATTGCTCTTCTGCTTTTTGTCTGTGATCACGGAACACAGTCAGAAGTTCTTGCACGTGAATACACACATTGAGGATATCAAGCTGATCAGCTTGGAGACCCTGGCTTACAGATTCCAATCTTGATGAGTAATCTGACATTATGGACAAGCAAAAGAGAAAGCTCACTGTGCTGGAGGAACATTGCAATTGATATGCATCCTGACATGTTTTCCCTGATGCTGTAGTGTCCAATAAACTTAATTGCTTAAAAATCTCTTCAAAGTGTGAGCTAAAAATTAGAATGCTCTTGTATTTTGCTGTCCATCGTGTTTCACTCAGCAATGGCAGATTAGGAATAAGAGATCTTCTTTTTGGACTCTCACGGAAAAACTTGATGATGGCTTTCACTGTGCCAATAGAATTCCATATATCAGGAACAGCATTCAGGTCATTAACAACCAAATTAAGTTTATGTGCAGCACAGTGAGCAAAAGCAGCTTTAGGATATTTTCTCTTTATTATAGCTTGAACGCCACGTTCCTTTCTGGCCATTGTAGAGCATCCATCATATCCTAGGCCATGGAGTTTTTCTAAGTTTAATCCAAATTTAAAACATGCATCCATAATCATATTTGCAATTGAGATAGAATCCATTTCTTTTAAGGTTGCAAACCCAAGGAATTCTTCTCTGATGACAGCTTCAGTGCTTCTTGTCATGTCTACAAAATGTACTCCAAGTGACATATGTTCTTTTCCGGATATGTCAGCACTTTCATCAGCAATGATTGAAAATCCATTTGACCTATTGACTAAGGATACTAGATCTTCTCTTAATGTTTCTTCACATAATGTAATCAGTTCATGTTCAACTCGAACAGATGTATAACGTGCATTAACTGGTGCATTTTCCAGATGGTCTTTTAGGGTGACATCTCCTGCTTCAATGCGAAATTTGTATAGGCTTTGCACGTTTCTGGATGTACTTTTTTTCCCACGTAAAGCAATGTCATTTGTGCCACAAAATAAGATAGTAGACAAAATTGTAAATAACTTTTTCTGATTTTCTTCAACATGCCATTTCACAGCGTTGTCTATTTGGCAAACAATACTTGTTTCCGGTTTCTTTCTGATCGCCAAAAAGTGAGTTGCATCCACTTGTGCTTTTTTATGCCAAGACGATAAGACATGCTTGTGAGTACTTTCATGGAAGTCTATATATTTAGTGAAAGGCATAGTGAGGTTCCGTGACGATCGTAAGTGGTGTTTCCGACTCGCACGAATATGGTCGAGTCTGGTATCTACGAACCGCAAATGACGAGTTTAGTGGGTGTACGCAGTTTCGCTGTACTAGCCTAAACCGTTCGTCTGTTTCGTGGGTTTCTACATCTGTACCCACGGGTTCCATCTTAGATACGGCATCCATTTTGTTTCTTGCCCTCAAGTAGCCAGCGAACGGACGCTGTCCGCTTCGCGACCCTGGGATTCCCAAGACTCTTGCGGAAGACACGTTTCCTTTGAAAGTGTCTTTATGATGAGGGGGATGATACTGTAAGGCAGATGGCTCCGCTCAAGGCACATCTTGCCGTGCCGGTCTATTGTCTTAGTCGTGCATCTCATTAGGCACGTCCCTTTGACTCCTGCAGCTTGTGTTTCCCGATACCACCCCTTTTACACCCTTTCCGATCTCCCCACTGTTTCTGCCTTCCTCTACACCTGTTTCTGTTCCTTCTTCGATCTGTTTACTGCCGATTGGAATGTACTAATGGTGGGAAGATGGGTTTTTACAGTTGGGAACCACCGAATGTTTCTGTACTTATGTTCCGGGCCCTGAATACATGAAAGCAACCCCTTCTGGCGTTTATGATGGGAACCAAGTTGTAAACCTTTGTGTATCATGTTAACCTATGACAGAAATGTGTATAAAAGGAGCGACCCACAGTAGCAATTCGAATCAGGCTCCGTGAACCTACGTTATGTACTTCTCGTGACTTCTGTGTTCCCTGCAGTAAATAAACCTCGAATCTTTGACGCCGAAGGAAGTGTCCCGTGTCTCTGTCATTTGTACGCCGGAACAGGTTACCCACGAAGGTTTCAGGTGTTGTCCCCTGGCACCGCTGGGTCTTAGAAAAACCCAGTCCTTCAATAGTTATGAATGCTCCTTGGATGCCACGATGAACAGGCTGTGGAAAAATTGTTCAGAACCTGAAAATTGCACCTTTCAGTTGAGGTGCCTAGCTAAGCCATGGTGAATATTGATTAATCCACACATGACGGAAACACTGTGTTCCACCTGAATCTTTCTTGAAGTCATACATTTCTGGTGGAGGATACGTATTTATTACAAGATTGTATTTTGCATTGTTAGTTTTATTGCTAAATTAAAATACAATCTAATTTCATTTACAGGAGCATCAACATCATGGCTACATTCTGTTGGAGCTGAAAGTGGACCTGCAGAACTGCTTGTCCGCTTGCTTGGCTCTTCTGCCTCCTCCTGTTCATCATGTCTAGATTCTTTTCTTGTTTCCGTAATATCAGTTTCCACATCATCCAATTTTTGTTTTGAATGTGTTTTTCGGATGTCCATTTCTAAAAAGAAATGGGGATCTTTAAATACTCTGCTCATCACCAGGCTGGCTGTATTGAATAAACTGAGTTGTAGATGAGCTACAGGAAGTTGAAAATTCCCATTGAATTTCTCCGGCAGGGGGAACCAGGTTGCCTTGCCTAATGCATAATTATATAGGTAAGATGAGATTTGTGAATGTTAAATAACTCCCCTAAATGCACTATTTATTGAATACATACAGCCCTGTATGTAGAAACAAAATTGAAAAACAAAAGTGTGTGTGTATATATGTACACACACTGATGCACACACATATTATATAGACAATGGCAGCAGATTTTAAGGGATGCACACGCAAACATTCTGGTGTTTTTACAGAAATCTGACATTTACGATGCACACAAATATATGTCCATACATACTTGGACATGTATGGTTATGTATGCCGGCCTCCTTCTGCGCATGCTCACACACACACTTACACTACCCAAATGCATGTATCAACTTATTTATGCAAACTTAAAAAAACCACTTCTAAATAGTACATATATTTCCCATCTTTTTAGACTCAGCCAGGTCCTACTTCTTTGTAGATATTGTTAGCTGTGTTTCTTCTTAAAAAGACTGTAGCACAAGGCACACTAAAGTGGGTTCTAATGAACCAAGTAAAAAAATTGAAGCTTGAGGGAGGTGGGAGGAAACACATGACTCGTGTCTGCTCCCCACCCCAAGGCGGGCAGGCACTCCCAGACCATACAGACAAAGACGGCAAAAGAAAAACATCACTACAGAAATTTTCCTGTCAGACAACGGCTCTATTTGCTTCCTGCATAAGCATTTTGTATTGTGCTGTAGAACGTATCCAGAGACTGATAATATGCGTGTCAGTGTCAGAGTGCCTATTCCAACACCCTCATGCCCACCCCTCTGCTAATAGGTCAATAATTATTACACACAGGATGGGACAGGCCTTGCAACCCATGACCCACTGGAGTTTGAATGCTATATGTAACTGACACTAAGGACTTTGTGATATGACCATTAACACACTCTGTTCTCTATATTAGAGACAGAAACTGCTAGACCGCATTACGCACACACACAAAATGTGGTTGCACAAACCTAAATCACAGCCAAAGCTCAACGCTTACCCCCAAAAATCCCATACAAGGTTCCATTTGAACCACAGCTTCACTTAGTTTCACAAAGCACAGAAAGCAGCCTGCAGCATTCTGTACCCTGGCAGCAGACAACCTCCAGTTTTAACAGTCCAACACCCTCTGCAAGCATGTGTGACCTAGCTCCTAGAGGCAATCCACATTAAGGAGTCGATTCCTATTCTGGAAAATGCCCTCCGAATAGCCGTACAGAGCTTTTTTCCTGTACGATTCGTATGGAGAACCGTACCCGTATGTATGATCTAGTACGATGTGTACCCAAAGCAGTTCTCCTTACGAATCATACCGAAGACTGTACAACTCACTGATCCGTACAAACCGCATTCAGAACGCGCAGTACGCGACGTCCGTACGGATCGAAGCTGTATTTTCCGACCCAGCAAGTACGAATCGTATCGACAACAATCCGTACAACTCTTTTTCTACGGGACCTTAAAACATCAGTAAAAGAATATTTCGCCTCAAAATGCGTACGAAACGGACCCCCTGGATATGGTGCGTACACCCCATGATAGCAGGAGTACAGTGCATCGGGGTACAGTGCGTACACCCCTGGATTTCAGAGGTACGGTGCGTATGTCCCCGTACGTACACCCCATGAATGTTGGTGTATGGCGCGTAGGGGTACGGTTCATACCCCCCCAAGGCCATAGGTGTACGTTGCGTACACCCCTTGCGTTTAGGGGTACGGTGCGTATGTGAATGTGTGGCTCTCCGTACGAATTGCCTATATGCGACGTGTTCCGTACGAATCGCGTACTCATTCCCCGGTCCGGATTGTACTTGGCGGGTCATACAGCATGTTTATGAATGGTACGGTTCACTGTGAGAATCTAATTCGTACGGATGTAGCCTTGTGTTTCGTACAGTTCACACGGATTCGGACGCATTTCTATTCTACGGATCGAACTACGCGATTCGGATGGATTTGTACGAATCGTACGGAAACGGCTTCGAATATGAATCATCGTATGGATTCGTTTCCGGAATCGGAATCGACCCATTAAAGTGTATGACAGACAAAAGTGCATCCTGCCACTTTGTGCAGCTGTGTCCCTGCATAGAGAACCACTGGCTGCTAAATAACCACACATATAATAAAAAATAATAACCCTTGAAGTTCTCTTGGTGGAAGGACCCTGCATCCCACACTGCACTGGAAAGTAAGGCATTCAGAACATGTATGTTGTTGCAGCAGTGTCCAGACTATTACCCAGTATCTTCTACAGATGAGGTACCTACAGCTGGTTATCTGTGGAGCACTGCACCTCCCCGACTCAGACCGAAGAGTGTTCTCAGTGGTCAAAGTGGGGGGGAAAAAAGTAGGGGAACTGTGGACGCAGAATCAGAGGGCATGAATAAGCAACGGATTGGGTCAGTGGGCATAGTCAGAAGTGTGGCTAGAAAAAGCAAAACATCCCAAATATTAGTATTTGTTTGGCATTTCACTGACCAGTTACAGCTTATTACGTTATTTGACTCAACCAATGGATTCACATGTTTATTTAAGATTTAATTTGAGTTCTTGACATTACAATACATTCACAATGTGGGATACGTTTCCAATCACAGAATGCCCAAAATACACTTAAAAGTGGAATCACACGCCATTTGTCATCAGCACTTCTCCCTTTTTCCACAAGAACAGTTCAAACATGAATGACAAAATATTGTAGTTTGCAAATGTTTTCCACATAATTATGGCTCTGCCATACTTGCCCCATAATACATCATCTGTTGCATAATCTGACATTTCTAACTAAAATTGTTTGTGGCTCAAATGCATCAAAAATTACTAAAAAAATGTGACTTGTGTTGCTGCGAAGTGGAGACCCTTTGCAAACGTTGACTAGTCACCTTTCTCACTGCTGTATTTGTATATTACGCTGGTACTGAGGCTAAGTCTTTCCAAAGACTGTTAGTATGTGTAAGAATGTCAAACTAATAAAGCATCAGAAAATGTAACGCATTAGGCTGCAGCCCCTTTTGCTGCATAATTTAGTTAACACTACAACGTAATGTTGTCCTCCATTGCTGCATAATTCTGTAGCCCCAAAGCAGACAGTGCATGTTCAAAGTGCTTGTGCATGAAGCAGAGAGACCCTAAAGCTTGCAAACTGGTGTGCGTGCATATCCTGCATTGCCGATCCCTGGTGAGTTGCACTACTTCTGCAGAAACAAGGCCAACGGAGGTACCAATGGGTGAGGTGGACTAGCCTCATGGTGACCTTTGTGACAGGGCCACTATTGCACTAGGGTGTGCTGCTTCATAGGCCAGCCCACAAGAGTGAAGGTGAACTTCGGTATGGATTATAGTGGACAGGCCTTCAAGGTTAACCCACACTTGACACACCTAGGGTCCACCTGCTGGTGCTAAGACACCAGGGTCTCTAAGGTCTACCGGGCCCTTCTAAAGTCTAGCATGGGAATGTGCTCCCTTAGGAGAGAAGGCTGAACCTGGTTACCCAGTTCCAAATTCGGCAGCTCTGGCCATAGTGCCACATATTCTCCCCCACTGAGCACCATACTCCACTAAAAGAAACTCGCACTGCCTTTAGATGCAATCCAATAGTGTCCCGCTATAAACGCCTGGATGCAACTCAATTCAAATTATGCACTAGACAAAAGTAATATTCTGTCTGAAAAAACAGTAACAACCTCCTGGAAAAAGCAAACACTCACAAGGAATGCAAGACTAACTAAAGTATGTAAAATTTAAGCAGGAACAACATGCTTGCCTTAATGCTTGTGCACTCGTTATTCAGAAATCAATGAGTGTTTTGCCTGAAAAGCTAAGGACATGACTACAGGGCCCCGAAGGGACCCGTTTTACCCATTGCTTAAATCCTTACAAAACATAAGGAGTATGGTTTTAAAAGATCACATTCATGAGCATAATGCTGCAGTACACTAAACATTTCATAAACTACTAAAAGGAAAACAGCTGATAAGGATCAAATGAAATATTTTCTACACCACGCATCAACCAGATATCGCAGTACCTCCAGGAATGGTGAACTTTCTCACCTGAGTAAAAAAATGCTATTCATAGACCAGAACAAATTAAAGTACTGCTGCCTTCACTGGGAAAGTCTGTTGGCGCGAAGGTGTTTGGGTGTGAATAAAACCAAGCTGGCAACTTTTTGACCACTCTGTCTTGCTTTAAATTATTTAGTTATTTAATTTTCGTATTTGGAAAAAAATAATTCTCTCCATTCCAAGGCTGCACTTTGGATTAGAAAATTTAAGAAAAATATATTTCCAACAAAAGTATTACTTCCTTTTTAGATCGATTTCACAGGGGAACGAATTAAGCAAGAGAGGAAAGAGAGGGTAAGAGGCAGTTCTTGGAGTCACGGTTTTCAGTGAGGAGCTAGACAGAGACAGAAACAAACAAGCATTTGCAATGCAATGCAATAGGTCTCGCATTAGGAATGTTTGAGGTATTGGTATTGTAAATAACAAATATTTTATTTATGTGTAGGTTTTGAAAATAGCGAAATGAATAGCTTTGTCATTTACAATACCAATAGTTTTACCTTTCACAAACGTGACACCTATAGCATTTCTAATGCAATATGTGTTGTATTTACATGACTTAGATGTATTAATATTACAAATAACAATGGCTTTTATTTTTTTTAATAATTAATACTTAAATAAAAAATTATTGTAATTTATAATGGCAATAGCTTAAACTTATGTAAATAACTTTTAGGAAGTTTTTGTTCAGTGTATTTTATTGTGATGAAAATCCAAGAACAGAAGTGAAATATTAACATCTTTTCTGTGACATTTGTAATAAATCGTGAACCATTGAGAGAACATATTAGAACCAGTTGTTGTTGAATGGTTGCACAGAGTGATGCTGTGGTGTTCAGTGGTGCTGTGGCCTTCAGTGGTGTTGAGTGATGCTGTGGCATTAAGTGATGCTGTGGCATTGAGTGATGCTGTGGCATTGAGTGATGCTGTGGCATTGAGTGATGCTGTTGCGTTGAGCAATGCTGTTGCGTTGAGTAATGCTGTGACGTTGAGTGAAGCTGTGGTGTTGAGGGATGCTGTGCGCTGAGTGGTGCTGTGGCATTGAGTGGTGCTGTGGCATTGAGTGGTGCTGTGGCATTGAGTGGTGCTGTGGCATTGAGTGGTGCTGTGACATTGAGGGGTGCTGTGGCATTGTGGGGTGCTTTGGCATTGAGTGGTGCTGTGGCATTGAGTGGTGCTGAGGGATGCTGTGCGCTGAGTGGTGCTGTGGCATTGAGTGGTGATGTGGCATTGAGTGGTGCTGAGTGGTGCTGTGGCATTGAGTGGTGCTGTAGCGTTGAGGGATTGTGTTGGTGGGTGGAGTTGGATTTTGATGGTGGAGTTGGATTTTGAGGGTGGAGTTGGATTTTGAGGGTGGAGTTGGATTTTGAGGGTGGAGTTGGAGTCTGTAGTTGTAGTTTGCAAGTGGATTTGAGGGTGGATTTGGATGTTGGGGTTAGAGGGTGGAGTTGGATGGTGTTTTTGGAGGGTGGATTTGTAGTTGGAGGAAGGAGTTGGAGTGTGGATTTGGAGTGTTGAGTTGGAGGGTGTAGTTGGATGGGGGAGTTGGAGATTGTAGTCGGAGGGTGTATTTGGAGTGTGTAGTAGTGCTTGGATGGTGGATTTGGATGGTGGATTTTGAGGGTGGAGTTGGAGGGTAAAGTGATGGGCGGGTAGAGTGGTGGTGCTAGAGTGTGAGAGTGTGGGCGCTAGAGTGTGGGCGTTAGAGTGGTGGATAGGGTTGTGGCGCATAGAGTGGTAGAGTGTTGATGGAGAGAGTGGTAGAGTGGTAGCGGTAGAAGGCTGTACTGTGTGTGAGAGAGAGAGTGTGTGTGTGTGAGAGAGAGAGTGTGTGTGTGTGTGTGAGAGAGAGAGAGAGAGAGTGTGTGTGTGTGAGAAAGAGTGTGTGTGTGTGTGTGAGAGAGAGAGAGTGTGTGAGAGAGAGAGTGTGTGTGAGAGAGAGTGTGTGTGTGAGAGAGAGAGAGTGTGTGTGTGTGAGAGAGAGAGAGTGTGTGTGTGAGAGAGAGAGAGAGTGTGTGTGTGTGAGAGAGAGAGTGTGTGTGTGAGAGAGAGTGTGTGTGTGAGAGAGAGAGAGTGTGTGTGTGAGAGAGTGTGTGTGTGTGAGAGAGAAAGAGTGTGTGTGTGAGAGAGATTGTGTGCAATCAGGCAGTGCCCGATAGACTGATCGGACAGACCAGTCGGGGGCTAGTTTAAGCAGTTTGAGGGCCTGTTTTGTTACCAGTTGAGCCGGATTTTAAGATTCATTTCTCCGATATTAATATGAACAATGTCTGCAGCAAACACAAATGCATGCAGTCGACCATTCCTTACAAAATACCTGTATTGCGGGTTTTTACAAGTTTAAAAATAGCATTGATTTGCAAATGTGATGATGGTAAGCCTGTCTGAAGCGAGATGTGTGTGGCATGCTCTGTTTAATGTGCTGTACTGAAGGTTTGCCTCTTAATTTGATGGTAACTGCTGCTGGAACCTGTGAAGAAGTCTATACATCAGCGGAGCTTCGAGAAAAGGGTGATTACAGAAGATAAGCTGTAACTTACCTTTAACATCAATGAATCTGGTGGTAATTACAGCACGTGATTTACTTTTTCCCATCACATTATTTAGTCAACTCTGCTGCATAATTTGAGCCATCCCTGCGCATAATTCCAGCAGACCTGCTTATAGTTTTCATTAAACGACACTGCCCCTTTCACGAGTAAAGCTTTGAAAGTCCACCACCACCAAGCGAAAAGGAAAAGCAAACGGCGGTCCGAGTGCAGAGAAGTACAGTAAATATTTGCGGCTCCTCAAACCAATCAGTTTCTCTTTTATCGAGCAGCGCCAAAAAAAGAGTGATTTGACAATGTGGGCATTTGTTGACGGAAGGGAAAGCCTTATCTGCTGAGTTCAGTCCCTGCGAGTCCTGAACCAGGGCATGCTTGGGATGTGCTTGTATAGACAGCTAGTGGAACAGTACAGTGGGTTGAGCACTTGCTGTTGTGACATGCATGCAACTTGCAGACCACGGGCAGGAATGTCGTCATGGGTGTCTCAGCCGTTTATTCCGTTACAACAGTTAAAAATAAACACTGGAGTTGATACATTACTAATTAGAGCTATGCAGTTCAGTGATGACAGAGCAACTGCGGACACCAAAGGACTGCAAACGGAGGGTCTGCTTATTAAGACACCATTGTCCCGGCTGTGCACGCCATCCTGCCACGATTGTAAAACAAAAAAAATAAGCTCTTGGCATTGCTGTGATTAGGGGTGGAGGAGAAATGCGGCTCGGGAGCAAATGGTAACGAGCGCATGAATGGGAAGACGTCTGTGGGAGGGGAAGTAGGAGAGTGAGAAGTGCAGGCGAGGGGCGGGGAGCGGAGCCTTTGAAGTGTGTGAGGCACTGAGAGACAGATTGTGGTTTGTGACGTAGCTGGTTTGTGAACACGCACGGAGCACATGCACTGTGGCAAATCCGCTGTTGGTTTCAAAGCTTATTTGGCCCTCAATACTCTCGTCCATTTATCACTTAGGTGATAAATAGTCGAGACCTAAAGAGGTCATGACCTACTTCAAGCTGTGAAAGCAGGCAAGCCCGGACCGTCTCTCTTGATCTTAGTGATCAGCAGCAGTTTACCCGCTCTTATTATTGAGGGCCCGGCAAACAAACACCACTGGGGGCTTTGTCCTTACTCACAGTTCTTTACAGTGTAAGATAGGTGGCGCAGCACTCTGTCATGATAGGGATTTGGTGCTGTTGGCTTAAAATATATAATGACAGTGTTTGAAGCCCTGGTGTCCAATGCAGTGGCGTAAAAAGTATATGCCCTGAAGAAATTGCCTGACTAGTACCATGGCAATGAAACATGTTGGCGAGTAGAACATGGCTCTATAGGCAGTAGCCATATTCACTTTTTTAATATACGCAACCAGCACAAAGGAACAAGAATAAAGTTACCTGTCCGTGCTGTATGCGTTGTTTTATGTTATATGTTGTGTGACACTATTGTATATGTTGCCTGTTTCGTTTCCACTGCACTCATCACTGTTAACAGAGTTGCTTTCACTTGGACACTTTTCTTTAAGCTCAATGGCACCAATGATGATAACAGGGCCGTCCTGGTGAGTACCTACCAGGGGTCCCATTGGTGGTGCGCCCGTGAGGTGCCATCTTGCTTTTGCGCATTTTTTCCTATCACACGTTGGTGTGGGTTTCTACTCTGTTAGATAAGGGGACGGGCTTTTTTAAGGTGGGCTTTTGACTGGCGTAGACCCTACCCTATACATATATAAGAAATGGGAGGTTGTAGTAATTGATTGCGACGTGTAATACCCCAGCTCGACATAATTGAAAGTGAAGGCCCTAGACCTAGGTCATTATTGTTGTTGTGACTTATTGAGTGGAGGGCGACCTAGGTCCGTATTTCCCTCTTAGCTCCATGTTGGTGTGCATGGAAAGTTATGTCAACAGTGGTTGCAGCACTCTACACTATAGGCCATTAGACAACACTTATCGTTGTTGTCCAATAATATTAATCTGGCCGAGGGTTCCTAGAACAAAGTAATTTGTTTACGCAACTTAAAATGAAATATGGAAACTTTCATAAATTGAGGCTGCGTCTCGCTTGCGGGAAATTTACCTAGCAAACTTAGAATATGTTCTTGCTGTTGTTGACAACAGTATTAGTACGCTATCTTCCAGCATTTACACTTTGGATAAAATTGTTTCTTCTTTTATAGATATTGTACAGAAAGATGTGTCTCTGTTATATCATGGTCAAAATGAATTGCGTTCTGTGATGCAATTCGTATGGACTTTCCAAACTCAAAAAATAGGAAAAGTAACCATGGGATTATTTAAATGTGACTGCTTTACTTTCACCATTTAATTTGACTGACAAACAGCAGTTCATGTCCATGAAAGATGCAATTTACACTCTTCTACACAGAGAAAAAATAGACCCTTAGCCCTTTTCTGTAGCGGCAACTGACTCTGCTGTTTGGCTAATTTATGGGGTTATACCTTTGGCTTTCTCACTGTTTCAATTCAGCTCCTGTATGAAACATTACCCGCTAGGCTGCTTTGAACCCCTGGGTAGCGCTTTTCTGCATGAACTGTGGTCTTTGCCTTTTACTTACCGATGTTTGCGGGAAGAAAATGAAGTATATCTAACAGGGGAGACTGTGATTCTACACTAGATCATGCCCTTGTTTACAAAAATATAAAGTTGCACGGAGCATGTATTATGTCAGCTCCAAACCTTGCATGTGCTTTAAAAGGTAATCCAGTTCCCGTAATAATGCCCACGTTCACTCTGCTTACTAACAGTAGTTATCTTTTTCTAAATAACCAAGAATGCTGCGGCTTGCTGGCTGGCATACCATACATAGTAACGGTTTCACAGTGAGTAATTTGTTGTAAAATGTGCTTTTTCCTCCCCCAGGTGAGCAGCTCGATAGCTCAATTTGGCCTTCAAAACCAACTTTGAAAGCAGATTACAACAAGTTGAGCATATTAAAGCGCTTTTAACCCAACAAGAAGTCGCCCTTCCTTCCACAAGAGAAACCTTCAACCTTCAGGAGGCTAGTGCTGCTAGCGAAATTCAAACACTTTTAAACACTAACCTCCCACTGCATTTTGGGGAGCTAATACAATGCATATTTATTGGTTCTGATACAAGAGGCCTTGCACATTTTTTTAAAGCTGTCGGCTCTGGCCTTATGACTTCTTTTCAGCCAAAATTTAGTGTTATACCTGCATTTATTCATTCTATCTTTTCCAGCGTCTTTGGGGATTCCCTTTAATACTGGCATTAGCTGCTGGAATCCTGCTTCTACTGTGTCTGCTTCGCAATGGCTGCTCCTCCTATAGTGCTGCACAGACCAGGCCGGCTGCATTTGCTATGTGACCGTATGCATGGATGCTTCGTATACTACCACTGGCAACTCCCAGTGTATCTTATGGGTTGTCCTTCCGCTTCGCATACTTCACTTGCGTGCAAACAGTCTTTTCATGTCTACAATGTCCGTTTACATGGGCAGTGGATTTAAGCCTCTCTAATACGTTGTGCTCAGCCCCGGATTTCAACCAGCTGATGGGTCCCTTAGTGGCCCATGAGCAGGACTGTTTTGGGATTGGCCTTATGGCGCGTGCTGCTGCACTTGAAATCTTAGCTCAATGGGATATCTGTGAGGCTGTGCAGAATCTCCTACTTCAAAGTTATATCAAATATCACGCAAGTTGTCCGGAGATGCTAATAGAGGCACCCGAGTTTGAGGAGCACACTTGTTCATTTGATTTGCTAAACTGGATGGAATCCCTTTTTTCTACCAATGACATTGATGTCCTTCTGGAGGGTGTTGCATTTTTTTGCTCCTACACTCTGATGGATTAAATTCACCAATTCTTGGATTTCAGATGCCTTTCTACAAAATTACTTTTTGCTCCCTAATAGTTTTTTTTCCCTTCTCCGTTGTTCGTTTCATTTAATTTTAAACCCATAGATGCTTTTGAACTCTGCCCGCATTTTTTCGTATTATGTCTACATATGATGGACTTACCAGGGGCATGGTGTAGTATAGATTGTGGGTCCATTGTTGACATCTGCTAAGTTAGTATGAGCTTCGCTGCCGTGAGGCTGCTTTTGCACACAAAACTGCATGCATAGATTTCACAAGACTCTGTTTGTGCCCTTTTCACATGAGAACTTTCTGCTTTTCGCGTTCTCTACCGTGCTCTGAGGATTATTCTGCACACGATGTACAAGGTCGATCAATAATGCCCCTTGTTATTCTGTTCTGCTTAGTCCTTAGCACCTAGACGTAACATAACACACAGCTGCACGACTGGAAATCGTATGTTTAAAAAAAAAAAATTTTTTAACCTTTATTGTGCAGTATCAGCAAACAAATATGGGCCCACAACCATCCGGCCGGCCTCGATGTCATTGTAAGCACTTTTGCGAGTTATACGGCGTCTCAGCAGTATCTCAATACAAAATAACAATCAGTCCGAGTTACACTGGAAATCATCGAACTGCCGAGAAACAGGAGGAATTAAGGTTCATTTAAAAAAATTTTAAAGTATAGTTTGAAGAATAGAAACTAAGAAGGATCAGAGACCACACAACCCACTGAGGACAAGAGTGGGCAACGTCTACCAGAGGATATCCAACAAGCAAAAACATAATCAGAGTAGCGGCACAAGGATACATATGAAAGGATAAACCATCACAAATTATGTTTCGTGCCGATCGTTACCCACCCCATACCGAGCCTCCCTACTGACCCAAAGAAAGAAATAAGAAAAGAAAAAGAATTTAAAAAGGAAGAGAGAAAAATAAGGCCCATAGAAACTGAAAAATTGACAAAATGAAAACCCTACACGCATGCAGAGGCTACGGCCTACCCCCCCCTTAGCAGTGTGCCTGTCGCCCAAAAAGAGTACCCGAAATACAGACAAGGAAGGAAAGAAAGAAAAGAAAAAGGAGTCATATAAACCCGGAGGAGGGCCAAACATATGTGCTCCCGGTCTCCCCAGCCACGCGTTTATCCTCCACCCCATGAGCAAGGATCAACAGCAGCAAGTAACAGTTACGGTAGTGAATGGGGAGAGTTATCACATATTGCGCAGCCGAATTTGTCATATGAGCATTCCAACCCGATCCTCCGCCAGCCAATCAATCACCAATCGTGAAAGGGAACCACTTAGCCCTGGCCTGTTCGTGGAAGTCCCCCTGGATATGGCCCCTGAGGGAAGCCCGTCCCAACCAGAACAAAGAAACAAAATGGCCACGAACGGCAGAGGAGAGGCATGTAAATACAAAATGGACGTCGCCAGTCACCAATAGGTCCATCTTCCTCAAAGAACAGCGCCCCCAGGTTCGCCCGATGACACACGTTCCACAGCAGGGAGAGCAGGGCCTGCGAAGAGGAGGCAGTCAAGGGGGCCAGTAGCTGAATAAACGGTGCCTGAGTCAATAGTGGCGATAAAATGAACAAAGTCTCATTCCTCGGCTGAGAGAGAAACATTGTAGCGCAGCTGGAGCTGGCGGACGGCTGTCCGCAGGCGCCAATACAATCAGGGACAACCCGCTCCTCTTTGCACTCGTGTGGAAACATAGTAGCCCCCTCAAGAACCGGCAAAGGCAAATCGTCACATCGCTGGGAGCAGGCCAGCCGTGTTCGCCCCAGTGCGAACGCGATGTCGTCAAACTTCTTACCCAGCTCTCGGGAACCATCTTCCCACGCAGATTGTAGATCATAAAGGGCAGCAAGCACGGCGCCACAGGATAGCGCAGGCTGCGGTCCCCTCATCCCAGCATCACGAGATGACTCGCACAATCCGTCGCACAGCTCAACACTAGGCAGGGTAATGCAATCCTGAGGCAGGGTAAAGCAATCCTTCCCATTCAGGGAGCCATCAGACATTTCCACCGCATCGGGAAAGTAATGATAAAGTGGGGGCGAGATCGGCACAGGCAAGCTGCAGTCCGAGACACTGATGCTAGCATGGCACACTGCTATTGAGCGACCCTCGGTAATAACCATCTCTTCTTCGGTTCAAGGCTGGGGCAAATTCGGGAGTGGTCCGCAAATGCCGGGCAAGTTCGAAAATGGGGTCGCCACAGCTCACCTCCAACGTTCCACAAAGAAGAAGTATTCCCAGTGAGCCCCCACCTCGCAGATGTGCTTCGGTCGCGTTGTGCGAGAAACCGTGTCACGGCAAAGAAGTTCTTTTCCTTTTCCTCTTCGACAGGCAATATGTCCCAAAGACCAGCTCCGCCCGGGCTAAGCTGGCCGACGTTGATCAATCAGAGTCCAGCGGTATATGGCAGCACAGGTCCCGGCTCCAGGGCTGTGGAGGCCGCCAAACAACTTAGCAAATATCTCTGGTCACCAGGCAGGCAGAGACCTCGGGAGAACGCGAGCAATAACAGTGCGCCTTCACCGGCATCCCACCGCAGCGCAACACCAGAATGAAGGTCAGGATTTCAGTGCGGGGCGCGAGGGCTTGCGGAGCCGGGAGCCTACGCTTCTGCTCCGATCGCCATCTTGGCTCCTCCCGGAAATCGTATGTTTTAATATTGCAAGGGAAGCGTGTGGCTGACACATTTGAAGAGACACCTTTCCAGAGAGAAGAGCTGTGCTTGTCCTTAGATGTAAACCTTTCACCTAGGCCTTGAGGTATGGGATCTGCTGACAAAGCCCAAAGGTCTTCTTTTTTATAATAAACTATTTCTTATCATGGGGAGGGTGGGTAGGTATTGTAGGCCTTTTCACTCTCTTTAGAAAATGATATGCCTGTATGTATTCTATGGAATTGTGACAATGCTGACTATATTGTGTTTATGCATTTTGCTGCTAGTAATGGCATGTGTACTGTACCATAGAGCACGAAAGTTAAAATAAACATTTTAAACTATACCACAACTCTGATTACTCGCATTGTGGAT
This sequence comes from Lissotriton vulgaris, assembly GCF_964263255.1. Taxonomy (NCBI): domain Eukaryota; kingdom Metazoa; phylum Chordata; class Amphibia; order Caudata; family Salamandridae; genus Lissotriton; species Lissotriton vulgaris. Next base: position 1,507,216,258 of record NC_141695.1, on the reverse strand, counting down.
GGGTATGAGTGAGTGAGCAAAAGAGTTGTCTGGCTCCCACGATTCCTGAGAGAGTCGGGAGTGTTGTGTTCTGGGTTGTCTAATCATTGGTAGCTTTGCTGTTTGTCGGAGAACAAATGAGACACTATAGCTAGTCGGTTTGGGATTTTGGGTACTGATGTGGGAGGGTTGATACACCTCTATTCACTGAGGTCCTATCTTCCTGCGCATAGTTCTGTATATGTGCAGAATCCCTGAAACACCTCCATCGTACCAGCCTCTTGTTCGTTTGGGCAGTGCAATTCTTGCTGGGCCTCCAGCCCACAGCAGAGATTGAACCTCTCCCTCGATCTCCCTAAAGTAAGTCTTGGGGATCACATAAGGGGTGTTCTGCAAGGCATAATAGAAATGTGTCAGTGTCATCATTTTAAAGAACGCCGCTCTCCCAAGTAGGGAAAGAGTCAAGGTCCACAAGTGTCTCTCATCTTGTCTTAATTTATCAAGTAGTGGGGCCAGGTTACATCCGCAAAAAAGCTCAGTTACAGGTGTAACGTATATTCCCAGGTAGCGGAATCCAGTTTGCACCACTGTCCCTGTAAAGTATAGTGCCAACCTCAGAACCTCCCATGCGACTGGGTAGATAAAGGATTTGAGCCATTTGATAGGGTAACCAGAATATTTTCCAAAATTTGTAATGATCTGCATTAACCAGGCCATAGAAAACTCTGGGTCGGTGACGTACAGAGAAGAATGTCATCTGTAGACAATGATATTATGTTTTCCCACTGACCCCCCCCTCCCCCCATTGCAATTCTCTGACTAACAAATACTGGCAGATCCACATTGCCAAGGGCTCAAATGTCCGAGTGAAAATCATCAGGTCAGCCCTGCCTGGTACCCCGCCGGAGTTGAAACACCTGGGAATACACCTCATTTACCTTGACTCTAACCAATGGGCCACTGTAGTGTAGTCAGACCCACTGCGTGAATTGGGGGCTAGTTTGGTCAATACAGCAAAGATGCAGTCCCATATAACCGTGTTGAATGCTATTTTGGCATCCAGTGACATCATCAAGGCCCTTTCCTGCAAGGTGGCTTTCTGACCCTGTATCCCATTGCAGCGTCGGAGATTAAGTCTGGTGCTCCAGTGGAGCATATATCTTGACTGATCTAGGTGGATCAGCAAGTGAATTATTTTACAAAGCTGCGTCGCTAGTACTTTGGCCAATATTTTGACCACAGCACTTAGTAGCGATATCGGTCTATAGAAGTGGCAGGCCTCAGGGGGCTTCCCCTACTTCTGTATGATAATTATGGTGGCAAGCCTCTGATCTTGTGGTAGCTATCCTCTCAGTTTATCCTCTTTGTACATAGGAGGATCGGGGCAAGCTTTGTAGCCATAATTTTGAAGAGTTCAATTGGTTGACCATTTAGACCCACAGAGTTTGCTGATCTTAGCTCCCTCGCCGCTGCCCCCAGCTCACCCTCATCAATGTCAGCCTCCAAGAATGTCAGCTCCTCATTTGATAGTCTTGGAATGTATATGTCCTTGAGAAGCTCACTTCCATCCTCAGCAGTCTTAGACACCTCCGGGGAATATATTTGAGTGTAGTATGCTGCAAACGCCCCAATATATGCTGTCCTTCCCTCACTAATTACCCTGCCTCTGTTGATTTCCAGGACCCAGTTCTTAGACTAGTCCCTCTTATCAAGCAAGCCAGAAGCTTAGCAGTCTTATTCCCTGCTTCATACAGGGGGTGAGCTGTGGCAGTGTACTGCCTGGGGGATGCAATGGCCAGGTCATTATACTCCGTTTTGCATTAGCGCCAAAGCATGCCTCACTTCTGAATCCGTGTCAGTTGTGAAGAGGCACTCCTGCTCAAGTTTATCTCCCTCAAGTTTGTCAAGTACGGTACCTTTTATATCCTGAGATAAGGGAGAGCACCTGACCACTGAACAGCACTTTATATGCCTCCCATACAGTTTGCGCTGACTCTACCAAGACTAGGTTGTTTTCAAAGTAGAGATCTGTAATTTTAAGGAGGCCTTCCTGTATTGTGTGTTGCTTCAATAAACATGAACTTTTCGCCCTAACCGCACCACCGGCTCCGGGTTTCAAATTGAACACTGCCCACACTGGGCATGATCAAAGATCCCTCTGGCTGAGTGCTGAACATCAGAGTATTGGTACTGCTATCTTTGTCATGTGAGAAGGTAGTAAATGCAGGGGAGGTTGTATTGTCGTTCTTGCGGGTTGTGTGTGTACACCTAATATCAACCTTTCCCAAGGCAGCTATAAAATCTGATAAAGGACTCTGTACAGTCCATGCCTGTTTCAGTGGCCAGCGGCCACACTCCTCTCTGGCCAACAGGTTAAAATCACCACCCATGAGCAGCACTCCATGAGGCAGCTGCAGGAGCAGGGAACCCAAGTCAAGTAGTATGGAGGCATGCAACTTAGTGGTATATACACTTAGCAAATATTTAATGGCAAGAATTCCCACTGCCCTACCAGTGCCACAAATCTCCTACGTTAGTCTGACCACGTGCGCTTGACAACAAAGGGGAACAATTTCCTCATTAGGAGCCCCCCCACGACTCTGGAGCCAGGGGTAAAGCCTGTGTGTGCCATCATTTCATGGCTCACCTGTCAAGCGCTAACTACGTGTTGCCATTCATATGGTTTTCCAGTAGCAGAATAACATCAGGAAAATTGTGCTAAAAATATTGCAGGGCTACCCATCTTTTAATCTTGTCCCTGAACCCATTAATATTCCAGGACAGTATCTTCAAGGAGCTCCCCTCCATCATTGTAGATTTTTAGTGACATTGCTCAGAGGCCTGTCAAGCCTCATAGTCGGCGCCCCAGGCCAGGTGGCTTGTTTGGGTAGATCCAGAGGGCACTTTTCCCACATGTGACTCAACTGTGCTTTAACACATCAGTATATAACCAAATCAGAAAGGACACTTCCCCAACAGATCCACTCCTCCATGCATCTCTGCATGGCAAGCTTAGAACTGCCCATCCTCCAACAATGCAGAGTGCCTGTCATCTCAACGTACGCACATAACAACAAGTTGCAGTGGCCAAGCAATACAACAAGACTTCCCCTTCTTATATCCCCTTTGTCTTACTGTCTACTGTTGTCCTTCAGGAGGCAACGCTTCAGGCAAGTCCCCCACAATTCAGGTTGTGCACTCAATCTCTCATCTTCCCAAATCGCTTATCACCCTCGTGGGTCTCACTCAAATGTGGGTAGCATAGTGTTTCCGCTAAGGACATTGGTCCAAGTCCCCCAGATCTTTCTCAGCAAGGAGTCCTTTGGGTCTCGCTTCAACAGCGATTTTTGCTTGTCTTCAGTATCTTCTGTGGCAATCCAAGTCATCTCTGCAGCTCAATTTCCTTGCCTCTGGGGATGCCTCCATGCCCCTCACCCCCACTTGCCTCCAGCCAGTTCCAAGCCTCTTTTGGGTCCCAAAGTGCCACGTCTTGCTCTCTGATACCACTCGCAGCTATACTGAAAACATCTTGGAATATTTGAGCTCTCGATGATGCAATATCCGCCTTCAACCAGGCGATCACCAGCCTCAAGTGGGTGCAAAGCTGTCTGATCTGAATCCATCCCAGGCACCCCTACTGCAACTTCAATCCAGGGACTTCCTTGCGGATGTAGGCCCCGGTCTCAGGACCGCTGCGGGTCCGCTCTCTGGAGCCACTCACTTCTTCCATGGTCTATTCCTCTTTCCCAGCAGCAAAATCAGCTGCTGATCGGGTAATGGGCAATGGATTAATGCACACATGTCGGGGATATGTGGGCTCAGGCTCTGGGAAGAGGGCTGCATGACCTCCATCCCCTTTTATTTAACTTTCAGTCCCGGGGGATGTGGCCCAAAGGTCCTAATAAGTCTCGGGGAGGAGGGTTGAGGGGCTCCATCCCATTTTTTATTATATGATGGCCCAGGTAATGGGGTCTCCTGGGCCCATGAAAGCTGGAGGAGAGGGGCTGTACACCTCCTCCCCCTATCTAATTGTATTTGGCTCGAGGGGATGGGGTCCCTGGGGCCTGACAAGGCATGAGGAGGTGGGCTGCATACCCTCTCCCCTTTTTTGTTGAATTTAGCCAAGGGGATGGGGTTTCCTGGGCCTATTAAGGCCTGGGGAGGGAGGCTGCATGCCCCTTCCCTATAATATATATCTTTTGACCCTAAGAGATGAGGTCCCCAGGGCCCAAAAGCCAACCCAACACTGAGTCACCAAAGGCTGGGTGCAGCATGGGATAGGTGGCCTGTGTGGGTGTTGGCTAAAGGCCCTGCCCAGCATGGGGTTGGCTGCCTTTGGGTGGGTTAGCCACAGGGCCAGGCCATAGGCCAGGCCCTGTGGCTAACCCCCTGCTGCGCACAGCGAAAGGCCCTGTGCAGTGTGGGAGTGGCTTCCTTTGTGGAGTTTGACAGCATGCGAGGGGTTGGATTTACACATGGTAATAAAATATTACTTTACGTTAAAAAAAAACTGAAATTGCCCGTCCCCCGATATGGGCCTGGCGGAGATCGCCCTGATCCCTAAACCTGGAAAGGACCCCGACCTGTGCGCCTCCTATCGCCCCATCGCCCTCCTGAATACCGATCTTAAGATTTACACCAAGATCCTGGCCAAACGGCTGGACCCGTACATGCCGGGATTGATAAACCCGGACCAGGTGGGATTTATTCGGGATCGACAGGGGGCCGATAACGTGCGCAGGTTGGCACACCTAGTGGGGAAGGTGCGGCATTGGGACATACCGGCCTGCCTCCTCTCGCTAGACGCAGAGAAGGCCTTCGACCGGGTCGACTGGACCTTCTTGAGAGCAGTCCTCCAGAAACTAGGTTTTGGCCCTAACATGATCGCCAGGTGCATGGCCCCTTATCTCGGACCGCAGGCCAGAATTCGGGTCAACGGCCAGCTAACACCGTCGCTCTCGATTCACAGGGGCACGAGGCAGGGGTGCCCGCTCTCGCCGCTCCTGTTCGCCCTCGCGGTGGAGCCGCTAGCGGAGCTGATTAGGCGCACTCCTGACATTCACGGAATCCCCCACGGGGGTCGTGACAACAAGGTGGCGCTGTTCGCTGACGATCTAATCCTTACCCTTACTCGCCCTCGGGACTCCCTCCCGGCGGTGCATGACGCCCTCTCCCTATTTGAACGAGCACCTGGCCTTAAAATTAACCACACCAAATCCTGGGCGCTCAACCTCACCATCCCTGAGGAGGAGGTCAATCTCCTGAAAGGGGTAGCGCCCTACCGTTGGGCGGAGAGCCACATCAAATACTTGGGTCTGGACCTGACGCCCCACCTGGACTCATGGTCCGCGCGGAACTGGGCATCCTGCCGCAAACAAGTCCTGGCGGACCTGCGAAAATGGAAGCCCTTGATGATTTCCTGGCTAGGGCGGCTCAACGCGGTCAAGATGTCGATCCTCCCCCGTATTCTATACGTTTTCCAGTGCTTGCCCACCCCAATCCCGCTCCACTGCATTAAGAGTCTCCAGCGTGACCTCACGTCCTTCATCTGGGGTGGTAAACGACCCCGGTTTTCACAGAAAGTCCTCATGGAACTGAGGGACAGGGGCGGCCTCGCCTGCCCGAACCTTCTCCATTACTACTGGGCGGCGCACCTTCGGTTCGTCATAGAATGGGGTGCGCGCGAGAGCGACAAGCACTGGTTCCACATGGACCGGGTGGTCACGGGGCGCACCATATGGGACCTACCTTGGCTGCCGCGCGTGGCGCGCTCCAGGAGTGCATATATGGCGGTCCCGACGAAAACAGTCCTGGACGTCTGGGACAGGGTGGCGGTGTCCACGTTCCCCTCTCCGCACACCCCCATCGCTGGTAACCCGCATTTCCCCCCCGCAGCCCGGACCCGCGCTTTTCAGAGCTGGACACAAGGGGACTGCAGAGTTATAGGAGACCTCTTTCTTGGAGGATCACCTAAATCATGGCTCGACTGCAGGGAGGAATTCGGTCTACCCTCGACCGCCGGCCTACAGTATGCCCAACTGCGCCACTGGACTATGGGAGTCGACATGTACCGGGCTGCCACCAGGGCCTACACGCCATTCGAGAAATTGGCACGCTCCCTAGGGGGGTTGAAGAGGCTTATCTCCCAGATCTATAACATACTGCAGCACCCCACCGCCCCGCCCGCGCACCCCTACCAGAGACAATGGCAGTCGGTGACTGGTGCCGACATAACGCCTTCTCAGTGGGCCAGGCTGTGGAACGACATCCCCAAAACCTTTCGCAGCATTACGCAGAGGGAAAACGCATACAAGATGCTTACGCAATGGTGCTATACCCCCCTGAGACTCAGCATAATGTTCCCGACTTCTTCGCCGCTGTGCTGGAGGTGTGGCACTGCGACTGGCGACTTCGTACACATCTGGTGGACATGCCCTGTCCTAGCTGTCTTCTGGAAGGAGGTCCTCAGTCACATCAAGAGGGTGTTGGGTTTCCCCCTACCTGAGGAGGTCTGCACGCTTCTGCTGGGCATTCGACCCCCTGCGCTTAGGGCCCTCACGCGCAGCGACTGGATCCTCACGCTTCACATGTTAGGCGCTGCCAAGCAACTCATCGCTTTATACTGGAAGCGGGCTGAGGCGCCGCCGATAGCCTCCTGGTTTGTGCGCCTCTGGCAGGTCCTGACTATGGAGCTGCTCACGGCGCGGATACAAATGAGGGGCGTGCGCTTCAAGGCAGTGTGGGAACCCCTCGTGCGCCATCTGTGCTCCATCAGCTATGCGCGCCACATGCCCCCTAGGCTTCGTGCTCTGCAGCTATTTGAGGATGCCCTCATCCCTGCTGACCCGAGCAGGCTGTGCCCTTAACTACTCCCCCCAGTGCAGGCGCTATTGCGCACCGACACACCGCACACCCGCTTGTGTTTTGCCCCCCCTTCCGACGGCTGATATCTTTCCCCCTGGCCCTCCTTCTTCTCGCCTCTGCTTAATCTTCCTCCAACTTTTTCTTCCTTCCTACTTGCCACGCTGGCTTCCGCCCCCCTGAGGGACAGTTTGGGCCCCGTTGGGCCTTTAGAAAACGTGACACTACAGTTCTCACTTCCATGCGCGCCTCCCCCGCACAATGATGAAGCACCCGCATATGGCCACTTCTTGAAATCACTACCCCTAAGCCACGCGGCCGGCCCCCTCTGGGGGTTGTAGGCAGGGCGCTGTGTTAATGCTCCATCCTCCCCCTGGTTGACCCACGCCTATAAGTTCTTCTGTGCGCGGCCGGCCCCAGCAAGGGGTTGTAGGCTTATCGCTGTGTTCACAATAAAAACAGATTTGAACAAAAAAAAACTGAAATTCACCAAAAAACACAAAGGTTGAAGTAACATTATAGTTTGGTGAAAAATGTCATTAACATAACGTTTTAAACTCTACAAAACAGAGAACTCCACCAGTTATAGTTTTCTCAAGTAACTATAACTTATGTCTGAAGCATAATTCACGCTTTGGCCAGGTACTGCTAATTACCACACATATTACATACCTTGTGACATCTTCTATGACATCAATTATAATACCACTGCAAATGTGCAATTAAATTACTAAATTACATCGACATTTCCATTTTCAAATCTGGTAACATTCTTTTTCAAGCCTTAGAATACCACCTCAACACTTTGACGACCATTTCAGTGTCCTGTCTTACAAAATATCCAAACCAGTTCCTAACACCACCTCAACCCAACTACGTGACACCCACCTATCATCACCCACCTCCCCGGGCCTGACCTCCCCTCCACTACATGTCACAACTACCCCCAGCATTGTTGATGATACCCCAATGCTACATGCTGGATGCCCCCCACACTCCCCCATATGGGCTCACCCCCTACTTTCTCCCACCCTATCTCTGCACTCTTCCCTGACTCTCCCACCTACCCCTCCCCTACGATGGGGCTCCTTCCCGAGTCCCCTCCGGTTCTCTCACCTTAGTCCAATCCTTCTCCTCCTCCTCCTACTCCCTTCATCAATATCATCAGTCAACCCCTCCTACCCACCTCCTAAATCTCCCCTTACTCACTTACCTCCCCCTGGAACACCCTCTTGTCCCATCCTCTATTTCTCATGCTCCTCTTTTTTCTCTCGCTAACGGCATCTCCTCTCTTACCCCTTCCCTCCTCCCAGCTCTTCCTCCAACCCCTTCTCGGCTTTATTGCCCCCACCCCTGGAATATCCTTCAGTACTCTCCCTTACGCCTAACTCACCATCTTCTAATAACATCCTCCCTACTCAACCTGAAGTGATTGGTCCTGGCACCCCTCATTCTCTCATGTCTTCTCCCTTAACTTTGCCTGAATCTAATACTTTACTGCCCTTCCATATGCAAAAGGCTCTGTTCAATAGTAACCTCTAAACACACCCCGATGCGGTTCCTCCCTGTTCCCCTCACTCTCTCTCATCCTCTCCCTTCACACCTAAGAACTCCAGTACTGAACCGCCCTTCTCTACTCTTAATCTCTTGTTCATCACCCAGAACACTGTCCCTACTCCCGTCTCCTGCTTCACTCCCCCTCCACTCATTCGATTACCTTCGTCTATCAACACTGACTTCCCTCCACCTCCCTTCTTCTCCACTGACTCCCCCTTTATCTTATTGCGTAAACACTAACCAACGTAGACTGTAAACTCACTGCTATGTCGACTGAACTTTTACATCTCAGACAGGATTACCACGCCCTTAACTCACATCCGATGGCGCACCACCCCCCTCTGCAATCGAACTCACAGACCATTCCGTGCTGCTAGCTATCTCTCCACATCTGACCTTACCAACCTAGATAACTCCTACTTTCCTAAGCCTTTAATAACTGATCTCCCTCTCCCCTACTCCAACATCCCAGTGATTATGGGCATTAACTGAACACCTTCCTCTCCCATCTCTCCTCGACCTCCAGCTAAACTTACCTCCATCCACCCTTGCAAAACTGCTAGTGTCCCATTGATTAGGGGCATTTACAGAATCCCTTCCTCTCTCATCTCTCCTCGACCCCCAGCCCAACTTACCTCAATCCACTCTTACAAACCTGTAAATGACAAACCTGAACCTCTTTTTTGCATGCTTGTTAATTGCCGATCTGCAGTCCGACATGTAACGGAAATATCTGAAACCATCCTCACTGAGGCTATTGACATTGCCTTCTTGACTGAAACCTGGCTCAGTGAACCCTAAACGACTATCCTTGACTTACTCACCCCCCCCTACACTATCATTAGGAAAGACAGACCTGACAGAATAGGGGTGGACTAGCTTTAATCGACAAGGAGCACCGACACTCTCTCCTTCATTCCCCCTATGTTTTAAAAAAAAATCTACCCAATCTTGCTCCTTCTCCGGAAATGCCCCAAACATCTGGAACTCACTCTCTTAGGACATGCACTGCAATCCCTACTACTTCAGCTTTAAAAAAGACCTTAAATTCCACCTCCTCAACAAAAAACTTTGGTCCACAATCTCTCCTCTGACCCCACTCTCTATCTCCCCCTGTATAAATGATACTTTTGCTTTGTCCTTTTTCTCTCCTGGCCCCCCCCACTTTATTCACCTGCCCTCTTTACGGTTACCTGTCCCCCATTCTACCCCCTCCCGTTTTCCCCATCATTCTCCCTACTTCACTACTCTTCTCTTCTCCTTCGCTCGCCCTACTCCTCGTCACTAGTACTCTCTCCCACTTATGTTATCTTGCCGTTCATTTCATATTTAATCCCCCTGACCTGTGTGCTTTTATTAACTTTGTAAAATTGCTCTTCCTTCTTCCCTCCTCCCATGTTAATTGCCCTTTCCGCCCCTTTTTATTTCCAAACCATTTGTGGTGTGGTGAATGCCTGTTTTTGTTTTACCATTATGCCCTCCTCTCATGTATATTGCTGCGCCCGTCCCTTTTTATATCTAATATCAAGCTGTGGTTTTGTATTTGACTGTTTATGCTTTACCCTGTATACTGAGGTTCCCGTCCCTTTTTATATCTAATATCAAGTTGTGGTGTTGTATTTGAATGTTTATGCTTTACCCCAACAATTGTTGATATTTTCTTGTACAGCTTCTGCTCTTTTAAAACACTCTGATACCTATCTAGCCAGAGCTTTATAAAACCTTTCAAAAAAATAAATAATTTGATGAGAAAACTGTTCATGGTGGGGACAAATCTTTCCAAAACAAAAGTTCATCCACCTCAGCACCTTCCTTGAAAGGTTCAGGGTGATCTGTTAAGTAGGGGCTAAGACAAATGGTGGGCCCAACACGTTTTACCTTTTATTGTTCCATATGAAAATTGAACAGGGATACTGCAAAAACATGCGCACAAAACTAGACCAAATTTGGCAAAAAACTAGATCTTAGTCCAGAAAGCGTGCTTTTTGTGATTTTGTGTAAAGAGTTCAGTACTTTTTGAGAAATTGAGGTTCAAAATCATTGTATAATTAGGGCACCCGGGTTTATGGTATTAATTTTTTTTACATTTCCGTCTGTAGTCATACAGTTTCATTTTTGGGCCATTTTATCTGTATTTATCTATATTTATTTTGTGTTCTGAGAATAAATGAAGCAGTAACTCATCTATTTCCACATTTATTTAACCAATAAATGTGCACTCATACTTTGATGCCTATCCGATTTTAGCACATGTAGCAGCCAAATATAATAAAACTATAAAGTCACATGAAAATATTTGCATAATAGCACAAACATGTATTAAGATGTAAAGATTATTTCAAGAAAATCTGCACGACTATTGGCTGAGAATTCATGAACAGCAAGAAGGGTCACTAAGCGACACTGCATGGCGTGAATCCTACAGTTGGTCCAGTATGAACACTTGGCTTAGTCACCAAAGCGCTGAGGCGCACGCACTGTCTGTTATCTTCATAGCATCAAGTGCCTGTTTATTTGTGAAATATAGCAATATTGTGTATTAGGCTCTCTAAGGCACAATAAGACTGAACAACGTTTTACATGGTGTAATTGTGTATGAATAGCAATGTATTTTGTTCTGACATGTCAACTATTTACCCTTTTTTTATTTAATAAAACAGATTCAAACAAAAAAAACAAGGAAAAAAAAACAAGGAGAGTCACTAAGAAGATGCTAAATGTTTTGTATTTTTCCACTTTTAAAAATAAACACAGACTGGTAGCACACTGTTTTCTGTCTGTATTTATCTGTAAAAACTGAAAACTGGAAGCCTTTAGTATAATTCATGCAACGGATGATCTGCGTAGCAGGCAGATCTCTAGCTATGACTGTCTGCCACAAAGATGTGGCGGCAGCCATTTTAGTGCTTGGGGTCCCTAGTACTGCATAAAAAATAATACAAAATCATATAGAGGAAATGGTTGGGATACCCTCCCCCTGGGCCAAAAAGAACTATTTATTTTTATCGGTGCTGGGGATCCACAGAGAATTTGTAGATCTGCACCTCTGATAAAAAGGGGCTCTCCCACTTTAAAAAAAATAAGCCCCCTGGGGAGTGCCAGGCCTGTTGGGTATCTGTTGTTTTATTTTTAGGGGAGCGGGCACGTCACCCCCTTCACAGAGCCTTTGTAAGCTATAACTTGGGCCCTTAAGGAACTATAACCCATTCTTAACATGTTCTATGGTACCATTGATAACATGACTTCAATATCTGAAATGACATCCTTTATGAAACACCGTGCATAGCGGGGGCTTGAGCTATAGTTACTTTAGGGCACGAGTTGAGATAACTATAACTGGGGAATTTCTGTGGTTTTGTTCATTTAAAATGGTATAATTTAAGTTTACCTGATATTTTCACCTAAATATAACGTCCCTTTAACGTTTTTTTTTGTCAATTGTTAAGGTTTTTTTATGTAAAGTAACATAATATTACAATTCCTAACTATAACATCCCTTTAACCTATCAAGTTACAGATCACGTTTCTTCTGCAGTCTAGCAAAAAGACTAATTGAGCATGCTCACCAATGGGAACATATATGGGACAATGTAATAATCCACAACGCCCTGAGCACGGACGCACTTTCAGCAGCTACAGCGGCACTTTCCTGGACGTGAGCTACCACTCGCCGCACCCGCTCCGCGGGTGCCGCTTCGCCCCTTGGACACCGGGTTGCCATTGAAGGACTGCAGCAGGCTACCGGGTGAGTGTGGTCAGCGGGGCTGCGAGCGTGCAGGGGACTCCATTGCCCAGGAGTCCCTGCAAGACCATCCTCCAACTTCCGGTCCGCTCTCCCCGCTGCCGCCCCCCGCCCCTCTGCAGTATTAAAGAGCCCTACTACCTCTGCTTCTGTGGGACGCCCTGAGCACGGACGCACTTTCAGCAGCTACAGCGGCACTTTCCTGGACGTGAGCTACCACTCGCCCCTTGGACACCGGGTTGCCATTGAAGGACTGCAGCAGGCTACCGGGTGAGTGTGGTCAGCGGGGCTGCGAGCGTGCAGGGGACTCCATTGCCCAGGAGTCCCTGCAAGACCATCCTCCAACTTCCGGTCCGCTCTCCCCGCTGCCGCCCCCCGCCCCTCTGCAGTATTAAAGAGCCCTACTACCTCTGCTTCTGTGGGACGCCCTGAGCACGGACGCACTTTCAGCAGCTACAGCGGCACTTTCCTGGACGTGAGCTACCACTCGCCGCACCCGCTCCGCGGGTGCCGCTTCGCCCCTTGGACACCGGGTTGCCATTGAAGGACTGCAGCAGGCTACCGGGTGAGTGTGGTCAGCGGGGCTGCGAGCGTGCAGGGGACTCCATTGCCCAGGAGTCCCTGCAAGACCATCCTCCAACTTCTGGTCCGCTCTCCCCGCTGCCACGCCCCCTTGTTTGACCCGGCCACCTACTTATTTTCCTAGGACTCCTGCAGCGCGGGACGCAGCCCGGGGCGAAGACCGGGCAAAGAGCGGGCCGTTTGAGGCCGTTCGAGGACTGAGCGGACTGGACTGGCCCATCCTCTTTCGCCCCGCATACCATCTTAAACCCCAATCCAGGTCTACAAACTACCGCAACCCCTTCTCCCTCCCTCTCCTAGTGTTACTACCTTTTCTCCATTTCCTTAAGGCATGAGCTCTAGGATGACTAGGAGCAAAACCTCCAAAAGTGGCCATCCGATTAGTGGCCCCATGGATGACTTCATTTCCCGCACTAACATCGCTATAGATCAGGAAATATCGAAACTCCAAGCCAGGGTATCCCTAGAGCTGGGCGCCGCAAGAAGGCTGTCGGAAATTATTGCCACTTCCAAAAAATCTTCCCTAGGCCCCATAGCCGCAGCTATTACCCCAGAGCGAACTGCCATTCCCAGGTGTGTTGTCACACAGGTTGAGGTCCATCCGACCCCGCCCCCTTTGACTCCTATTCCACCTCCCGCCCAACCACCTAAACTAATCGAAGTGGGTGTACCCGCCACTTCTTGCACTCAGAATGCAAGCGCTAAATTTCCATCTCCGGTGACATTTAATGCCCCTGGCGCAATCTTACCTAAACGGAAACACCGTTCTCGCTCCGCTTATTCGCGGAAGAAGGCAAAGATTGCGGTGCCACATGATTTAGTAGGACTAGATGGCGTAGTCAGCACCACTCAGGGTGTACAGGTTTCTGTGGTACAGCCCGTAATGGAGGGGGGGGGGGGGGGGGGGTTAACCATCAAGTCAGCCCCTGAGCATGTCAACCTGATTTCTGAAGATGAGGGCCCGCGGGTAGATGGTTTGGCCAACAACGATAGAGAATTCATTGATCTAGTGTGGGAATCTCTAAAAAAACTCCTCTCCCCTCTAGACCTCAGACTCTCAAGGATCGAAAATAATTTACTTGAAATGGAAAAGAGCATTATTGCTCTTGCCACTCTCGGCCTGAGAAGTCTTGAGAATAAGGTCGTTCCAGACACTATTATATCACCTCTAGTTTCAACACCACAAGCCCCTCAACCTCTCCCTATAATCCCTACCACTCGCCCGGTCCCCAAACCAAGGACAGTGCCTGTGGATCAAATTTTAACTGGTACAAACCCTAAGGCCTCTAAACGCGCCCCTCCACACCACCCTGCAAATCTCAAACCTGGAGCCATCCCCAAAAATCATTCTGGTGACAAGGGCTACCAGCCTACTCAGGATCCCCCAGTCAAGAGCAACTTTAGAGGGGGCTACATTGACCTCCCACCTGAGGCCAATGACTTTGTGGTTGTCCTAACGGGTGTTCCTCAGATTGGCAAAGACCAATATGAGGATCATTGGTCCTTGAAAAATAAAATAATGCATTGGCTTAATGTCAATAGACCAATTCCCAATGGCCATAGAAGTAGAGTCTTGATGGTGCGAAGAACTCCATGGGTAGGTAAAACGAGAAAGAGCAACCCTGGGGATTGTATAGTTGTAACATTTGACGACCCTCACGCAGCACAGCATATATGCTCGTGGCCCTGTAGTGAAGGATCTTCTGTCATCCCCCGGCCATTGTCCTTTTTCTACCCTCCACGCCCTACATATAACCAACTAAACAACTGGTCACTTGTTAACCATCAAGCTAGGAGAAGCCGCCCTAACAATCGTGTGGATCCCTACCCAAACTGGAACGGTTTCCCCACTTCAAATAGATTTGGAGGCCTGGAGGAAGTAGACTGACTCCCCAGGGACCTGGAAGCTGAAGGCCCCCCTGTTTCTCCTTGTGGTGGTAGGGATGCCCTAGTCATCGAGCTCCCTCCTGACCTGGCCAGAACATCAAGCAGCCCATCTCGGGAGGGTGGGCCGAGGACTATGAGCAAGGTTGTTCCAGTCGACCTGACTCCAGGTGATTTTTGCCTAGGTGGTGGGAAGGTCCAGTTGATTTCCCCTCATACTTCACCTCTGCCTCCTACCCAAGCCATGCTAGTGCTTAACCATGTGTTGGAGGATACTATGACCTCCAACATCCTTCAAAACGAGCCCTTAGATAGTTTTCCTGCAGAGGCTGTGGTTTCTACATTCGAACCTGCCCACTCCGCTGTTTATTCTCCTATAGAGGCGCCACCGCTAAAGATTTTAAGCTGGAATGTGGCAGGGCTTGCCCGCAACCTCGATAATCCAGAATGGAATGCGTTCCTTGAGCCTTACAACATCTGTATCCTGCAAGAAACATGGACTCAGGAACCAAAACATAGGGTAGGCTTCGCAACCTACTTTGTTCCAGCTCTTCAGCAAAGTGGATCTAAGGGCCGACCATCGGGAGGCCTTTTAATATGGGTCAGCATTGCTTTGGGCCTGAAAGTAAGTTCTAGGCCCACTAAATCTTCTGACCTACAGAGAATTTCAATCCACTACGAAGGTGGGAGGACATTAGAGGTTTTCAACCTCTATCTGAGAGGCGCTAGGAATGGGTCATCAAACCTACCATCGACAGGCCTAAGTAACGACCTGGCTGCTTGCAAAATTGACTCCTATGTTCTCCTTGCAGGCGATTTTAACTGCTGTTTTGAACCATTGGCAAAGGAGGACATTTTGGATTCCTTCGACGAGGACACAAAAAGAGGAATTCCGATATTGACTCTCGATCCAATCCCAAAATGGACGCAAAGTGCTATAGACATAAATGCACTTCGCATGGAGCACAATTTGCGTTCGACGAATGGTCGTTCCAATTCGGATCCTGAAGGCGCCCATACTTACAACAGGACGGGCCACACCTCCAGAAACGATTTTATCATGTTGAACTACAATCTTTGGCCTCTCCATAATGACATGGAGGTTATTGTTTCTACTGACAGCGACCATAACCCCCTCTCTTTAACTCTTACTTCCCCGTGGCAGACAAAGAAGCAGGATAAGCCCCCCCATATCTGGAAATCATCTCATAATGTTGCTCCGACAAATTGCAGCAGGCGCTTGAAGTGGGCTAAAGTCAAAACAGACGAGGGCAGACTGTTGCAAGCTGGGGCTATTTTGTCTGGGGTGGAGTCTCAGCTTGATGTTTTATGCTCATCTAGCCTTAATGTGTTACCCTTATTTATAGAGACCATAGAAGTGCTGAGTGAGCTGTTTGTTATCCCTCAACCTAAGGTCAGGTCTGCTGCTAATAGTGTCCATAAGGCTAAAGATAAATGGTACTCTGCCAAATGTAGAGCTGCAAAGAAGGACCTTATTTATGCAGTAAAAAATAGGGACCCAGTGAGCATCAGTTCCGCAAGGAAATTTTATAAAAAAGCGGTGACTGAGGCGAAGGAGATTCATGAAAACCACTTTTGGCGGGAGTTAACTGAGGCAAGCAATAGGAAGGACTCAAAGGGGTTCTGGGATCTCTTGAGAGCAAGGAACAAGCCCATTGATCAGCAGTTAACCTGCAACATTCCCGGCGATGTATGGTTTGCCCATTTTTCCAAATTATACTCTGCTACACCGGGGGAAACTCCCCCTCAAGGCTTCACGATCTGCCCAACAACTATTCCTCTTGTCACCGTCGACCCCTTCACTACCCAGGAGGTCGAAAGGGCAATTGGTGGTATTGTTTCTAACAAGGCCCCAGGCCCGGACGGGATTCCTGGTGATCTGCTGAAGTCCCACCCAGCAGTATGGGGCAGATTAATTGCCACACTCTTAAACGAGGTTCTACTGGGAGGCTCCTTTCCGGTCTCTTGGAAAGGCGCTGAAGTGGTGCCAATCTTTAAGAAAGGCAGCAGGGATGATCCAGCCAACTACCGTCCCATCAGTTTGCTGGATTCAACCCAAAAGGTGGCAGGGAAAGTGGTACTGGGCAGGATCTTGCAGTGGATCGACGAGGAAAAGATTCTGTCTGATTTTCAGGCAGGATTTAGATCAGGGACAGGCACCATCGAGCAGACATTCCGTCTCCTAATGCTATACTGGAAGGTAGTGGTGCTGGGAGGGGGCAGTCTGTATTTAGTCTTCATTGACTTGCGTACTGCCTTCGACCTGGTCCCACGGGCACTACTTTGGAATGTCCTCGACGGTCTAGGCTTACCCCCCTACTTGCTGTCCTTGCTCAGGAAACTCCATGAGGACAATTTCGCCCAGATCAGATGGGGTGTCCAGGGAGAAAAAACATCTCGAATCCCAGTAGACAGGGGCGTCCGCCAGGGATGTGTGCTCGCCCCCACTCTGTTCTCTCTTTATGTCAATGGAGTGGTGGAGCACCTGCTACAATATCCTGCAGATGCACCTACCCTGGCGGGCATAAAAGTGCCCACACTCCTGTTTGCGGACGACACCCTTCTGATATCCAAATCCCCAGCGGGCATTCAGAAATTACTCAATTCCTTCAAAACCTTTTGCGACTCCAAGGGACTTGCAATAAACGTAGGCAAGACAAAATTCCTTGTCCTCAACCCCCCCAAGAAATCCGTTATTCCTCCTGTCTTAGACTCTATCCCTTTAGAAAGAGTCAAAGAATTCGACTACTTAGGAATACGTCTCAGCGATACCATGACCTGGAAAGCTCACCACCAGAAGGTATTTCTGACTCACAAAAGGGCCACTGGAGCCTTGCTTAAAGAACAACGAGCCTCAACTTTAAAACCAATAGGGGCTCTGATTGATATCTATAGAGCAAGGGTTGTGAGCGCAGCCCTGTATGGGGCTGAACTGTGGGGTTTGCAGAGAGTTGATACCCTGGCCCATCTTGAAAACAACTTTCATAAAGATCTGATGAGGCTACCTCACAGTACCCCCACAATCCCTCTCTTGTTAGATACAGGCACACGCCCAATCTGTGAGCAAGCAAAATTGCGTCCCTTGCTACTCTGGTCTCGGATATGGAATGTCCCTGAACTCTGTAGCTATGCGGATGCCCTAAGAGATCTTCTGTCGCTCCCAGGCTGTAATAAGGTACCCTGGTTGAGGGAAGTCAAATCTCTGCTCTATGAGCTGGGTTTGGGAGATGCCTGGGTCAACAAAACCGCACCCCCCAAACAGCTACTTAAGAAGGTGTATTGGCTCTGGGTAGATAATAAGCGAATGACTAACCCCAACCATTGTAAATCTGTCGTCCAGTTCTTGCTAATTAAGGAGTTACCTTATAGGGAACCCTATTTGGACCAAATTCATAATTCTGGAGACAGATCGCTGTATTTTAAGTTTAGGGTGGGTGTGCTCCCTTTAGGACTATTCACTTCCTCTTGGAACCCTCCGCTCCAAACGCTTCCTTATTGCCCGTTTTGTGACACAAAGGTCGAATCTGTCGCCCATTTTTTGTTTGAGTGTGAAATTTATGCAGCACCAAGATCGAAATGGCTGAAGCCCCTGTGCAAGACTTTGGGAACAAGGTCACACGTTGAAGCCCTCCGCTTATTGCGCTCAGATGCACGCCCGTTCTTTGCATGTTGCATGGCGAAATTCTTAGGCTGGGCTTGGCGCTTAAGAACTTCAAGGTTGTTGCTGCTCCAGTAAAGTGTCCCTTGATAAAACTAAAACTCATGCTGATGTATATATGGAAAAGGTTATTATTATCTGCATACCTGCTTTTAACGCTTTCATCCTTTGAATCTTAAAGCACTATACTGTATATTCTGTACTGTTTTTATTGATGTTGTACTGCTTTTATGATACGCACTGTATCGAAATAAAGTTATACTACTATAATAATCCACAAATTGGCATGGCCTTAATGGGCAGCCCAGCCAAGCAATACAAAAACATAATAAACAAACAAAAAAGAATTGTTGAAGTGGACTGACCTAAGGCCATTCTCACCATGCTACATCTTAAATGTATTTTTTCTATAAACCACATTTAATTTTTTTTGTTGCAGCAACACAACATTAAAATAAATTACAACAGCAGTCACGGTATAGAAGATCCATAAAATGTCATCCAAGCACATTAGCTATCTCTTACACCACAGTACTGCCACCATTTGCCTCAGAACTTGCAAAATTTCTGGTGGTAGCTCCTTGCTTTATAAACGGATTCCTCTATTTCTCCTCAATTGTTCATTGCTTCCCAACATTCGACAACAGGGAGAGGGCCAGGGGTTTTTCAGAAGTGGGCAATGTCTTTCTTGGAAAGCATGGTTCAAATGCCAACCAAAGTGTGATCACCTCTGCAACCACTGATGTCATCCAGATTACTGAATAAGGCAACTCAAGGAGAAAGGTCTACGGGACTCCCTTTAATTCTTGAAAGAGTGTGGTAAGTATTTTAGAACACTAATATGGTATGAAGGATAATTATCAAATCACATCAAAAAAATCAATTGCATTAGTGTTACAGCAGAAGCACAAATGCAAAAGAATGCTACCTGCTGTATGTAATTCAGGTATATAGAATGCAGTCGAGAGGGTATGGCAACCACTCTGAGGTCTAATTTGGCATCTATTTAATCACTTTTGTTCTTTAAACGAGCCAGAAGCAATCATGATTAGAGATTTATGTATGCGTGGGATTCCCCCCTTTTTCCCAGTATACCGAGGATGATTTTGGCTTCCAACAGACGATATTCAGGGGAGTCAACCTGGGAGCTTTGATGGTTGGACAATAGATGGTGAAATTATATTTTTTGTAGAATTAAGTTTTGTGCAGATCGTATTCTTTATGAAGGAACTTAGGCCCACGTGCATCAAGCTAATTTGAGACCGGAAACATTGCGAGTCGGTAAAATATGCCATTTCCGATCGCAAAATAGCTAGTTCAGGTGCATGAAGTAAATTCGCACAAAGTAGTCGTTTTCACAATCTTAGCACTTCAAAAAATACAGAATTGGTAATACCGAGTCTGTATTTTAGTAAGCGTAATAAAAAAAAACGCAAAATGGGATGCATCATGTTTTTGCAAATACAGAATTAGCCAAAAATCGCTATTTGCATTCCTTAAACTAAAAGAAATCAAATCAGGTGGTAAAAAATATACATAAGTAAAAACAGGTGGAAATCATCAGCAAACTACTTAAATAGTCACCGAATGCATCACAATGACCCACTATGGCAGCACTCTATGTCATGGCGAGGAGTATGAGGCTGAGAGCAGCAGCACAGAGGAGAAGAAGGATCCAGGAGAGAATATTTAGAGTGCGCGTCACATTGCTAGGGCAGACGGAGGAGGAGATCTATGATAAATATAGGCTGAATGCTGCAGCTATCTTAGATCTAATTGCTGAGTTAGACCTTATATTGCAGCTGCAGACCCGCAGGACACATGCCATACCCACCCATGTGCAGGTCCTGTGTTCCCGGCATCTCCTAGCTTCAGGGACCTTCCAGGAAGTAATTGCAGCAACTGGAGGGGTCTCCCAAAGTGCCAAATTACACTTTTTTACAGTTTCCTAAATGCCATGTTGCAGAGGATACACCATCACATCAAGTTCCCCACGACACCACAGGGATTGATGCAAACCAAATTAGATTTTTATCAGGTTGCACAGGTCCCACATGTGATTGGTTGTATCGATGGGACGCATGTACCCATATATCCCCCTGCAGTGAATGAGCATATCTACCGCAAACGGAAATCATACCATTCATTCAACATACAGGTAACAAGCAACTCCAAAACACTAATCACTGACATAATGGCAAGTTACCCTGGCAGTGCACATGATGCCTACATCTTCTGGTACAGTGGTATATACAGACGTCTACTTGCGGTGGAGTTTGGAGAAGGATATCTTCTGGGTAAATCTATGTAATACAGTATTTCAAAACTGTTCGCCATGGTGACACATAGCAGTGACTAATGTATGTTTATCTCACACATCCTGTAGGTGATCGGACATACCCTGTGAGGTCTTACATACTCACCCCATACCTGAATCCTGCCACACAAAGGGAACAACATTACAATTGTGCGCACATAGCGACGCGCAAGGTGATAGAAAGGACATTTGAGATACTAAAATCACGTTTCCGCATCCTACACAAGACCGGCGGTGCATTACAGTATAGTCCGGAGAAATGCTGTAAGATTGTAACAACATGTGCTATGTTGCACAACATAGCCACTAATAGATTCATACCCTTGGGGGACTCTGACAGCGAGCAAGAACAGGACATACAGCCAACACAACTAACCCATGCAGCAGGCGGACCAAATGCAGCAGGGGGCAGACAAAGAAGAGCAGGAATGACGCAACATTACTTCTAAGGTGAGAAAGTACATGACAACACAGTATTTGCTTAAAGGTTTAATGTGACAGTTGTATGGTTGTGTTAATGCACACATACCATGTACAGACAATTACTTTCCATTTCCTTGGGACTGCAACTACAGTGTGAATATGCAATGCATATCTGGTTACCTCACCAGATTGTTTGAATGTCCAAATGTCTAACTATTCATGTGATGCCCTCCTGTGGCCCTTGTAGTAGGCCCAGCTACATCTGACATGGTGCCTTCTGTGCCTGCCTGACTCCTGCTACTGTGCCTCCCCCTATGTGCCACAGGCTCCAGTAGGCTGCTAAGGCCAGAGGCCTCTTCACCGTGCCCCCCCTCAATGCATGAGGTTCCAACTGGCTGCTGCTGTCTTTAGCCCTTCCACAACAGTGGTGACCTGGATTAGGCCCCTGGCCACATCCACACAGCAGTGGGTCATCTCAACCTGCATGCCGACTGCACGCCTGTAAAGCTGAGCTGTTGTAGTACTCAGCCAGTTGATGGCCCTGGTGTATCCGCGCATGCGCCCCATAGAATGGTGTTGCCCTCTGGCATTAGAGACATGCTCAGCCTGGATAACCCTGCACATCTGTTTAATGGCCGTTGCTACATGGTCAAGTTTCTCACTATGTGCCCTGAGCCCCTCAATGATTGCAGTTGTCTGCTCCTTCATGCAGTCATATATACCACCCATGTGCGTGACTATTGTTCCTAGTTGCTCCTGCATAATCGCATGTTCGTTTGTTGCAGGCGCTGGACCCTCAGCATCTTGGACTCCAGCACACTGCAGGCAGCTTCATCATCATCCCCAGCAGACCTCAGAAATGCACTTGACCTTTGCCTGCGGAACGGACTGTGATGTTGCTGGGTTTCTCCCTGTGGTGGTGGGGGTGGTGGTGTATGGGCAGTGCCCTGTGGGTGCACTCCTGAATTGGTGTCCTCCTCACTATCCAAATCGGGCAGTGGTTGGACTCTTCTCCTGCGATTAGTGGGAACAGGTAGGGGTGAGGATGCTGGCATCTCTTGTTGTTCATCCGGCTGTTCTGTATGTCCTTCAGAATCGTGGACGTGTGGCGCATCACTTTCCTGTGATGCATCTGTGAGGGAAACAGCCCAAGGTCATTTTTTTAGGAAAATGAAATTTCTTTTTTTTTTAATATGTTTGTGACATTGCCCTTACAGGGGTCTAATAAATTGACTTCTGTGATGTAGAAAGCCTACTGTTGTCACTGCCTTGCTATACTCTGACGCAGTTGAGCTGTGCTACTCCCTCCATGCTTTGACATTACATTTGCATGCATACAACTTACACAATGCATTAGGGGGTTGCAAGTAAGAGGTGGATTGGACTCATGTCGACTATACTATGCAGGTGCTGCATTTGTGGCAGTTTGAGTTACATTTCTATGTAAATATGTTTGGTTGTGCTCTTACCTTGGGAGGTCCCCGCATGTCCTGAGGTGTCAATCTGCATGATCCCGACAACTGCCTCTGGCTGTAGATGTGATTCCACCAAGTCGTCCAGTGGGGTGTTTGCAGACTGAGTGGATGTTCCCCCTCCTGTTTTTCTTGCAGAGGCCAGCCTTTGAGCCACTCTCTCTTTTGCCCGGCTATGAAGGTCATACCGTCTCTTCTGTAGGTTGGTGATGTCACGATGTGTTAGCCCCACAGAATTGACCTGGCTTGTATCCCAAGCCAGATCTTCCTCATCACTGACTCTGCAACATGCAGGGATAGTTTCTCAAACAGCTGGTCATGTTTCTGAACAACTTCCTCAGTGAGTATTTCCATTTCCTTCTTGCTGAATTTAATCTTCCTCTTCCTGCCTTCTCCTTTTTGCTGTTTTTTTGCTGTGTCCATGGTGTTTGTTTGTCTCAACTTCTGCGGGGCAAAGTGTTTACCAGGCTGAGCACAAACAGACTTCCTCCTCCTCAGTCTCTCCCTGTGCACAGGTTTGTGAAATCTGGCAATCACTTCCTGCTTGTGATGTCTTCTCCATGAGACGATAGGCACTTTCGCAATTACCAATTCTGTAATTGCGAATACGCAAATACAGATTCGGTAAATAAGTAATCAGTAAATATTTTTGCGATTTTTAAGGAATCCCAAATATTTACCGATTTTATTGGTGCATTCGGTTTAACGAATCTGTAATAGCGATTCCTTATTTCTCGCTATTTTAGAATCGCTAAATCTTTATTTGATGCATGTGGGTCTTAAAGACTTTCATATGTGCGCCCTGCTGAAGCATGGACTTTTATCCCATCCTATCCAGTGGAGGGCAGATTGCCAACCTAAAAAGATTATCCTTGTCACCAGAGGGAGGGAATGCAAGAGACGATCCGGTACATTAATCCCAGTATGTTATGGCTCCCAGTTAGGGAGATTTCTAACCACAATGTCAGAATAGCATAAGGTGAGATGCTGTCCTGCAGGTCAGATTCCCATTTATATCCCCACCCCTGAATTTCACATCTTGTTCTTGTAGCTAGAGACTCCATTGCTACAGCACAATTTAGCGGAGACAAGGGGTACCCTTGCCTGATCCCTCGCCAGATTGGAAAAGTGGTTGATATAATTCTGTTTATCTATAACTGAGCTTGTGGTTAGGCATTGAGGTATAGGTGCATCAACAATGCCATTTGCGATTCCTTATTAGCGAAAAATAAGGATTCGCTAATAAGGAATAGGAAAAGGCTATGCATTTAGAAATCGCAAAAAAATAGCAATTTCTAAACGTTCCTTAATTGCGACTCGCAAATTGCGAGTTACAATTAAGGAATACCTCCCCATTCATTCCTATGGGCCTAGAGGCCCATAGGAATGAATGGGAAGACATTCTCAATTTGCAATTCTCAATTAGAGAATCGCAAATTGAGAATGCAATTTCAAGGGTGCCAGGGTGTCAAAAGGACACCCTGTTGCACCCCTGAAATCTGCATATGAGAACATTTTGCAAACACACATGCCCCAAGGGCAAGTGTGTGTGTAAAATGGAACTTTGAAAAATGCACTTTAGTGCATTTTTCAAAGTTTTTGCAAATTACCATGAAGTTCAACTTCATGGTAATTTGTTCCCCCTATTAGCGAAATCGATATTTTTTTTACTTTGATGCATTGCATTTAAGGAATCTCAATTTGAGATTCCTTAAATGCAATTGCAATTTAAGTAATCGCAATTTTGCAATTTCTTAAATTGCGATTTTTGCATTTGGGATGATGCATCCCAAATGCAAAAATACTGGTCGCAAAGGGGCAGATTCTGAGAATCTGCCTGTTTGCGACCGGTTTTTCCTTTGATGCATCTATACCATAGTACTTTAACAAAGGATAGTTACAGGGGGCCGAAATCCCTTCCTTGTCAGTTAATCGACGGAATGAAATGCTTTTTTGAAATCTATGCATAAGGGCACCATTGTCCCAGACAGCATAAGGTTGTGTCAAGATGGCATTGACTCTCTCAATAAGGTGCTGAGTATTGCACTGGAAGTGAAGCCACAATGATCTGGATGAACAAGGGAGGTGATCATACACCATAGTCTTGTGGAAAAGATTTTGCCATGAATCTTGATCTCCAAATTGATCAGAAGATTTGAGTGGAAGCAGGCCACTGCTTTGGTGGCCATTTATGAAGGACTACTATTGTTGACAGGCTAAATTCGGGTGGGAACTGTCCTCTTACTCTAAAATATGACTTAATACCATGAAGTAACAAAAATGACATAGTGACCGCATAATGGATTCTGTGAATGACTCAATCACCATCTTTCTGTGTACGCCCCATTCATAGTTTTCCCATCATTATCTCTGCTGAATGCAAATCTGTATAGATACAGTTTGGTTATTTCAAACTTTATAACAAGCTTAGCCAACATGATAGCAATTTAAGAAGACATTAGGTCACAGTTCAAAGCCAGATCTGCCCTTGGATACAAATTACTCCTTCAACACTGATATGGAACGAAGAAGGGAAAATTAGAAGAAAAATCAAGGAATTGTCCGGAGGATGGGACTACTGGATGAGCCTTACACAGAAAAGCCAGCCAGTGGGGCAAGGGTGCTCTGCTCCAGATAGGCCAGTCACTTTTGAGGCTACTGCCACAGAGGTTCCTCCCCAAGATGAAGGCAGGGGAGGGGATGCCAGAGAGATTGGCTCAGCATATGTGCAAAAGAATGCAGCAAGACACACTAGACACTGGTATGGGACAATATTGCCAGAGACGACAGGTACTCACCAACCCAGAGGCAGCCGTCTGCTATTCTGTGTACCTGAGTGCAATCAAAGTGCATTTGCAGCAAAGTTTCTTCTGTACGCGGTGCTCGTGTGCATTATACTAGAGTGTCCACTTCCAGCAAAGAATCACTACACTTAGCATGTATGTCTAAGGAATTGTCTCTTTTTGCGTGATTTCCCCACAACTTTTGGTACTGATGAGGCTGTTTTTTTACACTGAGGCCTGCTAACTAGACCTCTGTGGCAGTGTTCTAACCATTTGCAAAATGTATGTTGAATTGGCAACTCCTAATTGGCATAAGATATATGTCCCTAGTATGTGGTCCCAAGGGTGCTCTCCGCCTGTAAATTAAAGTGTCCACTCAGGGCTGCAGCACTGATTGTGCCAACCTGAGTGTGACAAAGCTCAACAAGGCTCCCAGCCTGCCACTGCAGATTGGTAGAGCAGTTTTAAACTGCTAGTTTGACTTTGCCATTTAAACCTATCGAGCCCTAAGGTACAGAGCTGTATATTGCTAGTTAGGACATATTCTCTTACATGGCCAAACAATAAAAAATCCATTGGTTAGTACAGAGTTACAGACTGACTCTTCAGCTGTGCTAACTTCTGAATTGCACCACTAAAAAGGGTACTTCAAGGTATCAAATTGATCATGGCATTAACCACAACTTGGTTTCCAAGTCACATTTAATTTTACTTTTAAGGATAGGCAACTTTTAGAAAGTTACCACTCTGCTGCCCAGTTTTTCCAGTGCCACTCACAGTTGCTGGCCACCACACAGCCTTCTGTCCTCCTGGGGAGTGATGTGAATGACTCTCCATCCTCAGAGCAATACAGGCCTGTCCGAGAGGGAGGTGTTACCTCCCCCTCACAGGAGCCACACAGGGTGTTGGCCCAAAAGGTGAGCTTCAAAGGAGAACCCACCTTTGATGGGCAAATGGCAACCACACTTGAGAGGGGATGCTCTTTTGTTTAGGTAGATGAGCTGGCAGTGGGACAGAGATGGGAAACCATATGTCAAACTGTTTTTTCTGTGGGTATGCATCCCACAGTTAGTGATACCTTTAGGGTTGGCTACCAAGCTCCTCACACCAAGAAAAGGGTTACGACATCTTGGAAGTGGGCACAATAGTGCACCCTGGGATTGCTAAGATGCCACATATAGCCGGAAATCATTATAGGACAGGAGGGAACCTGGTAGTCTATTAGCTAGTTATCGGATGTATGACATTACAACGCATACTATTCCAACGCATGCTTTTACAACGCAAGTACCTTTACAACGCATTACTTTACAACGCATACCATTACAACGCGAAATAGTAAAACTAATGGGAAAGTACCACTACAGCGAAAACACATATAACGCATACCGTTATAACGCAAAGAAAAAACTGAAAATTAATAATATTTTATTTTTTTTGTAAAATAAAACCTGGCACGGGATGCAGGAAAAATTGAGGTTTTGGGTGGGGAAGTGTATTAAAATGTTTGAAAAAACTGTACGTAAATATTAAGAAATGCAAAGAACTTTTGGAAAATTAATACCCGAGTATTAAAATTAATACTCGAGTATTAACAAAGTACTAAAATATTCATAAATGTAATTATTAAAGTAAATACAAATGAATTTGAAATATCATTTTAAAAAAAAATCGATAAATAAAATTTACTATCCGAAACAACCAACAAACAACAAACACATATCAGCCATTTTAGTTAGTGAACATTAAAAAATTGTCCTACAACACTTTTCATGAATGTAACAGCAACACACTGAAAACAAAATGGATGCCAAAACGGAATTAGGAACTTAAAACAACACTTTGTAAAACTATGTTTTAAAATATATGTTTACACAGCAAATAAAATGATTTTAAAAGCTTTTTAAAACGCAGCCTTTCTCAAAAATTAAGAACACACTAACACAAACCTATAAATACGAGCAAGACACCATTTTGAAAACAGTTGATTATCAACTACCAGAGAGAGCAGATGCCAAAAACTGACCCTCTGACCTTTATCCACAGCGACGAACCGGAGTTATAGAGAAATCGATATTTTGACACATACAATTAAGTTTAAAAAGCTAAATGAGTATAACAAGAATTTATCAATAATTACAAACGATAAATATTAAAGTATTATTAATTAAATTACAGATTTTCAATAATTTGCTGATTCGGAAAAAAAATTGACGAAAATACAGCGTATTTAGACAGAAATGTAAGTACCAATAAATATTAATAAAACGTATACAAATGAAGTAAAATAGCAGAATAAGTCAATTTATTTAAAAATGGTAACATTTAAAAAAATAAATTAGAAGCCAGAATGTATATTAAATTAAATTAAGAAAAACAAGTTCGCTAAATGTAAAGAGACACAGTGTTAAACATGTTTCGAAGTTTTAGAAATGCTTTTAAAAATTGATAATAAATAATCCATTCACTATTATATAAAAATAAGTAAATGTTCCGATTTTAATTTCCAACAGCCAAATAATTAAATTTACGAAAGCTATAAAAGACACGAAAAAAGAGTTCTCACAAGGGTGCCAAAATCCCTATCAACAGTATCTAAAAGGTACTAATTTACAAACATTTAAAAATAATTAAAAATTAGTGAAATGAAAATACCCTTTATTGATGGAAAAAAATTATTACAATTTCCATACAGATAAATACAGAAACGAAAAAAAAACACAAGTTGCTTAATCGAAAATACCAAGGACGAAATTTAAAAAGGTAAAATGTACTAATTAAGTGTAGTGGTAACATTCACTAGTGTAAATCAAAAAAGATGCTACAGAATAGAAAGTGAGGGAAAATGAAAGAAAATAATTTCCTATTCTAACTCCAAAAAGTTTTCGCAGTAGGGAAAATGAAGAATAGAGTAAGGGTGCAATTTACTAAACTAACTCCAGGAAAATGCAGCAGTAGGAAAATGAGGAATAAAGTAGGGGTACCATTTTGCAAACAAACTCCACGAAGGTTCAACAGTAAAAAAATTGAGTAATACTGAAGGGGTGCAATTTACTATTCTAACTCCAGGAAGGTGCAGCAGTAGAGAAAGTGAGGGATAGTATAGGGGTGCAAATTACTAATCCAACTCCAAAAAAGTGCAGCAGTAGGGAAAGTGAGGGATAGTGTAGGAATGCAATTTAATATTCTAACTCCAGGAAGGTGAAGCAGTACGGAAAGTGAGGGATAGTGTGGAAGTAAAATTTACTAATGTAACTCCATGAAAATGCAGCATTAGAGAATGTGTAGTATATAGAAAGGGTGTAATATACCATTCTAAATCCAGTGAATAGAATCTGTAGCCAAAAAGATAGATAATGCAGAGAAAAACAATCATGTTAAAAAAAAAAAAATTTAAAACACTCTATAACATATTTTTACTTATTAATATTTACAGATTCACAACTACCATCGAAATAAAAGCAGAACAAAGACAATTCAAAGAAAAATGATTCCTGAAAAAGGCAAAACAGCAGACTGAAAAGGTAAAACAGATTGAATTTAAAAATATGAAAATAAACATTGAGCAATATTTTTGTTTTATAACTCCTTGAAAGTGCAACAGTTCGAAAAATGTGGGATAATGAAGAGGTGTAATTTCCAATCCAAACAATAGAATAGCACAGCTGTAAACAAAAGGATAGATAGAGTACAGTAATACAGTCACCTTAACATTTTTAATGCTATAACATTTTCTTTTTTTACAATATTTGCAGAATCTCAAATCCCAAACAAAGAAAATCAAACCAAATCAAAGACCAAAAGCACAGTTTACAGAGAACGCCAAATCCTTCCTCAGGAATCCGACTGCCCAGCTCGACGAGAACCGGCTTCCCTGGCACCTCTGACCTCTACCTACATCGTCAGCTCAGCTGAGATCCGTGGGTGCGACGAGACCTCGAGGGACCGGCCATCATCAAAACCTGCACGATTTCTTAAACTAGCACGACCGCCGAGGGATCCTCTGGTGAGTGCTTTGGGGTCCGAGAAGCCCCGACCCTGAGCAGCTCCAGCACCGAAGTGCAGCCTCCCAGCATCTCCACGATCTGCATGGGGCCCTTCTGCTTTTGCCGCTCATCACGTTGTCTGGTTACTAGCCGCTGGCTTGTGGCCTTCTCGACGACGCCCGACAACCAACGCTGCTGGTCTGGTTGCTCCAGACTGGCCTTTGCTCCCTTCTGAGAGAGGAGCACCCCGGACCCTCCTGGTCCACCCAAGACACCATTTTAGGTCCACCACGTGGTCCTGAATTTGCCAAGGCTTGTTGCCCCAATCCTGGGCCCAGCGACGCCGACAGCCTCAACCTTCGTGGGACAGCTCGCACCTCCATCCTGGTCGCCGACAACGCCTCCTGGTCCGTGAGACTGCAGAGCCTAGCGTCGCCCACTCACCTAGTCGAGGTGACGATCATCCGGTGCCCTCCTGGTACCCTCTGACTACTGGCTAGTAGTTACGAACTTGGTCGACTCTGCTTTCAGGTGTCATCCATCTCTGATCCAGGCTTGGATCTCTACGAACTATCTCCACTGGTCGCCGGCCAGCAACTCTTTCCTTCCGGCTCCTGGCTCGTCAGCGAGGACTCCCGACGTCTGTAAAGACTTGTGCAGCCGCAGCCCTTGGGCTAGGTAACTTCGGCATTTCGGTGCCCACATAGCCTCCTTATTTAAGGGTCCCGAGTCCCTATCGCTTCCGACTTGCCTTATCGGGTCCGCCCGAGACCACTAAACTTTCCGTGCCCTCGGGCACTTGTATTGATTGTGCACTTGAAGTATTTTCCTAAGAGTTTTGTTGTGTGCTTAGTACCCTGTCCTCATAAAGAGTACAGGGCTGTTGTGATTCTAATAAATACACTGTTTATTTTCATAACACTTGTGTGGTGTCCTTTCACTTGGTGTTCAAGGGGTATGTGATGGTATAACAGCTGGCTTAACACGCCCTCTAGAGTTTAGCCCGAAGACTGCTCGTATCCACGCTACTAGGATAGCTGGTCTAAGGTTGACTTACAACCAATCCCCATAAGGGTCGTTTGGACTGATGCATAGTGATCACTAGAATAGTGAGCACTGCATATCAGGCCAACTTCTCACAACATGTATTTCATGCACTTTCAGATTAGTAATTTCAATGCATTTGACATTATTACTTTTTTTATGCTATAAAAAGTCTGACGTTCTAAAACAACATTTACATACAACTTTGTAAAACAAAATTCATCTACAATTATCAATAACCTATTATTTATAGCGACCCGACAAAGGCATACTATAGTAAAATGATCGTCGACATGCTGAAATAACATCGTAAACATTTCATTAACATATGCAACCTCTCTTTCTCCTTTCTTTACAATATATATATCCTAATTAACATTGTTATATTTATAAATAAAGTTTAAAGAGTTTCCTACCTGAGCGCAGATCTGCTTCCTGCTGCTTCCCCCTTCGACGCTGTTCAAAATGGCCGCTTGCATACACGTTTACGCGTCGACGTCATCTAGAGCTACAAAGATGAAAAAAGGACTATTTATATTATTTTTTTAAATGTATAACAACATTTATTTAATGTTTCTTTCAATTAAAAATTTCTAAAAAATGATATATAAATGATTAAAATTATTTTTAATTTATTCCTATTTTTTTAATAAAAATTAATAAATGGAAACTATTGTGTCTCTTTTTTTAATAATGTCATTAATCTAAATGTGAAATATAATAATATGTAATGTCTTAGAAAATTATGTTAAATATTACTTACCTCTACACTTATGCCATTTCCATCCAAAACTTCTCAAATGTACCTTTTTAGCAGCTTGCAAAGTAGTACCGCGGGATTCATAACTGCAACTATAGAAATAAATAAAGGACAAAACTCTCCGTTGAATTCAATTGAAAAGCATGGGAAAATGTTATCTTCAATGTTAAAACAAATATTTAAAAATTAAAAAAAAAATTGTTGCAATATATATATATTTTATTTCATTTGTAAATAATTCTTCAAAATGTTAATCTTTTTCTAAATAATTTTAATGTAAATTTAAAAATATATATTTCAATTATCTTTTGTAAATAATATATTGAATCAATATTATAAATGTAAATTGTTTAAATAAATATTTTTTTTAATGCCTTAAAAATTAAATTTAATATAAACATTCCGTTACTTTTTAAAATATTATTTAAAATAAACTGAAAAATAATAATAATGTAAATTTTAAAGTTTTATTCATTTAGTAATTTATATTAATTCTTTAATGTTTTAATACTTCTTTTAAGGTAATAATCTTGACAAATTTAAATATATATATATTTTTAAAATTTCAACAGAATTTAAATAAATAATTCTTGTTTACTTTTATATATTAAATACATAAATATTTAAAAATCTAATTCTTGTTTATTGATTAATTTTTAAATTAAAAAAATATAATAACTTTACTCATACTGTAATTTTTTTAAAAGGTACTTGATTATTTTTTTTTTAAATAAATTAATTTTTAAAAACTAATCAAATCAAAATAATTAATATAAACCTTTTATTTAATACTTAAGTACTTTTTTTGAAAAAATATACATAAATTAAATCAATGTAAATAAATTTTGTAATATTTAATTAATGTAAAATTATACTCAAGTATTAATTTTATTTTAAAAAATGTGTAAATTAATCAAATTATTTTTTAAAAACCTACAATTATTAATCTATTTAATCTTTTCATCTTATAAAAATATTACTTGAGTATTAATTTTAAAATACATTCTATTTTTTAATTACATGAGTATTTTTATTAAATTAATTTACTCATTCATTTTTTTCTAAGTGTTACTTGAGTACTAATTTTATAAATAAATTAAATTATATAACTAATCCAGATATTCATTAAAAAAACTTAAATTATTAATTAAAATGTAAGTATTATTTATCCTTTATTAAAAGTATATTAATTATAAAATCAAATTTAATATTTTAAATTTAATAATTTCCACAATTTTAATTAAAAATAAATAAAATACCATAATACATACTTACGTTGTAAAGACTTGCGTTGTAATGACATCTGCGTTGTAATGGCATGCGTTGTAAAGTCATGCGTTGTAAAAGTAGTTGCGTTGTAAAAGTTGCGTTGTAATGGTAGTGCGTTGTAAAAGTTGCGCTGTAAAGGATGTTCCCCCTAGTTATCACTTTATTCCCCCATGGCATGTGGCACACCTGGCACCCTGGCCCTCATATCACATCTGGACTGGAGAGAGGACCAAAGAAGGACTGCCTGCTGACCCTTGGATCTGGCAAGAGCGGATGCACCACCTGATGGGTTGCACCTGCTGCTCATAGGGCTAGCAAAGACAGCACTGTGCCTGTGTTGCCTGGCTCATGGAAAAGATGCTTCTAAGCCCCTGACCGAAAAGGTTAACTCCAAGGTGGGCCAGCTGACTCCCCATTCCAGTACCAGGGCCATTAAAGTTGAAGTAGTCTGTTCTAGGCCATTTGTAGCCACTTCGACCAAATCGTTGCTCACCGCAAACATGCAGCCAAGGGGTGCGCTCCACTGTGCTCAAAAGTTTCAGCCAAGTCCGGCAGACCTGAGAGGGATGTCAGAATGCAGAGAGGTCATGCAAGACACACGTTTTCGCCAAAGTATACAGCTGGACTGGCGGTTACTGGAGACCAGTAGCTCAGCAGTGACAAGTTTCTGCTGGCTTGAAGAGGACTTCGTGGGACGCCGAACCCTGTGGCCAAAGTTGCACAACTTCACCTTGTGGACCAAGAAATAACCCCAGGAAGAGGCCCATCAACCGCACAGCACTTAGAGGATCTTTCAACATGCTCAGCATCTGTTTTCTCAGCATCAGGACCATTCCATTGAAGTCTATGTCCATCCTTGTGTAAAGTCTAGAACTGCACTCAAGACTGCTTTGGTGACCAGGTAACTGTCCAAATACTCCTTATTCCCTCCCGACCATCTGCCTGTCAGATTTGGTCACCCAGACAGGGCTGAAGTAGTCAAACACAACTCTTTAAAAAAAAAATTACGTTTCCCAAGTTTTCGGGTACCAATATTTGTTTGCACTCTGGACTAAAAAGCTGGGATTTCCGTTTTATTTAAAAAATCTATATTTGGTAGGCCTCAAGTGGATTTTTCTCATCTCTGTGTCTAAAACTTCCTAAAAATATAATCTATTTTTATAAATTGGTATTGTATTTCTTTCATGTTAGGTGGCGCTCTTATTCTGTTGTTTGGTGCTTCTAAATGTTTTACACTAGTTTCTTCATTTAAGCAGTAATGCTCAAAGCCACAGCTACCCAAGGTTGAGCAAGAGAGTTTGCAAAGTAGACTGACTGTACTCAAGATGGTTTTGTGTGTATAACATTGGAAAGCCTCCCAGCCACACCATATAATACACCACAATTCTCACAAAATGCAAGAAGACAAACCTGTGCATGTGTCGAAGTATTGTACTTGCAGATTAGAACAAAAGCAGGTCTCACCTTTGCTAACAGGCATTGTTCAATTGACCTTGCTAAATAGAATTCAGTCCATGACACTCATGGTTTTGACTTTGCCAGACCTTGTTCAATTGTATTACAAGCTCTGGCAAGGTCAAATCATTCCAAAGTGGCTACACACATGCATGTCGGCTATTTAGAAATGGTTTGATTTTGCCAATGCTTGTAATGAAATTCAACAAGAATTCACATAGCCAAAAGCACATGAGCAGTGGCAGCAAAAGGCGGTAACATATGTTGGCGAGGGCCACATCCTACACTGGAGTTGTGTGGGGGATTGTGGGTTCACAGACCCAGTGAATGGGGTTAAGGGCACAGCACCATGAAACCTTCTACGAAATGATATGACCTTACGAGTAGCCCATCCAGCCAATGGCAACTCATACAAGAATGCCAATAGTCAATGGCTGAAGATGGCTGTTCAAAACCCAACTATATGTATGCATGTATGTATGTATGTAGGCAGATGTGTATGTATGTTACATTAATAACATTAGCTACAGCTGTCTGTAGGCGAGACCTAAAAAGTGAGGAGGGGATGAAAGGACCAACAGAACCACCTGTTACTTCTTCCAAGAGAAAAGTCAACCAGAAAGATGATGGAAGACTGCCTGAACCCCTAGGAGTTAATGTATGGGATTTTAGCCATTCCACGCATAGACCCTAGGAATCACCAGGGTACTAGTGAGAAAACAAATGGCCCTGAAGTCAAATCCCAGGGGAAAAGCAGCCATCGAAAAATAGAAGGCACCCAAATCCCCTTTCTGTCTTGAGAAACCGAGCCGAGCTATTCTGCCCAGAATAGAACAGATCAAGCCTAGTAAGCGGCAGGCCAACCAGAGAGTCAACAGAGGACAGGCTACAAAAATTGGCCCGCACCTATGGATAAACATTTGCTGAATCAAAATAGCGCCCAATAAAAGCAAAATGTACCAGATATTAAAAATACAACCCTCAGCCCCTGCAAAAGGGAGAGACAAGACAAGCAGAGTCCAGTGGATAATTAATGGCCTGGAGCAGGAATGCAATAGAGACCCAAAACCATGTAATTGGAAAATCCACATTGTGTAAAAGACCTTTTCACTTCAAAAGGAAATATGCAGAAAACAACCGAAATCCACCTCAAATGATTTACATAAACAAAGTGAAAGGGGTCCTACGGGTAGCCCTTCTCTTTTGCAAAAGAATTACCACCCGAACTTGGAACTTGGAACGCGTCCCTGCGTTTTTCGCCCCGCGGCCGGAGCATTGACGAGCGGGGGGTGCAGGCAAGATTCGGCAGTGATTGCCACTCCACGACAGCCACAGTATAGAGGGTGGGGCGATTGCTGCCCCGATACGGCAGGAAAGTGCAGGAGGAGTCCTCCGCCTCCAAACCTTCGGACTCCCTTGGGCGCAACGCCCCCCTCAACCCCCCCTCTCTTGCTACGCCACTGGTTGCCAACCATTGAGAAAGATCGCTTTTTGTGAGAAAGCCAATAACACGCACCTTCCAAATAGCAATTTGGTAACCATTTCAAAATGCATTAAGAGATTCAGAAAAACGTTTGTGAGTTACTAAATGGGTTTAGGGCATTTAAGAAAGGGTTTTTGAGTTTTCAAGCCCACTAATTTACCAAATCGTATGGTTTGCAAACACTAAAACCCTTCGTACATATAGCCCATAGCCCTGTACATGAAACGAGGCCCTGAGTGAAGGCAGCCTTAAAATACCCCCTTGACCTTTATATGCGGCCCCCTGGTCAACAGGAGCTCTTGCCTGCTGTTTGCTCGACTCGGCACATACATTAAAAATATATTAAATAGACATGCAAGCATTTATTTCAAGGTTAGTTTGTGTTAAAGAAAGAAAGTTGCTAAGGAATACTGTGCTTAACTTTAGAAACACCTTTATTTTCAAACACATCTTGCAGTAAAAGTGTAAAAATATGAAAATATCTTTAAAAATTCTAAAAGTGAATTTAACATGCAGAGCCTTTCCACCTTAATACAATTGTAATTGTATTGTAATTGCATTTATATAGTGCTTACTACCCCTGACGAGGCGTCGAAGCGCTTTTTCGGCGAGTAGCATGCTACTCCGGGATCCATAGAGGATTAGTGTTGAATTAGTATAGTGAAACATGCAAGTATATTTTAAGTGTTGGATAGGTTAGTCAGTTATTTGGATTTGGAACAATAGCAGAAGGATAGAGGAGGAAAAAGGTTTGTATTTATATAATGCTTGTTGACCCACGCTATTCAGCAAGCCCATAAAGTATTAGTGGCGAATTAATATGGTGAAATCTGAAGTATTTTCAGTGGTGGATATTTAGTCAGATTATTTGGAGTGAGAAGGATAGCGGAGGGATAAAAGGGGAAGAAAGGTTTGCATCCATATAGCACTTTGTTAACCCTGATGGGTGTTGAAGCGCTTTTCTGGCGAGTAGCACGTCACCCTGGAACCCATAAAGGATTAGTGTTGAAAATTAGGATAGTAAAATATGAAGTAATTTGAGTAGTGGATATGTTATTCGGTTATTTGGGTAGAGATGGGAGGTGGCAGGATAGAAGAGGGAAAAAGGTTTGTATTTATATAGCGCTTGCTACCCCTGATGGGGTTTGAAGCGCAAGTAGCACGCTACTCTGGAACCCATCAGGATTAGTGTTGAATTAGTATGGTGAAACATGAGAGTAATTTTAGTGGTGGATATGTTAGTCAGTTATTTGGATTGAGAAGGGTTGGGGAGGGGTAAAAAGGAAAAAGGTTTGCATTTATATAGCCCTTGTAACCCTAATGGGGTGTTGAGACTCTTTATTGGCTTGTAGCACGCTACTCTTGAACCCAATAAAGGATTAGTGGTGAATTAGTATAGTTGAATATGGAATTTAAGAAGTGAACAAGTTAGTCTGTTAATCTTGATTGAAAAGGATAGTGGAGGGATAAAAGAGTGTAGGATTTTTCGGGGGGAGAGTCTAGAAAGGGTTATTTTGGCGATCATAGTAGTGGTATGGGGTCTGGGATAAATGAGAGAGTGGATGTAGAGGATATATTGATAGATGCATAGGATGAGAGATAGGGTAGTGTATTGGAAAGAGTAGTAGAAAGAAGTTTGAGATGAGTCAGAAGGTTGGGCTAGAACATATATTGAGCGAACTATAGACTGAGAAATAGGGTAATGCATTGGAAATGCTAAATTAGAAGAAAGTGATAAATATATAGATCCATAAGTACATTGAAAGTATATAGATACATAAAGGAGGTCAGTACATGTAGATTAAAGACATTGATAGTAGGCACAGGATGAGAAATAGGGTAGTGCATTTGATATGCTTCTTCAGGAGAAAAGTACCAGACACACAGATCGAGTACATGGAAGGTACATAGATGCACAATGGAAGTATGTACATGTACCCCAAAGATGATTTTTTTTTCTCTCAACAATTATTTTACATGTTTATACAAAGCAGTACACAAAGATACGTACATATCTATAGTGAAAACAAAGGCTTATATACAGAGGGATATGCTGTAAATTTCTGTTTGCGTATGGTGCTTATGTGGGGAAGAGCCACATTTTGAGTAGTTTTCTGAAGATAAGGTGGTTGTTGGTGGACCTTATGTTGGGGGGTAAATAGTTCCATAGTTTGGCTGCTTGAACAGAGAAGGATGTGCCACCCATGGTTTTTTTCTTGTATGGTGGGATTTTGAGGCGAGATGCTCCTTTAGAGCAGAGGTTCCTTTGTTGAATGTGTTTGGTGATTTTATTCCTGATGAAGAGTGGTTCCATTCCATGTATTTCTTTGTGGGTGATACAAAGCAGCTTAAACGTGGATATTCTGGCAACCGGTAACCAATGCAGGGCTTTCAAGGAATGGGAGATGTGGTCACGCGGTTTGCCATGCAAGAGTAGTCTGGCAGTCGAGTTCTGAATCCGTTGTAGTCTTTTCATGGTCGTTAAAGGTGATCTGTGGTAAAGGCTATTGGCGTAATCGAGTTTGGACAGAACAAGGGAGATGGTAGCTTGGACCTTGTGTGGAAATCCCAAATGAGGGAAAATTTGTTGCAGTGTTTTTATAGTGACAAAGCTTGATCTTGCTAGTTTATCCTCTTGGGCATTCATCGACAGCTTGGAGTCCATGGTCATTCCGAGGTTTCTTACTTCCTTCGACACTTTAGGCAGTGACCCCAGTTCATTAGGCCATGCGGCAAGCGGTTTGTAATGTTTCCAATCACCACACGTGAGTATTTCAGTTTTTAAAGCATTCAATTTGAGATGGCTCCAAGTCATCCACTGATCCACAGCTCTGGAGCAGCTGAAAATTGGTGATTTTCCAATGTCTTTAGGGCATTCCAGTTGAAGGAGTATTTGTGTGTCATCTGCATAGTTATAGCACGTGAGGTGACATTTATTGATCAGTACAGGTAATGACTTCATGTAGATGTTGAAAAGCATTGGCAAGATGATAGAACCTTGAGGGACCCTTGCTTTTGTGGAGTACGGTTTGGACAAGAAAGGTGAGGTATGGATGACATTAGTTCTGTTTTTTTTTTTTTATAAACCTTTATTTTAGCATTCAGTAAAAATACAAGCATGGGCCTACAACCACGGGGGCCGGCCGCTAGACAAATCAAAAGTCGTTAATATCACAATATGACACAGCTCATCAGCCGACAACCCAAGGGTCCGGCAGCGATTCAAAGTAAAGCTTGTATTAGAATGCATAGTCAAAGTTCAGGATAGGACAGAGGTTTAATTTTATATTATATAAGAGAGGATCAGGTGCCATACAATCAAACAGAAGAAGCGGGGGACAGGGTAAAAACAGGATATACATGTAATGACCATTATAATGAAAATGTGGCGCCAGAGCATCTAAGTCGATACAAAAGAACACACAATATGCATTTCCATGTTGCGCCAATACTCAA
Source organism: Lissotriton vulgaris (assembly GCF_964263255.1). Lineage (NCBI taxonomy): Eukaryota > Metazoa > Chordata > Amphibia > Caudata > Salamandridae > Lissotriton > Lissotriton vulgaris. The sequence goes on along the minus strand of NC_141695.1, from coordinate 1,507,177,526 downwards.
GGCCTGCCCACCCACAAATCAAGATATCATGAAAGCGAAAGCACTATGTACAAGCATACGATAAGAATCCGAATGATTCGTAGTTATACTGACCCTACAAAGAGAAAAAGAAAGAAGAAAGGCCATAGAAAATAAAAAAGCAAAATAAAAAAAAAACTTCAGCCCCCCACCCTGCACCCCTGCAAATGGCTACAGCCTAACCCCACTAGCAGCGTGCCTGTCGCCCCTAACAACTAAAACCCCAAAGGTAGGAAAAAGAAGAGTGAAGGAGGGCCTGCCCATGTGGGCTCCCAGCCCCTTAGACACCCCGCCTGAAACAGCCACCCCCTGTCAGCAAAAGATAACCATATGACAGCAATGTAGAGAAATTAGAGGGTACTGTGAGTTACCGCCCAGCCTCGTGGAGCAAACAATTGCAGGTCCAACACTTGTACAAGCCATGCCAACCCATCCCGATCCAGCCGATCTTAACCTTGGCCCTTACGAACAAAAACACGAACCCCTTCCAGCGAGACCCAGAGGCACCCAAAGAAGCAATAAAGAAGAGAAGAGTCAGCAAAAATCAGCCCATGGATACAAGCAGGCAGTGAGTCCTCAAGAACCGTAGATGCAGACGAACTCTCCCTCCGAGATGAATAGTCCCAATGTGTCTTGAACAGGAGTCGTAGCGTCGCCAGGAAAGGAGAAGATGACCACAAAAGAGATGAAAAGTCACAGACAAAAGTCTCTAGAAGGGGAACGCCTGACGATATCTCCAAAGCCGGCAATAGTGAAAAGTTCAGCAATACCATGCCATCCTCGGGAACACAGTCTACCAGGGCACCATCCGATGATTCCATTACTCGTTTCTTCACGGGGTCCTCGCACGGAGTCAAAATGGCCGCGTTTTGAATGGCTGAAGAATCCCGGTTCAACAATAAGGCCGGGCCCGGTTCCACCAGGAGAATTTCAGATAGGCGCGAATCCAACCTGCTCAGCAAAGTATCCACATGTGAGCAGAACGCCCAAAGTTCTGCCAGTATTAGCCGCACCGATGGTTCATGCACCGTTCGATCCATAATATCGTGTTCGGTATCAATCACTATCACCTCCCCGGGTGATTCCGGCACCCACGGGGGGATAGACAGGATCTCGAACGTGCAATTGCGAAGGGTGACCAGTCTTTGTTCACAACCACGGTCAATCCAGTTAAGGCCGCAGGCCAGTGACCCCGAACCACCGAACCCCAGCGGTAGCAAACCGGGGCCGCGGGACGGGGGCCCCCGCCCGCAGCCAGCAGCACGCAGACTCACTTCTCCGTTGATACTGAGCAATGAAGACGATCGCCACCAAATCCGGGCTGAAACAAAGCCTCCACTCCGGTCGACCAGGCCCAGCCTGAGTCTCCTGGCCGCTGTTGTTGCACTACAGCCTGGCCGTGAAAGTACTCCAGGCCCCGGCTTCACCGCTGGAGCAGGCCGCAAACTTACACTCGATGTAACTCCGTCAAACAAGATGATAAAAGTTTCCGGATTTCACCATCGGAGTGCGGGATAGTTCATGCACACAGAGGCTAGGCGTTGAGTCAGGTTAACATGCAGGATATCGCGGCGGGTTACGAGGGTCGACGGAGCCGGGAGCCTAAGCAGCCATCTTGCTTGCTGACGTAGCTCCTCCTCCCATTAGTTCTGTTTTGAAGGTAGGACGTGATCCAGTCCAGAGCAGTTCCCTCTATGCCGGCTTCATAGAGTCTTTGTTTTAGAGTGACATGGTCAACCGTGTCAAAGGCAGCTGAGAGGTCCAAGAGGAGCCTCCATCTACTGCAGGGCTGAGAATGGCCTGGGAAATAAATTCAGGGCATGCTAGGATTAGCTGAGGAACTGGATCAGTGTCAGAAGACACTGGAGGCGCAGGATCCTTTGAGTGTCACCCTCCCAATCTCTCATCTGAGATCATGTGGTGGAATTGAATTGATCCCAGCTTGGCATTCTTGTGTTTGTGGTATGTTTTCGACTTACCTGAAGACTTTGAATGAGAATGGGACTTTTGCTCTGGTCCGGCCTCATAAAAGTGATAGTTTTCAAACATGAATTTAGAAACATTAATTCTTCCTCTTACCCTGACAACAGCGCCAATAGTGAACTAAAGAGAAAAGTCAGTTGTTATGTGCACTCCTTGGGTGGCCTGCGTTCTAATATACATGAACAGCATTATAGTTTATTAAGTCAAACATTATACCTGAACAACTTTATAGTTTGTTAAGTCAAACAGAGGAGAAGGTTTTGTACAGCGCACACCCTGAAATCATGTATTTTGCAGCCTTCTTATATGTGATAATGATGAAAAAGGAGGGAAAGCGAAATTAAACAATTGCCTGGGATCACACAATTTGGTGAGAAAGCCGGGATTAATCCCAGGTTTTCTATTTTCACATTGTTCAATTCAGCCACTAGATATATACCCTTCGCTTCATACACCCAACCAACTTACCATCAATTCCCCCTAACACCCTCGCCTGACCCCCACTCTGCTGGCATCAATGCGTCCCACCCGCAAATCACAGACCAAAGTTGTTGGCTCCTGATAAAATGTTTCCGAGTACCCATCCTAAGTAATAGTCTAGCGGGGAGAATTTTGGCTCGAGTTTCAAGTGTCTATGAAGACTCGTTGCCTTCTCTCTCCAGTTGCCTTCTCGCTAACATCCCAAAGAGGCCGACCGTGACTTGTTCACTGATTATTTATTTATTTATGCATTTTTATAAAACGCGGACTTTACCCAAAGATGTCTGAGCGCTGTACAATAGAACCAGTTACGTTACATGAGCAAAATGTTACAAAATAGAACATACAAATATAGCAGGACAGAGAATCAAACACAGCAGGCCAGAGGAACACAATATCAAACACAGCAAGCAAGGAATGTACAAAAAAAATATATATATTACAAATTTACAATGACTAACGAACTTCCTGGCGGGGTCTGAGAATGGGTCTTGTTTAAAGCGCCTCCCTCTTACAGCTCCTAGTTCAAGCAGAGTGCCGTATCACTCTCTGATCAGGGCTGCCCAAAGCAAACCCTGGGATGATGTCACAGATATTCATAGGAACGGCCTACGCGAAGGCATCCCTTTAACAGTCATCAAAGTTACAAGATGGCGGCACATAACCCCGGGTTTAGGGGAACATTCTTCACTGCGGTCTTTTATTTTTCCAATAAAACCAGCTGAAGGGATGAATGCCAGCGCCGACGGGCAGCCGTACGGCACGCGCGCTAATCTGCAGCAACTGCATGCTTCACCCCGATTAGCGTCTCCTCTCCTGGAATCCGCACACGTGCTGTCACCGTTCAAAATAACTCTTAGAACCCCAGAGAGCCGACAGCCTCGAGCCTGGCGCGCTTTTTGCCGGGCTCGTGAGATCGGAGCTAATGGTGGCACCGGTGCGAAGTAAGCGTGCTCTGGCAGTGCAGTGGCTTCTGTTCTCGCCTTCCTGCGATAAAAAGGCTGTTCGCGTGGAGGACCAGTCGCAGCGTGAGTTTCCGACTGAATTCTTGCGTGGTACTGACTTTAGCTGCAGACCCTAGGGTGTAGCCTAAGAGGGTAAGTACTAGGAAGAGTGCTATGTTATAGGGCGTGGATTAAATTCTGTAAACTAAATTACTGTTCATTTCCATTGGGGCCACCAGCATTTTGGTACCTCAGTGTGAGCTTTCTGGTATTGTATCCAGACATTTCCACGTAAAACAAGCCAGACCTATTTGCTTTGCCAGTGCTTGTTAACAGTAGCAGGTAAATGATTAACAACGATTTTGTTCTGCATAATTAGAATTGAAAATTGTAGACTCAATAAAACATTCCTAATGTCTGTGTAATTTTCTTCGTAATGTCTCAGTCATTCTCGTTCTTCAGGTCACGCCACTTTCCTCCTTAGCCTATCACAGCCCCCGCATTTGGCCCACTTCAAACCATTCACATTATACATAGAGATGAGGCGTGGGCTGTGTTTTGGGGTATTACTGGCCGCAGTTTTATTATCATGTATAATTGATTTGGCACTAATACCTCGTTAGAAAAGCATGACTCACGTTGACATGTTCTTAAATCATTTTGCCAGGTCATCGCTCATACCCAGTCATCGATCAATCACTTTTGGCAATAAACCCTGCCTTAAATCATACTATGTTTCAATCGTTGCTATGTCGTCCTTCATACATGTCAATGTTGTGTGGTCGCTGAGGTGAAGGGCACACTCTTCTTTGCTGAGCTGATCCGGCAGCTGGGCCACGTGGTGGAATGCGAGTTACTTCTTCCTCTTCTCCTACGTTTCCTCTCCAGATTCGATTTCCCCTCACACCATCGTGCTGCCCCCGCTCCTCGCATGAGTGTACGCAGGGGTCAGCAATGCTTATAACCCCTGTCCGGAAAACATGTTATAACCGGTCCGGAAAACATGGCTTGGCAGTTCGGGCTGGACTGTTCCCATGAGGCACAGGGTCAGACTGATTTGCATATGACCATGTCTGAACTGGGGTGGCGGAGTGAGCTAAAGAATGATGATGGATTAAAACCAGATCAGTTGACTGGGGGTGAGTGCTTGCAATGTTCAACACTCTGTCCATCATCCCCTTTGGTTTTGCTTGGTGCTAGGTTGCTAGCCCCTTATAGGGGGTTCCAAAAATACCAGGCCTCTAATTAGCATAATGTTTCGTGCTCTTCAGTTCTTTCTTGGTGCTCTTTCGACCCCCGTTTCCTTTGGGGAGCAGGGGCCTCCCCTTGTTTGCAAAACCAGGCCCCAGGCGGTTGTTCACGCACCAGCCCTCTATGTCCCCTTCGTGGGTGTCCTCTGCCATTCAGTTAGACACTTACAGCTTTTTATCCCTCATCATCTGAAATCCTCCATCTGCATATCTCACACCTCATCCTCTTAAGCATGCCTTCCCCTTGCTCTGCCTTCAGCCTCAACCACAGAGCTCCCCATTGTGGCCCTTTTAAACACCTAGAGGTGACTCAGTTCAAAGTAGGCACTATACAAGCCCAATATGCTGCACACAAACAGAAAACTGCATCCTGGAAAAATCACACCTCGTTAAGAAATGCAAGATTAAGTAAAACGTGGCAAATAAACAGGAAGAACATCAGTGGCATGAATTGCATTAAGGTTTTTACAGTCATTGTTCAGAAATCGAGAACGTTTCCATAATTCAGGTTGGAGAGTGCAAGCACCTGGACTACAGACTTAAAATCTTAATCACGAAAGAACGGCCCGATGCACAAAAATGTCTGAGATGATATCTTGCGTTCTTGACCACAGCAGAGGGTTTTTTTTGTAGTTAAGTCTGTTATCAAAGAGGAATCCCAAGGATTTGACATTCTCCACCTCAGCCGGTTGGAAATCTAAGGGACTGCAGTAGTAAATCCGCACCTTAATGGGAGGGCTGGCTTTTTGAAAGAGATTAGTAGAACTCTGATCTGCTCTTGTCGAGTTTAGTTTTAAGTGATGGTTTGACATCCACTTTTGAATTTTGTTCAAACTGCTGTCGAGCAAGTAAATGTCATTTAGGGAGGCAGTCTGCAAGTAAGAGTTTTCAAGGATCTCACAACGTGGTTCCAGGTGGAGGTTTAATAGGGTAGGGGGCAAATCGAGTCTTGTGTAACCCATTGTGAAAGGTTGACTTTGCTCGATGTGGAGCTCCCTATTTTAATTGCTTGAAAGCAGTTCAAAAGGTAGGAAGTGAACCAGCTTAGAACTGTTTCATTGGTGCTCATGCGAGCCTTCAAAATGTTAACCAGAGCACCATGGTTGGCGTTTCAAACACTGCAGAGAGGTTAAGAAGGATGAATAGGCAGGAGTTACCTGAGTCTAAGCCGCAGAGAGAGCTGTTGACCCTTAAGGAAGGGCAGTCTGAGTGATGTAGGCTTGACTTTGTTTTCAAAACAGTGGGAACTGCTTAATCGCGGCGCAAAATGAGTGGGCGGGGCTGCGTCGGCCAACGGACGTGCGCAGCACCAGTGAGGTGGTGCTCGCACGGAACAGGTTAAAAAGCAATGGATACTTAATAAAATGAAGCAATTACTATAAACCGAAAATATTGATTATAGTTATGAATCTAAAACAGAAAAACCAATCACTGTAAATGATGTCAAGTAAGAGAGAAAACAAACTAGCTTCCTTTGAATAGAGCATATATTAAGGGCCTCATTACGATATAGTTCGGAATGACCGTCTGACCGACTCGTTTTCGGAAACATTCCGACCGACTTGGCCACAAGCTCTCCGACAGTCGTATTGCGATGCATAGCTGGTAAATCTCCAAACGAGTTGGTCAGAAACCATTCCCCCTTGTAGAGAGCCACTCGGGCTCTCCACTACAATGTTGCTTTTCCCCCACGCACGCACGCACAACCCCGGGGCGGGCTCGCGCCGGGGTATAAATAAACAAGCGGAAGACCGCTCGTGGTCTTTTCCGGCTAACTACCATCCAGTGTCCGAGTGTCATCATTACCACAGTATATCAGCACGTGGTAGGCCTCACCTACCTCACTACATTGGCGACGAGGCGGTCGTATGCCACGCATGCCCACCGCCTTTTGCACATCCTGCCGCGTGTGCCCTGGCTACGGCACCCAGCTGACCCGGCTCGCCGTGCCCTGAAGCCGAGACCCGCCCACGCGTCACCCGTGAGGGTGCGCCTTCAGCTGGCGGGACTCGCGGTGACGGTGCGCAGCCTTCGCCTCCTGCGGGTGAGTGATCCTTCTGCCCCGCCTGCGCGCGCTCACCGCGCCCCTTCATCTTGCCGGCCGGCGAGAGTCAAGACACCGGCAGGACCACGTGTTCGCGGCCCGGAGCAAGCCCGCCCCTCCCTCTCTTCAGGCTGCTGCAGGGAGACGCCTCTGCTGCTTGTACGCGCGGGGCTCCGCGCTGCTCTCTCTCTCTCCCCCTCGTCAAGCTGCCCGCAGTCCAAACAAGCACTGGCAGCGGCAATTCAGGCCGACTACACCCGGGAACAGTGAACACTCCGAAGCCTAACAAGCATTGGCCAAGGCAATTCGGACCTCGCTCCTGCATGTACTGCATGTCATTTGGGAATCCTTCAACCCTGTGGTCTCGTCAGATCAAGGACAAGGGGGAAACACTAGACTCAGTCACTGCACGCAAGGACAGCGGACTGCTGCAGTCCCCCGCCACGACCCCGGAAAGCACCGTACCTCCTCACACACAGCGTCACCATGAGTCAGGACGCCGGCGCAGCACAAGACGGCGTTGTCCAGCCGCCGCCACCTGCAGTCATCCCTCAGGCCAACGCCCAGGTGGGAAACCAAGCCCCTGCCGGGCCCACGACCCCTGCTCAACCTGCCCACCTGCATGCTGGCGCGGCGCCCATCCCGCCATTCAGCGAAACGTCGGATCCAGCAACGGCCGCCCTCCGTTGGAGGGCGTGGGTCGGACGCCTCAATCTTTATTTCAAGGGCACTAGAGAAACTGATGGAACGGTAAAGAGATCTCTACTCATCCTCTACGGGGGACAAGAAATCTATGACCTATTCGAGTCACTCCCGAACACCGGCGCCGAGGACGACTACGACGCCGCGGTCGCGGCCCTAAACGCCCACTTTGATCCACAGCTAAACAACGACTTCGAGAAATTTAAGTTTAAGCGCGCCTGGCAGACTGAATCTGAGTCCGTCGACATGTATTATGCTCGGCTCCGTCGCCTTGCGAGCACGTGCCCGTTCACGGACCCCAGGGAAGAAATAAGGGATCAAATAATTGTCGGATGCAAGTCAAAGCTGCTAAGAAAATTGATCCTCAGGCAACCAGGGATTTCACTTGACGAGATCCTCGTCCTGGCCAGATCGCATGAACTATCGGATGCGAGGGCTGAAGAGATGGAGGTGGCGTTGCGCACTCCAGTCATTGCTCCCACGATGGCGCGAACCCCGACCATCAAAGAAGAGCGGGTAGACGCCATCCACCGGCGATTCCCACCGGCCAGGCAGCGACAAGGCCCTCCACGAACCAACCGCTGTGGGTATTGCGGAGAAGATCACCCGACCGCCGCCACGTGCAGCGCAAGAGGCAAGACGTGCCTCAAGTGTGGGCGCCTCAACCATTTTGCCGCCGTCTGCCGAGGTGGCAAATTCAAATCAGCAGGACCACGTGCCCGTGCGGTGACGCAGCGGATTCACCAGCTATCGCTCGACCAGGAGCGACCCCCGCCGGACACCGAAGCACAAGACCGTCGGCCCAGATACGAGGACGATGAAGATGACGAGGTATACATCGTCTCCTACGTCAGCCGGGCATCTACAAAACGAAGGCCACCGCCCATGTGCTCCATCACTGTGGACGGGGCGAATGTCAACGCGTTGATTGATACCGGAGCGTCTGTCAACGTCATGGACTCAGAGCAATACGACAGCATGTCCCCGAAACCGACGCTAACACCGTCCACGGCAAGGATATACACTTATGGAAGCACGGAACCGCTCCCTCTCCGAGGGGTGATACAAACCACAGTCGTCAATGGGTAATACTCCACCGAGACCAAATTCCATATCACCGAAGGCAAGAAAGGCACCCTCCTGAGTTGTCACACCGCGGAGGATCTCGGCCTGGTATTCTTCGCCAACCAGGTGCATCAAGCACACGCGGACTTCATGCTCAAAGACTTCCCCGAACTGTTTAAAGGACTCGGCAAACTCAAGGGGCGGAAGTTCAAACTTCACATAGACCCCACTGTGAGGCCCGTCGCACTCAGGCATAGGCGGGTGCCCTTCAACCTACGGCCACAAGTAGAGGAGGAGCTGCGGAAGCTTGAAGAGCTGGGGGTGATTGAGAAAGTGTCGGGACCGACACCCTGGGTCTCCCCGTTGGTCGTTGCCCCCAAACCAAAGCAACCGGGAGCCATTCGCCTATGTGTGGATATGAGACTTCCGAACACAGCCGTGAAGCGTGAGAGGCACATCACCCCCACCATGGAGGACATCATAGCGGACCTCAACGGGGCAAAGTGGTTTTCGAAGCTGGACCTTAACTCCGGATATCACCAGCTAGAGTTGGAGCCCGCCAGCCGGTACATTACCACCTTTTCGACGCACGTGGGGCTGCGTCGCTACACAAGGCTCAGCTTCGGCGTATCCTCGGCAGCCGAGGTCTTTCAAAACGCTATTCGGGAGGTGCTGTCAGGACTGACGGGTGTCATCAACCTGAGCGATGACATCCTTGTCTATTCTTCAACCCTAGAAGAGCATCACACCAACCTAAGGGCGACTCTGCAGAGGCTTGCCGACAGCGGGTTGACCTTGCATCGAGCCAAATGTGCCTTCTACCAGGAAGCAGTGGACTTCTTCGGTTACACATTCACCAGGGAAGGCCTCAAGGTGGACCCAAAGAAAGCGGAGGCGATTAAAGCGGCTAGCACACCTCGGAACCCAACGGAAGTACGCAGCTTTCTGGGCATGGCCACGTACTGCGGCCGGTTCATTCCGAACCTGGCTGCCATCGCGGAACCCCTCCGGGCTCTCACCCGCACCGATCAGAAGTGGGACTGGACCTCGGCCGCAAACAAAGCGTTCCAAAACGTCAAAGCTGGCCTTCTAGATAATACCACCATGGCCTACTTTCAGCCAAGACGGAAAACTGAACTGATTGTGGACGCCAGTCCCGTGGGACTAGGAGCCGTCCTTTTGCAAGAGTACGGTCCGGAGGAATGGAGGCCAGTCGCCTATGCCAGCAAGGTGCTGACAGACACGGAAACCAGATACGCACAGATAGAAAGGGAGGCCCTGGCAATCAAATGGGCCTGCCAGCACTTCCATCTCTACCTCTGTGGACAGGAATTCACCGTGGTCACAGACCACAAGCCTCTCCTACCCCTTTTTGCAGGAACCTCAAGACTAGCTTCTCCACGGATCGAGCGGTGGGCCGTCCAGCTACAGGGCTATCGTTTCAAAGTGGTGTTCCGGCCTGGCGCTCACAATCCCGCCGACTACCTGTCGCGGCACCCGGACGTTGCCTCGCAACCGCCACCCACCGAGGACGGAGAGGAAGTAGAAGAGATCGTGCACATGGTCACGCAGGCCGCGTGTCCTGACAACATGACCCTCAAGGAGATCGGAGAAGCCACGGCGGGAGATGAAACCCTCACGAAAGTTCGCCGGGCCCTGGAGGAGAACCAATGGGCCCGCTTCCTTGATGGCGCCGCAAGCCTCCGTCCAGAGGTCAGCCATGCGAGACAGCAGCTATGGCACATTCGCAGTGAACTCAGAGTGGGAGAAGAAGGAGTGATTCTGCGAGGACACCTCCTCGTCATGCCAGAAAGCCTCCAACAGCGCGCATTAAGCTTAGCTCACGTGGGACACCAAGGCATGGCGAAGACGAAAGCGCGCCTACGAAGCAAAGTGTGGTTCCCAGCGATGGACACCCAAGTAGAGGCGATGATAAGGTCCTGCCATGCCTGCACGATCACCGGGGGCGAACCCCTTCCAGCCCCTGTAATCACGGAAGATGCGCCCAGGGCTCCATGGACCCAATTGAGTATTGACTTTGGCAGCTTCCCGGATGGGAGGCAGATGTTGGTGCTGGTAGATTCCTTTTCGAAGTTCCCCATCGTGGAAGTTATAGCATCCACCGCTTTCCCACATGTCAGAAAGGTGCTAAACCGAGTGTTCGCAACCATGGGACTCCCCGAGGAAATTAAGTCAGACAACGGCCCTCCCTTTCAAGGCCGAGAGTTCCAATCATACCTAGAATCCCTCCGAATCAACCATAGAAGGATCACTCCGCTGTGGCCTCAAGCCAACGGAGAAGTGGAAAGACTGATGCGGACCATAAACAGAGCACTTCGGATTGCCGTGGACAACGGGGAAGATCCAGAGACAGCACTAGATCAGTTTCTAGGAGCCTATCGGCAAACGCCGCACTCGACGACAAGGTGCGCCCCAGCCCACGTACTGTTCAAGCGGGCCCCCAGAGACGGCATACCCACGGTGAGCGAGTGGATGCCGGCAGAGAGAGACGCTGAGGCCACACAAACCAGGAGACAGGTCACCAATGCCAAAGCAAGCCTGCACCGCCGTGCCAGAGAGCCGGACATCCGAGAAGGTGACGCAGTGGTCGTCAAGGATCGCTACCCAGGATGGAAGTTTCGAACACCGTTTGAACCAGAGGTGTGGAGAGTCGAAAAGGTACAAGGGACAATGATCACGGCCAGGAGAAATGGACAGACTGTCACACGGAACGTATCCTGCTTCAGAAAAGCAACCGAAGCAGCCACGGGACGCCAGCGAGCGGAGGACGCGGCAGAGGAAGAGCCGATGCTGGAAGATCCAAGCGGCCCTAGGTCCCAGAGTCCTCTGCCAAGACCGGTACGCGGAGAGAGTCAACCGAGGCCAATGTCACCAGGCCTCAGCACCGAGCGGAGTCAGCCAAGGGCCTCTGAGTCGAGCAATGATCCGAGTGCAACCCCGGCTGGGGCTGCCGAACCATCAGGGATCCGGAGTCATCGCTACAGCCTGAGGCCCAATCCGGTGCCCAGCCAACGGCTGAGGGACTTTGCATGGACATCTCCATAAACTGTCAGTTGAATGCCTGAGGGCAGAACGAACTAAAACAAAGGAGGGATGTAGAGAGCCACTCGGGCTCTCCACTACAATGTTGCTTTTCCCCCACGCATGCACGCACAACCCCGGGGCGGGCTCGCGCCGGGGTATAAATAAACAAGCGGAAGACCGCTCGTGGTCTTTTCCGGCTAACTACCATCCAGTGTCCGAGTGTCATCATTACCACAGTATATCAGCACGTGGTAGGCCTCACCTACCTCACTACACCCCTGACCACGTCGGCAGGGCCGGACTGAGAACAGATACCGGCCCTGGCAAACTGCTCAGCTGGCCCCCCCTGGGGTCAGGGGGAGTGCAGGTGAGCAGTTTGCGACGGCCGGTTTCGGCCGATTTTGTTACCGAGGCCCGACATTGCCGACCCCCGGTTAAAAAAACGGCCCCCCAGGGGCCCGAAACCGGCCCCCACACTAGCGGCCTACCGGGAAAACGCCCGGTGCCCGCTATGGCCAGTCCGGCCCTGCACGTCGGTCTCAGAAACATCCAAACCGATCGAGTCGAACGGAAAAGCCCTCGTATAGGCATTCCGCTTACAAGACTCCGCTGACCCGAGTAACAGATTATGATGCATCTGATGCGGTTTAGGAACCGTGTCGGTTTGTGTTACATATGTGAAGTGTAAAATGCCAAAATCAGTTACAACAACAAGCATAGGCAGTGCCAAATGAAAACAAAATTCAAATATTAGCCATGCCCACCTATCCACCTATATAACAAGCAGAAAAATGACCATAATCTTCTTCTCACACACAACTGCTGCCAGCATAGAGAGAGGAGATTTTCGTCATTCTCTGCTATCTGCCCTGCAAATACTTACACAATTCATCCACCACACAACTTGCACTGATCCCCTTTTTTGTTAAATACCTTCTTACAAACACACCCTCAACGTATGTATTTATTTTAATAAGCTTATAAAACGCACAGCTTCCCAAAGGGGTCTCCCGGCACTAGAGGTAGACAGTAAGCAGAGATGCTAAAGCAAACTGGAGACACAGCAATATACCAGGTGACACAAACTCAGTCAGGGCAATTGAAAAGTGAGGAGCATATTAGCAAGGGCAATATCGCCACTTTAGCAGGACTTTTTCCCGCTTAAGCGGCAATATTTTTAACGCCCTATCAGCAAGCTGTTGCTAACAGCAGTTAGTGACAGCTTTAAGGCGATAGCGACCGGTTTGGGGCCCGCTTTGCATGTCAGTGAAATTTATCGCTAGTGACATGCAAAGTGGGAGTACCCAAACTTTTAGCGGCTGAAAGCAGTCGCTAAAACAGCTATTGCCTATTACCAACGCAGGCTTAGCGATAAAAAAAGTCACGCTAAGCGCGATTATCGCTAGAATCTAACGCCTGCTAACAGAATGACTTACCTGTGTATCCAATGGGAGGTGGATTGTCAGGTCAAGCCCCCATTGGCGTTAATGCATGAATATCTCTGGATATTCAGCGATATTCACGCATTTCGCCGCTATCGCTGGATATTTTAGCACAATAGAGAAAAACGTTGCTAATACCATGTTTTCTCCGCTAACATATCCAGCGAGAGGCAGCGATACAAAAATCACAATTCCTTGCTAATATGCCCCTATGTTTTTTAGGTTCCTACAGAAAGTAAGCAGGGAGTTACAGTTCCTGAGAGCTAACGGAAGAGAGTTCCAGAGTTTCGGTCCTAAAAAGGGGGAGCACCCCTAAATACGAGCCCGAAGAAACCTAGGCGTGTTAAACAGTGCAAAGTTGGCTGATCTCAGCGATCAGGTGGGGACATAAGGAGACACCAGATCTTGGATGTAAGACGGGGCAAGTCCGTGTCCAGCTCGAAACATGCAATATAAGGCCTTGAATTTAATACGTTTGTTAACCTTTATGCCAATGTGATTTTTGGAGTAAGGGAGAGACGGAACCATATCTAGGCAGCCGGAAAAGTAGGCGGGAGCCGCATTTTGGATGATCTGCAAGCGATGAACTAAGGATTTATCAGTGCCCAGATACAGTACATTCCCATAGTCCAATCTAGACATTATCAGGTCTTGTAGCACTGTTCTCTGGGCACTTAGAGGAATCAGTCAGATGATTTTCTTGAGCCATTTGAGAGTGGAGAATCAAGATACTGTGATCTTAGAGACCTGCCGCTTAAGAGAAAGATTCTTAACGATGATGAAGCTGAGGTTCTTAACCTTATTAATTGGCACTGGTAAATGCCCCAGTGTGACGGGCCAATGGTTAACTCCCCAAAGTTCGGGATTGTTTCCCAGGATCAGAACTTCGGTTTTAGTGCTGTTAAGTTCTAGGGCGTTTCTGTTCATCCAAAGGGCGACATTAGACAGGTCTTGCCTGAGTGGGGAAGGATCTTGATTATGAGCATCGGATAGTGAAAAAATAATCTGGGAGTCATCCGTGTACGAAAAAACGGTGAGGCCAGACTCTTCAATCACTTCCATCAAGGGGAGAAGGAAAATATTAAAAAACAGGGGACTCAATATAGATCCCAGTGGAACCCCCAAGGTTATTGTTAGGGCTGTAGATATATTGTTAGCTGGTGAGACCTGAAATGTTTGATCTTTCAGAAAGGACGAAAGCCACATCAAGGCAATGCCACAATGCCTGATGCCTCCAATCTGTCCACAAGAATTGAGTGTGAGACCGTATCAAAAGCGGCACTTAGATCCAGAAGGATAAGGGTGGTGGTCCCACCATAATCGAGTTCTTGCCTAAGGAGTTCTGTGACTCTTAGTAGGGTGGATTCAGTGCTGTGGCCTGCCCTAAACCCAGACTGGGACGGATGCAGCAGATTATGAGCAGTGGTGAAGGAGGAGAGGTGAGTGTTAACATGTTTTTCACCCTCACCCTTACATTCCCCCTCACCATGCCCAAGAGGAAGCAGCCACGTTTCACAGAATCCGAGTTGATGTTGCTTATAAATGAAATCATCATAGTAGAGCCACATTTATTTGGGACCCTAGTCCAACAGACCCCCCATTACCCAGAAAAACATTATGTGGGACAGGATAGTCAACAGGGTGAATGCTGAGGCATCCGTCCCATGCTCAATGGAGGATATCAGAAGTAGGTGGTATGAAGTCAGAAGGAGGGTAACAAAACTGCTAGGAAAAATACATTCAAACGCCCAAAGAATTGGCGGTGGCCCTCTTGTGCCACATCTGCACTTCACTTCCTGGGAGTAGAAGGTATGTGACATCCTTCCACTGGAGAGTGTCCATGGTCTCACAAAAGGACCAGAGTCTGGTAAGTAGCTACTCCACATTCCATTAAAGTTAGCAAGTACATCTCTATAGACACCACTGTAAAGGACCCAGTTAAACAAATCACTGTTTTTAGATTAAAAAGCAAATGACAGTCAATGAGTATGTGATGTGTATGTCATGTAGATAAACCAAATACCTGCAATGAAAATGAAAAGGCATACAAATATTTCCATGTACATACATCTCCCTAACTCACAGCAAGGCTTCATGCTCCAAACACCAGCCCCCAGTGTCAGCCATCTTTGCAGCACATGTCCACTCACTCTCAGGAAAGCAGGGGAAATGTACTGGCAAGGTGGCTGACACTGCTGCATGGTGTCTGGAACAGAAGGCCTTGATGGGGGTTGTAGTCAAGTCAGACAACAGACACCAGTGTCAGACATCCTGCTAGTACATTTTGCACCACTGTAAGGAAAGAATAGTTCATGCTAGGCTGTTAGATCTGGGTGGGAAGATGTACGTAAGACAGGACCTGTGGGAGTTGTAGCAATTGCAAATACTCCTCCTCCCATACAGCTTGTCTAACTCCTCTGTCAGGAAGCCATAGGCCAAGATGAAGTGGTTGTGCTGGGTGGGAGGAGAGTGTTCGCACGACTACATATCCCATCAGGCCCTGTCCTAGACACACCTTTCCACACCACACCTTTGGTGACAGGTTTTGGAAGCACAGGGCCTTGGTGGGAGTTGACCTCAAGTTCAACACCACGCAGAAGAGTCAGTCATCTTGCTAGTTCACTTCGCCTCACTGTCAGGTAGGCACAGGCCCAGAGTAGTTAGCTGGCTGGGTGGCAGGAGGAGTATTTGCAAAGGCTACAACTCCCATCAGGCCCTGTCCTACACACACCTTCCCACCCAGCCCAAACAGCCCACCATGAACAAAGCTTTCCTCACAGTGTTTAGCAATATACTAGCAGGATGTCTGGCACTGGTGACTGGTGTATGACATTGCCGCAACTACCAACAGGGCCCTGCCCTCCAAACACCAGACCGTAGTGTCAGTCATTTCACCAGTACATTTCCACTCACTGTCAGGTAGTCATAGTCCCAGATAAACTGGTTGTGCTAGGTGTGAGGAGGTGTTTTTGCTGTCACTACAACTCTCATCAAACCTGGGTCCCCACACACCTTCCCACCCAGTGCTCCTGGTCTTCCACAGCATTGCCTGGTGCACACAGCTGCAGTTCCAAGGTCACTGTCAGCTCTCCTGCAAACCTCGACATTGGTGGGCATTCGTCTTCCGTGCTTCCTGGTCACTCCTGAGTGGCATAGACTCTGTCCCCTCTGCTTGCAGGTTCTTCACATCTTGAATCCACCTTTGGGTTCCACCGGACACTTTCACCCTCTTCAGCAGAGGCATCTTCCTGAAGTCCTCTATTGGGTTCGACAGCAGTTTCCAACACTAGTTCACACTTAATGCATTGCTTCTCTGGTGCAGCTATCCTGGTTTCTAAGGTATCTATGGGTGGGGTGGCTCTCCAACCTTCTGTCTTCCACAGGCTTCTTCAGGGTCCACTGGGAAGGGTCCTTCTTCTTTAAAATTGCAAAAGGAACTTACCCATTGACTTGCATTGATCCCTCGGTTATGTTCCCACTCTGCACACGGCCTCTGTGGGGCTCCTGGTTACTTACCTTGGGTGGTTCCTTGGTTCCCAGGCACTTCTACGTCTTCTGGGTATAGGCTTGACTCATGTCATGGTTCGCATACCACTATATTAGTACATCATTTGGTCTCCCCCTGGGGATCACTGTGTGTTACATGCTACTTACCTGTTTCTATTGAAAAGTATTGTGTGCATTGTGTATATATCTGGCTAGGAGATATTTGCATGTGCTAGTGAGTGTTTTATAATAAATATATATTTTTATAAATACACTGTGTGCTTCATTTCCACCTAATCTATACCTATAAGATTATGTTCTGGTAAAACAAACTGCTTTACACTCCTTCTGGACTAAGCCTGAAGGCTCCTCTTCACAGCTACCACTTAGAGAGCTTCCTAAGGTTCTCTAAGACCACTAAAATCACCATAAGGGTTGTCTGGATTGGTGCAGGGTGCCCCCTTACATAAATGTGCATCGTATACCAAGCCAGCTTGGAGTAGTTAGCTGGCTGGGTGGCAGGAGGACTATTTGCAAAGGCTACAACTCCCATCAGGCACTGTCCTACACACACCTTCCCACCCAGCCCAAACAGCCCACCATGAACAAAGCTTTCCTCACAGTGTTTAGAAATATACTAGCAGGATGTCTGGCACTGGTGACTGGTGTATGACATTGCTGCAACTACCAACAGGGCCCTGCCCTCCAAACACCAGACCGTAGTGTCAGTCATTTCACCAGTACATTTCCACTCACTGTCAGGTAGCCATAGTCCCAGATAAACTGGTTGTGCTAGGTGTGAGGAGGTGTTTTTGCTGTCACTACAACTCTCATCAAACCTGGGTCCCCACACACCTTCCCACCCAGCTCAACCAGCCCACCAGGAAGTGTGGTGCTCTGACAATGAGGGAAAGTGAACTGACAAGATGTCTGACACTGGTGCCGGTTGTTTGACTTGACCACAACTTGCATCATGGCCTGCTTTGCTGACAGTGTTTGGAAATGTACTGGAAAGATTACTGGCACTGGAGACTGGTATCTGACTTGACCACAACTCCCATAATGGCCCTGTGCTACAAACACCATTCCCCAGCATCAGCCATCTTGCTACCTCATTTCCACTCACAGTCAGGAAAGCATAGTGCCAGGTAAGCTTGTTGGGCTGGGTCCGAGGAGTGTACTTTTTACTAATACACCATAGGCACTCAAACCTCAGCTCACGAAAATTAGTTAGATTCAATATAGTAAAGTAGGATCTGCTTTTATGGTTACCCCCATATTTTGCTTGATGTAATGCTGTTTCTGACTAGTATGACTGGTATCCTGCTAATCAGGACCCCAGTCTCTGTGCTTTCTCCCCTAAATTGGTTTGTTAAGTACCTATGTACATCCCAGATTGGACACTGGTATAACCTTATCAGTCCCTAGTATATGGCACTAAGGTACCCAGGGCATAGGTACACCATGGGTCCCCCATGGGCTGAAGCATGTGTTATGCCACCCATGGGAGACCACTCAATTTGAAACTACAGGCCTGCCATTTCTGCCTGTGTAATCTGGTGCTAGCACCACTTATGAAATATATAGGTTTACCTATATCTGAGGTCACTGCACTTAAAACCTATAAGTCACCCCTAGAGCAGGCTTTTCAATCCTAAAGTCAGGGTGCTCAGTTCTAAGTGTGAGGTTGCCCTTGCATGAGCAGGAAACCCCACAACCTATGGAGTCCATTCTCCCGGGCTTTAAGTGAGGCAGCCACAGAACATATAGAGGTGCACCGCGAAATTACGCGATGACCATCTTGAAACTGGCTGTAACGAATCCTATCATAGTTGGTATGAAACATGTTGGAATCATACCCATACACCGTAAATGGTGTGGGAGGTATGATTCCATGCACGTAAAGCTCTTTTGGGAGGCCCTTGGTGCTCCCGGTACCAGTCTTCCAGACCCAAACAGCATCTTAGGGCGGCTGCAGGCCAGAGACACATTTCTGCCCTCATGCTGTTGATACAAGCTCGGGCACGTGAACGCAAACAATAGGTATCCTGTCACAGGGAAGTGTGACCACCTACCATACAGGGTTTAGTGTATTGGGGCAGGGTGGAGGCGCTTGCCAGTGCCACATAGTCTGCGTGCAGGGCACACTTGGTGCCCCCAATGCATATTCCAGCTCAAACTAGTTCAGGGAGCCGGTGGCTCCTGCTCTGGTGCGAAACTGGACAAAGGACAGGGGAGTATCCTCCCCCTTGTCCAGCCCCTCCTTAGGGAGGGACCCTTGAATTGTCCCAGCCCTTTCCTTAGGGTATTTAAGGGCTTACCTGTGGGTGGGTCCCTAGATTCGTAGTGGGACACGGATCATTTCAAACACCACTTCTTCTTCAACTGTCTGGGTACTCAGACTTTGTTGGACTTTGCGCTAGGCATCAGGACTGCAACCGGGAAGACTCCTTCTGCTTCTAATTTAGTTGCCCTGCTCGTCTTCTGCAACGTCTGTGCTTGTGCACCATACAGGAACCTTCCAAGACTTGTGGGCATCCAAGACATCTGAATGAATCTCCCTTGAAGTGAAGGAGTCACTTCCCTGCATCTGCAGGCACTGCAACTGAGCTGACCGGTCTGCTGATCCTGGGCTCTCACTGAGTCCAAAAGGCTTAGCAATACAGGTCATAGTTCTACACATCCCTCAAGGGCTGCCCTGTCCTCTCACCAAGGTTAAGGCCAGTAACCCTCGTCGGAGTCGCAGGAATCGAACCCCTGTGCACCCCACCCACTTGCAGTTGCAAAGGCTTGTTTGCTTATTTCCACCAAGATCTTTGGACTACAAGTAGACCCAATGTCCAGCACCTCCTGTGACTAAGATTTTCATCCTCACTGCATTACTTGCACCGTGGGCTTGCATCTCTGGTGAGCTGCTCGAGGTCCTCTTGTGACTCCAGTGCCTTCGGCCTGTGGGTCCTCTTAAGGGTCATATTTGAATTTGTTGGGCTCCCCTGATTACTTGGGGCCAGCCCTGACTTTCCTGCTTGTGATGAGTCTCCTGGACCTTGCTGATCCCGACATTGTACCTTCCTCAACTTCCACATTGGTTGGAGTTGCCAAGGCTTGTTGGTGCTCCCGCCCGACACCGACCCCTCAACTCTCGACATCCTATGTGGGACAGCTTGTGTATGGCTCCTGGTCTTCCACAGCATTGCCTGGTGCACACAGCTGCAGTTCCAAGGTCACTGTCAGCTCTCCTGCAAACCTCGACATTGGTGGGCATTCGTCTTCCATGCTTCCTGGTCACTCCTGAGTGGCATAGACTCTGTCCCCTCTGCTTGCAGGTTCTTCACATCTTGAATCCACCTTTGGGTTCCACCGGACACTTTCACCCTCTCCAGCAGAGGCATCTTCCTGAAGTCCTCTATTGGGTTCGACAGCAGTTTCCAACACTAGTTCACACCTAATGCATTGCTTCTCTGGTGCAGCTATCCTGGTTTCTAAGGTATCTATGGGTTGGGTGGCTCTCCAACCTTCTGTCTTCCACGGGCTTCTTCAGGGTCCACTGGGAAGGGTCCTTCTTCTTTAAAATTGCAAAAGGAACTTACCCATTGACTTGCATTGATCCCTCTGTTGTGTTCCCACTCTGCACACGGTCTCTGTGGGGCTCCTAGTTACTTACCTTGGGTGGTTCCTTGGTTCCCAGGCACTTCTACATCTTCTGGGTATAGTCTTGACTCATGTCATGGTTCACATACCACTATATTAGTACATCGTTTGGTCTCCCCCTGGGGATCACTGTGTGTTACGTGCTACTTACCTGTTTCTATTGAAAAGTATTGTGTGCATTGTGTATATATCTGGCTAGGAGATATTTGCATGTGCTAGTGAGTGTTTTATAATAAATATATATTTTTATAAATACACTGTGTGCTTCATTTCCACCTAATCTATACCTATAAGATTATGTTCTGGTAAAACAAACTGCTTTACACTCCTTCTGGACAAAGCCTGAAGGCTTCTCTCCACAGCTACCACTTAGAGAGCTTCCTAAGGTTCTCTAAGACCACTAAAATCACCATAAGGGTTGTCTGGATTGGTGCAGGGTGCCCCCTTACATAAATGTGCATCATATACCAAGCCAGCTTCTCACACACAAAATATCTGAATGCAAAGTTTGTTATCCCTATTGACTATGGAGTAAATGTAAATAAAAACATGAACTGTGTAGGCACAAAGTTAAGCAGTTCCACATTTGGGTTCACTTGTGTGTCATGAGATGGGAACAATTAGCACCTCACTCACACCATGACCACACAATTCAGGGGAAGCAACAGACTGTGAGTGTGTAGGCAGCCAGTCCTATGTGCCTACTGGGACATGGACTAAGCCCAGTATACAGGCCTGACAAACTCCAACATTGGGAATCAAAAAGTCTGTATCTCACGTGAAGGTATAGATGTGGAGAACACCAACCCACCAGTGTCATCCACAGAGTGTGATGTACCAGTCAATGTCTGTGGACATGTAATGAGAATTCAACACAGCATGTCCATTTATGCACATTGGTGGACATGTTCACCAATCCACATCTTGTCAGCATTGCATTGCCATCCACAAACAAAGGCCAGCATGTTGGATGAAAGAGGCCAATCTATCTTCATCAACTTATTGTTAGGTTCAGTCATCTATGTAATGGGTATGATTTGAAGTACAGTGGACATTCACATCAATGATTGTGTCATTTCTGTACCCACAGGGCAAGCTGGGAACACCACTGGACCGAATGAGGGCAGCCAGTCCTAGATTCTGGCTGACCAGGAGCTCTCCAGTTTGAAAGACTCTCAAACATCCTCAGATGACGAGGACAACCTGGCCCATCAGGTTTGGGTCACCTGACAGCACAAGCAGCTACAGCCAGATCCACTGTGTCTATACCTGCCTCAGCTGACAACACCCAGCTAACCCCTACCCTGACGGACACAGAAGACCGGTACAACACCAACAGCACAGTAACATAGAGAACTCCGAAGCTGACAGACAAAAACACCCCCGTCAATGAGGAAGGAGGCTCAGTGTTGACAGTGCCACCAACAACTGGGCCTGCTCGGGTGGGTAGGGGTGGTGGGAGGGGCCGTGGGGATCTATGCTGTCAAGCAGCTGGTGCTGATAATGGGTATCACATAAACCTTTCCCGGGTGATCAACGCCTACAAGGATTACCAGGGGGAAATGGGCCAGGTAATGGGGATCCTACAAAACATGGAGCAGCTGCAGGCAGGCCAGAACCAACAGCTGGATACATTCAATCAGATAAAGATATGAGTGGGGTGCTGCGGGACATTTGTACCAGGTTCCGCCAGATTGCAAATCACCTGACCATATCTTCCTGTGTGCCCACAACATCTGGTGCATCAACGTCTGCCCAAGCCACAGGAAGGAACATGGAGTCCGACAGAGAGTCCACAGTACCCCAGGAGCCTGCAGCTGAGGGTTCCTCCGCCAAACGTGGAAAGGGTCGTCCAAGGAAAAATCCATGAGAGTTAGATGGTAATGTACCACCCCCAGGAAACAACAATGTGCTCCTGATATTCTCCATTGTGTGGCAAGCGTTCACTTTGTTGACTGTCATCAAGAACTGTCTAACATTGGATGGAGGGTCATAGTTGGACTCTGGACTCAAATAACTGTGGCTTTACCTTGGATAAGTTCATCTACAAACACTATCAACTCCTATCTGCACTTTCTCTTTTTTGTTGTGAGCACACCACCATTGTGTGAATTCATCTTCTAACTTTATGCACAAAACATAAAACACTTTACACTGAAATACTTGCTCATGTTGTGACTTTGAATTCCAAATTTACATATCGTAATGACCCTCAAAATGACGAAGAATAAATTGTAAACAACATTGGTAATAAATTACTTCTAAGTAGTAAACTAAGGTCTCATGAGTAAATGTACCTTGATACAGCATGATAGATAGATGCAACCAGGTTATCACACAACCTGTAGTACATGGTACAGATTCAATGCAAGTCTATTGTCTACAAAATTATCACTACTTGCCAACACAGCCAACAATCATTGTTAGCAAACCAGTTCATCATGGTCAAAGTTTGATTTTAAATCTCTTTGGATGCGTGATAACAGACAAGGCACACCTTAATGTCGAACACAGGTTTATTCTCCAGATTATTATGCATCTTATAGAGCGCACGGCTACCCCCGACGGGAGTGTCCCGGCGCTGAGCAGAAAAGAGGGAAGGTCAGCATAGTGTAACCCGACTGAGCTACAATTGGCTAAGGAGCCACGTCTTCACTAGTTTATGGAAGTTGGGTTCAGATGGGGCAAGTTTGATTTGTAACGGCAAGGAGTTCCACAAGGCGGCTGCCTTTACCGAGGAAGACCGTCCGCCCAATCTGGCCTTTGAAAAACGGGGGATAATGAGGAGTTCTTGATAGTTCGACCTTAGGTTTCTTGTGTGTCTTAGTTTTTGGATGTGTTTTCTTAAATAGCATGGACTAGTGCCATTTATTGCTCTATACGTATAGTGAGTGCTTTAAATTCTGTGCGTTTTCTTCCTGGGAGACAGTGAAGAGCACGCAAGTGTGGCGAGATGTACTGTCTTAAGGGAATGTTTTTAATGAGCCTTCGGCTGCATTTTGTATTCTCTCCAGCTTTCTGCACAAGTGGGCTGGCAGGCCAAGATATAGACTATTAGCGTAGTCCAGTTGAGATGTCACTAATGCGTGTACAATTGTTTTCCAAACTTGGGCTATCTGGGCTTTACATGACAGAGTCTCATCAATTTTAAAACCCAGATTTCTTGCTGATGGAACAGGACAGGGAGCTGGATTGAGTGCCGAGGGCCACCAAAGATTAGAGCTAGGGGGTGATGGTTGATTAAAAAAAAAGGACTTCAGTTTTATCAGCGTTCAGCCGCAGGAAGTTTCTAGTCATCCAGGTGGATGTATCAGCCAGACATTCCCGAAATTTAGTAAGGGCTGCTTCTGAATGATCATTAAAAGAAAAAATCAATTGAGTGTCATCTGCGTATGACATGACACTAACATTGTGCTGTTTAATGAGTGGGGCTAGTGGCGCAAGATAAACATTAAAAAGAATAGGACTAAGGGCCGATCCCTGAGGGACTCCACAATTAGGGGGCGAGATGATGTGACAAATGGCTGTAATCGTATCTTCTGGATCCGACCTTCAAGGAAGGATTGGAACCAGGCCAGCACAGTCCCGGAAATCCCTAAATGCCTGAGCCTGTCCTGCAGAATTTTGTGCGACACCTTATCGAATGCTGCTGACAGGTCAAGCAGCACCAGCATTGTACAGCAGCCTTTGTCAAGAGATTCTCGGATTGATTCTGTGACTTCCAGTAGAGCTGTTTCGGTGCTGTAGCCAGCACGAAATCCAGATTGTGTGTCATGCAATAGTTTGTTGGATTCCAGAAAGTTAGACAGCCGTTTTTGAACCTCCTTTTCAAGAACCTTAGCT